>NC_045604.1:39356731-39981731 GCF_009762305.2 Zalophus californianus
GGTCAATTATCTGTAAGGGCCCTTGCAACTCCATGGCAATTATGATGCAAGTTGGCCTTTTGGGAGAAACACCAGTCTCCCTGCTTCTGTTTCCTTGTTACGTCCATTCTCTGCCATAAATTTTCATTCATTTATTATCTTTGCTAGTATAGAAACAACTTTCTGTGTAGTAATTACAGCCCCAATACACACTTTAGCTGTCATCTTGTTGGGAGTCTGGATGTTCTCATGGCCAGTGTTTGATAAGTGGTCTTTGTTGATTTTTGATGAATGTACATCTTTTTCTGGGGGCCCAGCGAAGGGAATGCCTGTGATGACAAAAGGCAGGGGGTTGTCTGTCAGCCTGCCTGATATAAAGCTATGGATTTATTGGTTTTGACTTGGCAAGTTGAGATGCATCTGTCCTTTACCGTGAACAGAGGACTGTCAATAAGAGTGGTATCATTTGCAGTGAATCCAGGAAGACATCTTCATTTAAAAGGTCATCAGGAAACCTTGGTAAACAAAGTTTTAAAGCCTAATCATGTTACGGTAACTTGGCATTTAAAAAAGAAATGTAATAAAGTTTCTGTCGAGGCCGTCTGTGTACTCTGTCTTAACCACACCTTCCAAATCGCATAGACTCCAACAGAAAGGGGCGTGGGTCTTACCCAATGCTGGCTGTAGGAAGTGTATGAACAGGCACGGCAGTCTGGCCAGACAGATGTGAGTACCATGTGCAAACAGAAAGTGGGGTCACAGCTGGAGGGCCATGGGGATCACCCATTACCAAAAAATAAGCAAATGCCAGATTCCTCCCCTTTTGTGTGAAAGCTGTTCTCCAGCATTGCATGAGGCCGCCATGTGATGACACAAATTCTCATTTAAAAAAAAGAAATCATGCTAGTGGTGAAGTCGCGTGGCTCACCATCTCTGGTACAGGTTTCCCCTGCTATCCCAAAGTAGAAGGGTTCCTTTGAAACCTGTCATAAGCCGAAATGGCAGAAAGCGAAGAAGCAATTACTGTCAATTCATATGGAAAAAGTGTTGAGCATTCCCAGACCTGAAAAAAAATAACCTCTCTTAGACTTTTCTGATACCCTAGGACACATCTCGATAACAGATGCACAAAATAAATCAAGATAAAGCCCAGATGCTCACAGACACAGTGCAAAGCCATGGCGGCATGATGCTGAGATGCTGAGCCTGGTTCCTAGGGAAGGAGCTTGGTGGGGCCACCCTTGCTGCTCGGGGAGCATGCTCCCTCCCTAATGGCTCGCTGCAAAGCAAATGCTGAACACTATTTTCCCTTGTCGCTTTGTTTCTGAAAAGCAAATATCCTCTTTGGATTTCTTTCAGTTAGTGAAACCAGGTGCCAATGTAGGTCTTTTCATAAAAGCAAAATGGTGGAACGTGGACTTTTTGAAAAGCAGGGAAGCTGTACTTGAAAGTAACAACTCTTCCCAGCACTCCGTGGCTTGGATGTGTTTCCATAAAGAAGTATACAAATACCGTTTTTTCCATTGAAAGATGAAGAACGGTGTTTAGAATAAGATACTCAACTTCTTAAGGAAAATCAGATTTAGAATGTGAGTTTTCCATTTGAAATGTGGAGGGTTGGGAAGTGATTTCCACTGCTGATAGGTTTTATAATCTCTTATAAATGTATTACTGCTTTCACCCCTCTTGCCACCATTTTGGTGGAATCCCAAAAACATACTCTGTCCAAGTCAGGAGGAGAGGAGAACTTTAAAAAGACTTCAAATGCTTAAAGAATAAATGAAGAAAATGGCCATGTTCTTATCCTTTCCAACATTTAAATTTGACAGTTCAACAGATGCATTACCTCTCAGCTCATCAAGTGGTTTAGCAATTTCCGTGAGTTTTACTACATTCAGATGGAGAAGTACGCGCGTCAAGCCATCAACGATGGAGTCACCAGTACCGAAGAGCTGTCTATAACCAGAGACTGTGAGCTGTACAGGGCTCTGAACATGCACTACAATAAAGCAAATGACTTTGAGGTAGGAACTCATCTTTATTGTTTGGTCCTCCCCCTTTTCTTTTTTTAAGAAAAATTTATTTTCTTTACCAATGTCCCCAAATCTGTTTTAGTCTTGTTATCTCACACGAGCATCCCGTGCAATAGGGTAAGAGGTAGAGCAGAAGGAGGAGGAGCCCCACTCTATGGGAAGAGTCACGGGGGACTGACCCACTCCTACGTCCTTTCCCACTCCCCAGCTCTGCTGCTTGCCTGAAGACCCATGGGCCACAGAAAAGGGAACTGGAGAAGTCAGAGAAAATTGCAGCAAGGAACCCACACACAGTGACTCCCTTTCCAGAGAAGAGGTCCCCACTCTAACAGGCCTTTTTGCTACTTAGTTTCTGGCATGTTGATTGAGCTGACATAGGCTATGTGCAATGATCGCTGCAAAAGTTGCTTTCTAAAAAAGTCTAGAAAGGTGGATGGGGGAGTGATTCCGTGGTTTCTACTTTAATCAGCATTTATTTCCTTTATGGAAGAAATGGTACGAGAATTTACTAAGTACGTATTGTAAGAGAGCCATCAACATCTTTTTATGGTTTAGTTTCTGTTTTTGTTCTTTTGGGGGGAGAGCCTTAGGATGTTTATCTCGCAGATGTGTAGCTTCACAAGCATGCCGCGATTTGTTCACACACACACACACACGTATATCTACAACATGCATATTCTAGATACACAAAGCAGTATAGACGATTCCCAGAAAGCAATAGCTACACAACAGTGAAAGATGTGTGGCTATGAGTAAAGCGTTTCTTTACTGGCTAATGCTGTGCCTTAGCAAACGTTTTTCATTGCAACGTGATGACTCTATAAGACAACACTAGCGAATCTCCCAGTCCTCACAAAGGCATTTTGCTGAGCCCTGCTGGATGAGGCAACAATAGTTAGAGGTGAGAATGTGGCAGGGTTCTGCAGGCTGAACCCCTGGTGGTGCGTGTAGACAGGTTGTGGGTGGCTTGACCACGTTAGTCCTTTTCTTGTGTTATCTTGAGGATAGGAATGTTCTTTTCCCCCCATCTACTCCTACAGGGGACCTTATGATAATACTCATGCTTTCGTCATGTAAGATAGGCACTCAGAAACACCCAGGAATTTGGCAACTTCAAAGGAAGAGAAGGGCATCTTGGTCTATACTTGTCAATGGAAGGGACTTGCCCATTCCTTTTGGGGCCATTCTTCCACTTTTTTTGGCAGTGCAGATCAGTGATGGTGGCTGATCAAGCACCAAAGGTGGAAACTTAGCCATGGGGAGGTCATGGTTTTCCCTTGAAAGTTTGAACGGTTCTACTGCAATTTAATTTATCTGTGTTATCCAAGACGAATATGTGTTTCTTGCCAAAGGTGTTATGAGCAAAGTTTCTCTTTGGCTGTTTGAACACATTAAAAGTGGGGATCCTTCTTGTTTTGCTTCACCATTATAAAGTCTCTGTGTTTAAAGTCTGTTGTAAGACAGCACTGGTTTACCGTCCTGACAGAACTCTCCAACAGAATTTCCTCTAGAGCTGAAGAATAGGATTATGGCTAGACATTTTAAAGAAATCTTATGAAGACTTTCATTTCTTTTTCTCCCCCTTTCTGATAAGTCTGTTGCTCTAAACTTTACCCGAAGAGAATTCAGCTGTGTACTAGTGAACTCTTTAAGAGCTGATACCGACAAATATTTGTTTGGCGGTGTGCGTCAAGCTTCCTAAAAGAATTGCCCAAGATTCACTCAATGAGTTCTGCATTTCTGCTGTGTAATATTCTCGAGAGGACAAATCCTTATGGTGCACATTAGGAGTTTTAGGGTTCTTAAACCTTACCTGGTTGGAATTTAATCCCCTGCTCACAGCACAAGGGCCAAAATGTCACAAGCAGGGATGGCTGGCACCAAGAGGTACCCAACAAGCTGCTCCATTTAGCATCATCTAAATCCTCCTTTAATATGATTAACATCTGATATTTCTCTCTTTGTGAATCATATCCACTTCCAGCCAGGACACCTCTCCTTTATCTGCAGTGTCTATTTTAAGACTGCTTCAGTGCAAGGAGTATGGGGCCCGGGGAGCAGTTTTGTCACTTCTCATGTGACTTCAGACGAGTTATTGGTCTATTCTGGGTCTTTCCCTTCTTCAGTCAAAAAATTAGGATCCTTCCGGAAATGTGGTAAGACATAAAGCAGGAACATGGATTCTGGGCTGTTCCCTCCACTCACACCTAGGCACATATGCATACACGCGTGCCCCTCGCCCCAATCACTAAATAGCTTTTCATTTCGCCTCCCAGTTGGGCGCAGAAGCTTCAGATAAGATGATCCCTTCTTTTCTGTGCCTTTGTGCATGGAGGTCAGTGCTTAAGTGAGATGCTTAAAAAGCCACTGGTCTTATCAATGTAGCTTGACCACTGCGGGCCGTGGCCCACGAGCCACAAGTAGACCCGGCACCTCAAGCTGAATATCTCAGCTGATACTGTGTGCCCTGCTTGACTTTTGTATTTAGGCTTCTCCTCTTAAGATCAAGTAAAGTGAATCTGTAGTCTAACAGGAGCAAGTAAAGAGGATGGCCAAATAGAGAACTACACCTTGGGTTGTTGTTTTTTGGTTTTTGTTTTTTTCTAATTTTTAAACAGGGATGAAGCATGGTAGAGAGATTTTGAAGTTATGGCTACATGTTGCCCAAAGATCCAGTCAGTTTAAAGGACTATATATTCACCCAATTGAGTATTAGCTAGTCAAATAATAAAACAGCTTATTGATGGCATTTTTAAATTTCTCAATCAGTTGTTTGTAACAGTAACAAAATAGCTAACGTTTATTGGCTGTACTCTACAGTCCTGGGCACTCTTCTAAGTGTTTTACCAGTATTAACTTATTTAGTGTGAGCAGTAATAATGCTGTGGGTGTTAATAGAAGAAAAAGTTCAGTCTGCCTAAAGCTTTCTACTATTTTTTAAGTAATTCTAAACTGGTGGGAACAGGTAGAACCAGGGAAAGAGAATGAAGCTAATGCCTTCCCTCCTTCCTTCTTTCTCTTCTGCTGCTTGTCTTTTTTTCAGCTTTCTGCTCTGTCTCTGCCTCTGTCATAAGCTTGCTGGTGGCACCTCTGTCACTGCTTAGCACCACCCCCCTCCAGCCCCTGCTGCTCATGGCTCTCAAGGCCAGAGTGGTTGCTGACCCCTGGCCTACAGGAAAATAAAGCAGATGGGGAAGGTTTATCACTAGCGAGGAGGGAGTGGCTTGAATCTCCTCCTCTGGACCCTGCGTTTCCTGGCCTTTATGAGTCAGGACCTTCTAAGTGACAGGAGGGCTTGTTCTGCCTTTTGTATCAGTTTACACAATGGCCAAGATTCTTGGCACAGCACTCAGACTTAGTGTGGTGAGAGCTTGAGAAGACCCAGGGGAAGGGGGAGAAGACACAGACAGGGGAGGGGCACGCACGCCACCGTCAGTCTGTGCTGGCCACCTCACATGGGGTGGGGCATCTGGCTTCTGAAGGTGAGTGTGCGAAGGTGTGCAGGAGAGGGGTGTTTAATTACAGGCTGCATCTTTCACTCCTGCTTCTCACGTTTAATGAGATTGGCAACAATAAATTTGTCTTTCCAGGTGTTATGGTATATATTTCCATGCCTCATTCTCACTTCCCTTTGAAGAGGTTCCAGCATTTTTTTATGGGGAGGGGAAGGAGGGTTGGGATCCCTTCCCAGTTTTTAAATCATACTGATACTTCTGACTTTAGGGGCAGAGGAGTTGGATTTTATTACTTTTTTGTTTCCCTCACAATTGTGACAGGAAGGAAGGTAATGATGGCTGTCAGTTTCCAAGGCTGCCCTGCGCGCTCCCTGTCCTTCTCCAGTACCAAGAGGAGGTGGCTTTTGCCCCTCGGTGCTCAGCCAGCATCCCTCCCAGGCCTACAAGTGATAGCCATTTATCAGCAGGCAGGGTCCCCGTGCCCTGTAAGAGTGACCAGCCCCAACTGCCCTCCCTCAAGACCCAGGTGTGGGGAGGGGAGGCCGAGAAAGAAACAGAATGGGGAACTTGACTCATCGATTAGCGGACTCGTACAGACCATCTCCTAAGACACTGACATCCCACCGAGCAGATGCTTCATCACAGAGCCTGTGGCTCAACTTTTTTCCAGGCGTCACATGACCCGCAAGAAGGGTAGTTCTGCAGACCCACTTCTGCACTGTTGAAAGAGAAAATCAAAATGCAGCACCCCTCACACCCCACCCCCACTGCAGACACTGAAATACACGTGCTGAACACATTCTCTCCACCCCGCCTGCCCGCCCGCCCCCAACCCTCCCGCTTCCCACACAACCCACGTTGAAGAAGATTTCATGTATTTGGAAATCTTTCATTCACATTGTCACCGCTCTAAAGAAAAATGAGGACAGGTGGGTTTAGGAAGCGCTTCCCTCCTCTCCAAATAGATACTTAAATATGAGTGATCATTTGGGAAACTGGCACATGAGTGAAACCCTTTTACTGCCGTTGTGGTCTTTTGGCCTCTGAGCTGCTGAGCCATTTGAGTGATCACATGACACACATCCTTGGTGGGCGGTGAGGAGGGAAAGAGACTCTTACCATTTCTTCCCCTGCCAGTCCCGCCACTGACAAGCCAAATTGATCTTTTAAGAGACTAAGTGAATGTTCCCTAAATATATGTACACACATGGCTGTCTGGGAACATATTCCTATGCAGAATGATGGCCTGAAGTGTGAGGGACAGAACTGTAAAGAGGCCGGCTTCGAGGTGGGCTGGAAGGGGTGGGGGCTGGGGGGGGGGCTGGGGGGCAGAGGCAGGATTGTGCATGCACGGAGCCTCATTTTTGCCCCACCGTCCTTTTGGGATTCAAGGTGTTGATCAGTATAATGAAGCGGGCCCATTGATTTATCATCTATTTGGTAATGTCCTTGCATTTTTAGCTCCCTGTGTCTTTTTTGTCATTGGGTTACATTCAAGCACAGTAAGATCAGCTTTAAAACCTCCTTACTCAACAGCTTTATTAGTTATAGCATTCCATGACCTTTCTCAACATTCTTAAAGAAAAAGATACAGTGTAACGTCGCTTTACTTTGCTTATTGTCCTTTGTTGGGGTGAACAAAGCATTTTCTACAGTGGCTATAGCACATAATTATACAGCTTTCAATGGCAGTGTCTTGGCACATATCAAAGTTCAGAGAAGCCTTTAGGAAAAAAAAAATGTTTTGTGGCAGCCTAGGGAGGGTCTCATCTTTCCTTCAGAAAATAGTTCAAGGCTCTTCTGTCAAGCTTCCCTACTTAGAGCTTTTTCTCCTCCTGCTTCATAAAGTTTAAAGCGGATTCAGTGGAGTTCTATGATCTATTTCCTTTGAAAGATTGTTCCTCAGCACAGAGAGGCCCTTTGACTTCAAGAGTTCACAGATTCATGTCTTTAGGTATCATATGTCTGACCTTATCAGTTACTCCATTTAATGTCGGAGAAAAAGTCTCGACTCTTTGTGTTAGTCTGTTTTGCCTCTATGAAATGATTTGGTGAAAAGACCATCCTTTTTAACACACCACTGAGAGGCCGTTTCTGCTGCAACCTACCCTGTGGCTTTTCTCTCTTTAAAAAAAAAAAAAATTGTCCTTGTGTTTTGTGTATGGATGAGTTCACAGTGAGAATAGAATTATACAAGGGCAGACGCACACACAAAAAAAATCTTTTGCTTCCCTCCCTCCCCGCCCCCCCCATGATCTATTGGCTCTCTTGGTGGCTGTACCCCAACAGGAGAAGCCATTTAGCAAACACAGAGGTGGCAGCCGTGATGCTGGGATGGCAGTGGGTTTTCCCTTGCTACGACCTACCCCTAAGGCCTTCATAATTAATTGTCCTTCAGAGATGAGGGAAGTTCAGAGACAGTGTGTGGAGTGATGTCTATTGTCTGACATTCAGTTCTCCTTGCCTCTGCTCTTTTTCTTCGTCCCACAAAGGGTTATCAATAGGAGAAAGGGAGCAAGTTCTCTGCAGAGAGCCGCTGGTGGTGGCTGGAGCTTTCGGTGGGATGTTAGCATTGTGTTCGGCCCATCCTGGCTTAAATGTCTGGAGAAGTTCTGACAGCCTTTTGAAAATGAGCCTGTTTATTTCGTCTAGATGAAACAAACTCATTTAGCCACCTAAAGCTTGTTCAAAAGTTGGCGATCCCTTTTCACGTGGCCAATAATATTTTAAATCAAATTTCCTCGGCCTCCTAACCACTCCCGGATTTGATTTCACTGTAATCATTTGGTTCCTTTTCAGCCGCAGGGCAGAAAATTTAGTGCTCGTTCACTCATTTCTCTTAAGCGTCTCAGTATAAATTTGTAAGAGTAAGTCTTTTTTGCAAACGCTCTTTTTGGTGAGGCATAGGACTTTGGTTCTTGAAAGTAGATCATTCTTGTTTAAAAATATTGTGTCACCTTCAGTGATTGCCTTAAGCCAATCCTCCAGTGCTATTTGGTAACATGACACAAAACCATGCAATCTGTGTGCCCCCCAACCCCTGCTTTTGGCTGAGACACAAACTGAAAGATGCAATGTGGAGACAGCTATTTGAGAAGTAAAGGAGGAGGGCCATTAATGATTATTATACTTCTGTTCCTGTTAAATAGGGTGAAGCCAAGAAAAACAAATATAATTGTTCTTCCAAAGAGCGGTTGAACGGGCACATTAGAAAGGTTTAAGATCCCTGTCGGGTGCACAGTGACGTCGAGGCTGAAGGGAAGCCTATCTCAAGGAAATCTCTGGGTCTCTCAGAGCAGCCCCTCCCGGATGAAGGGACCCATCACGATGGCCAGAAGTGATTCTGTCCCCGTAACCTCCTTGAACAACTTTCACCACTTTTTTGGTATTTTAAGAGAAGCTGTGTATGGAAGTTGACACAACTAATATAGTCATACCAAAAAGGGGGGTCATAAAAAATTAAAGTTCTTCTTATGAATCTTTCATCAGAAGCAATGAAAAGGGACACGAGTGTAGCCTCAGTCCTTTGTGCTGCAAGCTCTTCTTCCGGGCTCTGGGCTGTTGTTCTTGCAGCTCCTCAAACAGACTTTCACTTTCAAACTGACAAAAGTCACTTAGAAGCCAGACAGCTGTACTAACACACCCACCTTAGCGGGCGGGAGCCGCGGCAGGTGCCGAACCCTCCGACAAACCTGGTTTCAGATGGGCGGGGGCCGCTTCCTCCCGCCTGCCTGCTACCCGTACCCTTGTGCCGAGGGGGGGTGCCATGCGTGACCCAGTCGCGGCCTCCTGGGCCCCCGCAGGTGCCCCCAGATTTTTCTTGTCTTCCCTTTACAGCCGGAAACACAGACGTCCATGATCATATTGATACCTCAGGTGGGATGGCCAGGGCCCGGTTCGAGAAAAGTCTGAGCACAGAACTTGGCAGAAGGCAGAGGGAGTTTGTCTCTCCCTCTCAGGAGGGAGAAGCTCCCTCCTTCCATTTCCCCCTTGCTTCTCTTTATTCACTTTTTTTTTTTCCTGCCAGTCTGAAGCTCTCGTAAGCTTTTCAGATTGCTGCTGCCTCCTCCTCGGGAGGAACTTGGGTCGGATGAGAAACCCCCACTGGTGGTGGGGACAAGCCCCCCCCCCGCCCAGGATCAAAGATCCAGCTAGAGACAGCTAGGCTAGGTAGTTCTGCCTGCCTGCCAGGCCTCGGGGCAGCCGCCGCTGTGGGCCGTGGCAAGTCCTCCCTGTGTGTGTGTTACAGCCCCCCCCCCCCCGTCACCTTGTGTACAGTCTGGTCTGTGACACTGATGGTGATTATGTCATTATTTTGCTCTGGGGGCCCTGGCACATCTGCAGAACCCAAGCACATCTTCTTTGTTGCGCTGGCAAACATCCCACACCACAAATGCTTCATTAGCCCTGCTGCTGGCCTCCTTGCCAGACGCGAGTGCCCAAGCCCAGGCTTCTTTCTGCTCCGTTCTTTTGTGTCACTGATGATCGTGTATTCATCTTCCCGGTTCTTCCCCATTTTCCTCGACTTCTGAACTCCAGATGTCCCAGTTTTCTTGCCCAAATCACTCTGAGGTCTACAATGAGAAGCAGGGTGACTCTACCCCTTAACCCATCCCCACCCCTTGCCACCTTCCTACTTCTCCGTTCCCCAGATGGAGAGTGACTTTGAACAGCTCCCCAACACAAGGGCTAACATTTTCAAACCTGTGGTTTGCGGAGATACCAGGGGACTGCTCCCAGTATATGACGGTAGATCGGGCTGGGATGAGGAGTTATTAGATACTGCTTATTGGACGGATGCCTTTCTCCTCCATGCCACTTCTTTCCTCTCCTTGGCTCATTTATTTGCTTTCTACACATTGCCACATTTTAACAATTTTCAGAAAGCAGTCTAAAATGTGAGTGCAGAAAAGATTCTTCACACTTCGCTCTGCATGTTATGGTCATCTGAAGGTTCTTTTTCTATGAATGGAATCTTCATCTCCACTCATCCCCCTACCGAAGTCCCCTGCCTCCTTCTGCGGCCCTAACCTCCCCAGCCCCCAACAATGACCTATTATTAGATATTTAAAGTGATTAGCACTTGGCTTTTTGGGAAAGGAGCTGAAACATTCCCCTTAAGTTTTATTCTGTGTATTTCACAGAACCACGGCTTTTGTTAAGGTGTGCTGGTTTCTCCATTAACTGCAGTAAATTTCAGAGTTTAGTATGTTGGGCTGTGATGGGTGCTCCATAATTGGGATGTTTAATTTCCCCTTAAATTTGAACTAATTGGCCTGTGTTACCATACTATGAGTAGTTTCCCCAATGGAGAGTTTAACCAGTTTTTTATCTCCCAACCACTGCAACATAAGATGTTTGAAATGTCTCTATCTTGAATAAAACAGATTTTTCGTTTTAAGGATTAAGTTCATATTTTTATGGGAATCATGGTCAGATCTAGGACAGAGACACCGGTAAGGAATAAAGAAAACTCCTGGTGAGGAATGAGTTGTCATATGGTACCAGGCCCGAACACTCTCCAGTCCCTGAGCCCCGTTCCAAATCTTAGGAACGATCTGGCTGGGAGAGTAAAGGGAGAGGTGGTCAGATCAGTCAGCTACCCAGCCCTCTGGCCAGGAGAGACTGGTACTTGTCATTGATGGAATCATTTTCGAAAGACTCAGGATGTCCCCAGAACATTCCCAACCTTCCGTCATTAGCTCATTATGGTTTTATCACCCATGGGTTTATTTAAACCTTTTTTTAAACTTAACTGCATTCTCAGAGTATATCACTCCTCAAGATAATAATTCTCTAAATTTATTACCTGCTGTGAAAATTGCATCTTCTTTTTATGGTTCTTAAAGTGATTTCCCTGGAACTCCAAAGGATCTCCCTTGTTATAATATCCTGGGATTTGTGAACAGGACTGTGACCATATTCTCCATTTCCTTTCTGATTTTATAGACTTTGATCATTCCTCCCTCTTAATCTTCATCTCTCCAGATTAAGGGGCTCTAATCCTTTTTAAAAGTCTAATCTCATACAGTAAGTGGGCTGCCCCTGATCATTTTCGCTGCCCTTCTGTAATGCATTTCCGGCATGACTGTGTCTTCTCGAGGGATAGTTGCACTTACCAGACCACAGGACAGAATTCCAGCCATGGGCAGCCACACTATAGTTTGGTGGTTGTACCTCTCTCACACACACCCAATGCGATTTGTTTTGTTGGTCCCAGAAGTTTATCCTCAGAAGTTGGATTTCTTGAGTAACATCTCAGTAGCACTTTTTGCTTAAGATGATCCCCTGACACCAATTTATGAGCCTCTTGGCAAGTATTCTGGCAAATCTGAATGTGTCTCCAGGACATATCCAGCCAAATAAAAAAATGGGCAGATCCACCATGCTGTCTGGATGTTTTCAGTGTTTCTGTAGATAAAGTATCAGGGCATTTGATATCATGAAGACATGGCCTTAGTCTTGGGCTTGAGTCTTTAAAATGCTAAAACTAGGGCAAGAAAGCTCTGGCCTCTAAATTATTCTTAGGCAGGAAACAAAATGTTCACTTACAAGTAGGTGTTATTTTATATGAAAGCATCACCTTGAAATCTTAAGAAGGAAATCCTTTGGGGAGTCTTTGCAATGTCAGTGGTCCTGAACTAATAATAGTGCAGAACCTAAGAGCATGGATTCTGGAACTGGTTCCTGGGGTCAGATCCCAGCTCTTGAAACCTTGGCAAGTGTCTTACCCTCCCTGTGCCTCAGTTTCCTTGTCTATAAAATGGGGAAAATAATAGCAACTACCTCACAGAGTTGTCTTCAGAATTAAATGAATATACATGACTGTATTAGCACAGAGTAAGTGCTGTATAAGCATTTGCTTTTATTAATTCATAGAGCCAAGTAAAAGTTACCTTGCTGCTGTTATCAGTAGCTCAACGATTGCACCATTTCCTGCTGATCCTAAATAGGCAAACAAACAAATGAGCAAACACGGAGTTCTCATCAGAATTGGGACAAAGAGTCAATGCAAAACTGGTTTTTAAAAAGAGAAAGTGATTCCTCCTGCCCCAGGTGTGGCTGTAAAGGTGACACCAGCCTGGACCAACTCCAGGATTCTGGAGTCATGGGTTCCAGATGAGAAGGGCAGCAATGAGGGGAGGGGTTCTGGCCGAGGGAACACCAGATTAGAGGGTCTGCTTCTGGCCACACCTGCCTTGTTGAGCTCTACTTTGCTCACCCGTCAAGTGATAAGATGAAACACAGAGCTTTGTTCTATCTTTGAAATTCTGTGATTCTAGAACACATTCTGCATTCTTGAAATAAATCCTGGGCACGATGCGAAGCTTTAAGCAGTGACTGTGGAGCCCCTAGGAATCCAGATGGTGCCCATGTGGGACCACTTCCACCCTTGTGGCTCTGCTGTGGCTTAATTATCTCAGTGACAATCTCTAGGGTACCCATTTTCGTGTTCTCCCAACGCTCTCTTTGCAGATCTAAATCTCAACAGTGCCCTTGGAGATGTGGCAACTCCCATGCTGGGATTACAGAGACTAATTTTTTAAATTCATAAACATTTATTGACTGAATTGGCACGAGTCATTATACTTGCTGCTCACTTTATGGGTTGGGTTGGCTAGGGCAGCCAAACAATGAGGACATTTGTCCTGAAGCCCTCATGTGAGTGGGTTTTCTAGGAGATGGAACAGAACTGAATAAACTAAGAGAGATGCTATATACCTGTTCCCACACGTATCCCACTATGCCATACCTCCACCTGGACCATCAGCATTTCCGCTATGCATGAACCTCTGTATATAATACAACATCTGCCCTCGTTCAGGACAGAAAGAGTTGTTTCGGATAACTACCTTCACTATTAGGCTGGGTTGGCAATTTTTGCAAAAGCCACACCACCTTTTCTTCCAAGATGGTGGTAATCTCGATCATGAAAGTCTTTCCCAGTGGGATTTTGTGGGTGTTCATGCGTTTGTGGTTGGTATCAAATCCTCACACAAGTCATTTGGATATGTATTTTTCATCTTTTTATGGTTATGGTCCCCAACTTGTGTTTTTGGGGGGGAAGGGGCTACCAAAGCATTTTAAAGTAAAATTTCGTTCTAAAAGTGATTTTTAGTAAAAGGTAGTATGTCGACTGAGAACAAGTGTGGGGGTTGAGTGGCGCTAAAGGCAGAAAAACAACCAGAAGCAGAAGTGGGTAATGATGAAAGGCCCTGGTTTCAAGGCCACTGTGTTTCCTTTAATATAGAGACAATTTTTAAAGACTTATCATTTTCAGTGGCCTGACAGTATACAAGATAATCTGTATATCGATTCCTGTAATTGCCTTTCGGCAGGGCCAATGCAAGGGCCAATCCCTGACAGCATCCTAAGACTCCCCACCGCAAACATTACCTCAAGTCCCGTTAGGTGTTGACATGGGTCTAGAGGGCTCCCAAAGGCCCCCGGGGCCATTCGAGAATCTGTTTCTCCCCTTTTCCAAACCATTTACCTTTCTTAAAAAAGGAATTTCAGAGCCATTCCCAAGCTCTTAGGTTGCTTTAAAATACAGCTCATCCTTCCTTTTGCAAAGGGTAATTGTGGAGGAGAGACCAATAGAATACTCTAGAAACACAAAACAGAATTTCTCTGACAGAACAAAGATTTTTTTTAGTCAAAACCAAAAGATGGGACTGAGGCCTTTAATCCCAGTCCTTTCTCAGAGCAGCCCCAATATTATTTAGGATGCATACTCTGTTGTCAGCAGAGTGGTGGTCTCTCCCAAGATCCGGTGTTCTTGGAAGCACTCTTTTGATTATCACCCGTACCTCACAGTGCCTTCTCTGGTGCTTGCCATGGGTGATGCTATTCTCATCGTCCTGCCTGAACCCCACTTCCTAACAGTTTCTCCCTGGGTTCCTCACTCACAGGCTCTATCAGCATGAATACAGGGCACGCAGACTAGTTTCCATGTTAGCCTAGGCAAAGCTTAATTACAAAGATAAACCTGGTGCAGAAAACAATCACGTAATGCATTCTCGAACGAAACAGGAATAACTGTGGATTATCTGTGCCCTAGCTTCCTTTCGTGCAATATTGGAGAGTTTATGTCTTGTTGTTTTTGGATAAGCTCCCATCCAAGAATGGCACCAAGCTTGGCCCTATTTATTTTACCACCTCACCCAGTAATTGTAGCAAAAGTTAAACTTTAAGCACTATTAGCCTGTCTTGAACTCAGATACCAATGGCACATAATTCGTGGGGCTGCCTTGAAGGGAAGTGAGTTAACACTGCAGTGTGGCCAGTATGCTGCTCGTTTTTCCATCTAAATATCGAGCTGATTCATTTGATGTGTTGTGAAGGAGGTATGGATTCCGCCATCTCATACTTTTGAATGTTTCCTGGCAGGAACGTTCCTAATGAAAAGCTCCTCATCAAGGCAGAGAAGGACTGAAGTCTTCCTGGGCCTTGATTATCTCTGGGTGTGGTTTCACTCTGTTCCCATAGACGTGGGCAGCCTTCCGTGCATCTGAGGAATGGCGTGACATTGCAGGTTGAAGTTGGGTGAATCGATCCCAGCTACCCTGCAAGAACAAGTAGTGTGCTGACCCAGTGAGGCACACAGGATTAGTGAAGAATGAAAGCGCATTCAGGAACGTTGTTAGCCCTCAAGTTTGGCTAAGAGCAGAAGTTGGCAAACTATGGCGTTTGGGCCAGATCTGGCCCTCAGCCTGTTTTTTATGACTCTGAGTTCAGAATGGTTTTTATATTTTTAAAAAGTTGTAAACAAGAAGAAGAATGTGCAACAGAGACAGAATGTGGCCCACAAAGTCTATGTATTTACTATCTAGCCCTTTACAGAAAAAGTTTGCCAACCCCTGGCTCAGATTGTTTCGTTCTTTTGGAGAACATGGACTCTCCGAGTCCTGAGGTTCCAAAACTCCATGATTCTTGGATGAAATATCTTGGTCCAGGTCTTACCTGAATGGCTAGCCTATCAGATGCATAATTCTGGCAGGAGCTTCCAGTTGTGTTTAAGATCTAAGTGTATTTCCAACGCATCCTGGGGGCAAAGAGATTAGGAAAGTATTAGATTTTCGTTTTTAATACTTTTTCCCTGATTTTCTTCTTGTTGAATTTTATTTGTTCATTTGTTTTGTCTGTTTAAACTTGGAGTCATTCTTTGAAACGTGTGCAGAGTTCGGGAGGGAAGGAATATTTACTCCATCACCACAAATAACATGACAATCATTTTGTTTCCTGACACGTATACCACCAAGACTTCCAAACATGAGCAAATAAACTAGCCATTTTAATCATATTTGATGAACCAAATTTCAGTGCCAAAAAATAATTTTGACAGTGTCATAGAGTGTATTATAATGACATTTGCCATTCTGTTCCCGGCAAACTAGTTAAGTACCTACTTTTCTGGGGCTATGGGAGAAATGGTTTTATTTCTCTTGATATCTCTACACAGAGTTACCAGTGGAATGTTTATATAGTTTAAAAAGCATACACACATACAGCATACACAGCAGGTCAAGTAGATGTTAAGACATTCTTTTTTATTCCCGAAAGTCACAATTAGTCAAAATGCTCCATCCAAGCACATTTCTTTCTTTTTGTTTTTTTTAAGATTTTATTTATTCATTGGACAGAGAGAGATATAGTGAGAGCAGGAACAGAAGCAGGGGGAGTGGGAGAGGGAGAAGCAGGCTTCCCACTGAGCAGGGACCCCGATGCGGGGCTCAATCTCAGGACCCTGGGATCATGACCTGAGCCAAAGGCAGATGCTTAAGGACTGAGCCACCCAGGTGCCCCCAAGCACATTGCTTGATCATCATTTGATGTTTTTATCAACACATACATTATCAACATCTTAGAGGTGTAGAAATTTTATTGTGCATTCTGTATTTTCTAAATAGCCTCTTTTAAGAGAGAAAGACTCAGGTTAGGTGAGGAAACAAAGAAAGCACTCAGGGAGTGCCTCAGCCCTTCCTCCAGGCTGCTGTCAGAGAAGCCCACCGGAAGGGTGATAGCCTGCTGCATCCCCAGCCCCTCACTGCCCACGCTACGGACAAAAGTCCACGTCCCCTGATGCTTTTTCTTGGAGCTCTACTGTCTGTTCAAGGTAGATCCTTAGCCTCCCTCCTTGCACTTTCCACGTGACTTTTCATTCTTTTTACTACGCTTCCTCCAATGGGGCCATGTCCACCATGTCCTCTCTGGTGGTTCCTCTACCGGCATTTCTACGGACTGGTACAGCCCCGGAGGATGCCAGGTGGGTTCCCTTGGAAGTTTTCCTGCCACAAGCTCAATGTATGTCCCTGCCGCAGCGACAGACGGAGAGACATGCTTTTCTTTTGCCACTTTTTCTAATTATCCCTGCAGCTCTTTCAGTCTGGCTGGGAGCAACCTGGGGGCCGTTGTGTGGGTCTCCTCTCCCTCCCACTCTGTCCCCACCCCCGCCCCTGGCACATTAACATGACATTGCATGGTGTGCACAGAACAGGAGCAGCTTCCACCAGCTGAAACCTCTGATCCCAAACCCACCAGAGAGTTTGGCTTTTGGATTTTGGCAAGAAGGCCTGTTGCCCATCAGGTCAGCATGAATAAAGATTTCTTTCTTCCTTTCTTTTTTAAAGTCAAGCACCAACTGACACTGCCCGCCCCCCCCACCACCAAGCTCCCTTTCTCAAGACAATTTAACCCCATCTCCCAAGTACATTTTTTTTTTCTGAATGCATGGGATTTTGTTTTATTCTTTTCCTGTGAGACAACCAAGAAATCTACTATATGTAGAATCTGAAAGCCAAATCAATTCTAAGCCATCTTATCATTTTTAAAGTATGTTTATCCAGCTTTGCTGTAGGAACAAGCAGACTGTTTGAAGGCCACATACTTTTCAAACCTTGGTTGCAACACGTTTGCCCCGTTTTGAAACTGTCTTTATCTAGCCGAGAAAACGAAAATCTATTTGACAAAGTGGCACTCTGGCCAGTTTATCTTGCAATATGGCTTTAGCTCACTGAGTCTATTGATTTCCTTAAATTAATGTTTACAGAATGCTACTGAATTTTGCTCAACAGAACATTGTTCTTTTGAAGGTTTGTAAAAAAAAAAAATGATACAGACTGTTATCGCCATGTGTTCCTTTGCTTAGAGGAAACATGGGGGGTTTTTTGTTTTTGTTTTATTGTGTTTTTTGTTTTGTTTTGGTTTTTTCTTTTGTTTTTTTTTTGTTTTGTTTTTGTTTTGTTTTTAAGGACAGCCTTGAACTATAGCCACTTCCTATAAGCATTTACTCTTCCCATATTTAAGTAGCAAAACATGTTACTAGGGCATTGAGCCCGCTCTTAGGCCTAAAACTGCATGCTGATTCAGTCCTGTACGGTCCCCGAAAGCTGAATGCCACTTGGAGCATCAGAGTGAAAGAGTCTTTAGTCCAGTTGCTGCCACAGAATCTTCCTCTGCCTCCCTTGGTATAACCTGGCAGGCGTTGGCAAGTGGCTTTGCAGCCAGTGCTCCCCAGATAACGCCAGGCCTTCCAAACATAGGTGTGAGCATCCTAATAAAATTTAAATGTCATGTAGCTAGTTGGTGGGAACTCTAAATATAATACCTCGTTCTTTGACCGTGGCACTCAGCGATTAATATACAAAACCTAATCTCTAGTGACGATTTTAAAACTGGACTTCCCACGGAAGCTCCCGTGGCCCTTTAGCTCCTGACAGGGATTCAGATGACAATCATGAAGTGATTAAAATAAAACTTAAGAAATACAAAGTAACTTTCTCAACTTGTTGACTCAGCCAATAAAATTGCTCAAGCAAACATACTCAAAGCATCTCTCAAAATACCGCCTTGTACACATTTACTGATCACAGTGAAACACTTCCCAAGAATTGGACTCTTCTTTAAAGGTTCAAAGCATCACCTTACATTCGGGGGGATATTTTATGCTTCCCAAAGCCCATTGCTGTTTGCTGTCCCACCTGATCCTTTTCCCCCCCCCCCGCAGTGACGGGTTGGCGGGGCCCAATCCCACAATGCACTTCGTGCATCCTGCACCATGTCTTCCTTCCGGGCCGGTTAGTCCCCAGGCCAGCACATAGGGTAAACGCGTGCCTGGCTGCAAGGAAGACCCTTTGTAACAGCATCTTGTAACCATATTTGATAGCTCCAGGTTTCCTCCTCTGCCTCTGACAGGAAAATTCAGTGAGAATGAGACAGTGGAGGGGAGCAGCAATATCGTATCTGTTCTTGCCTGTTCATCTGATAATCTCTTTGAGGAGTTACTAAAGCATCTGAGTTTATCCATTTAAGTCCACTGTGTCTGCAGTGTAAGTCCCCAGCTTGTGCCACTGCTGTCAGGAGCTCTGTCTCTCCTTGATCAATATTTACTTAACAAACAGCAGGGATGGGAGAGTTTGTTTAGAGGAATCATGTGCGCACCAGGGTGAGTGAATGCTCGGGAAAGTACTTCAACTTTGTCTCCTTCCCTAGGACCTTTGTGTGCATGTGTGTGTGCGCACGTGTGCATGTTCAGAGGCCCTTTCTCTTTTTAGCTTCTCCAAAGACACTTAGAAGTCCTCTAGAAAATGCCCCGCAATATGTGATTAGTGCATTGTTTACACTCTAAGAGAACTCATGATGTAAATTCAGTTTCGAAAGTCCCAAGTTCGATTTTCCTTTTATGCTCCTACACAGGTTAAACATTTTGGAAAGACTCTTGGGATGAACAAGATGCACAAGCATCTTCCTTTGACCCCTCTCAGATAAGTGGGAGGGAAGAAGATGTAGATGGAAACAATAAAAGCAGTTTGGACAAGGCAACTCTATATTTCTGATGGCATTAGATTGTTTTTTTTTTTCCTGAAAGCCCAAAGAGAAAAGTAGCTCTCCAGATTTTCAAAGCTGCTTACCCAGTTTTTGGAATTAGATATGTCTAACGCTAATAATAAATACAAATACCACGGCGTTCAAGTTTAGAGAGCACTATTCTTTCAACTTCACCGAAATAATTGCTTGAAGGCTCAAGTCAGTGTCTCCAATACAGTTGACTTGGAGGCATCTGGGTCTAGTTTGAGGGGTTTTGTTTCTGTGTGGGTAGAGGCTGGGGGAGTTATTTATTTATTTGATTTTGTGAATTGGAGTTGTAAAGCCATCTGAAATATTCATGCAGAATTGTCTGAGAAGCCCGTTTCTGTTTTATTTACTGCACAGCAGAACAGCCACAGTGGATTAGTTCTACAATACCCGTAACAAAAGCCCAACAGCTGATGCATGTGATGTTAGGAGGTGACAAAACAGTTAAAGTATGCTGCTGGCTACAGGCAAGCAGTCAGCAGATGCAGACAAAAGGGTTTGTGACAAGAATAACTCTCTCTCCAAGGCGAGCAGTGAAGAGTATCCAAAATACCAGTACCCTTTTCTCCTTGACATTGTCTTCTTACAGTCAGCATTTTATTGCCCTTTTATAGTATTAAAAAAAAAAAAAGCAGAGAAGGAAGAAGAAACAAAACCCACACACAAACTAATTCACCAAAATACTAGCCGCAATGTTACTTTTCCATCCGTTAAATACTCCTGCCCATACACAGGTTCCCTTTTACATTTCTCCTTCAAAGTAAGTTTGAAAAAAATAATAGTTTAAAAGATGAACTGAATAGATGATCTCCCTTGATAAGATTGTAATCTACTGATAACCTTGATAAGCCATTTGAGCCTTTGGTTATTGGGGAGGGGCTGGGGAGAGAGCATTATGCCTGGTTTGTTTTCTCTCCATTTCAGCAAAGATCATTTCACTGATAAAATTAGGCCAGTGGACAAAATTTTTAAGGGGGATTGAGGATGGAGAGGTATCCATGGGAAACTGTGCAAGGGGCCAGGTTTAGGTCTCCTGCAAAAGGCCAAGGGATGAGCTTGTAGATATTTCAGAGGTGTGAAAAATCAGCTTCTCTGTCTCCAGAAAATAGGAGAGGCTGTCTTCTTTTTAACCTTTGTAATTCCCCTTCTATTCTCTGTGACATTCATTCAGCTGCCAAGAGCGTTTGGCAAGGTTTGGGCCAGCGAGCACACTTCCAGTGACCACTAACCTTGGTATGTCCTGACACTTATGATGAGTGTCTGCAGGACACAGAAGGCAGGCAGCCTGCTACGTCAGGCTTTTATTATGTACTGCAGAGGCTAGGGACAGTCAGTTTAATAAAACAAATCATCCTTGAAGGTAAAGCAACCGGGAAGAGGAGGAGGAAGACAGGGGAAAAATGTGTCTTTGCCACTCATTCTCAGGGAAAGAAAAAAAAAACGAACAGCAAAACAGCCCCCCACCCAAAACACTGTGTGTGTGCGTGTGTGCACGTGTATTCGTGTGTGCGTACGCACTCGCGCAACCCAGCCACAGCTGGAGCGGATTTGAAAACATCCTCCCGATTTCCCCATTTCATCAAAGCCCATAAGGCCCTTGCTTGCTCTGAGGAGACTCAAGTACGAACGATTGTGATGAAATTGGTAGATGCTGATAGCCAGCCCCCTTCAAATTTATGAGTGCATTCAAGTACCTCGTCGCAATTATATTCTCCAAATATCAAGGCAAGGGGAGGCAAGACCATTTGGGGTGAGGTTCCTATATTGGGATGCCTTTTTATCAAGCAAAGTTTCCATTCTCCTCTCCTGAAGAACACTCAGCACAGCAGCTCCCACAATAGCTTCAGAGTTCTAGCCAGAGACTTTGGAAGCCTTTGTTTTTTCCCCTGTGGCATGTCCAAAGGCATGGCCTTCCCTCCCCCCCTCCCAGCAGCCTGCATTGTCTTGCATTCCAGGGACTTGATTGACTGTTGCCACCTGATGCTGAGGAGATACTCTGGGGTTCATTCTGCAGATTGTTGGGTTCTATTAAAAGAAACCTAGATAAGGGATTACTTGTCACTAAGGGATTTTCTGCAGATGTTTATTAGTGATTGGAAATCCATTAGGTGTGAAGAGGTACAGAAAAATATGGGCAACATCATTCTTGTAAACCCAAATTCTAAGAGAGCCCCCCCAAAAAGCAGAAAGGGGTAAGGGTCTCTTTTCTCATGGGTGATATTTCTACCTGTGGATGGAATTCCTTGGCATTCTCTCAAAAGATCAGGTGCTACTCATCAGTTTACCTCTCTGGAGCCACCAAAAAAGATTAATTGCTCGAGCATTAGAGGATCTCATTATCAATTACTTTAAACCAGCCCAGTCTGTTGTATGAGTATTGCCTCAAAGTAAGCCCTAAATTAGCAAACCATTTCATTTGTTCAAAAAGAATTTATCCCTTCTCAAACATAAACCAATATCCTAAGTTTCCTCCTGGGAATCCTTTGTACCATTCACATTTATTTTGAAGTTACTAGCTCTTCTGTGGTTTTTCTCAGTCACAGATCTACAGCTTGTCAAGGTTTTGATGCCCCGTATAAATAGAAATTACTGAAAATGCATTAAAAGAGAGACAGCATGGTTTAATGATAAGACACCTGGACATGTTATTTCACATGAGTCTCTTGTTCTCATAATTTATTCATCTTGTAGAGCCTCATAGTTTCTTCATCTATAAAATGACTTTTGAGGTCTATTCCAACTCTTTAAATGCTATCTTTTTTTAGCATTATTTAAATTTTTTTTTTTTTTTAAGTATCGAGGGAGAAGGTAAATGTGACTCCAGAGCAGTATGAAGTAAAGCAGAAGGCAAGCTCTCATTATGAAAGACTATGCAAAAAAAACTTTGTTAAGCATTGTGGGGGATACACAGACTAGAAACCGTCGCTCTTTATCTAAAGACATCTTGGGGCAAATTCATTACAACTAGATAGAAGTAGGTGAAAAATTAAACAACACAAAACACAAATACAAAAGATGGTAAAGGATAGCCCAAGATTACCGCCAAAGAAATGAATGTTTAAAACAAGGTAAAACTGACTAAAAACCATTAACAAGCATGGCAAATAATAATAGGGTGGGAGCTACCCTCCCCCCCCCCCCCCCCCCCCCCCCCCCGCAGAGAGGTTACTTTGATCTGCCCTCGGGCACACCCTAGAACTACCCTTCCTCCCTCCTCTATTGCTGATGCTGTTCTAGATGCATCTCTCCTCTGATGATCTCAAACAATATGACCTCTGCTCCCTCGGCCCCTGGTGGGCCAACCTCCAGACCTCCCGTGGGGCCCTTGGTGTGGAGGAGCTCCCAGTCTTCTCTGACTCCCTCTGGAGCAGCCACCATACCCTGTGTCCCTCACAGCTCTCTGCCATGCCCTGCTGCGTCCCTAAGTGTTCAAGGAACATAGATCTTTGTCATGCCTCTGTTGCCAATGGCCGGGAAAACCACACTTCTTGAAATGTTTATTTTAATAAATGCCTATGATTATGTTTCTGTAGCATTTGGCTAACAGCTCCCAAACCAAGTAGTTAGAGTGGATAGTTGTACTGCCTCACTGTTCTCCAGCCAGATTCCCTCTCTCAATAATGCCCATCTGATAAAATGTGAAGGATTATCTTTGAGGGAAGAGGGGAGAGAACTCAAAAATGCTTAATGACTTTTTATTTGGCGTGAGGTGAGTGAGAGATCTAAATCTCTCCTCCAGGCTCCTCCTATCCCACAAATACTCATGTATCTGCAGAGATTTTAGGGAGAAATCACCAACGTTCCTTAGAAAATCCAGATGAATTCTCATCAGGGAGTGGCCTTTGGGTTGTATGGGTTTGCACATGCATGGGGGACAAGGAGTGTTTGGATGATTTTGGAGAGCTATGTCCTGAGAGACTGGCTGAGGTGTATGTCTTTGGAAGGGGCTCCTCAAAATTTTCTCTTTTTCTAGACTCTGATAGGCCCCAGATAGGGTCCTTTCTTTATCTGGGGAATTACTAATTTTCTTTACAAAAGACAGGTGACTTACCATTGGAAGGAGTGAACCTCTTTGTCCAATTTTAAATGTATAAAACAAGGATGCCTGGTGATCATTTTAGTTTTTCGTAATAGTTACTGTCATTATAAAATGGTCTATTGCACAAATTGAGAAAGAGTGGGAGAAAGAGATCAAATCTATTTAACATGACAATATCTCCCTTTTACTTGGTAAAGTGGCATATGTGAACTGAGATGAAAATCTTTCACCTCTTCTGTATGTGTAGACAGATCTATCTACACATACAACTACAGTGCATTTACTTCCTCATATGTCTGCACTTACTATAAAAATAAAACATTACTAATGCAGAAGTACCCCACTAAAAGAAATCTACTGAGGGTCCATGTGTACTTGGAAAATTAAGAGTTTGTGGAATGGCTCTGCAAATCCTTTATCTTGGTGTGCGGAACAGAAGCCATGCTTCACCTTGAGTAACTGACAAAGAATACTAAGTAAGTACATCAAACAGCTAACCCTTTTTTCCCTGGACAAGACGTTGGACTATTAAATAAACAATTAAGAACACATGCACATATTAACTGTTGTGGAAGAAAAGGATAAACAATTAGGGATTCTAAAAAGAATATTTGGAGGGGTGCCTGGGTGGCTTAGTTGGTTTAGCATCTGACTCTTGATTTCAGCTCAGGTAGTGATCTCAGGGGCGTGAGATCAAGCCCTGTGTCAGGCTCTGCGCTCAGCATGGAGTCTGCATGTCCCTCTCCAAACTGCTTCTCCCTCCCATCCCCCACCCCCCACCCCCACTCATGCTGTGCTCTCCCTCTGTCTTTCCCTCTCAGTCTCTCTAAAATAAATAAATAAATAAAATCTTTTAAAACATAAAAATAATTAAAAAATAAAAAGACTATTTGGAGGATATTTGTCTTAGAATGTAAGGACTTTGAAAAATTCCCTTGATCTCTCTGAGCCTCAGTTTTCTCCACAGTAGAAAGGGGACAATGACACCTTATAGAGATGTTGGGAGAATTGAATGGCATGATTCACAGTCTGTACATAACAGAGCGCCTGACACATAATAAGCACTCCAGAAATGTTTTCGTTATTACTGTCAGCTGCATGAATCACTGTCATGGAGCAATTCGAATCTCAGAGTAAAATAATTTCCAATGTAGAATTTTAGGACTCAGTACAGATTTTGTATTTTGGGACTCAGCGTTAAGGTCATTATCTTATCCCTTTCTGTATGTAGAGCACTTTATGGTGCATACTACTCTCATATACAATTTAGCATTTGGGTCAACAATCCTCTGCTGCTATGAGCAGGATACAGACTTTAGGTTTTCTTCATTTACAGGGGGTTTCGTTGATATCAAAGCCAATGATCTCTTATTCTACTTTTGAGAACACACTTTGTTTTCACAGTGGAAATCAAAAGGAAATAGCATTCAAATTCTGAAAGATTAGCTGGAGACTTGCACCTGGAATACACCTGTTTAATGAAGTGGGGAATCCCAACAGTATGTCCCCTTTTCTCACCCGAATATTCAGAAGGGAATCCTGGTTTTTCAGTATGTCTGCGTGTATCCTTTGCACAAGTCCCTTTCTAAAACTTCACAAAGCTGTCCACCCCACATTACAATGCTACTATATATAACGACTTCACATAAGAGAATAGAGGCCGGCCATTTTTAGCAAATGCAGGTGCCACGTAAGCCCCTTTCTGAAAGAAAGAACTTAGCTCAATTTCCTTTGAAGAACTGGAGACTTGAAACTGAAAACTTTATTAATGCCATTGCCTCCTTGTATCAGCAGGTTCCAGAGAGATTCCTGGAAGTTGCGCAGATCACATTACGAGAGTTTTTCAATGCCATTATCGCAGGCAAAGATGTTGATCCTTCCTGGAAGAAGGCCATATACAAGGTCATCTGCAAGCTGGATAGTGAAGTCCCTGAGATTTTCAAATCCCCGAACTGCCTACAAGAGCTGCTTCATGAGTAGAAATTTCAACAACTCTTTTCGAATGTATGAATAGTAGCAGTCCCCTTTGGATGTCCAAGTTGTACGTGTCTAGATTTTGATTTCCTATGGATGTGTATGGGAGGCATGGATATGTTTTGAAATCAGCTGGTAGCTCCTCCTCATCATCTTTCGCTCCTTTTCTCTTGTTTTCCATTGCAAGGGGATGGTTAGTTTCCTTCGGTCTTTAGTTTACTTTTGCCCGAGGCCCTTAACATTTGGAGACTTTAAAATAGGGTTAATTTTCAGGGAAAAAGAATGTTGACGTGTGGAAAAATCTCTATTCGCAAGGAAAGGCATTTTAAAGATGCTTCTGCTTGATCGATGGTTTATCGCAAATGGCAGTTGGCAGAGGGAGACAGCGGGACACAGCACCGCTCCACAGACGGTGACATGTCTCTTGTTTTTACTGCTAAGAAGGCCTGAAAACTCAATGAAACCACTACGTAAACTTAAATATTTTGTTTGGTTTGAACTCCGTAAGTCGCTTTGTGTTCCATGTTTAAAAATAATGCCAGTGGCAGATGGACAGCTCACTTTTCAAAAGTTACCCCAAAAGGCCAAATTCCAAAAAGAAAAATAGTCACTGTCAAGCCTTTCCGTAAGAGAAACGGCAAGTAGCCCAAACGAGTGTACCCGTTTCTTAACGGAGGCAAAGCAAGTCTACACAAAACTGACTCTTTCAAGATGAGGCTGGAAATTTGTACCCACTCTTCAAATTACCTCTCTAGATTTTACAATCGATTCTTCGTAATAAGTGAGTATAGATCATTTTTCGTAGAGAAAAACCCCTTTCACATCATTTTCTATTATCTTACTTCGGGTATTAAAAGGCGCATACATTTCAAATGTACTCTTTGCTCAACTTCGTTTATATGCTTCAGCGAGTTATTATGTCTGTTTAATATTTAACACTTTTTTTCCCAAAAAAAAACACTATGTTCTGAATACCTTTCCCTAGTAAGGAATAAAGGACATCCCAAGTTGACCATAAAATTCCTGCCTACATTAGACTCTTGTTGACAGCAGTTAGCTGACTTGATCTTCACCTCCGAAGAGGAGCATGTGTAAGGATGACCTCTTTTCATATACGATCCCACACTACCCTGATGGATATTCAAAGTGGTGACAGTCTAATTAAGTGTTTCTTCATTTTAGGTACAGCATTTTAAAGCAACTGATAAAGTCTCTTCGAATTCAGAAGCTAGTACTGACCAAAACGTGTGAACAGTGCATAGGCAGCGTAGGAGAGGTTGGGGTTAACCCAAAAGACACAATTCCAGCACACATAAGAAAGCTGGCTGCTATTTTATGCTTTCTTCAATGGTTCTCCTCTTCTTCCTTCTTTTCTCTTTTTCCAGTTTTTCCAAAGTGTACAGTGTCCCATACTTGCTTTTAAAAATTCATACGGCATTCACGCTTGTTTTCTCAGATGGGTTTTGTGTGCAGATGCAGTAAGAATTCCTTGTTCATTCTAATAGGCTTTTCCAGACCCCCCCTCCTTCCCCTTAGGTCATTTGATCTACACTTAAAATGACACAGGAACAAACCTGGTATTTAGATTATACCAAACACAAATACCATTTTCCCTTAATTTTCATAAAAGTTACATTTGACTCGAGAATGCAGATTGACCCATGTGACTAACTAGCTGACCCAATCGCTGTAATTTACCATCATTTATAAATTCTGCTGATGGACAGAAATGTATGGAGGCAATTATTGTCAGCACAAAGCCTTAAAACCTGCTGACTTTAAATTAAACGGCACAGTCCTATGATGCCCTGCATCATTCAGGAGGCTAACGGGCTCTCGCAGTGTGGACAGAGTGCAGCGACGCAGGCTGGAACACCACCGGCTTCTCTCTGCACCCCCAACCAAATGCATCGTCCAGCTTGTGCTCCCCTATGTAGCACACACAGGGCCAGCAGATCCAGTTTGTTCTTGTTCCGGCTTGCTTGGGGAAAAAAAAATGTTCGGATAATCGTTACATTGGAAAAAATGCAAACCAAAAAAAAAAAAAAAAAATCCAATCAGCACAAAGTAGGGAAGCAATCTCAACTTGTGGTCACACTCTTTTGCCTTGCTTCACATCAAAGAGTAGGAATTCATTGTTCACATCATTATACCACTGGGTCTTTGCTGTTCCATGTAATTCATATCAACATCATGTTGCCATTTGCAAGGTAGAAGGCAAAACCATAGTGTATTCACCTATGTAGACAGACTGCTAGTATCTTCTGATCTGGGGCAAATTCAGTAATGATTCCAGGCTCATTTGGATCTTTAGTATTATTTTCCCCTGCCATTCTAATTTAAGTAGACAAATTCAGCAAAAGTGTGTGTTCACAACCAATGTTGATGTGCTTATCTATGATAATATCCGCTCAAGGTTCACTGAGGCATAGAAATGATTTCAGAGTAGAAATTGCATGAGGATAAACTCACCTCTTTGTTCCATCACTTTTGCTTTTAGGTGGTTTTTCCCCTTTTACGATCACAAAATCTTGTGCCTCCCAGTGCATTGGAAAGTGACAAAAGCCTGTCTCTCAAAACTCCTACTTAAAAATTCTGGGTTTGGTTGGGTTTTGTTTTGTTTTGTTTTGTTTTTTTAATCACCATCTTTCAAATCTCAGCTCAACTCTCACCAAGTGAAAATTGGCTACTTGGGAGAAAGTTAACTTTCTATGAAGGTGGGAGGGACAGTTTACATAGGAAAAAAGAAGTCTAAAGTGCATGTTGAAATACCACATTACCACTTATTTTCTGCTAACCCTAAATTATTTTTGCATATACACTTGAGGTGATAGTCTGTGCCTAGACCTAAAATGCACCAGCGGGGGGATTTTTAAAATCCTTCAAAATACCAGTTTTTTCCCACAAGTACAATTGTTCTTGTGCCTTCTGTGGCTTTCGATTTCATCTTTTTGACTTTATTTCCAATTACTACAGCTGCAATAAACACTAGATTTTTTTTCTGGCTGTTTGACATAACGTTGATAGCTATGCATATTTTGTGTCTTTTTAAAACAAAGCGGGAGAATACGTTTTTGAAGAAGAGAATTTTTAGAACAGTTTGATACCGCAAATTATTTTTTCTTCAATTGTTTGAGCAGCATTCGAGTTTTGAAAATTCTTGTAGAAGCCAATTTTTTGTAACGGTGGTGCAAATCTTGTGTTTTCTTAGCCTAACGAAAAGTAGTATAGAAGCAATATTTCATACCATGTGCTGTATATGTGTGTGCGGGTGTGTGAACATGAAGACACATACACACATATACACACATGTAAAAATATACATATATATATGCGTGTGAAGTGGAAAGCTTACCTTTTCCTATCTAGATTTAAGGACCTATTTTAGACATTTGTTATGTTTTGTGAAAAGAATGTTCTATTTGCAACGACAAAACATTTAATTCTTACTGTATCTCTGGCTGTTTAATGAGGACGTTTCACATTAAATGGTAAAACAACGTGGAAGATGGTAGAATGTAGTAATTATTTAAGGAAATGTTCACCCACATATTCCTGAAGTTTGCTTTGTGCCTCCGAGTATTATTTAATTCAAGTGTTTTATGTTTGCAGAATCTCTGTTGCTGTGCTAGGGATGTGGGTGAATATCATTTTTAAAAATGTTAAAAACAACAAAAAAAAGGCAAAACAAAAACACTAAAGCAAGAGGGGAACTTTTATAAAGCAATGTAAATATTTAACCTCATGGCTGTTGTTACGTAAGACATGAGATTTTAATAAATAACTACATTCTCACAACATCTGTTGAATTTATTAGGAACACTACAGTGACTGTATAGACAGTTGAAAGCATTCTTGAAAATCCTGCTCTCTACTTTTAAAAGATAACAGTCTCTTTCATCAGATGTCAAGGGCAAGGGTAATGCAGTTTCTGTAAATTTATGAAATTTTTTTTCTATGTACATGAAAACAGTAAGTAACCATACACGCACGCGCGCACACACACACACACACACACGTACGCATACAGGTTAATACTAAGTCATAAAGCTGAAGATTTGGGGACTTTAAAAATAGGATGTCCCCCAGAAGCAATCATAAATTCATCAAAGAAAAAGTGGTTTACAGACTCCCTGAAAGCAGTGTACATGTGAGGATAGAGCAAAATCTCTTTGCCATGTATATTATAGAATATTCATTGGTGTGAATAGTACAAATGTTTTCTTCTGGTACAAACTCTGTGTTTGCAAATTACAAGAAGCATTGTTTTCAAAAAGCTCCCCTTAAAAGAATGTAACTGGTTTATATGAGTAAGCGGTTACTGCATTGCACTTAAATGTTCTGTTGAAGGAAATGCAGTTTTGTTTTCTGTAGATCTGTTGGTTGTAAACCATCTATAAAACTAAAGCTAAAATGTTCATATTCAGAGCTGGGATCAAAACTGGTATTTAACCTTTGCATCTTCTTATAATTATCCTTCTAAGAATACAACAGGATCTGGAAGCGTCTGGACTTTGAGTCTTTCAACTGAGCCCTCTCTCAAATCTGACACCCTCTAAAATGCACAAACATGAGCAGAAAAGACAAACAGACTGGCCCGTTTTTGTGAAAATGTATTCATTCTGTGTTTTAAAAATATTCTAATCCTCCACATCGGGGGGAAAGCATTTTCAAATTGTATATTACCACTTCAAGATTAGAATTAGAAAAACATATTTGGGGTTGGTCTCAGTGCTACCTACAAGAATCAAAGGTCATGGCTTCTCCCGATGTTGTCCCAGCCACTTCTCATATGTATATAGTATATACCGTGACAAAACACTGCCTTTATATTATTTAGCAATATGTTGTAAATAGCATTATTAAGCTCTTTTTTTGTAATAAAGACCCTTTGATTTGAATATAGTACAATAACTGAACTGATAAAGTCAATTTTTGATTTTTTTTTAGCTAGAGGCAATTTCAATTGTGGATTTTTGTTGTTGTCTATTGTTCTGAAGACTTTGCATAATTTATTGGTTTAATTTATCCTAATTTATTTGATGAAGGTGTACAATTTTGTATTACCAAGGATGTACTGTAATATTAATTGATATGATAAAAAAAAATGAGACTCCCTGTCCATGTTAAAAAGAAAATAAAAAGGTGCAGTAGACAATTGATTTTAAAGTAAAAGTACAAAAATTTAGTTTGGCAGCTACTAAATTTTAAAACAGAAAAAAGTTGTTGGGGGTGGGTGGGTGGGTAGGGGGTTTTACTTTGTGTGTTTTAAGCTTTTGTATACTCTCCAAACTTTTACCTTTTGCTTTGTACCACTTAAAGGATACAGTAGTCCAATTGCCTTGTGTGCCTTCCATCTTCTCTTAAACTGAATGTATGTGCAGTATATATGCAAGCTTGTGCAAAATAAAATATACATTACAAGCTCAGTGCCGTTTGATTTTTTTTTAAACACATGATATTTAACTTTTGGTCCTGTGTCTCATTTTAGGACAACGGGCTACTTGTGACTAATATCCACTCTGGAGCTTTGCTTTCATTAAAATGCTTAATTACACAAGTCTAACATGAATGCATGCAGCTCCTAGAAATGATCTTTTTTCTTCAGACTGTTGTAGTAATTGGCTACATTTCTCTTTGAAAACTCTTCTCACAGATTTAACTTTATCTAACCCTCAAAATTTAAAAATGACAAAAGCTTTGGCTCAAAACAATGTTGTGAGCTAAATTTAATTCAATGATGGCAAACGTCTAACGGTTCTAAGAACAAGGAGAGATGTTCCCAAAAGTCAAAGAATGGCAAATATATCACTTGAAATATGGGGGGGAGCTCATATTGTTTCTACTCTGGTTGGACTCAGAGCTAAGTACTAACGTAAATTTTCCAAAACGTTTCTAGAATGTTCCTTCAAACATGACTGGCAGCATGTTTCATACTAAGAACACTGGTCCTATGGCTTTTGAAAATTTCCTTTATCTCTTTCACTTTGGTTTAAAATCCTGTCTCCTTTATCCTTGGATCAGGAGCAGGAAGAATTAGCAAAAATCCCTTACCTACTTGAAATTGACTCTATTATCCATCATTCACAGCCGTACCTCCCTTTCTGGCTTCCATATTACTGTAGACTGAGTCTTCTTAATCTCAGATTTCTTTGGCTTTCACCTAAATGATGAAATTGTATTTTGACCCTGTTCACACAAAGGTGCTTAGAATCAATGCAATATCAAAACTATTAAATAATAACAATATTTTTTTCACTTAAACTTATTTTTCTATCAATGGCACAGATTTATATTCCAGTCTTCCTACCTTAATTTGGCAAAAGAGCATGTTACATCTCTCTACGCCAAAATATTTATTCCCTGATTAGAGAAAAAAGAAGACACTCCCCCCTTTTTCACCTGCTCTTGGAAGATAGAAGTCATTTGAAGTAATATAATGACTCTTCTATCTTCTTGTATTTATTTAAAACTGATGTGCTTTAAACTAGATTGGATAATCCAGGTAGCAACTAAATCACTAAGAAGTTACAGCAGGTCGTAATGGTTTTTGATAGGCTTATTAAAAATATAGCACCAACTCATTCCTTTTGTGACTCTAAATTATCCAGTGACATTGGTCTAGAACAGTATGTACTGACCCCTGATCACAGACCATGTTCCACAGATGTCTCCATGTCTGCCAGTATTCATGTTCTTGAAAGTATAAGCTCTACAAACTAATAATAAAGACAATGCTGGCTTTATTCACTGTTATCACCATCTAGCATCATAAACAATTTACAAGTTTTTCTTAAAGACTAACAGCTAAAAAGCACCCCATTTCCACAATTAATTTACTACCACGTGCTGAGGTAAGGAATAGATGCCCCTGAAAAAAGTCACAGGAAAACATCAAATATTTGCCATGTATTGCCAAGTCCTGGAATCTATGAATACTCTTGTATTTTAAAAGGTATAAAATACAAGGGAAGTCTATATAAAGGAAAAGAGCTAATACAGTTTAAAAAAAAAAAAACTGGCTGGTATGACATCTAAACAAAATTGTGAAAGATCACTGAAGAAATAAGTGTGCTACACCCCTCCCCCCCAGTCAATAATATAACCCTTTAGAGGGAGGGTCAAGACACTGGTGTCAAAACGTGAAGGGTAACTTCTTTCACTAAAGGGAAAATAATCAAGAGACACTGCTTTGGGTGTCAGAAGACCTTCCTTTAACCAGTTCATTTCTAAAAATCTTTACTATCCAGGGAAACCTAGACAAGACACATAGCCCCTGAGTGCCCAGAAGAATCCAAAAAAAAGGAACGGATCCTTGGGATCATGTAGCCACCCTGTTGACTTTCTCTAACAGATTACTATGTGGAAAAAAAAAAGGTTTATTAAAATATTTTTGTTTCTCATAAGAAAGGCAACTTAAGATGCAGGACAAGGCAAAGGCAAAATTCTGAAGTTGGCCAAGTGTGACTTTGGATCCTTTTCTCTCTGCTCACGATCCATTGTCCCTTCAGTGTCTCTGCCCCTTGCCAAGCACTGGGCACTCCTGTGCTGCCCCAGCCTCCCTCTGTCCACAGGGATGATCCATCCAGTAAAGTTAACCAGCTACCAACCATGGTGTTTGGTGTGTTTCTCTTCCAGGGGTATGTGCATAAAAAGTTACATTGAACACAGGAATATATTTTACATTTTCATATGAGGTCCAAGGTCCCCTGAATGTGAGTGATGAGGGGCTGGACACTTCCCCCAGGAAACATAATGCCAGGTCTTTTGGGTGGTATCACTCATGGCTACACCTAGCCTGAACACAATACTGTCTGTCAAAGCATTTCTGCCTCTCCGGCTTTTTCCCTCCCTCTCCAGGTCTTGTTTCCTGCCCATAGTCATAGAGTCCTTCCAAATGTCTCCAAAAACCGTTCATAAGGACTCACAGAAGGAAGGACCCTTCTCCCTTGGATCTTGGAGATTTTCCTGGTAGAGGAAAGTGATTAGCACTCATGAAATTTTAGAGAGAATCAAATTCAGTGGGTTTTATGCCTCAGATCTCTAAGGTAATATATTATCTCAGGGGCCAACAGATTGAGACCTCTTTGAACCAAAGGAGCTTCATCTTTATAAGATAAACTAAAATGTTCATTGTAAAAAAAAAAAAAAAAGGAGTCCTCTGCTTAAAATAACAATAATCTTGTTGGGTGCAACGGAGCAGATCTCTAAGTATGAATATGATAGTAAATAGCAAGTAAGTTCAGCCAAACCTTCACTTAAAGAAAGCAGTTTTCTGCTAAATAACAACACAACACTCATTGGGTAGAGTACGGGATCTTTGAGGATGAATGTAAAAATTAAATAACAGCTTCTGTGAGTTCTGACAAACCTTCAAAAAAGAAAGAGAGATCATTCTTACAACATAGAAAGAGCACAGAACCTGGGACGTGGGTTTGTGCTGAATCACTATTCATTTCCTTTCTTCTCCCACAATTGATGGCTTTTGTCCACTCACCATGTTGTTTTAAGTTGTGATGGAAGAATTATGCCCAGACCCATTGCCATTTCCCAGGATATTCAAATTTTGAATTCAGGAACTAAAAGCTTCTCTCCCACACTTACCATTTCCCCTTGGGCCCTTGCCCTCAGTCTCAGGCCTAGAGCTGTGGCCCCACCTCCTGCCAGCCATGCTTGGGTAGGCCCCAGAATAGGAGTGAAGCAGCTTAGAAAGATTAAGGTGCCACAACAGCCTGAAACAGAATCACTCAGCCTGCCTCTACCCTGGCAAAGGGGAGGGTATTATTTGCAAAGCCCCCTGCTGAGTAGTCCAGGTGCTAGCTAGACAGGCTCAGGAGATAGTTTGGCAGCCACCCTGGAAAAAATGCCTGTGTCTCTGCAAATAAATCTGCCAGTGGAGAAAGCACTGGGTTTTCCCCATTGCTTGTGCAAATAGTACTCTGTGCTTTGCTGGTATTGGAAATTCCTTGGTGTGAGTAGCTCTAGACCATCAAAATTGGACTATGGATTTCTTGTCATTGTTGTTACCCTTGACCTGTTGGGAAATTATTCAAAAAATCAATGGTCCTATTTCCAATTATTCACAAGTGGAAAATCTTCGGTAACCAGAGGAAATGTTCTCCCTAAATCCCAGCTCAGCAACTGATAGTGAGGTGGAGCAAGAGTCTTGAAGTCTGATACAGAGGAGGGTAAATGATCATGCACCCAAGCCTGATATGGGTGTGTGCAACTGAAAAGCTCATAAATAATTATACATTACCAGTTGAGTATTATATATGTCTTTTCTCCATCTGATAGTCAAGAATTTGTGGTATCAACACTATGGTTAGATATGTGAGAAATCTCGGTGAAGTGGGTGCATTTCTAAGCAAAAAGAAGGTATCAAGTTTTACTCTATAAGTAAAAAAAATAAAAATAAAAGAACCAAGGCCATAGAAGAAATTGTAAAAGTTGTGCAAAAAACAAAACTTAAACAAAGTCTCTCCTCCTCCAAAGGCACCTGGCCTTTATGGTTTTATGGGTGAAATATATCAAATATTCAAAAAGAGATCATATTGGATAGTTCATCCAATTTGTTTTATGTAGCCCACATCTAGTACCAAAAATGCAAAAATCCCAAATAAAAATATAAGTAAATTTAGTTGAGCAGTATAGTAAAAAAGAAAAATGCCATACTGCAAACAAGCAGGGTTCATTATTTGTAATAAACTGGGATGCACGAAGATCTGGGTTTATTTCTTGGTGAAAAGCAGGAAAAAGTTTCTTGATGTTTTATCTTTCCTTCCTCCTAATGGCAATGGAAACAAATATTTCTTGTTGGCGTGGTCAGCTAACCCAACCACTATGTGCTAGTGTCTCCTAATTTTTTCTCTAACAAGAGCTAAGTAGCCTTTGCTATATCAGCCATTTTAGTTCACCAGGTTGCCTAATTCAGAGGTCATATCTCATTTTAACATGTCTTTTTGAAATTCCAAGTCTTTGGAAAAAGCCAGATTCATATAGAAGACCTCTAAGGATTTCTCTCAATAATTTCAAAAAGAAGGAGAAAAAGGAGAAAAGAAATCCAGAGAAGTAATGTTAATTAAAAATATGTTATTCAGTGTACATAAAAGGAATCCTGACATTTTCATTTTCCAGCATACCAATTTAAAATAAAAACCTATTTGTTTATATTCTAAGAGGAAAGAGTAAGATACCAGGCTCTAAACAAGTGAGTTGGGCAGCACGGACCCCAGGCAATTTGGTGAAGCTTATGAGAGCTGCCATTGTAAGCAATATGGCACTGGAGAGGAACTTGGTATTATCCATAATTTTTAAAAATGTGCATGCCTTTGTCTCACCAACCCCACATCTAGTAATCAACTTTTTAGAATATTTGCATACATGAGCAAACAGGAATTACAAAGCACATATTTGGTTACATTAAAATGTGTGATTTTTTTTTCTTTTTTTTACAACTCAAGTTAAACTCTTATACCAAGCTCCTGTTTTGTGTGATGAGAGAAACCATCTCAGACTTCAGGCATGCTCAACCATCTCAGACTAGGTTTTATCCCTTTCTGCACCTTTGCCTTAGGATGGTCATCTAAGTTCCCGGGCTAGCAAGGAGGCTTCTGGTTCTCGGCTGATGTCCTCTCTAGTCTTAGAGAGTAAGTTAAGTTGGCCCCTCATTTGTTATTGCTCTGTTATTCTTTGTGGATTAAGCTTTTTGCCTTGATTCCTTTGATGTTTTACTTTTGAAACTAAAGAGTCTTTTCTTTTAGCATTTGATTCCGAGTTGTTATCAAGGTGCCATGCTTTCCTAAAACGGTCATCACTGTATTGGGCTTCTGACATGCAGAATTCACACCACTTTCCTCTGAGGCATTCTCAGGCCCTCGCTGGCTCATTCTTTGCCATCATATGTCCAGTGGTCTGGACACAGGAACACGTGACTCTTTTCTCAAGCCACTCTGAGGCTGGTACTCATAATGTCTGTACCAGACTATAGCCACACCATGTTGGCCCAGACATTTCTACATGCCTTCTAGAGTCGAGGTGTCAGGTAGTAGTATATAGATACAAATTCTTTCTTCTAAACCTCAGACATTCTTGGCTCTTCTGTCACATTTACCCAAGCCTCAGGCTCAGCCCACCCACTAGGGCCAGGGTGCCTTTGTAAGGATGGGGTCTGACGAAGTCTCTTGGCCATTTTGTCCCTCAGTCCAGGAAAACTTGCAGCCAGTGAGGATAAGTTAAGTTAGCTCCTCATTTGTTATTGCTCTGTTATTCTTTGTGGATTAAGCTTTTTGCCTTGATTCCTTTGGTGTTTTACTTTTAAAACTAAAGTCTTTTCTTTTAGCATTTAAACATACATCATTTCACCTAACCCTGTCAAAATTATTTTTCAGGAAAATTTCAGTATTTATTCCAAGTCATCCCTTCCCCTATATCCAATATGTAATGAAATAGCAATAATTCCGTGTGTGTGTGTGTGTGTGTGTGTGTGTGTGTATGTGTGTGTGTGGTATGTGTGTGGTGTGCTGATATCCCCATGACTGGTTTATTTTATAACTGGAAGTTTGTCCTCTTTGACCCCCTTGACCTCCTTCACCCATTTCTCCCATCCTCCACCCCCCACCTCTGATAACCACCAATCTGTTCTCTGTATCTGTAAGCTTGGTTTGTTTGTTTGTTTTTTAGATTCCATGCATAAATGAGGCCATACAGTACTTGTCTTTCTCTATTTGACTTACTTCATTCACTTAGCATAATACCCTCAGGGTCTATCCACATTGTCACAAATGGCAAGATTTCCTTTTTTTTTTTTTAAGATTTTATTTATTTGAGAGAGAGAGACACAGCAGGAGAGGGCACACAAGCAGGGGGGGAGTGAGAGAGGGAGAAGCAGGCTTCCCACGGAGTATGGAGCCCAATGCGGGGCTTGATGCCAGGACCCCAGGATCATGACCTGAGCCAAAGGCAGACGCTTAACGACTGAGCCACCCAGGTGCCCCAAGATTTCCTTCGTTTTTATGGCTGAATATTTCATTTTATATATATATATATCGATATATATATATATATATATACATATCACATTTTCTTTAGCCATTCATCCATAGATGGACACTTAGGTTATTTCCCTATCTTGACTACTGTAAATAATGCTGCAAAGAACATAAAACAGTCTTTCTTATCACCAAAAGAAAAAAAAAGCCTGGCTCTGGCAAATTAAAAACCTTGACTTTCAAGACTATTATCTCAATACTAAATGTTAAGACCCTATTTAGAAATTCTAAAGTCAAAACCTTGATTCTTAATTCTCTGCGTTTGCTTCATGGATCCCTTCTAGAGGCCGTGCTTGCCCTGGACTGAACAAGGAAGAGTCACAGATGGAAAGACTTCAGTTACTGTATCTAAATTTTATGTGGCATGTTCAGGGATATTCATGGCAGCATTATAAGTAACAAGGGAAAATTGCAGGCAAACTGAACATCCATCACTAGATGAATTGTTAAAATATGTTAAAATAAAATACCTTTTAACTTGGGTACAAATGACCTCAAGAAGAAGTTTCCCTGTTATATTACCACAGCCATGCAAAAAAAAAAAAATCTTATCTGTGCTTTTTTTAAAGTTTTATTTGCGCTTTTTAGTCATCAGATTTGTATTTTAATTCCATGGCCTACGGAATATTATGTATCCCATCAAAGTTTGAGATTGAGCTATAGCTATGTAGTGAAATGGAAAGTTATCCATAGTATGTTGTCAATCTTTTGAAGTAAATATAGCAATATATTTATATAACATGACTCTACTTTCATATTTTTTTAAGTTGATACACCTTTATCTAGATCTCTATGCGCACACAGACATACTGTCCATGAGAACACACACCTTCATAGTAAATGCTATCTTTAAGGAGGCAAAAGGCATTTAGGTGAGAGAGGAGTTTTCACATTTACTTTATACATTTCTGAATAAATGTAGACGTGTGATTTTTTTTTTTTCCAGCAAGCAAGCAAGCACAACTTTGGTATGTAAGAGGCATATGTATTAAGATACAAAAGCACAGGGGCGCCTGGGTGGCTCAGTCCTTAAGCGTCTGCCTTCGGCTCAGGTCATGATCCCAGGGTCCTGGGATCAAGTCTTGCATGGGGCTCCCTGCTCCGTGGGAAGCCTGCTTCTCCCTCTCCCACTCCCCCTGCTTGTGTTCCCTCTCTTTCTGTCTCTCTCTATGTCAAATAAATAAAAATCTTTAAAAAAAATATAGAACATATTAAAAGATACGAAAGCAGAGGGAAAGCGCCCCCTCCCCCGCACAGAGGAAATGCAGGCCTGCCCTGCATCAGTGGACCCCCGGGTCTGGTTTGTGTTCCCGAGGAGGGGGGGAATATCTGTATAGTCCAGCTCACCCCAGCTGTCAGCAACTCCTGAAGAAGGTGGAGGCACAGAGCCAGACACACCTACACCTGAGGCTGAGGCCATGACTTCGGGTTTTAATTTTTTTTGAATCTTTACTTTACACAATAAAGGTCTTTTATAAAAATAACACTTACCTCTCAAACTAAGGAGTAAATGAGCTGTGCTATGCAAAGTGCTTGGTATACGGTGTGCTCAAGAAATGGTAGGACGGAGAGGCAGTGTGGCAGGAAGAATTATCATTGACCATGAGGTGTGGGAGACCTGGCTGCCCCCACAGGGAGGTCACTGATGTTTTAAATGCCACCTTTGGTGCTTGATTCTTTTTTCTTTTCTCTTGCCAGTTTGATGGCCCAAATCAACTCTCGTGGGTCATTTGGTAAGGGAAGAAAGCTGGGTACTCAAACAGGAGTGAGCTAGGTACATTTTCCTCTATTGAGTATGCTCCAAGCAGGATGTTGGGGTGCATGGGATAGGTGCAGGGGGGGAGGGCATCAAATGTGCAGAAGGGATATGCTGTGTTTTGCTTGGGTCAGTGTGACAATGGGTTTGTAGTGCCCTACCACAGGTAAGGAAGAAGTGGGGAAAGAGGCAGGGAAACTTTATTTAGGAAGACCAGCGTTCAGGGTGAGTGAGCAGGAAAAAAAATTAACTTGTGAAACAGATGATACAAAGCCCATGCTGGAAGTCTGGGTAGAGGGCAGAATGGGGGTACAGAGGGGCATGGTGAAGAAGGCGCACTCAGGTACAGAAACTGGTGCTGGGAGTATTGGGATTTACCGCTCACACTTCTGGGAACTGGAGCCTTGCGCAGAGCATGTCCGGTGCCAAAGGTGGGAGGCAGAGGAAATCCAGGCCACCGGCACCCCCACCTGCCCTGACCTCTCACCCTGAAGCCTCAGGAAAGGGAAAATCAATGAGCTCCCGAAGTGCCGGAGCCTCAGGTCTGGGGCTGGAATTTGACCCATGCAGAGTGTTTACTGATCTAGAGGCGGATAGGTGCAAATGAGCTCATCTTTATCTTGAGAGGAAATTAGGGAGACCAGACCGAGACAAAGCCACATTTTACTCAATGAAAACTTAGCGCCACCTCCTCCCCCCCCCAACAACACACACACTGTGATAGTAAACATCTGCCTGAGTAACCTAGTCTCTGAAGGTCAACAAATAAGGAATTATGAGCTGACAGAAAACCAAAAAAGTCATTCCCGAATATCTTACATTTACCCCTCTTGCTGATCTGTATACTCTTTTTTTCTCCCCTGCAGTCTGCAAATATTGACTAAGTTCAAGGGCAGTGGTATAAGGTCTAACTTCAGAGTTAGCATGAGGTGAAATACTTAAGATGGTGCAATCCTGCCCTCATGAAGAACATATTAGATTCCAAGGTTGGTTATGGGCAGTTCTTGTCCCCTGACCCAGTTGATATTTGTTTTATCAAGTCAGGGACTATTTTTGTCATCATTGTTAATCTCCCTCTTGCCAGATCTGTTTTGGCCGAGGGCATGCACTTGAGGTATGTTAGAAGAATGGAGTGCAGTATTGTGGGAAAGAATTACCACTAATTCTGTCTGCCTACAGCTTCCTCAGCCCTGTTCATCTGATCTTAACAGACTAAGCAAAATTGTGGATGGAAACTCCTACAAGTCTGTGACCTGGTTCCAAGAAGCCGATTTTGTAGCTGAAAGAACAACATAGCCACATTCCCATGATGACTACAGGTCTTCATTCTGTTGGAAAGAATTTTGACTTGCCCATCAGGAGAGCTTTGCAGATCACCCTCCCAGTAAAGAAACCCAGGGCTAAGTGGATAGGCTCAACTCAGTTAGACTCCTCTTTGGCCTCAGTATTACACAAGTCTTGTCTCAGGGATTCCTGGAGACCTGGCCTGAGATGCTAGTTCTAGCTGGAGCTCAGAATGAACTGACACTTGTGACCCATGGGTTTTGGAATTTAAGAGACCCTGGTTCAGACCCTGGTTCCTTAATTTCTCTAAGCCTCAGTTTCTTCGTGTGTGAAAATAATCATAACAATGCTCTCCTTGCAAGATTGCCATGAGGATTAGATGCGGTATTGTATCTGAAAGCATTTAACACAGTGCCTGTTACTTAAAATGGGATTAATATGTTTTAGCCTCCTTCCTTCCGCTCAGCTCCTCCAGCTGCTGGTGTATCTCCTTTCTCTGCTGCATACATTTGACACAGTGGAATCAGGCCGGTGATAGTTGAGGGGATACCATGGTAGTAAGAATGAAGAGAGATAAGAGAAAGTTCAACATTGTTCAGAACAGCAATATTCACTTTTAAATGATCTGAGTATAGACTGAGTGGGCTCCACTGAGATTTGAAAGACTAGAAATACATAACCTTGGAGTTGTGTGACTGCTTCCTAGACCTGGACACAGCCAACAAAATATCTATATGTGGAGACCTTTGCTTGGGGAGTTAAAAAAAAAAAATCTAAATACCATAGAGGCCACCGTAGTCTTCCTTTGATATTAATGATGTGACTCAGTTGCCCAGCACACCAATAAATCTCCTGGGATGATATTCTTTTAGACTAAGAGCAGCTTCAGCCACTCTATTCTAACTAGCATAGCATATAGTGAGATGCTGTACACTAGCTTCCATTTGAAAGTATTGGATCTAAACATTCTGGTAGATTGGGTAACCCTTAGCCACTTCCTTTCTTAGAATCATAGGAATGGCTGGAATCTACCAAGCCATATCCTCTTGTTGGGCATCCTGAGTTATCCTTGATGTCTCAAAACAAGCTTGCTTTCCTAACCTTTAGATAAAATGGCTACTTGCAAAGTAGATGGTCAAATCTGTATTTTGTATAAGTCAGTATTCAGAGTTTCTGATGGCAATTATTACTTCCATGTACAATATAGCCAATTCTCCAATGTATCCAACCTGGTCAGAGGGATGATTAATATGAACAATTGAGCATTGAAAATGTATTTATGTTTGATTTTGGAGTGATAACATGTCAACTTTGAGAGAAGCTCACATGGTAACTCCTGAAACTGACCTCTGTTTGTCCACACCTGGTATCCCAATGGCACCAGAGCTAGACTGGAGGAAGGACGGGAAAAGCCCGTAGAGGACACTCTATAAATACTGGGAGAATTCATGTACATTTCAATTTACATTTTTTATATGTTAGCAATAAACAATGAGAGCATACAATGAAAATAAAATAATAACCACACCTATAAAATATCAGGAGTAAAGCCATAAAACTATACTCTAAAGACATAAAGAAGACCTAAAAGAATTGAGTTAGGCAATAATGATAATAATAATAATAATAGTAACTAATATTTATTATGTTCTTATAATGTGCTAGGAATTATCTAGAAGATTTCTTTAATCTCAGAAATCTTATGAGATATTAATGCAATCGTTATCCTCATTAAAAAAAAAAAGGAAAGTAGGGCACATAAAGGGAAGGTATAACTTTTTGCACAGGAAGACCCAAAATGATAAGCAGTTATTTTGCCTAATATGCTCAATAACTATTCTGTAAATTAATGCAATCAATTTACTCTATAAATTAATGCAATCCCAATTAAATTTAAAGGACTGTTTATGGAACATAGCAATTTTTATTTACTTAAACAATTTTTAAGTTCACCTAGAAGAGAAAATGCTACAAAGAAAGCCAAGAAAGTATTGAAGACTAAAAAGAGAATTCGTTTTTAAAACTATTAAAAATTACATCGAAGTTCAGTAAGGTTGTTGGATACACTCAAGGACTTACAACAAAGCCCAGCACATAGAGGACAAGCAATCAATATTTGGAGAACCAATGTATATTTCTGTCAATTTTTTTTCTATGATTTGCCCCAGTGGATAGAAAAACAAAATATGAAGTCACAGTAATTAGGACTGAGAAACATAGTTCAAGAAAGCAGATGAGAAAACCCAGAAACAGACACAGGTAAATATAGGAATTTTGTCTATAATAAAGATAACTTTCAAATTAGGATAAAAAGATATTCTACAGCAAAAGACATTCAGAGCTATTCATCAAAGAGCATTGGGATGATTTGCTAATGATAGGGAAGAAAGTTAGATTCCCCACCCAACAACATATGCAAAAATAAATTATTGATGGACAAAAGGTTGAAAATATATATTCACACATGCACACACACTCATACATACAACACTCACAAACATTCTGGAAAACTAATTCTACCATCTTGCAGTTTGGAAGATATTTTAAACAACACAGAACCCGCCTGAAGCCATACAAAAATAAAATTAAAGGTATGCCTATATAAAAAGTTACATCTCAGCAACAAAACTGGAAAAATTTAGAGAAAATAAAAAGAAAATACATATTAGATACATTTAGACTAATGAGCCTTACTGTACAAAATACACCAATAAGTCATAAAAAAACTAGCATTCAATAGTAAAATGGTCAAAGGACATGAATAGTCAAGATACCAAAGAAGAAATAAATGTGGCTAATGAATATGTGAAAATGTGCTTACCTTGATTGGCAAGAGAAGTGCAAATTAAAACATAATGCCATTTTTTTTTGCCAATTAGATTAGAAAAATGGAAACTATAGATATAATCCAGTTTTGACAAAGGTATGGGGAAGTAGGCACTCTGAGACATTATTGCAAGATTGTAAGTAGATATTTTTTAGGGACACCTGGGTGGCTCAGTCGATGAAGCGTCCTCCTCTTAACTTTGGCTCGGGTCGTGATCTAGGGTCCCGGGATTAAGCCACGTGTCAGTCTCCTCACTCAGCAGGGAGTCTGCCTGAGGATTCTCTCTCTCTCTCTCTGCCCCTTCCCCCTCTTGTGCATACGCATACACAGGCGCGTGCTCTCTCTCTTCTCAAATAAATAAATAAATCTTTAAAATAAATAAATAAATAGATACTTTTAAGAGGACAAACTGACAGTAACTGAAAATTTAATATGATCTGGTAATTCTACCTCTAGGAAATGAATATATTCACAAAATACACAAAAATATGTAAGAAATTTTATTTAAAACACTGTTCTCAAATGCAACCATTATAATCTATCAGTAGATGAATGATTAAATAAATTATTTGATATCCTTATCTGGAATACTATAGAATAATTTTTTAAATGAGATAGATCTTTATATAACAACACAGAAAGATCTCCAAGGCAAATTACTAACTAGAAAAATCTAGGAGCAGAATAATATATTACTGTATTTTGTTGATTCTAAAAATCATTTTTTCCTACATATCAACACTTCTGAAATTGTGGTGCATCATACAATCAATAGCTCCTAATAACTATAGTAGGTAGCATTTTTTTTCTTAGTAAAACCTAAAATGATGGCATGACTTACAATTGATGCCTCTTAGATTTTACAAAATATAGTAAATCACATAATCACATTTATATTTAAAATTATATTTATTTATACATCTAACAGAATGAGTAATTGAGAACTTAATTGGTGCCTTTTTTTGAGAGAGAGAAAGAGTATATGTTGTGGGGGTAAGGCACAGAGAGAGAGGAAGAGAGATTCTTAAGCACACCACACTCACTGGGGCCTGACCCAGGGCTCGATCTTACAACCCTGAGATCATGACCTGAGCCAAAATCAAGAGTTCTCTCAGCCTAACAGGCTGAGCCACCCAGGCACCCCAGCCTATGGGTTGATTCTAAGTGGTCTGGAGCAATTTGTACCAGAGATAGACAAACAGATGATAGATTAGATAGATAGATAGATAGATAGATAGATAGATAGATAGATAGATAGATAGATAGATAGATAGTAGATAGCTAGATGGATGATGGATAGATGGATGGATGGATGGATGGACAGATAGAGAGATAGATAGAGAGATAGATAGAGAGATAGAGAGATAGATAGATAGAAAGACAGATATAGATAGGTAGACAGAAAATAGATACTCGGGATTGGAGAGGAGACATGAAGGGCATCTTTTCTTTTTTTACTGTGTAAACTTTTTAATTACTTGAATTTTTACAAGCTTTATTGCTTTTATAATTTTAAAACAATTCTATAAAAAATTTTACTGTAAAAGAAATGATATGATGGCAGATCAGCAGCTCCATCTTAATGTATATGTTTGCTTATTTAACACATTTGTATCGAACTCATGTTCTGTGGTCAGCACTCAGCTGCATCCAGGGAGAAACGGACATGACCACTTATGCTCGAGGAGCTCATGGTCTCCAGACAGCAAATGCACCAAAAGGGGAGCGCTTCGGTTGCATGTGCCCCCTTGTCTGTAGGTAGCATTGCAAGCTTCCTGCTGGTTGTTGCCCAGAGTGATCTGGCAGCAAATGTGGCTTCCCCAGATCAGAACTCGAAGCAGTGTCCCTCAGAGACCCATAGTTTTGTCAGAACTGTGTGCAGTGGCCCCAGCATGGCCCGTGATAAACTGCTGTCTGGGAATTAGCCACGCGGCTTCTCAAACAGCTGCTGAGAGTTGTCTGAGAAGAGTCATTTCACTCTGGGGGCAGGAAGCCTCTGCGGTCACAGCCACCCTAAGCTTCAGGGCATTCTTCTCTTTCATTCCTTCAACAAACATTTGTTCTAGGCTTCGTGAAAACAGTGATGAGTAAGACATAGTTTTTACCCTGGTGGAGGCTATACTCTAGTGGGGTAGACAGTTATTCACAAAAACAAAGGAACCACAGAGACTACAAAGTTCTTTCTTGGTGCAGAAGCTTAGTAATGTGAAGGCAAGGGTCATGGAGAAACGAGTGTCCCCAGGGCTGGGGCAGGAGCAGGCAGGCTTCCCTGAGGAGGTGATTTGACACTGACATCGAAAGGGTAAGTATCCTGTGACCAAAGAAGAGGGGAAACAGTTCTAGGTCCAGGGTTGGCAACTGTAAAGGACCCCTACTTTTGGAGTAAATGGAGAGCATTTGAAAGACGATGGTCCCTCTAAAGCCAGGAAGCCAAAGGGGCGATGTTTCCAGGAGAGGAGGAGAAAATACACTAAGTTCTTTTCTTTGCTTCACCAGCCAGATAAAAGTGACTTCTATTTAAGGAGAGAAGGAAAGAGATCCACATGTGACTCATCTGCTTTATCCCAAATTATGACATCTTTCCCCCAAAATGTATTTTCCTAAGTGAATGGAGTCATTCATCCATCCACTGGACCAACCTGAGAACCCACGAGTCATTCTGTCTTTCTTCTCTCGATTCCCACATCTGATCAACCATTATTTGGCTGTCAATTCATGTTCCTTGTATCACTCAAACCCATTCACTCCTGTCCAGCCACAGTACCCTAATTCAAGCCCTGTCACCTCTCATCCCAGGTTCTACAATGGCAAGAAGTGAACAACATTGTGATTGGCCTTCCTTCCTTCGGTCTTTCTACCCCAACATTAATTCATTCTCCTGCATGGTATCAAGTGATTTTTCTAAAGCATTAATCTGTCCCTCTATTTGAATCTAGAGTTTTGCCACTGCTCCAGAATAAAGTCCAAAGTCTTTAACTTTGGTCTGTAACCCCCCTTATGATCTGTCCCTGGCGACTACTCTACCATTCTCCACCCAGCTATAACGAACAAGTTACCTCTTTTGCGCTGGTTCCTTTTCTTCCTATCTCATGGCCATTCTTCATACAACTGCTCTAAGTCATTAATCTTTCTGGATCACAGTTCTGGTATTTCCCAGATTCAGACTAATCTGCAGAGTTCCCTTTCACTTTAGTATTGTATCTAATCCCCTTAGCCTGGTCAACAAGATCCCTACCTGTTCCTTCTGCCATTTTTCCTAATACTTTCTCCCTAATTCTTGCCCCTCACATTCCTACAGTATTGAATTGCTCCTGGTTCCCAAGACATACCTTGTTATTTCATGCCTCAGTACATTTGCATAGATGTTTCCTCTGCCTGAATGCTTTTCCTTTTTGCTGCCTGAACTCTTTGTTACTCCCTAAAACACTATTTCAGAGTATGAAAACCTAGAATATAATATTAATCCAAACTAGCAATCATGAGTAAACACTCCAATATGCAACGACTCAAAAGCCTATTTTCCATGTACTCTTTCTGAAAAATTTACCTGAGATGTATTCCAACAGGAATGAAGGTGAAAAGCCAAAGAAAAAAAAAGGAGATGGGGAATGAAGAAAAAGTAAAACAAACCAGGAATCATACAGGGGATTGACTGACACCTGTGCAGCCAACTTAGACTAAGGTTCATTCTCACTGGAACAGGAACCCGATAGTTCCAAGAAAGATGTCTTTAGAGAAACATACAAATTCTATACAATGGGCAGAATAAGTAGGAAACTGGAAAATATGTGTGGAAGTATGATGAAATGATGTGTTTTGGGGTGCCTCGGTGGCTCAGGTCATGATCCCAGCATCCCCAGATCAAGCCCTGCATCGGGCTCCCTGCTCAGCGAGGAGTCTGCTTCTCCTTCTGCCCCTTCCCCTCCTCATGCTCTCTTTCTCTCACTCTCTCTCTCAAATAAATAAATAAAATCTTAATTAAAAAAAGAGATGGGGACGCTTGGGTGGCTCCGTCATTAAGCATCTGCCTTTGGCTCAGGTCATGATCCCAGGGTCCTGGAATCAAGTCCCACACCGGGCTCTTTGCTCAGTGAGGAGCCTGCTCCTCCCTCTCCCTCTGCTGCTCCCCCTGCTTGTGCTCTCTCTCTCTCTCTCTGACAAAAAAATAAATAAAAATCTTAAAAAAAAAAGAGAGAGAGATGATGGGCTTCTTCTCATAAGAAAAGAGAATCAAAAATAAATATTCTCTATCATATGCCCATTACCTAGACTTTCCACAACAAAAGAAAGCTTGAGAGCTGCCTCTACAAACACTAATTATTCCCTGTTAAAAACCAGGACCAAGGAGAGGAAAATTGTAAATAGTCATAATAAATATTTTTCTCAAAACAGTAGGAATAATTTTTGCCACACCATAAACAAGAACAAAATGCATGGAAAGAAATGTGTTTCTGAAAGCTGTGGGAATATGCAAACTGAAAGAGAGTCCTAAATTTCTCCGGATTAGGGGACTCCAAGCCATCAGTGTTACATTTTGCTTTGGAGGCCCATGACGTACAATTGCCATCATCCACCTGTGGGTTCCCTCAAGCACCATGAAGAATGACAACCATGATTCTAACCTCTCAGGGTTCTTTAGTCTTCAGCGATGGCTCTACTCTTTTCAAGTTCTGTGTGGTTGGCAATATTTGGGCAGCTCCTAAGATTCCCTTCCCTAGGGTACATGTCTAATGCAGTCCCCTCACTCTGAGTGTGGGCAGATCCCATGAATATGATGAGCTATCCCTCCCATAATTAGGTGATATTATATGGCAAGGATGAAGGTATTTTGCAGACATAATTAAGGTCCCTAAGAAGTTGATCAAAAGTGACATTATCCTAAGTGTTCCTAGACTGATTAGGTGAGATCTTAAAGATTCTCCTGCTGGCCTTGAAATGCCATGTTGTGAACTGTCTATGGAGGGGGCCACATGGCAAAGATCCGATGGCAGCCTCTGAGAACTAAAAATTGTTCCTAGTCACCAGCCAACAAGAAAATAGGACCTTTATAACTACATCCCCAAAGACCTCAATTCTGCCACCAACTGGAGAGCTTGGAGGAGACCTTCAAGCCTTACATAAGGTCACAAGCCCTCACCTTGACTTCAGCCTGTTGAGATACTGAGCACAGGACCCAACTAAACTCTACCAAGACTCTTGCTGAACAGGAACCTGAGATAATAAATTTGTGCTGCTAAATTTTTTTCAGCGAAAATGATTTATTCAATGTGTAACTAAATGTGATTTATTATCTTTCACTTTATAAGGCATTATAAATAAATCAGATCCCAAATCATAAAACAATTCCAATCACAAAACATATAAATTAGTAGATGTACATTTCATTAAGGCTGCCAGATGCACTTGACTCTGCTGGTCTCAGACAATACGAAACATCCAAAAGCTCCAACAGGGTTTCTCTGACCTCCTCTTTCTTTACTATAGTAAGTACTGATGGTTTTGTCTGAGCAGCTACATTTTCAGAAGGGCTTCCAAAGACCACGAACCAATGTGGAGGATCATTGTGCTGGCTGTCTCTGCTACACAGTCTCCAGGTCTTTAATGGTTTTTGATTTCAAGTGGATGAAGCTGTTTCAATCTGGATGTTATTGGCTTGGAGTTTGCCTGGGGTACTGTGACTTCCTCCCTGGTTTCCAGAAGTCTTCTTATTTCACCATCTTGCTGCCGTCGTCATCATCATCATCATCATCATCATCCTCATCATCCTCATCAGTATTTTCTAAACTTCTTTGATTTGTTCAACAAACTTGAATAAGTGTCTTCTACATGCTAGCTCTTGGCTAAGTGCTGGTAGGTAGGAGGCTCAAGGAATCCAAAAGTTAAATCCAAATATATCTGACTCCGAAGGCCTCCTGCTGCCGGCACTATGCCCTGTTATCACACACCGCACCACTGAATTTGTGGCAATTTTTTACCCAGCCTTAGAAAATGAATACATACCATCATGTCAATGGCAGCGTCCAGTAGGGGATTGTGGGCAGTAGATACAGTTGCCCTTGTGAAGAACTCTGGAGCCTACAGCTCATGGAAACTTGACCCGGGAGGCAGCAAGGGTAACTCTTACACGGAAGCCCTGTCTGAGACACGCTAGGGGTGCTATGTGTCTCTGAGGAGGGCTTGATATCCAGGCACTTGGACAGAAGATGGGCTAGGTTGCCTGAGCACTTTGAACTGAGAGTGGAGCGGGGTGGGGAAATCCAAGCATGTAGCAGAATCTTGATAGGTTACCAAACCCAGAAGGTAATGGATTGGATGGAGGTTGGGAAAGAAAGAAAGAAACCACAATGAAAGAAAATTGCCCTCATACTTCATGGGCATGAACTCTAGATAAGATGGACCTGTGTTCAAATCCCTCCTCCCATTTCTTATTCTGCACTCTCTAGCAAGTTACTTGAACCTCAGTTTCTTCATCTCTAAAATAGTCCTTAAAGTACCTCCATCACCAAGTTGTAAGAATTAAGAGAATATGTATAGATGCCCTTGTACAAAGTCAAGTGCACAAGACACTCCACGAGTGGCAGTTATTACTACATGATAATAAATGATCACAATATGTATCAGTTTGCTATGACTATGTAACAAATTGCCACATGTTTAGTGGCTTAAAGCAATACATAGTCATTATTTCATCGTTTCTAAGGGCAGGAATTTGGGCATGGGCTCTCTGGGTGCTGTCACTTCAATAGGGAAATTTACGCCAAAGCAGGACACAACAATCAGGCCCATTTGGGAATATGAAGCTATTTACATCTTTCCTCAGAGATAGTCCTAGCCGATGTGATGGAAATACTTCGTCAGGAGATTCTGGTCCTCAGTGTAGGAGTGATGGTGGTTGCAGGAGTAGGGAGCAAAGACATGATTAGTCCTCATCAAGAAGAACTGTCAGAGAAAGGACCAGGAACAGGGAATAGAGTCTGAGTGACAGACAGGCACCTCTTTCACCCCTCAGGTCTCTATTAGAGCTGCATGTCTTGCTATTTAATGGAACTCTCTAAATGAAGAGCACTGATCCATCAGCAGACATCATGGCCAAATATCATTCCTGCTCACCAAATTCACTGTTATTTGTATTTCTCATGGGTTAACGTTACCTCTTCCAGAGCTGGTTTCCCCACCCATGTGAACATTCATGAGTGGTCTAGGTACCTTCTAAGGACTTGCATACCTTCACTTTAAGGTTCTTCCTCCAGGGTCCGGGGAGTGTAGAATACTGAGAGAGAGGATTCATCGGCCTGGTTCCAAGCACCAGTGTCTCCCGAGTTATCACGGCAGTAACTATGGCACTCACCACAGTGTTGAGCACAAAGGAGGCCTCATAAATCCTGACTGGCTGACTAATTAATCAACTCATCTCCCAATGCGTAGTGCACATTGCCTGGACCAGGAGCACTGACTTGCCAGCACTCTGTACTTGACATTCACATAGTCATCCTTGGAGCGCACATCAACCCTGGGAGACTCTTAGAACAGGAACGCTTGCCTATTCCTCTCTCACAGACAAGTTGAGAAATCTGACTGGAGATAAGATTTGAGTGTAAACCTAGGACGTCTGACTCTCGTCCAGCCTTGCCTTCTTGCCCACTCTGTTTTCTTTTATGAATCCGTGGTCCCTGCCTTCCATTTTCCTTCTCACTCACGGCGATTTCTTCATATCTCACAGTTCAGTAAATTGATACTCAAACCACAGGTGTCTTCTGAGTGCAGCAGAGATTCTGCATAGGAGGTGATCAGAGAAGTTTGCTTTTCCATTCCTCTTCTGCAGTCAGGGCCAGCTTCACAGGCATGAGTCCTGTGCAGAAACACTGAGTTCCCTGCTTAGGACACTGCTCTGCTGCCACTCTCTTGAAATTCTTAATAATTTTTAAACAAAGGACCACACGTTTTCATTTTGGACTGAGCCCCACAAATTATCTCACCAGTTCTGTCTGCAATAAACATACAGTGGGCTTTAATATACACTTGCAAATTGGAGAGAGAATATAAATCCCTTTTCTTATTGGCTAATCAAACCCTGGACATTTATTATAAGTTAGTGTCCTATCAGCTTTACCCTCAATAAAACCAGGTTGATTTCTCTGACCAGCAAACCAATAAAGTCGACAAAAAAAAGAGGAAGGTTTTTTGTAAGAGGACACCAAAAACTCCTCTCTGTCTCCTCATCCAGCTGCATCCTGAGCCCACCTTAGAACTGCACGCCTTCCCTCCTGCAGCTCCCTCGAAATCTCCTCCACTACATCTTGGCACGCTGGTTCTCTCCCTCGTCTCCTATGGCTCATCTGTGTTTGTTAAATATTATTTGGCACATAGTAAGCTCTTCAAAACAAGAGACTTGGATTGCAGGGGACAGGCGGTGGGCTTTCGAGTCAAGTCCTCCAGGGAAGAGGCTCTCCTGGCCCCTCCCCCACCCACATCCACCCCGTAGCACAGGCCCAGCCATGGCTATGTTGATAAAGAAAAATGACAGAGCCAGAAAAAGCTCTGGAGACAAGGCCTGATCAGTTACTTAGACCTGAAATCTTGCATTCTGAAGGAGGCCAGAAAGGAGGCTGTTGAAACCACATTGCCCTTTTCTAAGCATGTCTGCTTCTTGGCACCAAACCCAGAACCTTCACCAGGAAACTCTATCATGGCCATGATCTTGAAGTCACTGATCCTCAAAGTTTCTAGTCTGAAAAGGGAAAGTAACCATCTGGAGGGCATACCTCTGCTGCTGGCTTCACCTTGTTTACTTCTGATACCACAGCATTCTTCTAGGACTGACACGGAAGAAGGACAGTGCGTTTCTGATTGGCATCTCCCAAAGTACAGGGTGATTTCTTTTTTTTTTTAAAGATTTTATTTATTTATTTAAGAAAGAGAGAATAAGCAGGGGGGAGGGGCAGAGGGAGAGAGAGAGAGAGAGAGAAGTAGACTCCCCATTGAGCAGGGAGCCTGATGCAGGGCTTGATCCCAGAACCCCAGGACCATGACCTGAGCTGAATGCAGACACTCAGCCGACTGAGCCACCAGGTGCCCCGATTTCTTTTTCCAATGTAAGATACCCACACTCTCCCATCCTCATCCTCAACAATGACAGGCACGTGCATGTAAACAGCACTTTCTGTTTTTCAAGGCACTTTATAACCCAGCATCCCATCGGATCTTCTCAGCACCTCTGAGAGGTGAGAGGGGTAAACATCACCCCCACTTTACAGATGAGACAGCTGAGTCCCGTGCGTGTGCTGTACCAGCAGCGACCTTAGCACATGTGTGGCAGCACATTTGAAGTCATCATCCTGGCTGTTCTTTCAAGAGTGAGTTCTCATTGCAAAGCAAGGACGATGAGAACTTTTTCCTCTTAGACTACGAGAACATTAGCAGTCACTTCCTCTTTCCCCCTTACTCTGGGCCTGGGACTGCCTCTGATGGGGCCATGCACCCGCGGATCTACCCGTCATTGTGAAAGGAGTTGGTGAGGTCAAACAACTCACTGAAGGGAGCAAGGCGTCTTTGAGGCTGTAGTAAAAGAGGCTGGAAAGGGAGGCAGGGCATGGAAGAGCAGAGAGAGGCCCTGATTGAACAGAAAAGGGGGAAATTATCCCAATTCTAGCACTGCTGGAAAATGGGAAAGTTATTGCTGCACAAAGACCCTCTCGAACCGCCTGCCTTCCAAAATTTCTACTGCACTCTCTGCAGTTACTTGTGTATGGCAGAAGCAGCATCTTTGTATTATATGAACAGTCTGCTTCATAATCAAATACCATCTGTCGCTACATCTGAACTTGTTTTCAACATCTGTGCGTTCTGGTCTTAACAAAGCTTTAAAAACTAATTCAAAAACTTTCACAGATCACTGACTAAATATGTACATTGACCATCTTTCCACATCGGTTTGCAATGTTTCTTCTATAGGTGCCTCCCTCTGCCCGGGGAAGAGTGAAGACATATACACTTGGAGGCTTTATTAAGCTTATTTCCTAATGGCCTTGGGTAGCCAAGTGCAAGAGAGGGACACTTGCTTATGCACCGAGAGGACCCATCATATTCTTTCTTGGTGCCAATATGGTCCCTTTCTGCCAATGAGAAACCTGTAAGTTGATCAGCTACCATACCCCAATTACTCAAAATGACACTACAGATAAAACGGCAACCAAGGGGAGAATCAACTGTATGGCTTATACGCAGCTAAAGTGTGTTTGAACAAATGGTGAAGTAAAACCATGAGAGCTCTCGGGAGGATAAGGACGCTGTTACTTTGCACATGCTTCAGAAATGTGAAGTACATCTTTACAGAACTTTTTGCCAACCCCCTGGCAGATGTTGACCAGTTTTGCTTATGTATACATCAGTTGCAGAACACTAAAACAGAGATTGGAAATTTTAATTTAGTCAAGGCAGTTGGGCTAAAATGATGGCTTTTGTTGAAACCATTAAACAGAGCTGCCTAATGAAGTACAGGACAGGGCTGGCAAACCAGGCTGGATCAGGGGCTGCCGCTTCCAAGCAGGAGAGAGGGAAGGAGGGAAGGCAGGGGCCTGAGGAGTCAGGACGCAGGCGGCATGGCGTCACAGGGCCAAGAGAAAGGGCTCGCGGTGGTGGCGGCAGAGAGGAAGGAGGGCGAGACGCCCCCACGAGCAGAGGAGCCTCCGTCCACAGCACCGGCCGTCTCTCGGTGGCGCTCGCTCGTGGGCGTGCGTGGGTGCGCACACCTGCGCCCTGGGGCAAACGCAGGTTTTATTCTGGAAATGATCTCTTTTACGTTGCAGCTGCCTTTTTGCAAGGGGCCCGGAGGGAAGTGTGGTGTAGTGAGCAGGTGCATGGCCCCTTGAAGGTGGTTTGGGTGAGTGTGGATCACAGAGAAGGGAGGGTAGTGGCAAGTTGTAAGGCCGGGGAGCTTGTGGGAGGGGTGGGAGGCTTCGGGGTTAATGAGTCTGGTGATTGATTCTGCTGCTTCAGTGCACTTGCCCTTCCCACGGCTGCTTGACGGCAAGTAGCCATTTGGTGTGCCCGGGCTATTCTTCCTTTCCCACTCAGGGTCAGCGGAGGCAAAGTAAAGATAACCTCAGGATTGATAGAAACCCACTTTAGTGCGATGGGGCTGACTGATAATTGTTTAAAAGACTGGACGTTGACTTCTTGCACGGGGATTGAATATATTAAGGAGCACTAGACTTCGTGTATATTTTTCAATTGTTCTATTTTAGTGGGAATTTTTACCATGTAACCATTTAATCAGAGTCGGCATGAATGTTTAAGAAAGGTACAAACAATACACTATCTTAGTGAGAGTGACTATCATTATTCAGGTGTAATGACTTGCAGCATGTAAATAAGCGAAACCATATTCAGTACACATCCTTTACTGGCCAGGTATTACAGGAAATAGAGATTCTGTTCTTGTTATCTTGTAGGGAATAGCATGAAACAGCAGTTGATTTTCATCAAACAACTTTTATTTTGAAAACCACCAAGGAATTAGTGAATACTTGTTTGAAATGATTATCTGAGATTAAGTGGATGTTGGTATATTATTTTCAAGCTGACTCAGATGTATAGACATGGCCTACACACAAAACACACACACACATACACACACTATTTGGGATGTGTATATGTATATTGCATTGTTTGGTTTTTGTCAGGGGCAGAACCAGATTCCTAATTCTTCAAGTGAATCCAGCAAAAGCCTAGGATTAAACCCTAAAAGTTCTGTGTTCCAGAACATAAGTCCCAACCTTTCAGATATGAGGACCCTTCTGTTCCCCCCTGACCATTCTGTAACATTAATTCTTTACACAGATGATGCTTAATGGACATGGGGAATTGCTGACCCAAAGTTGGCAACCACTGCTCCCAGATTATGAGAGGTCTAACACCCACTTTTAGCTCCAATTAACTGCAGATCTTTCATAATTACAGAGACATATTAACCCCACCCAGTGAAATATGCAAAAGTCAACTGTATTTGGTTAAGAAATGTTCATGTTCCATTCAGGTAAATATTGAAAATAAATTTGGATTTTTTTAAAAAATGTATTTACTGACAGCCTAGGGGAAACAACCAAGAGAGTTCTGGATGGAACAGGAAAACAAGAGTAGAATTAAATATTTCCTAAAATATTTATAGTCTAGCTCTCAAAAATGGATTCTTTCCCCCTTGTAGGTGACTGTGATTTGTCTATAATACTTTGCATAACTGCTTCTGTTGAATACCCAGATTAACCTCGAAGTGAACACATTTCCAGGAGGTAGAGAGGGAAGAATAAAAGAGGAGCATTCCACTTAGATGCTGCATCATCGCTCTATCTACTAAAGAAAGAACAGCAGATGCAATTTTGAAAGCCAAATTATTTGGAGGGGAGTGAGAAGAAAAAGCAGGACTCAGCTGACATTGATGATCGCCCTGATGTACAGTTTCCAGTTCATTTCTTTTTCCTAGGATGTAGTGTCAGTAAATGCCACTGCTCTTCAAGGTTTGCCAGTATTTCTGTGAGAAATCTCCATCCTTTCTGCTGGGGGTTTGCTATAACTTGGCAATTTGTAAGCACACTGGGCTGAAGCGTGGTATACACATTGTCAGTCCAGATGCAGTTTTCTGTTGCAGTTACCAAAAATGAAATCAAAGAAGCTGCTTGGGATTTTCGTTTACGGGGGCATTCGTGAAAGAAGACTATGTGTACTGCTGTTTTCTTGCTGCGCCCTTCTACTCCTTGACTTTGTTCCTCATTATTTCCAGTTATTTTCATCCTAGAAAAACTGACGTTTAAACACACCCCCAAAAAATCGAGGTAGGCTTCATTACAGAATATGTCTTTGTTATGGGACAAATGTGGTTTCCATATGGTTGTGACTGGTAGAAAGTTGAAGGCGGGACATGTACCCTCTTCCCAGGTGTAAGATCTTTGGTTTTCCTTCAGCCACTGTAGATCCCTCCTGATCACTGTGCTGTTTTCCCCCAAGTTTCTTGGGGTTCTCCGAGTGCCCTCCATTTTAGTATGCATTGGCCAGTTGGTGGGCAGGGACAACATCTATGCACACCACTGTGTCTCCGGCAACGCCACCCACCCTGGCCACATCAATGGAGAGCCACAGCAACAGCTCTTGATGGAATAGTCACATGGCTTCAACAATTGGTTCAACAGATTTTTCAATCAAATTAGCCAAAGCAACCGACTCCTATGGCTTTGTAGACTTGAAGATAGATTATTTCGGTTGTGCCGCATAAATATGTATTGGATGGAATAGGAAGGAAGGGGTCACTAGAGCCATCTGCAGCTTAGTAAAGGCTCTTGGGTTAGGAAAAAGAGAGCTTTTCATTGACTTCAACGAAGTAGACCATGTCATAGAAATGGAGTGTTTCTTTAATGATAAAGCTCCAGCTTTATTGCTAAGTCAGTTTTTCTCAAACCAAGGATGAGAAACTCCAGGAAAATGGAGAGGAGGTGCCTTCGGAGGGAGCCTGGAACATAGGCAGCATACAGAGAATATTGGCTGGATGAACAAAGGGCCCCAAGAAATGGACTGTGAAATTAAGCAGAGCTCACTAACACCATGGCTCCTCCCAAGATGAAAGCTGTAATTTTCACAGATGTGTTGTCTGTAAGGGTCTCAATATTTAGGTACTTATGAGAAAGGATCAGGTTCCTGCTTGAATCCCTAGAAACTCTTACTGGTCTGGCCCCATGGGGCCTCTTCCATCAGGAATTTGTCTCATTCTTCGTTGTTTCATCATCTTCTTTCTCCATTCTATTCTTCAAAAAAGGAAAAGAGAAAAAGAAAACAGAATTGAAGAAAGAAAGAGAGTGAGAGAGGGAGGGAAGGAGGGAGAGAGGGAAGAAAGGGAGAGAGAGAAGAAAGGAAGGAAGGAAAAGAAAGAAAATCGGCAACTCTTGTACATACTCAGAGACTTCCATTGTGTTTCTGACCTCAAAGATGGCTTCCCTAATCACCTTGTTCTGTGAGCTGAAAGGCATTTGAGGAGTCACAGAAAGGGAAAAACCTTGGCATTGCTGACAAGACACACTGCAGCATCTGGGGTGCTCCTCGGAGACCTGTGGCCAGGCTAACCTGGCCTCACTTTGCTGAGCTTGCAAAACCTAGAGGATGAGGTCACATTTGGCCATGACTATAAATAGACATCAGTGACAACTAAAACCAAAAGGGAACTTTGCCTCTGATTCACAGTCTGACATCTCTGAACAAAGAAACTGGGCATCCATCATTATCGAGAAATCTCAAGAAAAGCAAAACACCCTGGAAAGTAATTTTTGTGTCTTCCCTTTTTTGCATCCCTTGAAGTTCTTTGATCTTCAAAAGTTATCCCTTGGGTTCCAGTATCAAGATGAGAGAGGATTCTGAGGAATTCCCTATTGCCTGGGATTCCCTAAGAGAAAGTATCTAGCAATTTCCTTACACCTCCAAGCTGCAGAGTGGCTTTCTCACAGGAGCAGCTTTATATAATGCATGATCTATTCACAGTGAGACCTAACATGGTAGTCTACATTCCCGCTAATGCCCTCGGAGTTACTTACAGCATCCATGGCTCATGATCTTCCAAGAGCCCATCCTTAGCTAACAACTTAGCAGGACTGAACCAGAGTAAAATAGCCTCCCTGGCTTCCAACACAGCCTGTAAGAATGAGGATCCAACCATCTGCAGTACCTGTTCGTAGACAACTAAGCAGAGTTATTTGTCTTCCAAATCACAAAGAGAATGCACACGGAGAGCCAAGGTTCTTCCATTTTATGGAATGGCAGGACCGGCTGCCTGGGAGTCATCCTTCCATTTCCCCAGAAGCACAAGCTGCTGTCGCTGCCACTCTCCGAGACACTGTATCCCCTTCACCTGAACAGCAGTGTCAGCCTGCAATGGCCAGAAAACAGGAGCCCGAGCCCCAAGTTCTAACATTAATAACAGTATCCGAGCGAAGTCTGTTCGATCAGAAAATGCAAGTATAACTCTATAAAACTGCCATCTGGACTAGGGAACCATGTCATCTTTCAGATTATGCATAGCATCAGTGTTTTTCTTTGCACAAATTTAGCACTCTGCCCCCTCCCCCCTGCTGCCTCGCCCCCCTTCCCGCCCCACCTCCCCCTTCACCCTCTCCACAGCTCTGTCATTTGAGAAGCCCTGTCTTCACTTTTCTTTGTATTTAATTTTTCATATCATTTGCAGGACATATCACATATTTGTTGTGATTTATTCAATACCCATCCCTCCTCTGACTTTGGAGAAGGCTATCACCTTCCCCTCCTGCTCTGGGAGAATCTGCCAAGTCCGCAGTTTGTGATTTTTGTCACAATCCATGTGCTTAAACAGTCAGGGGAGACTGTCTCAAGATTCCGACGGCCCCCAAAGCTGCCTCCCATCCATTGTCTGCGCACTCAGGGTTAGTTCTAAGGAGGAGGCAGGGCAAGGCTGAGCTGAGGACCATGTGATGTGACCCCTTTGGGAATGAGAAACTTACTGATTCCTTCTTATTTATTTCCTAGGAATGAATGCAAATCCTAGGATTTACTAAAATGTGTATAACTATATTTAAAATTGTCCCTAACATGTTGGGGACATTTAAGGATTAGAAAATGAAGTTTCTCTGCCATCTGCACTTAGCCATGATGGGTCTTTTAGTAGTACGTATTGGCTCCATCTCCAAAATGACAGAGTATCCATGTTCAGAGTCAGAGAGAACGAAAGAGAGAGAGAGAGAGAGATGAAAAAACCCCAGACTACTGGCATAAATCAGTTGTTTATTAAGATCTTTTTTCAGTAAGAGGCCTCAAGAAACCAAAAGGGAAAAGAAAACCATCATCTGGATATAAGCAAAATTTTATGAGCATGAGCCATGTGCAGAATCCTACTGGGGAAACCAAAAAAATAAGGCTCAGTCTATTTCTTACCAAAGACCTAGATGATGTACAAGTTAACATAGCAATAAGGGACCAAGACAAGGTGTTTGTTTGTTTATTTGTTTATTACAGGCATCACCTTCCCCCTTGTTCATTATTATATAGGCACATGTTTTGGCCCTCTTACTGGAAGGTAAACCGCTGGAAGGCAAAATTCATGCATCACCTCAATAGGGACCAACAGGAAGTAGATTCCCAATGAATTAAGTGAATGAATGTCACCCGGACTAGACAGTCTCATCAGGCAGGCCAGGCAACTATTTGTGATCTAGGGAAGAGAGGCCCTGGGGAGAGCACTCAGGAGTTCCATCCGCTACTGGTCCTGCTCTTTCAGGGCATCCCCACCTTGGCTGGCAACTATGTAATGATTGACATCCCACCACCGTGGCCACACACATACAAGAGTATTTTTTGCCAAGGTGACACCGTGATAGGTGAGAGGCAAACTCGAGGCTTTTGCGTACTCCTAACACAGGTTCGCAATCCATTTTAAGCCCTTGACCTACGTGAATCCCAGCACTCCTGCTACTGTTCCCCAGCTTGGCTTCTCTGCAGCTTGTATTCCTCAGCCATGCTCCCTTCTGCCAAGTCATTAGGAACAGAATCTCAGCATCTTGAGGCTTCCTTCTGCCCTTACTGCTTAGAGTCACACCACTTCATTTCTCCAAACAACCTTGTCAATCCACATAGGGTAGAGAAAGATCCACCCCACTACTGAGCCCATGGTTTTGGGCAGGTCACTTAACCTATAAATGCCTCCATTTTCTCTACTCTAAAATGGGGGAAATACTGGCTTCTGTTCCTAACTCCACCATTGGAGTCTGTGAGGCTCAAGGAAGACAAAATTATATAAACAGGTAGCAAGACTGCAGAATGTTTTCCAGATGCAAGGTGTGACTCTTACCCTGGGCTGCCCAAGGATTTATTTTGTGAAATTGAGACTATCCCTTGACATTCATAGGTCTTTGTTTTGCTCATGTATCAAGGCAGAAATGTGCTTTGAGATCTTGAGCAAAAGATACTGTCGTACTACAAATTACCATGATCTAATTAGGCCTCCCTCCATAAATCTGTCATTTGAAAGCCATTCAGGCCTGCTCAGCCCAGCCCTTGATTTAAACTGCTCCAGGAGTCTAGCCGAAGATATGTCCAGGACAGAATCCAACACAATATTCCAGTCTCCTCCCACTGCTCCCTCGAGGATGGGCTGTTCACCAATTTTGGCCACAATAACAGTTATGTTGAAGAGAGATTCATTATAGTTTGGGCATAGATCTTAACCAGTGCCTATGCAACCTCGTGACAACATTATTTAGCATTCAGAATGGATGTGAGCTCTTATTGGGAAAAGAATATTGCTAAAGATTAAGATTGCTGGGCCCTTGAAGCAGAGAGAGACAGAGAGGAAAGATGCATTTTTGCTCTATTGAATTGACAGGTGTATGCAGCACCCCTTAAGTATGATGAATACTTTGCCGTGACACATGAAACAGAACTATGGTTTTTTAAAAAATGTTGGTGTTGGCCAAATCAAATAATGTTCATTCCTGGTTGTTCTAGCTAAAGATTTTTTTTTTTTAAGTTTAGAAAATCCAAAGCAGTGGGTAATCCAAAATTCATTTATACTGAGCTTTCAAATGTGTGTTTATGCTTCTTTTTGATGACGGGTGTCTCTGAGGTTCTGGGAATCCACACGGAGCAAGGTAGCAGCCCCCTGGGTCCTCCCCAGAAATGGCATTTCTGCTTTCCCAGCCTTGCCCCACCATCCCCAAACAACACACCCCACACTTCCACCTTCCTGTCCTTTGCGCCTCATTCCAGGCTGTTTGGGTTTCAAAGAAATGCTGTGTGCAAAGCAAACAGAAAGCGGTGGAATATCAACAAAGCATTATTACACAGCTAATGGGCTTAGACTCTCTGGAGGAGCCCATTCTGGGCTGGGAGAACCCAACTGGGCGCACACAAAGTTACCGAGATGTGCCTCCCGTAGGTTTCCTATGCTAGCTTTCCTGTGCACGTCGGAATTGGGGAAGCCCTAGAATCATCTCCTACCAGATGAAGGTGGCGCGTGATTGCCGCCGAGGGGGAGGTCGAAGGTGTGGTGTGAAAGTCCCCGGAGACAATCAGGTAATTTCGTCAGGGACGGGGAGAGGCATGAGCACTCTGTGCAGCTGTGAAGGGGCAGGGGAAGCGAGAAAACGCCAGAGGCCCCCGCCCCCCGCGACCCCCACGGGCCCCACCGGGCTTTGCCCCCACCCTGAAGGCGCTTGCGCCGGGCAGAGCCCTTGGTCGCGGTCAGAAAAGGCCCACACGAAGATCCCCGTGTCTGTCTGGGGCTGAGGGATGAGGCGATTAGGGGGGAGGAGGGCGAGGAGAAACGAAGCAGAAGGATCAGAGGCAGGAAGACCGAGAGGAATTAACCAATAAAGGACCGTTTGGGCGTCCCCTTTCACGTGGGCTCGGATTAATGGGGGAGGCGAGCGCCCACACACAAGGAGAGCACAGGACCCGGCTTTTCAAGCGGAGCCTCGTAGGAAGGAGCGGCGCAGGCAGCGTGAGCAGGGGCTTGAAACCGCGCTAAGGAAAGGGGTCGGCTGAATGTTTTCAAAATAAAAAAGGCTGAGAAGAGAACAGTGAACGAAGTGGCAGCGGAGGTCACCCGGCACGTTCAAGTGTGTTATTGTTGCTATCAAAAAGATACTTGGAAAGGAACAGGAAGAAGGAAAAAAACGCTTTTAAGTTTGAGTTCCTTTTTTTGTTTCCTCAAAACGAGGCATTTGAGAGATCGCGCCGGGGATTATTTTTGTCTATTTTGGGAGACGATGCTGGTGTCACTGGACTCCAACCAGCCGGGGAGTCGAGAGGCAAGCAGCCGAGTCCGAGCCTGGATTTCTGAGGCCACGTGAGCGTGGGAGCCACGCACCACTGCAGCGGGGACGTGCGCAAGGACAGCGCGCGGCCTGTGAGCCCCCCGGGCCCGCCGCCCAAAGTGCCCGCCGCCCAAGATGCCCGCCGCCCAAGGCGTCCTCCGGGCAGCCAGTTTTGGGCCTGTTCCCCTCCGCTCTCGCCATCCCGAGAGGAAAAAGCATTCAGGGGAGGGGAGGGGGGAACCTTCCTGAAGGACCGCTCAGGACTCAATGCCAACCTGAGACAGCTGCTGATGTGGAACAACAACATCAAGGGCCTACTGTCCCTTCCTGCCCCTCCTCCTCCTCCCCCACCACAGAAAGAACTGTGAAAAGACCAAGAGTTGGTGGGCGGCCAACAAGAACTAAAGAACTTGCAGCTGGTAAAACCACCTGTGCCTTGTCAAATTCCAGCCAAAACAATCCCTTCCCCCGAGTCTCCCATTAAGGAGAAGGGGAGAAAATCTGATAATAAGATGAGAATCAAGGGGGTGGAAAGTGACTGGGGTGGCTCCAGACCAAGCACTCAGCCAGTTGGGGAAGAGAAGATAGGGAAACTGTGCCAATGGAGGTCAAAAATTCAGGACTATGTTCTTGAGAGACAAAGAGCAACGACCGTATGCAACCCAGCCAGGCAAGCCACCCTCAGAATTCAGCTTTCCCACCGGGCAGTGCTTCGTGGCACCCAAGGCAGATGTCTGGACCAATGTGGCAGATGGCATAAGGAGGGTTCATGAGTTCAAATGCTGGGTGTCCACGGGAACATTCCGGAAAGGGCTCCCATGCCCTTTCTAATGGCAAAATCAAAAGATGACTAGAGGTTAAGCACTCACTCCCCAACTGCACTGCCTGTCATGCGTGTTCTACCTGGAAGGTTTTGGTTCAGAAGGCCAAGGTCCCATGGTCAGGCTTCATAAAAGTGTGTGAGCAACAGTGATAAAAAAGACATTCAAAGATCCCAGAAAAGTAGCACACCTTCGAGTGAGACGTGTTGTTAGATTCCAGTTCTACTGTGATTTCCTGTTCTCCATGTTTCTTCCTTCCACTCACCAGAAATGAAGCTGCCATAAGTTGAGTCATCATTCCTCTAGTGGCGGTCTTTAAAAGTAACCACACCTTCATTGGAAGCGCGAATAAATGCTGGTTCTAAAATTAGAAGTTCTCATCCTTTGAAGATTAGCTGAATCTCTAACTAATGTTATCATTGGCCAGGTAATGTTGGCATGTACTAGAATTGAATTTTTGCTGGCATCCCAGCTGAAATCCGTATCATAGTCGATAGCCATTAAAGATTAGTAGGTCATTCCCTATGTTAAAACTTCATTTTCAAAGTATTTATTCATTTCACCGATGATTGCCACGCCCTGTCTGGCTTTTTCTTTAGAGCATCCAGGAGAATACTATGACTAGAAGGATGGTCAAAATAAATAAGCTCATGGTTAGTGTCCGCTGTAAACACCAAAAGCAATATCCTGTCATTTGTCATAGGAAGGATTGGTGCAATTGGTAAAGATGGAGAAAGAGGGTTTCTTTTTTTCTGGTATTAAAATGTTCCATTTTATACACAAAAGTAAGTCTTCATTGTGACAGATTTTGTTAATATATTTATTAATATACATTTATGAAAAGCACAGTGCTTTTAATGGTAACAGTGCTTTTAATGGTAACAGTGCTCTGGCAGTATTCTGGCCCAAAGTGTATAACTTAAATCTAATTATGAGCTAACACCAAACAAATCCAGATTAAGGGACTTTCTACAAAATAACTGGCCTGTACTCTTTTAAAAATGTCAAAATCAAGAAAGACACAGAAAAACTGAGGACTCATTCCAGATTAAATGAGACTCAAAAGCCATGACCACTAAATGAAATGCACGATCCTGGATTGAATTCTGCACCAAGAATAAAAGGATAGCTATAAGGGATTCTTGAGAAATCTGGTAAATTTGAATATTGAGTCTGTAATAGTATAGTTTCAATGTTTATTTTCCTGATTAATTTTAACATTTTAGCATGGTAAAGAAAGGTCTTTAATCCTAAAAAATAAAGACTGAGATACTAAGAGAGAAAGGGACACTGTATTTCCAACTTACTCTCAAATAGTTCAGAACAAAAAGATAACATGCATACCCTACATGAACATACACACAGAGAGAAACAATGACAAAGCAATGGGGGCAAAATGGAAACAATTGGTTAATCTGGGTGAACATGTATTTAAGAGGTCCTTGTATGATTCTTGCAACTTTAAGTGTGGAATAATATTAACAAAAGTAAAACCTCCTCCAATCCTCTGCCTCAGAGATAACTATTTACATATTTACAGTTACAATGCATATTCTCTGTGGTGAGCAGATTCTAAAATGGTTTCAAATGTCCCCAGCCTCCTGGTATTCAAGCCCTTGTGTGATCCTCTTCCCCTTGTGTGTGGGCTAAAGCTAGTGACTTGTTTCTAACAAATAGCACACTGCAAAAGTGATGGATGTCAGTTCTGAAATTAGGTTAGAAAGGACAGTGAGTCCCATCTTACTACACTCTGACTTCTCACTTGCTCACTCTAAGGGAAGCCAGCTGCCACATTTCAAGTTGCCCTATGGAGAAGTTCATGTAGCAAGGAACCAAGGGTGGCCTCCAGCCAACAGCCATTGAGGAAATGACGCCCTCAGCACAACAGCAGAGAAGGAACGAAATCCTGCCAACAACCACATATCTAAGCCTGGAAGCTGATCCTTCCCCGATCGAGCCTTGAGATAACTGCAGCCCTAACCAACACCTTGAGGGCAGTCTTTCAAGAGGCCCTGAGCCAGAAGACCCAGTCAAGCTGTGCCAGGAATCCTGACTCACAGAAACTGTGAGATAATCAATTATTTGCTGTTTTGAGATACGGAGTTTTGGGGAAATTTATTATGAAGAAGTAAATAATACGTTCTCCAACTTCCCTCTCTTCTTTTACATATATTTTTTTCTTTTCTTGGGGGAAGGTGGTTAACAGTAGCATAACAGCCATCCATGTTATAATATAAAACATTATTTCATTATTTTTAATAGCCATGGTTGTTAAATATTGTTCAAACTGTGAGCGCCTGGCAGCGGGGGAAAATAGAAGCTAAAATCTAGCCCATGCTTCACTCATCAAATTGTGCCTCCTGGCGTTTGGCTTTGTTCACCCAGAAGAGGGGCTATCTTTTTCTGACTTACACAAAGGTGCCTTCTGGGCTAGTGGCAGCCCTGTTAACAGCTGTGTGATATTCCATGGTAGGGATCTTCTATAATTTGCATAACCAACTTCATCTTGCTGGCCATTTACATTGCTTCCTGTGCTGTTATTACAAAACAATGCAATAATTAGCTCCAGTGAACATGCTTGTATATAGATTTTTGTATTCTTGTACAAACATTACTGTATGAAAGATTCTAAAATAGGATCCCTTGACCATAGATTATGTCCGTCTTTAATTTTGATAGATCCTGACAAATTAACTTTACTAAAGGTTTTTACTTGTTTATACTCCTAACAAAATAAAGAAGTTGCTTATTTCCTTATCCCCTCACCAACACTGGATAAGATCAATCTTTTAAATATTTGCTCATCTGATAAGTAAAAAATTTTATCTCAGTTTTATAGATCATTTGTAGAAAACAAATATTTCTAACTTTCTGTTCTCTGAGTCAGAACAATTTCATAGTAATACTGAGTCAGTCTTTTCCCTCAAATATGCAGACAATGTTGAATAAACCTGTTAGAGACCAGAGAATCAGACCCTACACAACCAATATCCATTCACTCAATCCTATCGCTTCTGTGATATGTGAATATGAGGGAGGAATATAACACCAAGTGAGTAACAGTTTTAGCAAAGTTCTTCCAGCGTTTGACTTTCTGAACACAAGTCTCAGTAAAAACTTTTTTGACTCTTCACCAGATTTGCTTGTTTAGCCACCATCAGTCCCTTTGTAAATAAGATCACTTTCATTCAACTATTTTGATGTAGGTTGTATGAGTAGAACCAAATGCAAATAAGAAGACCAAGATTTAAGACCCATGGAATTGTAAGACTTGCTCTTCTACTAGGTATGTGTGTGTATCAGTCCAAGTCCTCTGAGAAGCACACACCAAGACAGGATTAGCTGTGTAAGAATTTTATTAGGAGCAAGGTCTGGGATAGAAAATGGTGAGGGAACCAGGAAAAGCTGGACAAGCTGCCAGACAGTCATGCAAGACTGACCCCAAGGGAAGGAGAGAAGGCTGGGGTCAAAACATCCTAGAATGCCATGCAGTCTAAGGAAAGTTCAACAAGACCTCGGAGAATCCTGGAGCCAAAGTCATCCATCAGAGGGGTCCAGTATCTCCCAGGGTTGAAATTGCCTTAGTATTCATGCCACACTCACTTGCTGGCTGGAAAAAGCCCATGGGAAGCCAGACCTTGGTGTAAATGCTGCCATAGATTTCAGAGCGCAACAGCTGGAGGCCATGGTCAATTGCACTCCCTAGGGTTGGAGTCCTACTAGATTCATTGTCAAGGTCACCACCACACATTATCAATGAGCTCATCTTCAGACAGAGCTTCAGTAATTAAAAAAAACAAAAAATAAAGGTTTGTTTGGAGATGGCAGAGGTGGAGGAGACACTGAAGCGACTTCAGAGCCAGAAGGGAGTACAGGGCATCATCGTGGTGAACACAGAAGGCATTCCCATCAAGAGCACCATGGGCAATCCCACCACCACACAGTATGCCAACCTCATGCACAACTTCATCTTGAAGGCCCGGAGCACAATGCGTGAAATCGACCTCCAGAATGACCTCACCTTCCTTTGAATTCGCTCCAAGAAAAATGAAATTATGATTGCACCAGATAAAGACTATTTCCTGATTGTGATTCAGAATCCAACTGAATAAACCATTCTCTTGACTCCCTGCATCATTCCTTAATTTAACAGCCCCCAAGAATAATAATGTTTAATCATGTCAACCAACTGGCAGGTGGAAATCACCTTAGAGCCTACTTAGACCAATCCAGTGACCAAAGTCATCAAAGTCATCCCTCTGCTGGCCAATCACCCTTGAATCCTTGGGAGGGCCTTCTTTCCTCACCTCCAGATTTTGGAGCAAGAGCTTTGAGCAGCCCACACCCTACTTCCTCCTGACCTTCAGTTCACTTTGTCACCCTTGGAAAAGGCTGTATTTCTTTAACTAAAAATAACTGAAATGCTTAAAAAAATAAATAAATAAATAAATACACAGAAAATAGAGAGGGAATTTGTGCTACATTTTTGGTTTCTTTCTTCCATAAGTTCTATGCAACTGTTTACCTTATTTTCAAATAAAGAAGGAAAGCATTTCTATCTGGTTAATGATTGCATAACTTTCCTGAGTCCCACAGGTAAAAGATGAAGACTTGTAAAACAGAGAAATAGCTGGAATTGTGTGTGCAAGCAACAAAGAAATGGACAGCAACTGAGGGCTATGTAAGAGCAAAGAAGAAAAATGAGGGAAAGTTGGAGGAAATCTAGACATCTCAGAGGTAGGTAGCCAGGAAGAAATTCCCAGAAAAAGGCTGCTGAAAGATACTGAAGAATAAGAATGTCCAGTCGTCAGAATAAGTGATATTTTAATGCAAAGCACCAGCATCAGATATACAAGTTACCAATTACCCACTTGGTTTTTAAGTGCTAGGTTTTGCGAAGAGGGTGTTAAATACTAGTGCTTCTCTAAAATATATGTCTTAGATGTTGAGTTCTTTTTGCTTAGTCTCCACAGGGGGCATTTGGGTTATGTTGAACTCTAAGGAACAATCCAAATTTTTTGCTTAAATTCAAATTTATCTTTATCAAATAGGCTTTTAAAGGCTCATAAGCCAGAACTTGGAAATATCTCATGCTGTGCAAATACTGTCATAATTGTTCAATCTGCATATGTGTTTGTACTAGTCAAATCTTTGCCTTACCTTTTAGACTGTAAACTCTTTAGGAATATCTTTAAGAATATAGGGGCACCTGCCCAGCTCAGTCGGTGGAGCATGCGACTCTTGATCTTGGGGTTGTAAGTTCGAGCCCCACGGTGGATGTAGATTACTTAAATAAAATCTTTTTTTAAAAAGGATATAAATATTTTCTGTTGCTGCTGCATTTGTCACAAGATTATTATTTGATTATGACCATGATGTTTGAATTCTGGAAGTCTATATACAAAAGTAAAATACTTTATACACATATTAATACAAATTTGGTAGGCTCCTCCTTATCTATTTCTTCCATTGTATTTTTGCTGCATTTGACACTGTTGATCAATCACTTACTGGATGACGCTTTTTCTTGGCCTCCCATTACATTAACTTCTTGGCTCTCCTCCTAGCTCCCTGCTTCCTCTTCTCCCCAGCTATCTTTGGCTTTCTATAACCTCTTAATTTTGAATAGCACACATCAATCTCTCTGAGATCTCTTCCATTTCATGGCTTCCATTATCACCTCTAACCTAATGATCCTACTGTATATCCCCAAATCTTACTTAATTCTGATCCTGTAGCTCCAACATCCTCCAGGATATTGAAAATATTCTGCCATCATTGCTAATTCAATATGGTCCAAAGCATTCTTTTGCTATCACTTATCAATGCCACTACCATTGTCTTCTGCTCCTACAAAGGAAACGGTGGTGATATCTTTGAATTATTCTTTTTTATTCTTCTACCCACATGTAACTGCTTTACCAAATCGTATTTCTCTTTTCTTTGCAAAACAATATATCAACGACCTGTCTGATCCCAAGCCCTTGGCTTGATGAGGTTGTGTGGTCCTTTAAGCTTGGCTCATATCCCCTTTCTGCATTTAAAAGAGACCTCGGTGGGCGCCTGCGTGGCTCAGTTGGTTAAGCGACTGCCTTTGGCTCAGGTCATGATCCTGGAGTCCCGGGATCGAGTCCCACATCGGGCTCCCTGCTCAGCGGGGGGTCTGCTTCTCCCTCTGACCCTCTTCCCTCTCATGCTCTCTCTCATTCTCTCTCTCTCAAATAAATAAATAAAATCTTAAAAAAAAAAAAAAGAGAGAGACCTCAGTGTTTCTCCCAAAGTTTTCAGGGTTTTCTGGGGATCTTATACCTCAGCTAGTCATTCTGGTCCCTGTTTGCCACTTCTGATGAATTTTCAATCTTCCTCATAGCTCACCTTTGTAGCTAGTCACCCCATGGACCCCAAGGGGGCCCCAGAATGGGATAGGATCCCTTTGTTTTATTTTACCCCAAACATATCTCACCCAACAAAGCCCTATAGAGAAAACTTTACTGAAGATTTCAATAGTAATGACAAAGGGCCCATGTGATTGCATTTAGAGCAGATAATAAAACCAAATATTCAACTTCCCTGTTTGTAAGGTATACCTTTGTGTAGCCAGGGAATATTCACTAACCATCCCTTCTGCTAAGGCTCCAGCCCTCATCATGTCTCCAAGTTCCATCTCCTCTCTCTTAATCTCTTGTCTTCTCTGCTGGCTCAGTCTCAACCCCCAAGTTCCTACTTACTTCTTATGCAGGTAAATTGGGACCAACTTTTGGAGACTGTGGCAATAGTTTATCTATCACTTTGGCTCATAAGATTGAGAGCTTTCTACAAGTGGGTTTCACATCTGAGTCATTTTTGTAATCCCTATAGTCTGGCCTGATGACTGCCATGTAGTAGGTTCTCGATAAATGCCTAATGAATTCAACTGAAACTGGGCTCATTTTCTTTGGAAATGGTAATTTTTTTCACTGTGTAACTTACCTTTCCATGCAAATGACTATACTGTGAAATTTATTTCAACAGGTAGGTCACTTGAGAAAGTTAAAAAATATGTGATATTGAATGATCTGTTGGATTGATTTTTTTGACATTAAAATAACCACTTCCTTGAGGCTCTTTAGTAGAAAAGTTTTGATTTCTTAACTCAGTAAAGGATGTCATCTGCTTCCAAAGGCCTATGCAAGGAGCTTTGTGGGATCCAAGGCTAAATCACACATGGTTCTAACTCAGGATGCCTGCAATCTAGAGGGGTGACAAGGATATGGATTCGTATCATCAGGGGGTAAATGTACAACCCTCTGTATGGGCAGAGGGTTGAATTCTCTCAGTTGGTGTTGGAAAGGTGTGACTCAGACCTCCAGGGGGATGTGGGTTGTTGGGGCATGGTAGTTGTAGTGATGACTGTCCCTTCCATTTGAGCCTTGTGTTGACATTGACGTGTTGTCATCAGAGGGCTTATACCAACTTCATGCTTTCACTTTATTTTTATATTTTCTCTTGAAAAGCTTGCAATTTTATTTTTTTTTAAGATTTTATTTTTAAGTAATCTCTACATCCAACATGGGGCTTGAACCCACAACTCTGAGATCTCATGCTCCACGGACTGAACCAGCCAGGTGCCCCAAAAAGCTTTTGATTTTAAATGTCTTTATAGAGAAAACAGAATCTTGACTTAGATTTCACATTGCCATGGCTTTTCTGAAAATTATTTCTTTTTCTGTCAGCACAAGTGATGCTCTACTTATGGCCACTGAGAGGATCAGCAGTGGCTCTGGAATATAGTCAGGTGCACTGTGGACCCTCACAGACCACTAGCCTTATGACCTCAACTAATCTAACCTAACCACTTCCAAGTGAGAAGGGGACATTTAATGGACCCCACTTAATCACTGAAATTGCCTCTGTTGGCAGTTGCCGTCACTTGCCAAGTGACGGTACATCTATAATTGGATACCTCTAGTGAAAAAGACCTCACTTCCTCTTTAGGTTGCCCATTCTAACATCAGACATCTCTCTTAGAAATGTCTTCATTATATTGTATGAAAATCTGTCTCCCAGCCTCTTCAGCCATTGGTCCCAGTTCTGCCCAACTGGGGTCATCCAGAAAAAACTAATCACTCTTAGTCATTAGTGACTGTGACTAGTACTGTATTTGAAGATAAGGAAGAAAATCCCCCGCTCAGTCTTCTCTTCTCCAGACTAAAAATCTCCTGTGCTTTCAGTAACACTTTGTTGGACTGGGTTTTGAGTTGTTTCTCTAGCTTTCACACCTTCTTTGGAAAATATATATTTCACTTATATTTTTTAAAGTATAGCATCTGGATATATGATTGCACACATTTCATGTGTGTTCTAAGTACTATTGAACAAGACAATCACCTACATAATTTTAAACATAAGCTTTTATAATGCCTCTTAAAAGCACATTTCTTTTGGGCTTTTGGTGGGGGAGGGCACCATTCACATTATTTTTTATATTGAGGTTTATGCTAGTTAAAATCTTTCTTTTTCATACATGCTGTGACTAAGACATATGTACTTGCCATATAGTAAGAGTCTGATAAATATTAGCTATCATTATTAGCAGTTATCCTTTTTTTGTGACAGTAAATTTGATAAATATGTTCTTTACAAGTTTATCTCAACATTGATGTAAACTTTAAAAAATAAAAGAGTATGGTTGAAGATAGATTTCACAGTATACTTCTATAACCTTCTCTCCTGACTGATATCAATCCTATACTTAAACTCCTTTGGGCATGGATATTCATTAGTTACTAATCTACCCTATTATCTTTAGGAATCCAAACTTTCCCATTTCCCTCAACTCTGGATATGATGAGTTCCCAGGGAATGCAAATATCACTTCCTGTTTCGCCTCTCCCTACCTCTACTGATGCCCCTGGTCGAGGAGAACTGCCCCCTCCACTCTTCTGCCTCCCACTTCCACCTTGCCCTCCAAGTACAGTTCTTCTGTCCCCACCGGAGTCTCATATTTGCTAATATATATGTCCTTTCAGCTACTTGGAGTCATCCATCAGCACCATTGCCAATTCTGCTGGATACCATTACTTTTGGTGAGCACAGCTCCCATAACCACTGGGTATAACATCAGCTTCCTCTGCCAGGAACCACTGCCATCTTCCTATGGCATGATGGTCTCCCATAAAGCACTGTTCTGGCTTTTCCAACTCCTGTCTACACCACTATTGCTACACTGGAATCTTTAATTTGCCTAAATGGATGGTGGTTTATGGTAGACCAACTTTCTCATACTTTCTCAAACTGTTTGCTTGTTTGTTTATATAATCTCTACACCCAACATGGGGCTCAAACTCATGACCCTGAGACCGTAAGTGTCATGCTCTTCTGACTGAGCCAGCCAGGCACCCCTGAGCTATACTCTGTTGAAAGGGCACAATGCAGTGCTGCTTGGGTCCCTGATATATTAATACATGTGGGGTTGATTTTTATTTTCAATTTTTTTTTTCATTTTACAGGTGTAATCTCTCTCCTAGGGCCCAGACATGAGCTCCTATAGCTGGACCAGGAAGCAAGTCAGATTTGCTCTTCCCCTTCCTATGTTTTCTTGTCATTTTCATACGTGGTTCCTTCTTCCCTTTGAATGAATTCTCTCTCAAAGACTACCTTAGTCTACTTCTAGCATCAGTCAGACAGCACAAGTTTGAACCTCAAACTTACCCTTAACCTGTGATCCCCACTATACACACACACACACACACACACACACACACACACACAACTACCATCTATGGATTCCTTTCTTTGTGTGTATCACCATAAAAAAAAATGTTACCTATATTACCTTGTTTCAATCCTCACAATTCTTAAGTAGAGGCAAATATTATAATCTTTATTGTATAGATGAGGACACTAAAATTTCAAGAGTTTATATAACTTGCTTAAGGTTACATAATAAGATATTGACAGAACTGTGACTCAGTCTGTCCTTTTAACTGTCACATTTTTCTCCCTCCCTCCACTCAGGCCTTCTTTCTCCATCTCATGCCCAAGTATCAAATAATGAGGCCCTTTACCCACTACCTTTGCTTTGTCTTCAAATATATTAGAAATCCAAGGACTTCTTCCTACCACTTTGGATGCTACCATCTTGATGCTGGCCACCAAGGTCTCTCCAACTGCAATGGACTCACACTGGTCTCCCTCTTTCCTCAAAGGACTTCTTTAAGATGTACATCAGTTAATTTCACTCCTCTGCTCCAACCAGCTGATGATTTTCCTTAGCTTGCTGGAAAACGTAAAGTGATAGACTCCCCTTTGAGTTCTTGCCTCAACACTGAGGCGGTTTTCCTGCCTGATGACTTCTGTGCCCCTGCCCTCACTGGCCCTGCTGCAGATACTGTTCCCCTAGGATTCTTAAGGGCCATTTGCCTCCCTTCTTCTCTGAGTACTCTTTGCCTTGCTATCACCAAGGCTTGCTCCCTCTGCTCCAAGCCTGGCTCAAATGACCTTCTTGTGGAATCTTCCTGACCACCCACCTCCCCAGTTTGGACCTGCTTCCCACACTTGTGTCCATGTGACATGCTGTGTGTCTCATTTCATAATGAGTCTCCCTGTCTCCCGTCATTCAGACCATGAGTACCTCGACCAGGGCCTGACATGGACAGACTCTGGGGCAATATATTTCCCAAGAAGTAAACTCAAGAAGAGGGGTACACAATAAATCAAAGCTCAGGGGAAAAAAAATCTATTTTTTAAATTAATCTATTAATCTAGCTTCCCTGCCAAAAACAGGCATGGGATTATTCCAGTATGACTTGCTCTTTGTGAATACATCCTGGCTTTTGGTGAATATGACTTTTATTTGTAGGAACTTCCCTAAGATAATCTATTATAGCACTATGTTGTTAAACTCACTGGTTTACAGTTTCCCTAATCCACATTTTCTTTTCAAGCTAGGACAAAACTTGTTCAAATGTGGTACCTGTTACTTTTATTCTCTCTAGTTCCTCAAAGATCCCAGACAGTGCTACAGTGAGCAAATTTACAAATTCTTTCACAACCTGGAATCTAATTTTTCTTGGTCATAAATCCTTTCTCTATTTATATACCATAAGAGAATCTGTAATTCCTACTTTCCAGTTACTGAAACCAAATACTGTTGGTTACCTATACTACATGTAGGTGAGGAAGGACAGGAACCAGACACAGCGGTACGCCATTTCAGGGGGCCGATGGACCAGTGCAAGAGACAAACATATAAAAACACAACAGTAATCAGTGTGATCAAGGTGGAAATAAAATCAATGGGCACAAAAGAGGGCCCCAAGAAGACCCAAGAGTTAATTCTAGCCTGAGAAGTTAAAGGAAGTTAGTTATGGCTAACGTCTACTATGCTGGGTCTGAAAGAATGACATGCCAAGTAAAAATTTAAATGGAGAAAAGACAGAAGGAACAGTAATTATTGAAGTTATTAGTGTAAATCATTTTCTTTAGATACCACAGGCAATAAATTCTTCTGCTCAAGATCGTCATGGGTTCTCTTCCTGTCACATTTATTCCAAACTATTCAGCCTAACCATCAAGACCTCTAGTAGTTTCATTTACTGATTTGTTCAAGAAATAGTTACTGAATGCTCACTATAAGCTGGGCATTGTTCTAGACACTAAAAATACAGTAGGAAACAAAATAGAAAACCTGAACCTCAAACTCACTCTCAACCTGTGCCCCCATGGAATTTACCTATACTAAAGGGAGGCAGGTAATGGAAAAGTAAGTAAAATATCTAGAAGACAAGACATGTGCTGTGGAGAAAAGAAGGGATGATGGGTTGAGAAATGCCTGGCAAAGGTGGAGGGGGGATCAAGGACACCCTCTCTGACAAGAAGACATATGAACGAAGACCCACAGGACATAAAGGTGTCTGGGGGAAGAACACTCTCAGAGGCAAAGGGAGAAGTGAGAACAAAGGTTCTGAGGCAGGAGTGTTGGGATGTGTCTGAAGAAAAGTTGGAGGCCGGGGCGCCTGTGTGGCTCAGTCAGTTAAGTGTCTGCCTTCAGCTCAGGTCATGGTCCCAGGGTCCTGGGATGGAGTCCCACATCAGGCTCACTGCTCAGTGGGGAGTCTGCTTCTCTCTCTCCCCCTGCCCCTCACCCTGCTTGTGCTCTCTCTGTCTCTCTCAAAGAAATAAATAAAATCTTTAAAAAAGAAAAAGGAAAAAAAAAAGAGAAGTTGGAGGCCAGTTGAGCTGGAGCAAAGTGGGTGAGAGAGAAAAGAGTAGGAAATGAGGTGAGAGATGTGAGGCATAGTAAGGACTTGGTTTTATTCTGAGTGAGGCAGGAACAACTATTACAGGGTTTTGAGCAGAGGAGTAATGTGACCCAGTATATTTTCATAGCATCAGTCTGGCTGCAGAGCTGTAAATGGACCAAGAAGGAGATAAAGGCAGAAAGAAGAAGAATGGATTAGAGGTTACTGGACTTTCCCAGGTAAGAGACGATGGAGATTGGACCAAGGTGGTGGCATAATGGTGGTATAAAGTCATGCATTTGGGATATAATTTGAAGGTAGAGCTGGACATGAACATATTTGCTTGTGACCTCAATATGGAAGATGAGAGGAGAGGGTGGGGAGAGAAAGAGAGCAAGAAGGCAGTCAGAGGGGACTCCAAGGTTTTTGGCCTAAGCAATAAACTTGGAGTTATCATTTACTAAGACAGGAAGGCTGTTGGAGAAGTGGCTTTGGAAGGAAGGTCATGTGAAGCCTGAGATGTCTATTAGATATCCAAGTGGAGATGTTAGGTAGTCAATTGTCTATAGAAGTCCCAGAGTGAGTTCTGACCTAGAGAAATAACCATGGGAATATAAGAGTTGGTTTGGGCTGCCATGACATAAAACCACAGACTGAGTGGCTAAAACAATAGAAATGTATTTTCCAACAGTTCTGGAGTCTGGAAATCCAAGATCATTTAACATGAATTTTGGAGGACACAATTCAGCCCATGATAAGGAGTCATCAGCTTATTGAAAGAGAGTAGATGAGATCATTAAGGCAGTGAACGAGAGTAAAGGAGACAAGATGTCTGAAGGTGGAGCTGTGGTGTTCTTCATTGTTTAGAGATCAGGGAAATGAACAGGAACCAGCAAAGGAGAAATAGAAGGAGTAGCCAGCAAACTGGAAGAAATCTAGAAACATATGGTATCTTAAGAGCCTAGTGAAGGAGATACTCAAGAAGGAGGAAGTCATCTCAAATAAATAAATAAAATCTTTAAAATTGGGGAGGGGAGCACCTGGCTCAGTCAGTGAAGCATCTGCTTTTGGCTCAAGTCATGATCTCAGGGTCCTGGGATCGAGCCCGCATTGGGCTCCCTGCTCAGCAAGGAGTCTGCTTCTCCCTCTCCCTCTACCCCTACTCCCTGCTCCTGCACACACGAGCACGCTCCCTCTCTCTCTCTCAAAGAAATAAAATCTTTTTTTAAAAAAGAAGGAGGAAGTCATCTACATTGTTAAATTTTTCTTAGAGACAAAGGAGGTGAGAACTGAGAAGTCATCATTGGATTTGGAAACGTGGACGTCATTAGTGGCCTCGATGAGAACAGTTTTGGTGGTTTGAGGGAGGGGCAGAGAAGCACAGACTGGAGTAGAGTGAGCACTGAAGAGAAATTGCAGCACTGAATGTCACCAATTCTTTTGAGCTTGGCTATAAAGAACAACAGCGAAATAGAGCTAAAGCTAAAGGATGACAAGAGGACAAAGCAGGGATTTTTTTTAAGATGGGAGAAACAGCAGTGGTTGTATGCTGAGCGGATTGATGCATCATAAAAGAAAGGGATGATACAGAAGAATTGCCAGAGTGATGTCCTTGAATAGCAAGACTCAAGGATGCCTGTAGTATCAAGTAGCAAAAGTGAAGGAGTTTTCCTTACGTAGGAAGCTGAATGTTGAAGGTAGAGCACATAGTACAAAGGCAGGGAGGTGGGTGGATGTGGTTGTAAAGGTTCTGGAATTTCCCTTCTGAGCATGGGTGGGAGGGAAGATACTGAACCCCTAGGAAAGAGGAGAGGGGGCGAGGTCGTTGGAAAGGTGAGAAGCAAAGTGAATGGACTAGGGAGTTATAATAGAATTGGCAGCCGACACTGAAAGCCAAGGTGAAGATGGTCATCCTGAATTTAAATCGAGACCACTCATCATAGATGTGTGTTTTCCTCCAGCCATGGTCAGCTAAGAATGTGCGGGTGCCTTGTGGGTTGAGAGTTCAGTGCACCAGTGCTGGCATTTTGCCAGATGAGTCCAATGAGGAGAAGAGTTAGAATGTTACATAAGGAGTTGCTCTAATGATGGGCCTTAGAATCTCAACTGGGAAAGAAGAGAAACAAGGACATGAGTCAAGTAAGTGATGATAAAATGGTGGTAGGGTCAAGGGGGATCCACCCTGGTGGGGCGACCGGAATTGTTGGGAGTCAGGGTACTAAAGAGAGAGAGCTGGAAAGATAGAAAGGGTTGGTCAGAAAGTTCTTTTCTCAACTCTATACTAAATGGCAATTCTATTCTAGAAGAGGGGCTACGATTTGTACTTTAAAAAAAGTTCACACAATAGACATCCTCTTGAGAGAGAACCATTACTGTGTCACCAATGTGACAATTATTTTCAGGAGACAGCATGAGAAGAGTGGAACTGTTCTAACAGAGGAGCCAGCTCATCTGGGTTCAAGTTCAGACTTTGCCTCTCAACTCTCAGTTTGTGGGCTCATTTCTTAGCCATTTTGAGTTTCAGTTGGCTCATCTGTAAAATGAGGAAAATAATAACGGCCCTGCAATTATTGCAAAGATCAAATGCAATAAGGTATGTGAAAGTGCTTTGTAAACTAAAAGGCCAATTAACAATAACCTGAAATAGCCACAAGATCATGAATCACCCAGCAAATGGAGAAACACGAGCCTCCAAGGACTTTGGAGGGGGACCTTTGCGCCCCTTCCAACCTCTATGACTAAGCCAAGTGATGTGCTTATTGGACCCCAGGCTCTCTCTGCAGTTTTCTCAGTTACAGCTCCTGTTTTTGTGCTCCAAGCTCTGTATCTTATCGGAGAGGAACAGAGTGGGGAGAAAAGGAAGGGAGGAAATCAGAGTTTGGAAGACAGCAGGATGCAACAGCATTCCCTGAGTGCCTACTGTACATTCACCAGGCATTTTGCAGAAACCTCATTTAGTCCCCGCCCCCCGACTATTTGGTATTATCTTCCCTATAATTCCATATTACAGATGAGGAAACAGACTAGAAAGTTTAAGTTATTGGACCCAAACTATATAATCAGAAGGTGGTAGAAGAGGAAACCAACCCATTCTCTTTCTGAAACCAAAGCCCAGAGTCTTCCTGATGAACTCTGGAGTTTACAGATAACCGAAACCACTCTTTTCCACCCAAGAAAAATTATCCTTCAGGAGAGTTTTCTGAAGTTCTCATTTGCTCTGTGATGCTTAAGCTTCTAGAATAAGAGGAAGATGAAATCAAAGAAGAGAATCATTTTAGAATACTAAAATTAGTAAAATCCTTGGGGCAAGGAGTTATTCACACCAAAGTGAAAACAACTTAGATTTGGGAAGTGGGTTGTCTTAAAAGTCTCTCTTAGTTTTTCATTTGCTCAGAACTTATCCATTAAGAGGTCTATGACAACACAATAAAGGGACAAATAGAACTGAACTAGTATTCCAGATTCATGAGAGCATCTCAGTGTTGAACAGTTACTGGTCTGGATATCTCTTCCTGAGTAACCATCCACCCCAAAACATGGCTTGAAATAACAATTTGGTACTCTCTCTTGTGGTTCTGAGAGTTGATTGGGTTCTGGGGGTGGTTCTTGTTTAGGATTTCTCCCTGCACTTAATAGCCAGGTGTTGGCTGGACTGCATCCATCTGAAGGTTCCATGGGTCTCGACATCCAAAATGGCTCCCCCCCCATATGGCACTTAATGCTGACTGATGACTGTGTGTCCCGTTAGCACTGTCAACCAAAAAGTACACACACAGTCTTTTCATGTGGCTTGGGCTTCTCACTTCTCACAGTCTCTGGGTTCCAAGAGGGAGTGTCCCAAGAGTCAACGTTCCAAGAAGTAGGAGAAAAAAAGTTGCCAGGCCAGTTAAGAGCTATGCCTAGAACTGGCATGGCATCACTTCTGGATTCTATTGGTCAAAAGCAATCACAGATCCCATTCAGATTCAAGACAGTAGAGAAGTAAACTCCACATTTTGATGAGAAAGAGACAAAGTCACACTGCAGAAGAGTGTAGGGATGGGAGACACTATGGCACACATCTCTGGGAAATACAACCAGCCACAGTCACTAGTCCAGTGAGATATCCAAAGTTACACCGGCTTCCACATCAGTCAAACGTCTGGCCTTGGAGTTTGATCTAGCACGGTCCAGACTCTCTGCCCACATCTCATACCATTGCATGCTATGCTGCAACTATATTATTTTCCCTCTTTTCTTTATTCCTACTTAGAGTTTTGGTACTTCTTCTGCACAAAATGCTCCTTCTCTCAGTTCTTCCCATTGAAGCCTCCCCCTCATCATAAAGTATCAGCTCAAAGATCACCTCTTCTGGGACACCTTCCCTGACTAACACATGACTGTGTTTATACCCTCCATAGCCTGTATGTGTTTGCTTTCCTGTCCACCAGCTGTCTTACCAGTACAACACAAGCTCCAAGACAGCCGTGAGCTGGTCTCTGTTGTCCACTGCTATTGCCCAGGGCTGACGCTGGTGTCCGCTGCATGAGGGTCATTCAGCCAATTTTTGTTAAATGAATGAATGATCAAATGAATATCCCTGTCAACTGATAGCCAAAGGCTGCTTAAATTCCTGTTATGACAGAAAATTCAACACTATTTCTTTGGGAAGCTATTTTATCTTTGGACACATCTTACACAATTCCTGCATGATGTTACAAATTTACCTAACTAGTTAAAATGTCTATTATGGATCTACCAAGACTAATTCAGGGTTTTCAAATTGTACCTCCAAGTGCCATAGCTCTGTGGCTCCAACCTCCAGGAAAAGGCCAAGAGGAGACATGGGGGGAAAAGGAAAGGGACCCCATCATCATTTTAATCATAGCAACAATCCTTTTGTTTTAACTATTGGAGTTCTGTAGGAGGCTTAATTTGAAAAACAATTGCATTGCCAAAAATATGACTAGATGGTCTCTGTCTTCATGATGATATTTCTCAGTGTGGTCTTCTAACCCCTGCATCAGAATCAGTACCTTGGAAGTCTGTGAAAAATGCAGATTCTCTGGCCCTTACTGAATTAAAATTTTTGGCCATGGGACCAGGGAATCTGTATTTTAACAATCACCTCAGGGGCTTCTTAGTTACCCAAAGTTTGAGAATCACTGCTTTATGATGTGAGAACAATCCGATAAAATACAGAAATAAACTGCCAAAATAGAACTCTTTTTCCTTTGGGATGATCTGTTTACAAAAATTGATGTCTTTTCTCAATATATATATACAGAATTTTTTGGAGGAGTAGGCATGGCTAGTTGACCTCAAGATATCTAGGATGTGGACTTTTATATCTTTGTTGGAGGCCCTAAATGCTCCCTCAAATATCTCTCTCTGGCCCAGTGATTGAAGCTAGAGCATATATATGTGTGTACACACACACACACACACACACACACACACACATAATTACTAGGGGCCAGTGTCACAGCCAACCTACCACCTCACTCAACTGAGTCCTGCCAATTAAGTACTTCTTGAGTGGTATAATAACAGGGCCCTTAAAATTCCAAGCATAAAACAGCTAATAAAAGTATCTTGTTTAACAAAGTAATAATAAAAAAAAAAGCAGAGACAAAAAAAGCTGCAAAGTTTTCTTTGTGATCATTGTTTAACACTGTATGTAATTAAATATTAATGAAAGTATGCTACTTTCATTTTGTGAGCAATTTAATTCAATTAAAAATAAATGGGTCTCCTTGGCTCAGTGGGCATACTGATATACAGAACAGCACTGCCCTTAACTTGGTTTCCACTGTGTTTAAATCCAGCACTGAACAGAGCTACTGAAATTCAACCCCACGCTTACACAATTAACCCATTAAGAACCAAGAGCCAACCTCAGGCAGCCAACTGAGTAGAGCACTCCGCAGCATTCACTGGGTGCAATGCATAATACTGTTCACTTAAAAAATATTTTAATCAAGCATTTGCTATGTGGGATGAAAAGACACTTAAAATATTTCCTACATGTCAAAACCTAGTTATCTCAGGGGGTGGGATAGGCATTGACCAGAAAGGGGCAGGAGAAATCTGGAAACACTATGTCTGTATCTTGATCTGGGTGTTGGTTAACAGCCATACACACACACACACACACACACACACACACACACACACACACACACACTGAGCTATAGTCAGATATATGTAAGTATATACAAAATATATTTAGTGTGTGTGTGTGTGTGTGTATGTATATACATTTAAGGTTAGTGCAATTTATGCACTTGACTGCAAATACAGTTGACCCTTGAATAATGGGGGGTTAGGTGTGCTGATACCCCTGCAGTGGAAAATCTGGGTATTAAGTTTTGACTCCCCAGAAACTTAACTACTAATAGCCTACTGTTGGCCTTACTGATAACATAAACAGTCAATTAACACATATTTGTGTATGTTAAACATATTATATGCACTGTATTTTTACAATATTATGAGATTGAGAAAAAGTGTTATTAAGAAAATCATAAGGAAGAGAAACTACATTTACAGTGCTGTACTGTATTTACTTACAAGAAAATCCGCATATAAGTGGACCCATGTAGTCCAAACTGTGTTGTTCGAGGGTCACATTATATTTCATACATAATGGGGGGGAAGAGGCACTTCTGCCCACAGGGACCTCACAGTCTGCTACTATTAGGCACAGGAGAAGCCACAAAGGCATCAGGAAGCTCCCGGCTTACCATGTGGCTGGGAAGACACAGACAAATACTTAAAGGTACTAATTTTGTAATAAGAACTTAACACACGTCTTAAAGCGTCCTTAGGAAGAAACAGACAAAGCAGCAGTAAAATTTGACAGTCCGCGCTGAGGGGGAGTGCGCAGGACAGGTGCACCTCGGGTGCGGAACAGGAAAGAGGGGGCACTGGGGCAAAGACAGTTGCGTGGAGCAGAAGCGAGGACTCGGGGGCCAGCAGGCCCAGGGTCAAAAGACCCCCGGTCGTGTCCGCCCGAGGCGGGAGGGGGTTGGGCGCGGTAGGGCGGCGGGTGACAGCGGATTCCGGGACCCTCGGGGCTGCCGGGGTCCAGGCGGTGCCGGGGACTCTGGCGGGGGTGCTTCTGGGCCCCGGGCGAAGGCGCTCGCAGGCCGGGAGGTAATGGATCCGCGGTAGCCGGAGCTGCTCTTTCATTCCCCCAGGAGGGCCGTTGTTTGGGAATGAACTTCTAATAATAACAATGTTATCAATGCTGTGAGGCTGAGCCGGGTTAGTGAGTGAGTGAGTGAGTGAGTGAGTGTGTGTGTGTGTGTGTGTGTGCGCGCGCGCGCGCGTGTGTGTGTGTGTGTGTGTGTGTGTGTGTGTGTGTGTGTGTGTCCCCAGGGGCCGGCGTGTGTGTGTGTGTGTGTGTGTGTGTGTGTGTGTGTGTGTGTGTGTGTGTCTGTCTGTCTGTCTGTCTGTCTGTCTCCCTAGGGGCCGGCATCCAGCCCTGAAAGGAGAGCCAGCCCTCGTGAATGTGGAGGAAAATGCCAATCTCTTGACAAAAAGTTTGCTGCTAAAAACGAATCCCCGGCCAACATTTTACAACCTGGACGCATTGTTAATGTGCTGCTTTTTCTGGCAGGAATAGGAAGCCGTGTTTGAAAACAATGTATTCTTTTTAGGTGCAAGGTCAGCGTCTGTTGGACCTCGGAGTGACCGCCAGCCCCCCCGCCGCCTGGGAGAAGGCTCCAAAGGCCGGCCAAGGTGCTTCCCAGGCGGGGTGAAGTGCCCTGAGCTGGAGACGGTATCCCCGCCATCCTGCGGGGAGCCCGGATGCACACCAGCCCCAGGGAGGCCTGCGAGGGGCAGCGTGCGCCCGCCGGAGGGGTGGCGGTGCAGACAGAGGACACCTCGTGACACGTGGCCCTGAGGCCCCTGGTCTGTGGCGTGTGTGTGGAAGGAGGGGGGCCCTGCGCACCCCAGCACCTTGCTCCACAGGGCACAGGGGAAGCTGCTCTCAGCCGTAGCCAGGGAGGCCCAGAGCTGCCCCAGCCTCCTCCTGGAGCCTCCCCAGAGCCAGAGCATGTTGGGAGTAGAGAGAATTCAGAAGTGCCTTTTCCACAACTTGTTCTCAGTAGGAAAGAAAATCCAGGCGCTTGCCAGCCAGCCAGCCCTGAATGAGCGTGCAGGCTCCCCTGCTGAGTAGCTGGGTGAGCTTTGCCACAAGAGACTTCCTCTCAAAAAAATCTTCCCTTTGCTCACATGCAAAAGGGGAATGATACTAATACCTACCACATAGGGCCACTGCATGGATTAAATAGGATAATGGACATGAAGCACTTAGCACAGGCCTGGCGTATGGCCAACACCCAATAAAGGGCATTGCACTTGCTGTTTCTTCTACCTGGAACACTGTCCTTTAGGAAGACCTGTTGTCTTACCTCCCACAGGTCCCTTCTCTAGTTCATTTTTCTCCACAGTGCTTACCACTGTCTAATATAGCATATCTCTTACAGTTGTATCTTTTTTATTGTCTGTGTCTGCCAAACAAGAGAGACGCTCCATGAGAATAGAGATGTGTGTGCTTTGTCTGCTGCTGAATCCCCAGAACCTAGAATAATGCATAGCACACAACAGTTGTTCAATAAACATTAAATAAAGGATAGATGATGATGAAGACCAGGATTGGAGTGTAAAAAGCCCCAGGTTAATCCCTTGATTTCATATTTCACAAGGTCAGCACTCCTACCAGATCGTAAGCAACATGGGCGAAGAAACTCTATCTTGTGTAAGTGGATTCTCCATAGCTAAGGTTGACAGATATGCAAGTAAAAATACTGGACGTTCAGTTGCATTTAAATACATCTCCAATGTTGCATGGGGCATACTTAGACTAAAACAGTATTTGCGGTTTATCTAAACTTAAAATTTATCTGGGTGTCCTCTACTTTATCGGGCAAACTTATCCATCCCCGATTCAGAGTAGGCACAAAATAAGTAGTTGCTGCATAAATGCATAATATGCTCAAAATCCAGAGAAATCAGAGTAAACCTAAATAAAATAGGAAGGTCAGGCCCAAGAGTGTGCTGCTCATGTTTAACTACTGACTCTTCAAAGAAAAAAAAAATTATCAATTGACAACATGTGACAATTTCCATGGTGTAAATAATCCTACTATGGCTGATTTCAAGCTACCAAGGAGACACGATTAGAATGCACAGTTCAAAAGAGATGAGCCCGATCAGCTTTGGCAAAGCAGCATTGGCCAACTTCAGCATGGACTCCTCAAAGTCATAGGACAGAAGAAAGAGGCAACAGTTATCAACTAAGGGCAATGAAGAAGACATGACTCACCTCCACTTGCCCAGAGCAAGACTCTGTTGGCCACGTCCTCACACACATTCCATGAGGTAGAAATTATTAGCCCCAAGATTTTTAAAAACAAATGGGGAAAATAGGGCAGAGAGAAAACTTTGTTTAAAAATTGTCTGGTCACACAGCTAATAAGCCCGCCCAAAACCTACTCTCTCTGCCCCAAACCAGTCTGCTGCCACTGGACATGGAAGCCCAGGGGCTTCAGAGGTCAGAGATCAGCAGGTCAACTGGGCCATTCCTCAGGAGAAGAAACGGAGGCAAGCAATAAAAGGGTTAGCAAACTCCCCGCAGGGCTGGGGATAGGACCTGTACCTCCCTACCCTCACGGGGATGTGTGTGTGTGTGTGTGTGTGTGTGTGTGTGTGTGTGTGTGTGTGTGTGTGTGTGTGTGTGTGTGTGTGTGTGTGTGTGTGTGTGTGTGTGTGTGTGTGTGTGTGTGTGTTGTAGAGAAATTCACAAAGCATGTTCTTCCAATGTGAGGAGTCTAAGAAATAAGCATGGGCACCCTCAAAGGAATCAACACAGGGTAAGTATGCATCAGCTGGGTGTTTTTTTTTTTTAATATGTTGCCAATCTGGACTAGGATTTCTGCTTTCTTGATCTCACCCAGGTGATCTCAAACCTTAGACCAGAGCAGAGAAAACCTGTTACAAAGCGGTGGCCCACGCAGAGGTTGGGGGCTTTTTCTTTACGCAAGATGAGCAGTCTCAACTCCTGGCTTGAAGTGAGAACCCACAAAGTTCTACAAAAGCCCCTGTATATGTCTCTCTTTTCTTCTCCCCCTAGGAGTTCCACAGAGGACAGCCATGGACGGAACCCGGGCTCTGTCGGTCACTGCGTGTGGCCACAGGCAAGTCCCTGTCCCACTCTCTCCCAGCTATACAACAAAAGTATCATTTCTGAGGCCTCTTCCAGCAATAACAGCTATGATAGTCTCTCCTAACCCCCACCTTTTCCCTCCCCGCATCTTCTCCCTCTCTTCTCCCTTCCTCATTATCTTCCTGTTTTTCTCAGTTTTTCCAAAACTTCTTTCCCTTCCCTCACCCCACCTTCTCCGGCTCTGTACCGCATCCTCGCTTGTCTGTCTGTCTCTCCTTCTCGCGCCCTCTACCCACTACCCTCCAGACTGCTGGAGCTAATACTGGCCCTTAATTAGACAGAAGTTCTGCTAATAAAACAAAGAAAGAAAATAGGAAATGAGGAGCAGGCAGCGCCTCGGCGGAGAGGCAGATCTCCAGAGTAGGCAGGCCCCCAGCAGTACTCTGCTATTCATAATATTAACTGTGCCCTTCTCTTTTATCTGGAGAGCACCTCACCAGCTACACAAACAAAAGATTATGCAGATTATCAGAAACATAAAGAAAAAAAATCATCTTAACTAAACATCCCAAAATGTACGCCCCTGAATGGGAAAACCTGGGCATCCCAAGGCCACAAGCGCCCTCCAGAACAAGAACGGCGCTGGCCTTTGCCTGTCCCCCTCATGATGAGTGGCACAGCGCCCCGAGAGGTGTCCCGGCCTGCTGTAAACTCTGGAAGCAAATGAGAGCCCTCAAGGCTCATTAGACCTATTTATACAGTTCTTCATTGGGAAAAATTAAATCTTCCAAACACAGATAAATACACCCCTGTGACAAATGAACTAGCTAGTCACGTTTAAACCCCAGCTCCAGCGCTGACAAATGTACTAGTTGAACCCCCCAGGCAAGATAAACATAATTCTTCATCTTGAATTCCCTTTAGTTGGGAGAGAAGGAACACAAGGGCTACCACAAGTGTGTAGGGATGGAGGCGGGCGTGGGGAAGCCTGGGAGGGGGTAGTGCTGTAAGTTAGGAAGAGCTCGGCCAGGTAGCCAAACCACAAGGCCTCTCCCTGCCTAGATCTGCTCGGGCCTTCTGCTAACCTTGAGGGTTTCTCAGCCCGACTGCCCTGGCCACCAGCTATCTTCTACCTACATGCAATATCCTTGGAGATCCCAATGGCGCACGGTGACACAGGGTGCCCTCAACATGGCTCACAGCCTACCCTCTGTATTTCTCAACAGGCCCTATCTTTTCCAGGAAACACTCCTTTTCTGGGAAAGGTTGGCAGAGAATGATCCTGGCAGGAAATGGCCATCTGAGGACCTCTGAGAAGAGATAATGATAAGATAGAAGAGAAGAAAGAGAAGGCCCTGGCTCGCTCTTGGGAATCCCCATTCCTGGAGCAGTAGTGGCATGTTCTAGAGCTGGTGGCCACTGGCCACAGGTGGCTGTTGAGCACTTGGAAGGTGGCTGGCCTGAACTGATTACATGTTGAAATGATATTTTGGATATGTTGGGTTGAATAAAATATATGATGGAATATATCATTATATATATATCATTTATATATAATAAAATATATGCTGTTTTTTTCTTTTTTTCCTTTCTAAATGTGACCACTAGCAACCTGAAAACTGCACAGGACATATTCTATTTCTATGGCACAGCACACCTCTGGAGAAGCTTTAGCTTCAACACATTGAAATCTAGGTTTCCTCAAGAGCCCATTTTCAGACTTTGCCTCATTATGAAACCTTTTCATGCTTGAACCAAAGTGGAATTGATTTGTGTTTTCTTTTTTCCCAGCATAGGGCCCTAAAGTTAAACTCATCCTAAGCCATGAAAAGAGAAAGCTAGATCCAGAAGTTCCTCTCTTCAGCCCCTGTACCTTCAGGCTTCAAAGCTCCCTGCCTTTCCTGTCGTTTCTTCCTCTTGCATCCTCCCACTCTTGCCCTGAGAAGGCAGGCTCTATGCTCTGCCCTATGTGTGTTAGGCTTTGCTTTAGAAATAGCAGAATACAAATGCTGATAAGCACCTGGGGAGACCATCAGACCCATTCAAATTGGTCCACTTGACCCAGCCCCAGTGAAACAAACTGCATTGGTCAATTCTTTTTTAAAAGGAAATAATGCTCATTTGTTTTCCTGTAGTAAATAATACTTATTCATTGTAGAAAAAAATGGGAAAACAGAAGCCAAAAGAAGAAAATGAAAATCACCCACAATCTCAAACCTCAGCCTGGCCATTGTTGATGTTTTAGGGTGCATCCTGCCAAAATTGTATTTTGTACAACAAAAGTAATAATTATAACATCTATTGCATGCTTACTAGACCGATGCAATGAGCTAGACATTTTAAACATATTTTTCTTCATCATTGTCCTAAAGTAGATTCTATTATTATCCCCATATTATGGTTGAGAAAACTGAGACTTAGCAAGGTTAAATGTCTTGTCCAAAGACAAACCACTAGTAAGTGGCTGAACCACTTAACCATAGGTCCGAATGGGCTCTGGACAGGAAGCACTCAGACTCATGCCTCTGGCTGAAAGTTTTCCAAGGAGAAAGACACTATCACCTCCTTCATCGACTTGTTCTCTTAAAGGCATCCAGCTCCACCTAACCCTCCTAGATTCACAGTTCCTACCACCATCTCTTCAGACCATTTACTGTAACAGAATACCATAGACGAGGTGGATTATAAGTAACAGGACTTATTTCTTTTACAGGTCCAGAGGCTGGGAAGTCCTAGATTGGGATGTCTGTAGATTCAGTGTCTGGTGAGGTCTGGCTTCCTGGTTCATGGATGGCTACCTTCTTCCTGTGTCCTCACATGGCCAGAAGGGATGAGGGAGTGCTCTGGGGTCCCTTTAATAATGGACTAATCCCATCATAAGAGCTCTGTCCTCATGACCTAATCATCTCCCAAAGGCTCCATATCCAAATACCATCACATGGTTGGCTTCAACATATGAATTGTGGAAGGACGCAAATCTGCAGTCTGCAACAGTGCCATTCATTACACATGTCCTAATCTACCAGAAACTGCTTCTCATGTATGTATTCATCCATTCAACAAATATTTGTTGGACACTTACTTTGTCCCGGGTGATATTCAAGGCAACTGGAATATAGCAGTGAACACAATCAACAAAGTTCCTTTGCTCTTATGGAGCTTATGTTTCAGTTTTGAGAAATAAATAGACAAGCAAATATATATTATGTCAGATAATAAGTGCAACAAACCACTAAGAAGAGAAAATTGAGTGTGTTGAGGGGGACACAAAAGGGTGGGAAGGAAAGTGGCACTAAGAATCCCATAGGGGGTTGCATTATTATTTGCAATTATTCACACCTTACTTAGAAACTCGGTCAAGACAGATTGCTCTTTTTTTTCAGGCTGGGCAGGGAAGACCTCCCAGGGAAGGTAACATTTGAGCAGGGACCTTGAAAGAAGCGAGGAAAGGAGTCATTAAGTTATCTGGAGGAAGAGCTTTCCAGAGCCGAATGTGCAGCAAAAGCAGAGGGTCTGAAATGGGAGCATGGCTGGTGCCTGTGAGGAAAGTCAAGGGACCAGTGTGGCCAGGGGGAAGCTAGTGACAGTGGTAGGAGATTAATTTAGACAGGTGTGTGGAGTGAGGACAGATCACGTAGGGTCTTTCCAGCCACTGCAAAAATCTGGCTTTTCCCCTGAGTGGGATAGAAAGCCATGGAAGGTTTTTAGCAGAGGAGATATGACTTACCTGTTCAAAGGATCACTCCAGCTACTGTCTTAAGAATATATTTGGGGGGCAAGTGTTGAAGCAGACTGACCTCTTGAGAGCTATCCAGTAATCTAAAGAGGAAATGATACTGGCTAGGATCAAGACAGGAGAGGGAGTCTGATTCTAGATCTATTTTGCAGGTAGAACGAACAGGATTTGCTGATGGGTCGCATGTGGGTGATGAAAGTGTCGAGGAGGGTTCCAAGTTTTTCAGCCCCAAGCAACTAAACAGATAAGATTACCATTAACTAAGATGGAAAAACTACAGGGAGGAGTTTTTTTTTTTTTTTTTGAGGGAGTATAGAAATCAGGAGCTTGTTTGGGGGTATGTTAAGCTTCAGGTACTTATCAGAGTCGAAACGTCAAATAAAAAGTTGCATATTACCTGCGTTCAGGGAACAGTCCAGGCTTGAGATATGAATTTGCAAGTTCTTGGAAAATAGATGATATTTAAAACCATGACCCTGAGTGAGGTTATCTTGGCAATGATTAGTTACAACACAGATGAGATATTTAGACTAAATCCTTGGACCTTCCAACTGGTGGATCTTACAGATGTGACAAAAAAACAGCAAAAGAGACTGGAGGGAACAGTTAGTGAATAACCAGTAAATGAATAACCAGAAGAGAGGGGTATCCAGGTCTGACAAAGACAGCTTTTCAAGTTGAACCCTGTCAATTGCTGCTGATGGAGTATGATATGGAGAATTGGCCATTGGATCTGATAATCTGGAGAGCATATACATTACCAATATAAGCAAGTAAGACAAACCAAGAAATCATTGCAGAAGGGCACTGGGTCAGGGGAGGCAATGAACCTCCCTTTCATTATTCTTGTCTTCCTTCATGGATCTTAGGGACACCTGAGGATCAGTTAGCCTCTTCCAACTGTTCTTGCTAGTCTAATCTGGCTTCCTATGCAATAGACATATTTATACTAAAATGATGATCAAGAGAGTCTTTTTAAATGTTAACAATGCTTGGTGGTGAGTTCCCATTGGAAGTTCTTAAGACCCAAAGCATCTTCCAAAGCTTTGGTGAGTTGACAACCTTTGGAAGAAGGAATACATTTTCCAGACTTCTGTGAACTTACAAAGCAGGGTATTTTCAGATGACCATGCCTATACTCAGGACAGGCAGAATATTGTAACATGTATATGGCGGATACCTTCTTAGCAAGTGTTAAAATCAGGTGAGAGTCATACTGATGGAGGATTAAATTGCCTGGACTCCATAAATAGACTTAACAATCCCAATAACTGAAAATCAGCTCTTACTGTCTCATTTTTCCCTGTCTTCTGACAATAACAAGATTTGGCCTTTTCTGTCCAATTCCATTTTTTAAATTTTTTTAAATGCGGGGAGGAGCAGAGAGAGAGAGAAGAGAATCTTAAACAGGTTCCACGCCCAGCACAGAGCCCAACTCGAGACTGGATCTCACAAGCTTGAGATCATGACTTGAGCCAAGAGTTGGACACTTAACCAACTGAGCCGTCCAGGCACCCCTGTCCAATTCCATTTTTAAAATATTTCTAAAGACTTATAGACCATTGGCCCTACAATAGCATGTGTACATGATGTGCCAAGTCTATTTTGTTGCCTCTAATCCATTCTGCGGAGTCTAACTTGAATCTCAGGATCTACCTCTCAGTGTCCCTTTGTCCTCTCCTTAAATAATTCATCCAGAAACTCTTAAATGTCCTTGGCTAAATAAGGTCCAAGTCACGTGAAAGAGAGATATGACTCACTCACAAGGCCGCACTTGGAATTCACGCAGTCCTTCAGTGTGAAGAGCAGGCGGGAGAGGTCTGATCCGGATAGTGATGGAGGACAAGTTCTAGAGCCTGAAGGAAGTACCAACACAGGCATGCTTCCTTCCTCCCAAAGCAAGAAAAATGGGCTCTGGGAAAAAGACAGACAGACATGCTTTATTTTTATCTGAAGCCTAGTCTTCTAAATCCAAAAGCCTCTAGAAAATTTCCAGAGGCAACGTGACTAAGAATACAGCCTTTCTCAAAAATAGTCATTGCAAGTCATTACAATGTTCTCTTTCTAAAACTGCACCTGCTCTTTCATCGAACTGGGCTGCTTCTGCACCCTTCTGAATAGGTAGAAGAGTGTTCTCTTTATCCCCTGCAGCCACACTGTTCTAGAAGCCTCTGTTTTCATGAAGGATAGCTCCTTGAAAAGTCCATGTTAGTGTTCATGTACATGGAGCTTTTGACACGTTTGAGAACTGTTATGGAGTTTGGCTTTCCATTATTATAACAACTTCACAATCTATATACTCCATACAGAAGTTTCTTGAAATATAGGCTGTATTCATTCATTCAACGAATATTCATTGAGCACCTATTGTCCAAAGCACCATCCAAGACCCCAGAAGAGGACAGCAGTGAACAAAACAGATAAAAATTCTTTTTCTCATGGAGTTTAATGTGGGACAAGACTAAAAACAAACAATATAAGTAAGTAGAACAGATAATTAGTCAAATGATGGTAAGTGCTATGGAGAAAAACAACCAGGGCAGGTGAGTAACCTGGGTAAAGAGGTATAAAGAGAGTTATAATTTTAAAGAGGGTGGTCAGGGAAGAGTTTGTTGAAGAAGTGTCATTTGAGCAAAGAATAGAAAGAATTGAGGGTTTAAGCTTTGCAGATATCTGAGAGGGGAACCAACTAGGAAGAAGGAATTGTGACAATATAGGTCCCGAGGCTGTGGTGTGCCTGGAATGTTCAAGGTACAACGAGAAAATCAGTGTGGTCCATGTAGGGTGAACAAAGAGAGTAGTAGGGGAGAGGTAGTGTGGGCCTAAATCATGCAGTCAAGTCCCCCTGTAGGAACTTGAGCTTTTTCTCTAGTGAGATGTGGACCCACTGAAGGATTCTGAATGGCTGAGTGACATATTCTAACTTATATTAGAATAGGATCCCTTGGCTGCTTTGTGCAAAATACATGATACAAGAATAAGAAGGCAATCAGGGATATCAGTTAAGAGATTATTGCAATAATCCAAGTGAATATTGATGGTAGCACATCACCCATCCAAGTGATATGAAGCACCTGGGCAAACCGCAAATTCCAGAGCCAATCTTAGATCCCCTGGATCAGAATGTGGGGTCCTAGGACTCCAAAGTTTTCACAAGTACCAGGTATTGCATAGGGACGCTAGAGTTTAAAAACCATTCTTCTCTTCTATAGGGTGCCAGTCATTGATTTCTTATCTCTCAGCTCCAAATTCACCCTTCACTGCCCACTCCAAAAAAATAGATATGGACCCTTTCAATAGCTTTCCTTTGCCTGCCAGCATAACGCTAAGCTTTGTCAGTAGAAAGCATGGAGAGACATTGCAGGGGGAAGGGTATGCCCATCCTCACTTGGTGTTCTTGTTTGGTGGGATCCCCCATCACAGGCCATGTCTCCATTGTTCCCCCTGCACACGAGGAGATCCTTCAGCAGCCTGCTCCTGCCATGCAGAACCTTCGTTAGCACCACGCGTGTGCCTACAGCACACATGGCTTGCCCAGCTCCTGCCGAGTGGGCAGCTTCTTCGGTGCCAGGCTCCTGCAGTCCAGGCAACTTTTCCAGCAGCGAGCTGCAGCTGCACAGGTGGCTTCTCAAGTATCCAGTTCCTTCTGTGCACGGCAGCCAGCAGTGCCCCACGTCTAGCAGCTGCCCCCAGCACCTCAGGTAATTTCATCGTAAATGCCTTCCGAGAGACATGACCTCCTGAACAACTTTCTCTGCATCCTCGAGAGCTCATTTATGATGAGGTCGAGAAGGCAAATTTCCAGCAAATTCCATCGACACAGCTACTCATTTTCTATCCGGGGGGCCACCAGCATGCGCTCTCCAACAGTGTCTGAATCCCAGCCTGGAGAGTGGGTCAGAGGGGGAGTGGACGAGAGGCAGAGAGATGTTCCTGGGGCCATTATCTCAGCACTGGGGGCAATAGTTGCTTCTTTCAACTGCTATTCCTATGTCTTTAGAGTTCTCTTTACTTCTTCCTAGCGAACCCCTCATTATTCTAATCACCGTTATAGTTAATAATTCTTTATACTAACATGTTTGTGTTCAAATGACTGTGTAGGCTCTCTCTTCTGATTAGACCGTGACTGACACATACAGCATCACATACCTGGAAGGAAATTTAAAAGCCCAACTTCTAAGCTGCCAAACCTGAATGTTTGAGAAATTGTTGGATAATGGAGACAAACCAGTTTTTATCCAATTGTTTGGCAGAGTTTTATGCATGGTAAATAATTATTTCTGTCTGCTTTACCACCGTCTGTCTTCAACTGAAGAACCAAGAAAGCACAGTCTCTCCGAACCACTGGGGTGCAGAGCCCAGTGGAGCACTGCTCCCTGGGAGGGAGCTAATTGATGGACAAGCCCTCCAAGATATATAAATAATCCCTGAGCAAAATCAAGATCTTCTGGAAGGTTCCTCCAGTACTAGTATCCTTCCCACAAAACAGATGCTTTTTTCCACTTGTCACCTGGTTACAACTGGAGAAACTGAGGCTACTTGGATTAGGTCATATTACCTCACGATTATATACATAAGCTTTTGAATCAGACATGCTTATCACTAACTAGCTCTATGACCTCGGGCAAGTTGCTTAACCTGTCTTGTGCCTCAGTTGTCACGCACATGTGTGAAATCTGCCTAATAGCAGATTTTGCTTCCAGAGGGCTATTGTAAGGATTAGATGAAATCATACACTTGGTAAGGAATTATGTGTAAAGCATTTCACCTGGCACCTGCAAACGTGATGGTGGATGTGCTTGCTGAAAAGTGCAAGTCAACACGTTGTCAGGTGTTCAGTCAACATGCTGTCAAATCCAAGTCCATTTGTAACCAAGCTGAGTGACCAGTTTGGGTCCCGATAGTCAGAGCCTGTGCCTTTTCCATGGGTAGCGCTGGCTGTCTGTGATTTCTCCCTCGGCTTTGGTTTCTATTCCCATCCCCAACTCCAGACCCGAAGAGTCATGCAGAAAGGTCAATTCTCGAGATATGTGATCTCTAGCGACAATTTATCAGAAAAGTCTAGAAAGCACTGTCTGAGAGAAAAATCATTTGAGCCACACAGGTCATTATAAATGTTCTACTAGCTCCACATTTTACAAACTAAAAATAAAACAGGTACAATTAATTTTAATAATATAGTTCATTTAACCATATGTATGTGATACATATATCTAATATTATCATTTTAAAATGTAATCAGTATTTAAAATACTATCAAAATATCACAGATTCTTTTTTTCTGGTCTCTGAAATCCGGTATGTATCATACACTTACAACATTTCTCAATTCAGGCGAGCCACATCAAGTGCTCAATAGCCAAATCCGGTGAGTAACCACCATATTGAACAGAGGAGTTCCAGATCATCCAGCCCAGACCGTGTGTTCATTCTAAGACGAGGGCACAGAGGCTCAAAGAAGTTTTATGGATTGTCCTTCCTAAGTCATGATGCTAAACAGTGGAAAAATCAGGACTGGAATCCAAAGTACCTGACCCCTGGGTTTAAAACCCAACCCTGCTCTTTATTAGCTGTGTGACTCTGGGCAAATTTTTTTACCTCTCTGAACTTCAGTTTCCTTTTCTATAAAACGGAAGTGATGCTATAGTCTCAAAAGTTGTGCTAAGGATTAAAGAAGGGGATGGAGGTAAAGCACTTAGCGTGCAGCAAGCATTGGCTATAACTGGAGTAGTAAGTTGCAGTAATCAGCTTCACCAACCACATGGTCTTTCATCTGACCTCAGCTTCCTCTAGCAGGAGGCACCTGTTGCACACCACTGGCTTTGGCTGGGGCCTTGGTCTAGCCACCAAGCGTGGTGTCATGATGCTGCACACACCATCCCAGCTTTGGAATGGCTCTTCCTCTGTTTCCAAGTCAGAAAGCAGACAGTCGATTTGCCTTTCAAGATTCTCTTCATAAAGGAAACATAATGAATTTTTAAAATTTCATCCAGAAGGACAAAGTTACAGGGAGAGAGTCATGAAGTGCCCCTCCCATCCCAATCCCTGGTGACCCTGAGGGCCCCTGACTCACCTGCTTCCCCTATTGACCCTCCTTGCTCATCCAGAAGCCACAGTGCTGGCTCAACACGAGATAATGTCATTTGTTGACATTTCCCAGGTGACAACAAAGTCAAGCCCTCTTTTAGGGATCTGAGTCTTTGCATATAATTAGCAGATCAAATTACCCTCAGGGAACTGACATTCTCTTTGTCAAGAGGAACCACAGCCTCAGAGAAAGGGGGTGGAGACTGAACCACCTCCCTTCTCTGGGCCTTTCTTCATTTATGGATCTCAAAGGGAGGCATGAATGAGGAAGGAACAGAGGGTTCCAGGCTCTACTTCTCATTTATCTTAGAAATTTACTTCCATGGATGTGTACTCTGGAAGTGAGTGCATAAACTGAGCGTGGCAAACAGAACATTTCCACTTTCAATGAACGAGTGTCTATCTGGCATCCTTCCGTTTGTAAAACACGTGGCTAAACATTATTTTTAAACTTCAAGAAACTTACAACCTATTTGGAAGAAAATGCATAAGACATAGGTTTACATAATACTGATATAATAGCAATATATTACATTAATTATTGACATATAATTATAGCTATATTATTAATAGAATATAAGATCATTCATTAAAAGAACTATAGATCTGATCCTACAAGGGCTTAGGAACGAAGGGGTGTGAAATAACATCGGTCCGGAGTGATACCTAAAGGCTTTAGGGAGGTGGCAGAGGTTGAAAGAGCAAATGAATTTAAATGAGAGCAAAGGAAATCCCAGGGGAAAGAGTGTGGAGGGGTGGCAGTAAGCTAGACTTAAAGAAAGGAAAGTCGAGGCTTGGGCAGGGGACTGAGGTGCTGGATGAGGTTGATGAGAGGTGGGATGTGGGAAGGAGGTTGGAGAGGTAGGTTGTGCTCTCTTCGGTCAATGGGAGGTTTTAGCACCCTCTCCATGCCAATCCTTCTGCTGGGCCTTTAAGAGGGAGTTGTTTGCAAAGCACCCACAGAGACCCTCTCCCCAGCCTAAATGCCTGGCTTGGGAATTAGGTCGCATATTTTAATTTTATGGCAATGAACCTTCACACTGAAATACTTGCTGAAGAGAACACCTTTCCCTTCCCCTTGCACTTCTAACCACATAGGTTTTTTTTCCAACAACAATGAACAATGCCCATTTGACCTTGAAGTTCAGAGTCAATAGCAGGCATAAGAATAAAAGCGAAAAGTGGGAGAAGAGAGGAGACCAAGAAAAAAATGTATGGGGTATCACTGCCACTAGGGTTCTTGGGAGTCTGAGAACTTCTAACAAATATCATTTTACTGCATTGGCACCCTGGGCTTGGCTTACTGAAGAATACATTATGGTAGGTTTGTGAAGCCCATGAACTAATGAGGAGGTGCCTGCCACAAAACTAGAGGCACTTCTAGCTATATTAGACTTTTCATTCACCAAAGGCATTTTGTCTCACATTTTATCATATTGATAACTTCTTAACCTGGTTTTTGCAAATAAATAACCATCGCAGGAGCTCATTCTAATTACCTCCTGCCCTTTGGGTACCTTATTTATGCCACCCCTTTTAAATAATGTTTGCACTTTCAGATTTCTCTTTCCTTTCTTACAGAGATTTTCTTGAGTCTAGAAGGATTCTTTAAAACAAAATAAACAAAAAACCCTGGAAAGCAAATTTAGCCATCTATTGCCTTTGGCCTTAAAAAATCTTCCCAGTGACTCTTCTTTCATTCCCTGACAAACTCCTTCTTTGCTATCTGTAAATGGTGCTGACAACGAACAATCAGATGAAAGTATTAGCCCAAGAATTCCCATCATGTGAATGTGTTTGAGTGCTTTTCTCATCCTCAGACTTGGATCTGGCTCTAGCCATTAACACTTTTCCTAAGAGTAGACACCTTCCTCAAGTCACAACTGAAACTTAAAAAAAGCAGATGTCAGCCAAAGGCAGCCATTCCCTCCGTCATGAGTTGTCTTCCCCTTTGCTAAAGAACTGAAATAAGATGAGTTGCTGACATCTGGTGGTTGCTAAGCAGAGTGTAAGCTCAGTCTCTGAAGGTCTTCTACCTCAGGTTACAATAAATTCCTCAGCCTCCAATTCCTGGAGGCAACGTCTTGACATGAGATTTTTTTTTTTTTTTTTTTTTTTTTTTTTATCCAAAGGGAAAGCAAGAATGCAGACTAAGACCCAATGGAAGCAATCCCTCCCGGGGCACTGAGAAGATGAGTGTGGCAACCAGAATGAAAAGTTGGCTTCCTTGGAGCAGCTAAGATTCCTTGGATTTGGACAAGATGAGACTTGGTCCCAAGATACTTGATGAATCATGGATGGTGAACGACACAGGGCAATCCCTTTTGAGGACAAGTAATGTTTTTGTTGCAGCTGGAAAATTTTCTACTCTGTTCACTCCCTCTTTGCTGCTTGAGTATTTTAAGAATCTGTCCATGGGTTGGGGGCCACAGAGTGGAAAGTAGTTCCCAAAGCATTCTGAATTCTTTTACTCTTCTGTCTCTCTGCTCACAACGTGTGGCCAGGAGCTGCTGGGAGTGTCATGGACCTCAGATCTTTGCTCACAAAAGTTTTTTGAACTCCATCTCTAGAGGGCAAGGGGAATCTTAGCTCTGGATGGGGCAAAGGCATCCAGCACTAAGACGTTCAGAGCCTCGACATAGATCAGGGAACTCCAGAATTCGAGCCTGGGGAGGAAGGCTTCCCCAAAGTTACAGGCAGAAAGGAGATTACTCACTATTCTAAAATGCTATTTGATCTCTTCATAGCTCTTATTACTCAATATATACATTCTGTTTATTGGTTTTCCTGGATTTTGCCTATCTACTCTTGTTTCGCCTTCTCTACCTAATACTCCTAATCCCTAAACTAGAAAGTGAAATGTGAAAGCAAGCACTTTGCCTGTCTCCTTCACCATTTATACCTCCAGCACCTGAAACGTTGTTTAGTACATGGTAAAGTTCTCAAATATTTGTTCAATTTAAAAAAATGACCAATACTCCCATAGTCCCTCCGAAAATCAAAAGGGAGTCACTCCCTCACCTTCCTTTCCTCTAGAAAGCCCACAGGAAGGTCACGTTCAGGGACACCATGGAAGAGCCATAGCAACTCTGTATTTGCCTCATTGATTGACAGCCCAGAGCAAAGGGCAGACACCCCAGGGCCAGCCAAACTACCTCTACTGGTTCCCAGAGGGTGACTGGAGTGAACAGGGACGAAGGCTGCCTTCCCCACAAGGCCTTCTGAGTGCTCCAGAGAACTGGAGACAGAAATCTTTATGGGCAAGGTTGAGTATATTGCAACATATGTTCTCAGTGCTAAATTGCTCTCCGGGTGTGCATGAGTCTGTGGGGGCTGTGGGAAGTGTGTTGGAAAACTTTCCCTGTGTCTCCAACTAAATGGCTTCCTGAGGAAATGAGAAATGGAGGTGGGGTGGGTGGGAAGGAATGAAAAAATTCCAGTAAGGAAAAAAAAATGACTTTTTTTTTTCCTTTGGAACAGGGAGAGTTATTGGCAGATCTGAAATTCCAGGATCTCTGTGCATTAGAAACACAAAAGGCTTAAACATTTTTTTAAATTTAAAAACATGAGGTAGTAGACACTATAATAAGCACTTAAGAGATAATACTTTTAAATTGAGGGGGTTGGGAAAGCTTGGCCCCGAGTGACAAGAACCCAGGGTTCTGTCCCTCCCCACTCAGCTCAGCAGAGCAGGTACTTTCTGACACCCATTAATATAGTTTATGGTTAAGTTGCTGGACCCCATGTGGACTGAAAGGGCCTCTTTATCTTTAAACAAACAGATGAGGAAGGAGGATCTCCCCCACCCAAGCCTAGACCTATATTTGTGAGACCACACCATGGGTTTTTCCATCCCAGCTATCAATCTTCCCTTGTTTGCAGTTTGAGAGAAAAAAAGAGAAGCACAGGCGAGGTGAGGCATCAGCAGAAAGGTAACTTGGCTCTATTTGAGCAGAGCTTAACAAAAGTCACTCAGTCTGACTTTTCTTGAAAATGGATGGAAGAAATGTGGGAAAATCAAGGACTCATGGGGAGACTCTCTGACGCTCCCTTCCCCCAAACACCACCCATCCCTTCATCGAGGTTGCTGTAACCTCGCATGGTGCCTGAGCATGGGGCCCCTGCCGACATCCCCGGAGGGCATGTCCCAGGTTCCAGCTTAGAGTATTATCAATAACAGTTGCAGTGGAACAGAAAGCTCTGGGAAGTGTCTTCGGCACACAGCGCCATGCTAGATGGTGTCGAAAAACTCACAGCCACCAGACTTTACAGTCTAAGAATAACCTAATAGCCTTCTCAGCGAACATCGAGTATGCTAACGACAAGGTTATTTTTGCTTTGTTTAATTTTGCTTTTATCGCAGTGCCATGCAGTGGTGAAGCTCACGAGTTTCTGTGTCCGACAAAACCAGCTTTGAATCCCAGTTCTTTTACCCGTTCATGCGTGACCTCGAGCAAACTTGAAACTTGAAATGGGGATAAAACCAGCTACCATGCACGTAGAGTTGTGGTAAGGATAGAATGAAGTCACACGGCGCCTGCCACATAGCAAATTCTCAGGAAGGGGCTGCTGTTGGTTTTGGGCATAGAGAAACAATAGCATTTGGGGAGGACCAGCTGTGTGCAAGACACTGCTTGAAGTTCTTTGCATATATTACTCATTTCACCTCATAAGAATCCTATGTGGTAAGTGCTATTCTTTTTCTCATTTTAGAGATGTGAAGAACTGAGGCACACCGCCCACGATCACACAATTACTGAGTGGTGAACCCAAGTTGTCTAGTTTCAGAGATGTCACCACAAAGGAAGGTGTAGTTGTTGATCTAAATAACTGTGCTGCTATTTCTGCCCAAAACACCTGAGCGGAAGATTTCCTTGCTAGCCCCCTCACCTGCTGACACCAGGCAGTGAACATCCAACATCAACTGGACTCTGTCTCCTTGGACAGGCCCCAGGCTCAATTTGGATGGACAGCCTCTACGAACATTTACCCTTGCCCTGACCTCCCAACTGAAAACAAAAAGGGGGACAGTTACATAAACTAATGCTGACCTACATTCTTGACACTGTAAGTTGCTTCTGGATCCCCAGAGCGAACACCAAGTTTCACCAAGAGAGAAGCACAAACTGATGTCCGATTCGCTCTTACCCCTCGCATACCCCCCAGTAGCCCAACTTGGCCACAGATCAGCAGGTATTGATTGGTTTGGTTTTGCTACCTTTGCTCCCTCAAGGGAAGACTAGCTCTTTAAACACAACCCAAAATAAAATGAAACAAAACATATAGCAAGACAAAAGCTTATAATTTTGGATTTTTGTGGAAAAAAATAAGTTTGCAGAAATTAGTTATAACTACAGAAGAGTTCTTTTACAAAATTGCTTAATTTTCAAGTACTTAAACACTATCAAATAAGAGAATATTGCCAAGTGGGGTTGTGGAGACAAGATTTAATGAACAAGTGATAAAATCTCATAATTACTCCATTCCATACATAGAATATTTGCATAGATAAAGTTTGACTCCTCAAATAATTAGACATCATTCCCTACAAACTTGTTTTGCTAATTGCCTTAGGAGATATTGTTTCAAAATAAAAAACAAAATTCTGATTTTTTTTTAAATCTAAATTATCCAAATTAGTGGCTATCTTATTACCAAAGTTTTGTGGTTATTAGTCTAAAAAACATTTGCTGGGTTTTTTTTTGAAGGATACACAACAAAAATGTGCCAACTAAATCTCTGGAGTCATTAGCATCAGACAAAAGCAGTGACTGAGATTTAGTCACTGATGCTGTTTTAATACATGGCCCACTCCTTACAATGCCCCCAAACCACTACTACATAGTTCTCTGATAGGAGACAGAAGTCCAAGTTCAAATATAGACCTACCACTGGATCATTAGGGGACACCCAAAACATCACTTAACTTACCAGGCCCCAGCTTCCTCCGTCCTATAGATGACCGAACCAGCCCCAAAGTTTCTTCAGAGATGACGACAATGTTAGTGTTGATGACAAGGATGGGATGATGCTGGTGACAGCTGTGGTGGTGATATTAGTTGTGGTGGTGGGGATGACAATGTTAATATGGTGGCAGCGATGGTGACGATGATGGTGGCCCCTGCTGTTTAGTGAGTCTCCTCATATGCTGAACACTCTTCTAAACCTTTGACTTGAATTAATTAAAAATATCCTCATGGAACCCAAGACCAGGGATCTCTTCCCAAACCCCTGTCTATTGTGCACTCTTAAACAAAGGACACTGTGGCAGACTGCATTTTCAAAAAGTAGCCTCAGCAATACCCTCCATCCTACAGCCCCTTTGTACAATGTGTTTTTGACACTTTTCCCATCAATAAGTGGGGTCTATCTTTCCTCCACTTGAGTCTAGGTGGGTTGATAACTAGGGCAGAAGTGACAATGTGTGACTTCCAAGGCTAGGTCATTAAATGCCTGACAACCCCTGCTGGGGTCTTTTTAGGATGCTTACCCTTGAACCCAGCCATGAGGCTGTGAGGAAGCTCGAGGCACAAAGAGAGACTGTGTGTCAATACTGGGTCTGACACCTCCAGCACAGTTCCCCGCCAACCACCTACAGTGATTCCTGGGGTGCGGGAGGCTGTCTTCAGTGACTGTCGCCCCCAGTCACTGAGCCACCACTGTCTTCCATTCTTACTGGTGCAGTGCCCACACCTCAAGCCTCTGTCCTCCCCACGGGCCCACCCATGAACATGGTGAGTGCAGTAAAACAGTTGTGCTCTTAGGTCTCTACGTTTGGCGTGTTTTGTTATGCAGCGGTACAGGCTCTACTCTCTCCCTTAGAGCCTTGGTAAGAGGCAGGCCCAGGACCTCCTTGTTCCTATTCCTAACCCTTGCCTATGGCAAGAATATAGATAGAGGCCCAAATACCATGTGTCTGCATTTTTAAAAGCCATAAATCAAGCTAATAAACCATTAAATAAAATATGCTCTGTTCTCCTACACAGGTAAATAAATATATGTTTATAACAACCTGAAAAGTTCTAATTTAAAATGAACATAGTCCTTAGCGTCCCATACTGGAACTCAGGCTTCTAGGACAACCAGCCATCAGCCTGTGGTTTGCCCCCTTCCCCCTCTTCTTCCCTCCGTCTCCACCCCCACACTCCAACATTGCAGCCTCAGATGGAATTTCCAAGTTCCATCACACCCCTGACCTCTCCACCCCTGTGTGCTTCTACCCCTTGGCCATCCCTCAGTCTTAGAGGACTATACACAAGTGGTGTGGTCCCACCTCAGGGGCACAAGCAGGATGGCAGAGACCTAGAAGCCTACCAAGGTAGAAGCCCACACATGCTCTGGACGATTTGGGCAGGAGATTCCCAAGGAGAGTGTGGTCTTGGGATGGGCCCCTCCTCTTGTCCCACAGGGAAGGACTCTGCCAGAGGAGGGCCAGAGCAGTGCCTTCTAGAGCACAGGGCTGGCCTAGGGCAGGGGTCTGAAGCAGCAGTGCTCCTGGGCCTTCCCTTGACAGAGGAGGCTATAAAAGACGTACCCACTCTGACATCTTCCCAGAGCAGCGTGAGAAGAGAAAATGTGCAAGGGCTTCTGGAATAATTTTACTCCTCAACCCAATGATCTACCTGCATGCCCACACCAGGCTCAGGAAGGGGATTGGAGGGACATTTCTGTAGACCACATCCAGTGTTTCTTAGTCTCTTAGCTCTCCTTCTCTCTCTCTCTCTCTCTCTCTCAGGTCTTCCTGTTTTTAACAGAGCACACACTTCCTGCTGTGTTCTCCAATCCAACTTTGCCATCAGTGAAGCCAGGAACATATTTTGATCCCCATTTGCCTCCTTACGCATAATTATCAGCTGGTTAGTACTAAAGAAGGGGAAGCACTGGAGACTGATTAGTACCCCAAACCTCCAACATCAAGCAACTCTCAAGAATCCAGGGTTTTAGATCCTCCACTCTTGCCCCTTTTGGAGCTGTGCATTTCAGAGCCCTGAAGAAACAAGCAAATCAGCCCATCTTTCCAGCAATGATTGTGTCACATGGGGAATGGAGAAGAAACAGAATCAAGGTCTGGATACAGTTTAAACACACATTTTCAATATATTTTAAAATGTAAAGATATAAATGATGAAAAGACTGGAGATTGGTAAAATGGGAGGAAAGACTTGAAAAGGAGAAAATGGAAATGTATTTCAAGGACAGGAAGGATGGGAGCTGGATTAAGGACAAAGAACCAGAATCTCCAGCACATGAGTGTCCTTCGGCAATACTCTCATTCACTACTGGTGAAGTCAGGAGGTGATGGGAGTGCAAGGCCCCTGGTGTACTCTGTTGGTGAGAAGCAGGGGAGCAAAACACACCTCCACAAAGCTGGAAACTTGGCTCACTGTCATCCTTTCCACCCAGACCCCCATCCCCATTAGGCTCTTCCTTCCAAAGCAAATTCCACTTACCTAGTTAACTTGTAGGTGTGTAATAAGTTCCTGGAAGTAGGCATCAATGAATATGTGCATTACAAGCATGAGAAATTTAGGTGGAAATTCAGCTGCATTTACACTTATTAAATCATCTGTCAGACTACAGACCTATTTAGGGTTAAACTACATGATTAAGTTATAATAACAGTAGGGTCAAATTCGTGTGCTGGCATTAATGGGAGAACCTATTTTCAATTAGCAAAATGATGTGCCATGTATGTCTGCATATGTATAAATACACAGGTCCCATGGACATACATATCTGTAAGAGAGGCTGGGTTGTGTATGCATGTGTTTGGGACAAATTAAGATTGCAAAGAGGTTTTCATGATTCCCCGCTGTTTTCAATGACTTGTATTCTGAAAATACCTCCTATTTAGACAAATGTGACCCGGCAATGGACTTTGCTTAAAGATTATTTTGGTTTTCCAGGAAATTCGTTTAACTGGTTTAGATTTTGAATGAGGGAGGAAACTGTAAACCAATTAAATGCCCAGCTGTTAAGAAGCCCTGGCTTGCTAAGCCAGAGAAAGTCAGAGAAGTGGGTGAAGTGGAATACAATAAAACTTTCCTGCCCTCAACTAGGGAGGTTAATGGAAAGAGCGGCAGAACAAAACCAGAAGATGCCATATTCAGGCTCTGCTCCTTACTAACAGTATGACCTTGGACAAGTCACCTTACCTCTTTGAGCTCCCCTCTCCTTCATAAAAACGTCCTAACAAGTCTGCCTCCCCCACATCAACAAGTGGTAGAAAAATGGTAAAACAGAAGAGAAAGTTTCTTTTTAGATATATGTATAGTATTAGGCTCCATGCATCATTTACTTGACTTGTAATTTACTTTTCCATGTGTGTCGTGTGATATTCTCCACCAGATTGTAAATTCCATTTGTATAAGAAATAGCTGTATTACAGCACTGGTTTTGCCCATACTGGTGGGGATATACATGAATGCTGCTACCAAGATTATATAATCCATATGAATAAATACCAGTGAATGACCAAACTGTCGGATCTCTACCTTTTCACCCTTGAAATGTAAGGACTGTTAGGGCACAAAGAATGTATGCTATTTAATAGAGGGCAAAGCAACCTATGTTATTGAAACAAAACATCGAGGAGTTCCAGAACAGTTAGTTACTGGTGACTTCCTATTTTCCTTACTGGAGATCCCTGGTTCTATGTGGTTGTGGTTGTTTTTGTTGTTTTGTTTTTTTTTAATCTTCTCTCCCTCTATTTTCCCTATGCTCTTCTCCCCTCATCTACACTCGTACATTTCCCATGTCCTCCTTTCTCCTTTGGCCCCACTAATGGCCTTCTGGGTTAGAAAGTCACTGCCCCATGCTCTATAACCGTGTTGCTCCCACCAGCAGCCGTGGCATCACCTGCAAAACTACTGGCAATGCAGAATCTCATTAACCACCATCCATTCCCCCTCGATCCTCAGTGGTTCACGTGCACATTAAAATCTGGGAAAGAGCAGTGTTTCCCAGATTTTAATGTGCACGTAAACACACAAAAACACATACACACAAAACAAGCTTTGCGCCAACTCACTGGTCAAACAATCACTATAAAGGGTCCTCAACTGATCCTACTGCACCTTCTGTTTCTCTCATCCTGAATCTGACTCTTTCTGGTATTTGTTTCTTCTGTTTCTCTCTAACACCTCCTCTGAAAGGCTCGAAATGGCAAATCAAGCAGCAGTCATTTCAAAACTATTCTTTTTAGCAAGCTGGGTAAAAAGTTTAGTAAGGAAGGAGTTATGAAGCACATTCTTAGGAGGATTTTTGGTTATTTGAGTGCGACCCAGATATCGGCTGCTGTTGTCCTGTCACAGGAGGTTTGGGTTAAATTAGCTCACGCTGACTCGGCAATGTCCCGCAGGAAGTTGAGTGTGCTCCTCAAACACTATCCACATTCCTGGGGGCATCCTTCATGGGACCACTTTGGCCTCCGAGCTTGTGTTCTCTAGGCTCATGCCCCCCCAAATTCCTGAACAGAGTTCCTTCCCTACAAAGCCCTCTAGTTATAGCTGCTTAAACTATAATTTTGTCATCCCACCCTGTGAGGAATACACCAAGGGCATTAGATGGCTATGGCAGGGCTAGCCTTTGTGCCGGAGATTGGAGCATTTCTGGACTTGTGGAATGAAGAAGCACTAGAAGTCGGAGAGGTTGGATGAGAGGGGAGAAAACTCATTTAAAAAGACTCAGTAAAGAATTACAAAGAGAACTTACTTATTCTTGACTTTCTGGTCCCCAACTCAACACATTCAACCGATTCTCCTCTACTCTCAATGAACACATCGACTTAACAAAATTAAATTGAATTGCATTCTTTTTCTTCATCCTGTCTTCTGTATCTCAACCACCACAGTCCACAGCTCTTGAGATCTACATCCCACCGTAGAGCTGTGGGGCTTCGCATAAATTCCTTAACCATTTTGAACCTGAGGATCTACAACTATAAAATGGGAATAATGCTATTTAACAGGGTGTCAAATGCATCTTTCCCAGTTCACTGGGCATTTTGGTTGAGACCCCAGAGTTGAAGACAATAGGGGTTAAGCAGCAACATATTCTAGAGAGGGGAGTCCAAACACCCATGCGGGAGTTGCTAATGGAGGGTATGAGTCCTGCAGTGTGGCACCCCTCTCTTGCCTCTGTGTAACCTGAGACCAGGAGAGGGAAAGGGGGTTTCCTCAAGCCAAGTAAGGAGACCCTGTGGGTGCTAGTGAAGAGCAAGTATTAGAGTTTGGGGGAGCAAATGGCCTGTGTTGTCTGACTCTTGCCAGAAAAAAACTACGGTAAGAGTCCAGTTAAAACTTCCTCTCTTGGCAAAAGCTTCTCTCTTGGCCATGGAGGGATCAGCGTGCACCTTGAGCTTTCAGTGGAGCCAGGATCCTGGCTTTCCCAAGATTGGGCTTACATCACCTCAAAGAAACCTGCCCAAGAGGACTCACTGTGCCCATTCTGAATAGCAGAGTGAGGTGGCTCCAATGGAGAGAAGCTTGGATGTGCCGTTAGATGCAGAAGATGAGTGAGTGTCACATGGAAGGTGGATTCACTGTGCCAACGTGGCGGGAGCGGTATTTCCAGACACCCCACTGAGATGCCCAAGGAGGAAGAGAGCAAGTATGTGAGCCATGCATGGAGCCAACCCAACACACCACCAATAGAAGGCATTGTCTTTTTCTTCTACTCATTCCTTGCCTCCATGGGGAGGCCAAAAAAGAAAAAAAAAAGAAAGGAAGAAACTATCACATCACCCTTCCTGCAGAACCTCATCACCCACCACCCACCACACTGCAAGATCCTCCCTCCGACCATGAGCACTGTTCCTGGGCATGCAGCAAGACCGTATTGCCCAATAGCACTTGAGGTTAAGCTGGCTTTCTTCTGGGCAATGGAATGTAGGTAAGAATGAGAGGGGACACTTTCAGCCTTGCCATCCAGTCCCCTGCATGATCCCCCACTATTTTCCTTCTCCTTCCAGAGGAGAACAGGTTGAAGATGGCAGAGCCACAGGATGGAAGAAGCCTGGGTCTCTGAGTCACTGCTCAGAAGTGAACTGCCCTACCCGCCAGGGACATAGGTGCCAACGTTTTATTATGCTCAAGTACCAAAATTTCAGGGAATTTTGATTTGTTTTCTTTGATTACTACAGCATGGCTTAGCCTGCCCTAATAATGCCTGGAGCAGGCCTGATCTGGCAGTGCTAGTGAGGGGAGAGGCTTTAAATAAGATGAGATAGTAAAGATTTTATACTATGCTGGAAAATAATGCTTGATACTGCAAGGTGCATTATTTTCTTATATTTTAAATTTTTGTAATTATAGAATCACAAGAAGTTGTAAAGACAGTATGGAGAGGGGGCGCCTGAGTGGCTCAGTCAGTTAAGCATCTGCCTTCAGCTCAGGTCATGATCCCATGGTCCTGAGATCCAGCCTCCACATCAGGCTCCCTGCTCAGTGGGGAACCTGCTTCCCTCTCTCCCATTGCCTGCCCCTGTCCCTGCTTGTACTCTCTGTCAGATAAATAAATAAAATCTTAAAAAAAAAAGACAGTACCGAGAGGTCTCAGGTTGTCTTCACCAGGTTTCCCCCAATGGTTACATCTTATATAACTATAGTATAATCTCAAAATCAGGAAATTGACATTGGTGCATTGTGTTTGTATAATTCTGTATCATTTTATCATACAAGCAAATTTATACTAATGCCAGCTATCAGGAAAATCAAGATACAGAACCACTCCATGACCTCGAAGATTTCCTTGGGACTACCCCTTTGTAGTCCCACCACCTCCCTCAGCACCACCCTCCCCAACATCCCTAAGCCCTGATGACCACTGGTTCTCCATTTCCATAACTGTGTCATCCTGAGACCGTTATAGAAATAGAATCATACATCTTATGACCTATTGAGATGAACTTCTTAAAAATCAGCATAATGCCCTTGAGATCTATCCATGTTAAGTATATCAAAAGTCCATTCCTTTTTATTGTAGAGTAGCATTTCATGGTGTGGACATACCACATCTAGCTTAACCATTCACTTGTTGCAAGACATTTTGATCATTACCACTGTTGGAACAAAGTTAGCTAAGTAAAGAAAGCCGCCATGCACAATCACGCCCAGTTTCTATGTGTACATGCTTCATTTTTCCAGGATAAATGCCCAGAGTGTGATTGCTGAGTTGTATGGTCAGTCTATATCCGCTTTTTTGTTTGTTGTTGTTGTTTTTGTTTTGTTTGTTTTGTTTTTAAAGAAACTGCCAAACTATCTTCCAGAGTGGCTATAACATTTTAAATCCCCACCATTTATGAGAGAGACAGATTCCCCACATCCTTGTCGGCATTTTGCGGCCTCACTGTTTTTAATCTTAGTTGTTCCAGTAAGTGTGTAGTGAGATCTCATTATGATCTTAATTTTCACTTCCCTGATGGCTGGAGATGGTGAATATTGTTTCCCGGTCTCATTTGTCCTCATGTATCTTCTTTGGTAAAATATTCCTTCATGCCATTTGTCCATTTTATAATTGAATTGTCTGTCTTTTTTTTTTTAAAGATTTTTACTTATTTATTTGACAGAGGGAGACACAGCCAGAGAAGGAACACAAACAGAAGGAGTGGGAGAGGGAGAAGCAGACTCCCGCTGAGCAGGGAGCCCGATGTGGGGCTCAATCCCAGGACCCTGGGACCATGACCTGAGCCAAAGGCAGACGCTTAACGACTGAGCCACCCAGGTGCCCCATGCCTTTTTTTTTTTAATTGTTGAGTTTTGAGGGTTCTTTACATATTCTAACTATGAGTCCATTTTCAGATATGTGGTTTGCAAATGTTTTCTCCCAGTCTGTAGTTTGTCTTTCCTCTAATTTATCAACTTTTTTTCTTTTATAGATCACGCTTTAATGTCATGTCTAAAAACTCGTCCCCATGCTCTAGGTCTCAAAGATTTCATTCTATGTTTTCATCTAAAAGTTGTATAATTTTACATTTTACATTAAAGTATATGGTGCATTGTGCGACTGTTCTTATATAAGGTGTGAAGTCTAGGTCAGTTCATGTTTTGCCTGTGGATGTCCAATTACTCCAGCACCACTTATTGAAAATGGTTTCCTTCCAGTGAATTGCTTTTGCGCCCTTGTCAAGAATCTATTGGTTGTGCTTGTGTGGGGCTATTTCCGAGCTGTTTTTTTCCTTTGATCTAGGTACCTATCCTTCTGCCAGTATTGCACAGTTTTGATTGATTTTTTTTTAATATGTAAAAATGACTATCCCAGGCTATGGATCTGCTTAATTTCTCATCCAGGAGGAAAGGAAAGTGATCCAACAGGGTTTGGAGAAGTGGTGCAAAAAGTAAATTTTCTTCCTGTTAAAATCTTATCAAGTCCAGTTTGTTTGATAGACAGTTACAATTATCTACTTCTTGGAGGGTTGGCTGTGTGTGTGTATTGTGTATTTAATGCATCATGTATGAGAAGCATTTAATATTGTGTTTGGTATATCATTTAAGTCCTCAATTTTATTGTTTATCATTACTGTTCAACATTATCATCACCTTCATCATCCACACTTTTCTCTGAACCCCTTCTAGTGGTTACACAGAGGGGCTAGCACTTCTGTTTCTCAAACACACCTCTCAACTAAGAAGTTAAAAATTGCCTTCAGGATTAAAAAAAAAAAAAATCTTGCTTAGCATCTGTTAGCCTTCCTCACCCACCTTGAAGAAAAGGGAAATTTATCTGGACAGATAATAGACCCCAAGATGGCAGAGGTGAGCAGGCATTCCCTCTTGACCCTCACGGCTACCCATCTGCCTTGTGCTTTTTCAGGTAAGGGGAGCAAGCTGTGCGCCTGGCCTCTGCGCCCGGGGCCTGGCCTCCTGGGCGGGTGCAGGGCTTGATCAAGGGGGACCCATGGCCACCAAGGCTGAGGGCTGCAGGGGAAAAAAAGGGGTCAGAAAGGAAGTTACTCATGAATGTCAAACCCTGCTCAGAGCCCTCTCAGCCCTCCAGCACGGATCTCAAGGACCTAAATTGGGAATCCCTGAAACTTAGCCAAACCCACCAAGGCCTGGCTTAGATCTCCCAGCTGAGGACAGGCCTAGGAGACCGCAACAATCAATGGGTTAATAAGGATTTCCGGGGCTGAGGTAGTGAGGGTGGCAGCAGCTGGAATGAGGAAAGGGAGAATCATTATTTTTAATTTCAGCAAGTCAACGTGTTAATAAAGAGGTTGGGGGAGATGTGAGGATTGTGGTGGTTGAGGGTTGGGAGGGGGGTGAGAGCAAAGCCCATCACTTTCTAAATGTTTGCCTGCAAGGGCAGCCAGATCTTTGAAATCAGAGTGGAGAATTCTTCAAGTCTGGTAATAGCAAACACTCTTCATCATGCCCTTCAGTGGCTGCTGACTGCAGACAGCTTTTTTCCCCTTCAACAATAGAAGAGATGGGAAAGAAAAGGCAAGCTTTTGGCCTCAGGGTTTTTTTTTTTTTTTTTTTAAACCACCGCTCTTTCCGCTCCAACCTACATCTAAGAGGGAGGGAAACTATCTTTTGTTATCACTCAATCTCCCTTAAATTTAAGAACAGCTGGGGATATTTTTCATGATTCATTAAATTCACATCATTCCAAAGAAATCTTCCTGCCGATTTATCTTTGCCTCGGCAGTCGGGGCTCCGGGAGCGTGCAGTCTCCTGAATGCCGTCAACCTGGGTCCACTGTTTTGGGCTGAGTCTGTGATCTTTCATGCTGGAATATCTCTTTTTTGAGGGTGAAAGAGAGCAGGAAAGGAATCAGGGTATTGAAATGAATCTTTCCAGTCAATTTTTTCCTTTCTGGAGATAAAGAGAAAGTCGTATGGCTGTCACAGCTCAAGACTAAACCCCAGCTAATGTCCTCAGCAGGGAAGAATAATTAGTAAATTCTCTAATTAGAGTCCTGTTTACATTTCTCTTTTCATAGAGGCTAATCCTTCTGTTTAAAGAAGATATTCTGCCTTGATTAAAACCATTGGTTTTAATCGGAGTCACAGCAGAATCCATGGTAAATGCAAATATGCTTGAGTTCCGTAAGTATTCATTCATCCACTGAAGGCTGCCTCTGCACTGAGCACTAAATACAAATATGACATGATCTCTACCCCTGTGGGCTAGGGCAAGCATAACACACAGGTCTCATCCTCCATGCCAGCTGTAATCCATCAGAGAAGGTTTTCTAGAGCATTCTGAGACCATTTCCTGGTATCAGAGAAAGGAGGGCTCTACTGGATAATTGGCCTCCGTCAAGAGGGCAAGAAGGTGGGGCATACTCAAGAGAGAGACCCCCACCCCTCCCCTGGTTATTTGTTGTAGACCCAGGGAGTACGAGCACTGCATGGAGGGCTTTTCAATGCACTCCTGTGATCCTCACACAGCACGCAAATACAGAGCTGAGCATGATTAGATGTGGTTGCTGAAGCCCTGGGACAGCCAACGGCTTTCTGAGCCCTGGCCCTTCCTTCTTATCTGTATTCAAATGGCATAACGGGCCAGGCTTAGTTTGCATGTTTACATGGGGATACCTGTAATTAAAAAGTCTTTCTTATCCTAAGTCATTGTGTTATATGGGCAGCACAGACCGACTCAGGTTCTGGAACCAACTGTCCGGGTTACACACCGGCTCTGCATTTGTAGCTGAGTAACGTTTGGTGAATTACCTAAACTCTCTGTGCCACAGTTTTCTCAACTGTGAGGTGGAGCAAGAGTACCTACTTCTAGGATTGTCAGGACTAGTGAAAGGATGCCCATGGCCCCTGGCTCCTAGTTAAGTACCCAGTGTGTGTGATCATTGGTGCTATTGAGGACCTCACCTGGTCAGACTCCTTAGCTGCAGTTACCCTCTCCCCCTTCCCTCCCTCTTTTGGTTTTTCCTCTCTAATAGAATTATGTGCAAGTGGAAAGAAAAAGAAAGGAAAGAAAAAAAAATGCATTTCCCTCTTTGGAGTTAAAGAAAGCCCCCCCATCCTGAGAGATTCACTGAGGACTCTTCTATAAATATCGAGTGTAACCACATCTGCCTCTTCTGGAACAAAGAACAGTAAGCTTGTATTTCAACAAGCTTTCGAGGAACTTGATAGTGGTGATACATTAACTGATAAATAAGAAGCCACAGGCACGGGCCCTGTCCCTGAATAAGCATAAAATTAAAAGCTTAAGGAATTCTGGATAATTATTATTTCACTAACGTTAACGGGGGCAAACCATCCTGTCCCCTCTACATTGCCCTTTCCAGCTAATGGCCAATGAATGCTTTGGAAGTCACATTTGTGACTTCCTTCCATGTGTAGACCTTTGGAGGGGACACTATAGGAATGTTCAAAGAATTTATCAGACTTGGCTTCTGCCCCCAAAGAGCCTGACTATGGAAGCTCCTAGTACACCCATCAAAGCGAGTAAACCATTTGCAAAGCCAAGTGTTACCATAGGGCCTCTGAATGTCGAAGGGGCAGAGAGTGAAGAGGGGTCTTGAGGGTGGGGGGCAGGGAAGTTCAAGAAGACAGACAGCGGGACTTGAGAGAAAGGTCAGGTAGGCAAGTCACTTGAGGTCTCAGTGAAAAGGAAGGAAAAGAAATCAATGGGTAATCTACAAGAGACAGAGTCCTCTCAAATACTTTGTCTCATTTCGTCCCCAGCCAATGTTCTAGGTTGATACTAACTTACCATTCTTACAATGAGGAAATGGACACTAAGAGCCTGGAGGTCAAAAACTCCTAAGACTTGAACCCAGTTATGGCAGACCCCAAAGCACTTCCTGCTTGATCATGCTCTTTATCTGGAAGCACAAAAGTTGAGAGCATCAGAAATACAAGCTCTCAGAGATGAAAAGGCAAGGCTTCTGGGGAAAAGCTATAGGGGTGAGAGCTTGGGCATGGTGGATGGAGGATCTCTCAGAGAGGAAAGTGCCAAGTAGAAAACACCCTTTGTAAGAAAGAGAAGGCAAAGAGGGGCAAGATTATACTTTTTTTTTTAGCTGATTTTTGTTTTATTTCTGAATATGTGTTAATTTTTACTGAATCTCATGAGGCTCTGTAAGGACTTAATTTTTAAAAACTGCACAGTAAAAATTACCATTTGGAATCCTTTTATTTCTTGTCTTATGTCTTTGGGCTCAGAATATACAGACAATTCTCCATAATGAGACCAAACTATCACAGACAAACTGAGAACTTCATTTCCAGCCTTGAGTTACAAGGTCTGTTCCACCTAATTTTTTTTAAGAGAGAGAGCGAGCACATGAGCACATGTGAAGAGCAGAGGGAGAGAGAGAGAGAATGTTAAGCAGGCTCCACACCCAGGTGGAGCCCGACAAGGGGCTGGATCTCACGACCCTGAGAACATGACGGGAGCTGAAATCAAGAGTCAGATGCTTAACCCACTGAGCCATCCAGGCACCCCCCACAACCTAATTCTATCCTAATTTCTATTAGAAATGAAGGTGTTCAGTTTGGGCTTCTTTGTCCAAAAGATAAGCCAGAGGAGCAAAGAAGGGTGAAGCAATAGTTTATTAATTCACAAAATGAACCCCAGAATCACTGAATGAAACTCAGAGTGCTGTAGCCAGAATTGCCTTCCTAAAATGCACGGTTCTTCATGTTATCTGCCTGTTTAAATTCCTTTCATAGTTTCCCATTTCTTTAAGGTTAAAAGTCCACATTTCTTAACTACCTGATACAGTGATTTGGGACTCCGGCTTTGTGAACAGACACAACTGTATCCAAATCCTAACTCTACAGTTTACTAGCTGATTTACTTGGGGCAAGTAATTTAATCTGTCTCAGTTTCCTCCTCTGTAAAATGGGTTAACAACTAAACCTATTTATAAGGTCCTTGTGAAGATGAGGTGATACAATGACTGCAAGCCTTTACTTAGTTCTGCGGTCTAGTGGAATGGTCACCATGTCCATCTTTTACGACCATCGGTCATCTTACCCCTATCTACCTCTCCAAAGTAATCTCTTAACACTCCCCCTCTCCCTAGCATTTCCATCCACACTGAACTTCATTTCTTCTGAGACAGTTTTCTCTTTTACCCTGGGCCTCTGCATATGCTGTTCCTTCTATCTAGGTTAGTCTAATTCCTCCTCTTCACATGGCTAATCACCAGTTATCTTTCTATCTTAGCAGAGACGTCCTGCCTTCCCCGACCCCAGCATGTTGAGTTGGGCGCCCTTGTATGGTGTTCCCATGGCACCTCACACATCCCATGCCACAGTACTTGGCACACGTGATTGTAGTTGACTATTTCCCCGCTCAAGTATTTGATCCATGCAGGCTTCATATGCTATCCCCAGCAATTAGCCTGGTGCTGGGATATAGTTGGCACTTGGTAAATACTTATAAATGAACAATTGTCTACAGTGTCATTGTGGACTAGAGATGGTCTCAAATATACCCTCCTAAGAGCCTGTGGTAATAGTGGGTGTTTGCCTCAGCCCCTCACCATGGTAACTTATGCCCCAGGGATTCTAGTCCTTCTCTGGATCCACAACTTTTTAACCCCTCTCTCTGAGTCCTCACAGTCCCTGACAGAGCCCACAGAGCAATAAAGACAGTTTATCTTTGGAGGCCAAACCCAAGACCAGCAGGACCCTTGTTAAAATATTATTACAAAGAATTTCAAGATGGCAGCAGTAGAGCATTAAAGCCAAACATGGGGCCCCCCTCTGCACGGCATGCCCTGCAACTGCACAGGTCATGCGCCCACGAGATCATGCAGCCTGGCCACACCTTTCTCCATGACCCTGTGTTCAGAAGGATCTGACACATTCTTTTCCACTGGGGTGCTAGGAACTAGTGCTACCTAATGCTATCTCCTCAGGAATCAAATGACCTTTAAAGATTACCGACTGGGATAATAAGCTTAAAACTAAGAAATGAATTAGTAATGGAATTTCTGGCCCCTCAGGCAGAGATAATTTTGTGTGGGGCTTAGAGGGGCAGGCAAGAACCTTACCTTCCATTATTTTGTTAAGACTTCATCACACACTAGTCTTTTGAGTTTTTATGCGTGCATATATAGTACATACACACACATCCTGAATTGAGAATAATTTTTTCTAACCTCATTAGATCCATCAGTAAAATGAACACTGAAATATTAACTTGGGGGATTCCAATAGATGTTCTGAGGCTTCGTAAGAGCTTCCATCAGAACAACTTCATGTCAACAAGTGAGACAGTGGACTCTAACCAGACTGTTGTAACAGATACTTCATAATAATAGAATGCCACATGGTTTCAGAATATACTATGTCTCCATGGCTCCCAACCCTGTCTGCTTATTAGAATCACTTCGGGAATCTTCTAGAGCACTGTGAGGCGTGGGCTCCGGATCAACTAAATCAAACTTGCCAGAAGTATGGCAAACTCCTGGCGGAGTTTGTCAAGCTCGCCAGGGGGTCCAGAGGAACAGAAGCATCACAAGCCACAGCCCCAGCTGGACAGGTTCCAGAACAGGTACAGGTGTTCCCGGAATGCAAATTAGTATTGGAAGTTGGACCTCAATCAAAAGGTGATGAAAATCATGTGCTCGTTAATAGCCTATGAATTTAAATCCACACACAAGGAGGAGAGTTGCTCACTTCACCTGCTGTGGTTCTGTATTTGAAAGCAGTGACAACCCTTTACCAAAAAAAAAAAAAAAAAAAAAGCCTTAAAATAACTTAAGCCTTGAAATCATCAATAAAATATAATATCAATTTCATTCCATGGCACAAATCCCAATTTCCATGAAGACTGCCCAACCCTATTATATATCAAGAGCTTGTTCTAATCACAGGAGATGGATCCTGAAAAGGGCCCCTCTTCTGGGCTGGCTAAGTCTGCAAGTCACTGTTTTTACTACAACTGAAAAATTAATTCCTTTTCAGAAATATTCTCATCTTCTCCTAAAAGGAAAAAAAAAAGGCTTTTTTGATGTAGAGTGACAGGATTATGAAGTGACCCTCTGGGTCAGAAGGAGACTTTTCTTTTTCTCATCAAGGAAATCAATTTCTAAGTCCAAGTCTCTTAAAATAATATATTCTTGTGGCACGCACACAGCTTTTTTGATCTGCTATGAAAAGAATAAGAGGTAAAGAGGATCAGGGGTGGCGATGGAATATTGTAATCTGCCACACCACACATCAGCCTTTCACTAAGTAATTCCAGATAAATTGAGGATTTACATATTTAAGATTAAATGGGGAAAGAGTAGCTGATGCATAAATATAGGAATACAAAAATATTACTGGAACAAGTTAACTCTTAAAACTTAAAGTTACTTGGTGTTTATTTTATTGCTTCACTTGGAAGTTTAAGGTTTATTAGTGACTAACTGAGATCATCTTTTTCAGATCAATTGGACCGACAACGCACCCTTGGGGAATTTTTTTCCCTGTCCTCAGTAAAACCCCAATTACACCAACAAGCAACAGTTAAATGCATACAAAGACGCATAAATGCAGCAGATGGAAAACAGGAGGAAGCAGCTGGAAGTGTGTTTCCCTCAGAAGTGTTTTTAACAGGCTGTGCACAAATAATGCCTCTCTAATGCAGAGATAAAAATAAAACATAAATATTGAAAAGGTTACTGGTCACAGCAACAAGATGACATGAGACGCTGCTGTTGTCCCTGGTTCTATTACCCTTGGAATCGCTCTTACATACTCTCTCCCGCGTGGGGCTTTGGAGAAATCCTGAAAATTGTATTCAACCTCGGGATTCTGACTTTATTGGGAGCACAAGTGCAGCCTGGGCCCTTCCTTCCCTGACATTGTTCCTGAGAACCAGGTGCCTGTGTGGCTCTTGGGAGGCCCAGGGAGAATCCCCAAAGGGAGCCACTATTTCTAACTTTGTGACAGCTCAAAATTCGACCGCATAAAGCCATGCCTTTCCTTGCTTGGGACGCTGATTCCACAGGGCTTCCTTCACCCTGTAGGTACTTTTTAAAAACTGACAACTAGCATTGCAGAATATTCATCTTTCATGTATGAAGGGAATTCTGACCAACCATTAAGTAGGGGAATGAAGTTTGGGCCCTTTTTCCAGTGACGATAATCATTCCAGCTGACGTTTCCTTAGGCGGCTCCTACCTCATCATCTGTTCCTCTATCCTTCAAGCACTGCCTGACCCCTTGCTAAGCCCAGTCTTCTACGGCAGGTGCTGAAGAACAGAAGGAAGTGAACAGGGTCAAGTGCAGAGGGAAGGGGCATAAGAGGGCAAATGGTGGGGGCTTCTGAGGCGATGTATTATTTCTTGACCTGGGTGCTGGTGACTTGCTGTTTTCTTTTAATAATGTATTAAGCAGTACAATTAGGTTGTGTGTAGTTTCATAATCATTTGCTACTTTTCACAATAAAAAAAGTGAAAGAAAGAAAAAGAGAGAGACAGACATGAAAGACCCAGACAGGGAGTTTTCAATAGAGTAGAAAAGATACTATATAAAGTTACCTTGCTTGTAATGCACAGGGAGATATGTTCAATGCCATAATTTATATAGAGATAATAATTATAAATAAATATAGAAGTATGATAATAAATACAATCATTTATCCATATTATATAATAGTACAGATAGAATTATTTATCTGCATAAATAATTTCAGGTAAATATAAATTCCTATAGGAATTAAAAGGTCCAACAGGAAAGATCAAGGTTATCGGATGAGGCATCAAGAGAAGGCAGTAGTTGAAATTAGCCTTGAAAGATGGGCAACAGGGGCGCCTGGGTGGCTCAGTTATTGAGCGTCTGCCTTCGGCTCAGGTCGTGGTCCCAGGGTCCTGGGATCGAGCCCCGCATCGGGCTCCCTGCTCCATGGGAGGCCTGCTTCACCCTCTCCCACTCTTGTGTTTCCTTTCTCTCTGTGTCTCTATCAAATGAAATCTTAAAAAAAAAAAAAAAACAAAACAAAAGGCGGGCAACAATTCAACAGCAGAGCTGGAGCTCCTAGGAGGTGGCCATTGAGCAGGAGCAAAAAAACAGTCCAGAGAGAACCACTTTAGTCAATGGAAAGCAGATAGTTTAACTAAATATGGAGAATAATGTATAGAGCTAGAAAAGTATTCAGTGGATAAAGGAGAACCATAGAAGAACTGTGAGCAAGAAAATTGTATCTGTGAACTGTATTTAGAAGAATTAAATTGGCAGTGAGCTACTGGGTGAATTGAAGGAAAGAAAACAAGAGACATGAAGGCCATTAAGTTATCTAGATTATCCTTGACCTTCAGAATACCAAGGTGTGGGGAGGGAGCGGTGGCCCTCTGAAGCTCTATGTCCAGACCAGCCTGAATACCTTCCTTCCTTAACATCTCCTCGGCCCCTCTTGAAATCAGTTCCTCACCGAAGCTGTCATTTATCTCCACTGGTGTATCTTGCCTATTATTTATTCTGAGTCCTATAAAAGCCTTTAATGTGGAAAACATGTATTGTCCCCTCAAAAAAAAATATATATATATATATAAATTGATAGAGGGAAGTTTCACATATAATCAGCCAATTTGAATAATGCAATACCCAAATCTTACTGTTTTTCTTTCAAGATTTTATTTATTTGAGAGAGAGAATGAGAGAGAGAGAGAGAATGAGAGGTGGGAGGGTCAGAGGGAGAAGCAGACTCCCCGCTGAGCAGGGAGCCCGGTGCGGGACTGGATCCCGGGACTCCAGGATCATGACCTGAGCCGAAGGCAGTTGCTTAACCAACTGAGCCACCCAGGTTCCCCTCTTTCTGCTTCTGAGTTGAATTTTCCCCGTCCCTTTGCCTCTGTCCACACAGCTTCCATGGACAGGAGGTTGCTCCTGAGGGTGTACATGGGACTGTGGGCAAGCACACCTGGGGGCCTACCTGTGTCTCTTTCCGAATTCGTGGTGCTGCTTTCTCAAAGTCTGTCTTGGCCCTACAAGAGTTTGCCGTAGTTCCAAACTGTTGGCCACCTTACTTCTCATGGCCGTAGTGTGGGTAGCTGTGAACATAAGAAACAGCTGTCTTGCCCCTAGCTCGTCTGCCAGAGTTTCCTCTTCCTCAGGCCCCATTGGGATGTGTCAGAAACATGCACAATATGTAAAGGTCTATCTGGTGTGTTTACTCTCGTTTAATTGTGGATGGACTGGCACATTTGAAAGTGATCACGGGAGACCAAGGAATCACCTCTACTATTTTGCTACCCACAGCAAATGCTTTCCGAGGGCCCAGCCCTGGTGCATTTTCTGAATTGCACATCTGTCTGTCTTGCTTTCCTTGCAGCAGGAGAGCAGCTCCCTACCCCATTCTGAGGTCTGCCATTGCCAAAAGTTGATGCACAGCTTTCTGTTGCTCATTCTCTTCAGTTTCTGGTACCCTGCATTTATCAAATAAGGGCAGTTTGAGGAAAGTCAAAGTTCAAAAGGACTCCATGCCAATAGGAAATAAGCCTTCTCTCTCCCTTGACACAGGTTTGCGCACACCCCACAGCTGGGTCAGGTTTATGGCCCAAGGGAAGCTTATCATTGTTGGCTGGCTGGGTGACCAACTGTCGACTTGCACATATAGCTGTCAGCAGTCCCCACTGTGTTTCCCCTGTGACTCATTTATGTCAGGCGCTATAGCAACAGGTCTGGGATGTGCACATAATGAAGTTCCTCTCCAGACTGAGTTCAAAGCACCTCTTGCCCTCCCATGGATCAGAAGAAATGTTCTTTTTAAATATCTGCCAGCTGACCCAGGGCCGGCCAAAACAAGGAGGAATTTTCCACCAGGACATACTGGATCTTAGGAGCTTCTTTCCAAACTTAGTGTGTTCGGGTGGGAAAGCTTTCTTGTGAGTCAGAAGCTTGGATCATAGCTCAGATCCCCCAGAATGAGCGAAAAGACTCTCGGAAGTCAGACCAACTCAGCGGTTCATGATCCCTGTCCAGGTGCAGTGCAGTTGCCACGAAGAAGTGAGAAAAATGGGAAGTACGTAGTCAAGTTTTCATGAAGCTGACTTACTTCATCAAAAGTGTTGTCATCATTCAAGGCCTCGTTCAACTATTAGCTTCACTCAGAAACCTGTTCTGATACTCTAAATATATCTTCATGGCTCTTTCCAATGATATTTGATATTTATCTAACCCAATGATGTTTTTAAAAAGCCCTTTCTTTTGTGCAAATAATAATGACAGAGTTTTGAGCCCATACATGGGTTTAGGAAAAGGTGAGTGGGCTGCTCCAGCGTATGCGACTTTTTTAGTCCAGCCACCTGTTCTTAAACCCATCTATGAAATCCAGAGGTGTGGTAACTGTTGGGCCAGATAAATTCTAAGGGTCGTTCCAGGTCAAAAGCTTTTGAAGTCTGAGTGAGTATTTATGCCTGTTCCCTAGTGTTATTTCCACAAAATCCCAGTGAAGTAGCTAGTACAGACTTGGTCCATGTACATCCATGCATTCGTCCCACCAATATAAATGCCTACTGTGTGCTAAGGGCTAATGCCTACCTTCAGGGGGTTTATGGTCCATGGTCCAGGGAGCATGATGTTTATGAAACATACATTAAAAATACATGTATCTTCAAATATATACATACATATATGTATATGACACATGATCATCAGAGAACCCTGCAAGGCCCTCTTCTCTTTGCATTTTTTTATTGAGGTGTGTGTCCCTTTTTTTTTTAAAGATTTTAATTTTTTAAGTAAAGTCTACACCCAACGTGGGGCTTGAACTCACAACCCCAAGATCAAGAGTCGCACACTCTACCTACCGAGCCAGCCAGGCTCCCCTGTCCCTTTTATTCTTATGCCCACTCTCATTCCCCTCTCTCCACAAGCAACCTTCTTAAAGTCTATCCTCTCATTTGAATATGTTCTTGCAAAATATATATTGCTGGTTTGTGTGAATGTGTTTTTAATTTTGCAAATGACATCAGTACATGTCATATTCCGTTTTCCACTTCTTTCCCCACTTCCCAGATCCATCCATATCGCTGGCACACATCTAACTGTGATGGAACCTATTCCATCTATTTGCTGGTCTTAAGGTTTGTGTTCTAACATTCATTTAAGACCTTTCCTATGCGTAATCACAGAGATATTCTCCTAGAAGTTTATAAGTTATCTTTCTCATTTAGGAATTTTATTCACCCAGTGACCTTATCGGAAATCCAGTTTTAGTTTCCTTCATACAGTGATGCAGTCTTCCTGGTACTGGCCACATCCCATCCACTCGCCCCCATCTTTAATTTGTAATGCCTCCTTTATTACCTAAGTGCCTACGTGTACACGTGTGTATTTTTAGAGCGACTTTCCCCAGGTCACTCAGTCCAAAGGCAGCTTAACTAAGATTAGATGCTCTGGAGCCCATTTGATCACACTGTTCCTCTAAAATTAATAAGCTCACTCAGAAGTCACAGGATGTTAAAGCTGGAAAAGGACCTAGAGATTCTAGGCCAACTCTTTCACTTACTGTCAGATAACTTAGACCCAGACAGGTTGAGTGACTTGCCTGAGGCAGAGCAACAGGCCAGAGCGCAAATGCATTTCAAGGCTGTGGCCCCTTTCCCTGTGCTTAGAGCTTTCTCGATGCCATTTGAGAGCCTGGACAAACTAGCACCCCACATAGGTTTGCTGTTCACATTTAAAACATATGTTTGACCTAACCTATTCAGTGCTGTTGGCAACTAGAGCATAGCGGAGAAACAGGGAGTAAGGAAAAGTAGAAGGAAAAGATACTTTTTTGCATAATCTAAAATGGGTGTTACAAGATTCATTTTATTTATTGGAGTGGACCTCAAATCTGTAGTCAGTACCTTTTCACTTTTACCTGATGGACAAGTTGACCAAACCTGGTTTTCTGATTATGGGAAGATAGCAGATCACAAACAATATATTAGAGGGACAGGGGTGGGGGGGAGTTAAAGACACCAAGAGGAAAAGAAATCAGAAATACCACAAAACGCCGGAGCAGGATTCAAATGTTTTTCCAAAACAACAGCATGGCACCATGGTGTGTACATAAACGCTCTTTCAAAGCTTGCTGGGGGCTGAGGGCAATCCCTGTATCATGGCCAAGTAACTAGCATTCGAGACAAATACCCCAGTTCCCAGAACAGGTTAAATTGTATTGACTCGATTCTGTTCTGAGTGCAGGAAAGTATATAATATATTTCACCAATATTTTCATCCAAAGTGCTAAAAATCGTCATCAACATTGAGGGCCTATTTGCACACATACATTCTCTTTGTCAACCGAGCGGACCTAAATGCAATGGGACCCAGTAGCCACGAGAGCACACCTGGCACCAAGATCTTCGTTTCTAGTACCATTCTCCAATAAAAGGAACCAGAGATCCTTGGGGAAATGGCTGATTCGAGGACTAGGCAGGGAACCTTGCAGTGCCAGAAAGTAAGAAAGAGCTCAAAAACTGGGGCACCTGGGTGGCTCAGGTGGTGAAGCATCTGCTTTCGGCTCAGGTCATGATCTCAGGGTCCTGGGATGGAGCCTGCTCAGCTGGGAGCCTGCTTCTCCCTCTCTCGCTGCTGCTCTGCCTGCTCGTGCATGCCCTATCTCTCTCTCTCTGTCAAATAAATAAAATTAAAAAAAAAGAGCTCAAAAACAAACAAACCCAAAAACCCACAGTGATGTGGAAATATGTCAAAGGGACACAGGCACCAACTAAAGTTGCTCCCAGTGGCCAAAGCTGGAACAATTTCAGCAAGAAAATAAACAAAATAGTACTGGATTATGACCCAAAGTATAAATATCCATGAGTCATGCTGATATAAATAAGTGATTGAATAAATAAATAAATGTGAAAGGAGACAAGTCTTCCCTGCTGAAGAATTCCAAGTAATTTATGTAGATACACCACCCTCTAAGACAAAGACTGTAGCTCCTCATTGCATGTATAATACCCTTACATAGTGATACACCTACATAGTGATACTCCTCCTTCCAAAGAGTATAGTACACAAAGAGGGGAAGAAAGAGTAACTTTATAGTAGAGAAACATGACAAACATGACCTCAGTTAAGTGATCAAGGTCAACATTAAGAGTGATAAATTGTGTTGATTTTTACCCTTGATATGATGTACTGAAAATGTACTTTACCTCTCTGATCTACTTTCCAAAACCCGTAACTTCAGTCTCTTCATGAGAAAATCATCAGAAAAATCCCAATGAAAAAAGAATTTAGAAAATACCTCACTAGTACTCCTCAAAATTGTCAAGGTAATCAAAAACAAGGGATATCTGAGGAACTGTCACAGTCAAGAAGAGCCTAAGGAGACATGACAACTAATTATAATGTGGTATCCTAGATGCGAATCTTGGAACAGGAAAAGATACTAGGTAAAAATTAGGAGAATCTCAATAAACTATGAACTGTCGTTAATAACAATGTAAGAGTATCAGTTCATTAATTGCGATAAATATCCCATACTAACATATGATGTTAATAATAGGGATTTATGGGAACTCTCTAGGGGAACTTTGTAGTCAATGTAAAACTGTTTAAAAACATAATGTTGATTTTTTAAAAAGATAAGACGTACAAACCAACAAAAAAACCCCAAGGGGCCTCCAGAGCCAAACCCTCATGCATCTAGAAAACTTGGGTCTTTAGAAGTAAGAATTTCAGGGTTGTGTGTAATTGAGCTTCGCCATATACAACTGAAATGATGATATTTCAAAGGTAGCTATAAATGGGATAATTTATACCTTTGGTAACAAACCACCATAATTATGTGTTATGTGACCAAACTCAACCTTGAACTCCTAGAGAGCTGAAAGTGACAATGGTCCTACTCACCAAGGTTTTCCAGCACCTAGGACAGTAGTTGGCACATGTTGGTCCATCTATCTGAAGGCTAGATTAAAAAAAAAAAAAGAAAAAAGAATGAAGATATTCAAGATGATAGAATCAAGTCTACTTAATGTGGCCAAGATTGTTTCTTGAAGATGAAAAATAATTCAGAGATATAGAAGACAAACAAGTAAAACAATCACTCAAAAATTCAGAATGACCCACTTCTCTACCTTGAGGATGGCTATTATCAAAAAACCAAAAACCAGAAAATAACAAGTGTTGGAGAGGATGTGGGGAAATTGGAACATTTGTTCACTGCTGGCCGGAATGTAAAATGGTGCAGCTGCTATAGAAAATGGTTTGGTGGTTCATCAAAAAATTAAAAATAGAACTGCCCCATGATCCAGCAATTCCACAGCTAGGTATACACCCAAAAGAATTTAAATAGGGACTCAAACAGATATTTGTACACCCACGTTCATAGCAGCATTATTCATCATAGTCAAAAGCGGAAGCAACCCAAGTGTCCACTGACAGATGAATAGATGAACAAAATGTGGTCTGTGTGTATATATATATTATATATATGTGTGTATATATTTATAACATATATATACACACTCATACACACTAAAATATTATTCAGCCTTAAAAAAGAAAGGAAATTCTGACACATGCTACGAGATTGATAAATCTTGAAGACATTATGCTAAGTGAAATAAGCCAATCACAGAAAAATATGACTCCACTGTATGATTTCACTGTATGATCCCACTTAAATGAGGCACCTAAAGTAGTCAAATTCATAGAACAGGAAGTAAAATGATGGTTACCAGGGGCTGTGGGAGTTACTGTTTTACTGATACAAAGTTTCCACTTTGGAAGAGAAGCCATGTCTGGAGATGGATGGTGGTGATGGGTGCAGAACAGTACTTAATGAATGGTACAATTCAAGTGGTAAACTTTATGGCATGTGTATTTTACCATGATTTTTAAAAATAAAAATAAAATACCAGGTTTAAAAAAAAAAAAGATTCAGAGTGAGGTTGAAGCAAAGTTGCCCAGATCTCATTAACCTGGACGTTTGGCAGGGGATCAAGAGAGAAGTCTAGAAATCTGTGAGCCGTTTCATAAGAGCTTTTACAAAACTGCCCAAGAACAGATGGTGAATATTTTCATGGATGCTTCTTTAACTACGTTCTAGACATTTCTACTTTCACTGTCATTAAAACTATTTAATTATATGGGCCTCTCGGTGGCTCAGTCAGTTGAGCATCCGACTTGGTTTTGGCTCAGGTCATGATCTCAGGTCGTGGGATCAAGCCCCATGTCGGGCTCCATGCTCAGCAGGGGTCTGCTTGTCCTTCTCCCTCTGCCCCTCCCCCCCACTCATACACTCGCCCCCTTCTGTGCACTCTTGCTCTCTAGCTCTCCTTTCTTAAAATAAATCTTAAAAAACCTATTTAATTATAACAATAACCTCTAAGTGCTTAGTGCTTCTTTATGTACAAAGCAGCCTCACATCCATGTTTCACTTGCTTTCAGAACTTTGCAGGGAGGCAGACAAAAAACATTGCCTGATGCCATAGGTTGGTGTGCCCACTTCTCTAACATTTACTGTTCTGCTTTGTGTACAGAGTGCTCCGCAGCCTGATGGGCCGTGGGCACAGAATGGGAAGGCTGGCCCATTGCCTGGGTTCAAAGCCTGACCACTCACTTCCCAGCTGTATGCTTTTGGGCATGTTAACTTAATTCTCTGTGCCTCAGCTCCTTTATCTGTAAAATGGGTTGTATTAGCTTGAGATGAGTTCATGTGACACATCTGGAACAGCGTCTGGCATGTAGTGGACCCTCAGTGAATGTTAGCTGAGTTATTGTTGCGGTGGATTCAGAGGGACGTGCAACATGGATGTGATAACAAGTCGGGCTGGATGCGGGGGCTGAGATGAAGGGGTGGGGAATTCTGCCTGGGAAGATTAGGGAACATTTCACAGAGAAGACATGTGCGCCTTGAGTGCAAAAGAGAATGAGAAAATGAGCTTTAAATAAAATGAAGTCACTATAGGCCTGTCCCCACTGATTACAAGACCCCAAACCCACATAATACCTCCTGGTTTTCACAGCATTACCATGGCCACCTTCCTGCTGAGCCACAGAGAAAAGCAGGCCCGTGGATCACGTCCATCCCCATTCTAGGGATAAAGATCTGTTGGCTCAGAGTTTAAACTGTCATCAGAGATCTTAAATGTGCGGTGGCTTAAACATGGTCGAGCCAGCATGAACCTAGTTTTCACCTTCTCGTCAAAAACCCATCCTTTGTGCCCCAGAGAAACTCAGGCCTTGTAACCCCCAGACTCACCCATCTCTCAACCAGTCTTTACTGAGCACCTGCCAGGTGCACTGTTCTAAGCATGTCGGTGCACAGGGATTCACGGTGGTGCTAATATTCTAGCAGGGAAGACAGGAATTAAGCAGTAAATAAGTCAAATGATGAGTAAAGTCCCCAGCATGCTAAAAGATGAGAAGCACAAGGTGAAGAAAACCCCCAGAGGTGTGAGGGGAGGGGTGGGCAGCTGGAAACATGAATTAGGAACCAGAGCGACAAGGTGAGATGATAAAGGATCCTGATGGATCCACTGAGCTCTGAAATCTGTGCTCTAACCCACAGTCGGGTTGCCTTGCCACAGCCCGTCGCCAGCCCTCACGTGGGATGGATCCCACCTCTGCCCCCAAAGGAATGGACTCAGCGCACAGCATCTCCTCCCACCTGGGGTCTGGAGGTGCAAAGTGACCCAGATCACATTCCAATGTTTTGTCGTCCTCTTTGACCAAGAATCAGCATTTCATCCACCAAACCCTCACTCTCGTCCTCTCTCACCCAAACCCATTATTACTCTCTGCCCTGAAAATCCTGAGGAAGAACAAATTGTGTAATGGTTTTCTTTCATCTGCCGTAAGTCTTCATGTGCTCCTGCTATGAAATGAGGTTTCATGTTTGACCCACTGAAGTCCATGTACTAGGGGCTGTTTAGCCTTGATTTTGACCCAGTTAGGATGAGAAGAAGTTCATGTTCATTCTTAAGTAAGTGGCCAGTTTGGAGCTGTTTTATATTCCAGGAAATCGCCTGGTTCTTTCTCCGTCTTATCCCCATCCCGCCTTCTCATGCGCTAATGCAGCCAGACTGAGGCAGGGAGAGATAGGAAAGGGGATTCCTGAAGTCAGAGGGGATGACTCAATGAAGGCGCTCATCCCAGGCAGGCCCTGAGTGGGGGTAGAGGAAACCCCCAACCAACCAACCAGCTGTCTGCCCCAGTGGGGTCCTGCTCCCCCTCACTTCTACCTACTGCTTCTGGAAACAAGAAGTGGTTGTGTTAGGAAGTCACTACACATCTACAGGTGGGTGCAGTTTCCCCCGCCCCCCCCCCACGACAGAGAAGGGCTCAGCTCAGGCCCCAGCCCTGGGCTGTCTTAGCGGCCCCAAGTCCAGCAGAGCCACCACATAGGAGCCAAGCTGTGCAAGAAAACGGAAGGCAAATCCCTAAATCACCACCCCCAGTGCGACCTCCCAGACTTTCAACCTCAATAAAACCTACTTCCTGACAGATCACAAAGGAAGCCCAGCATTTCAGGGTGGGACAGGCTTTTCTTTGGCGAATCTGCTTTCATTTCTGGCAGTCTTTGATTTGAGCTTGAATAAGCAATGCCACCCTGGCCCGGGGAGGGGAGGGGAGGGTTGGCATTTTAAATGACTTTGGTAGGGTGCAAGGTACCACATCTGCCCACGTCAGATAACACAACCAGCAGCGACATTTGAAACCCCTACTCCGCAGTCCAGTTTCTTAGAACTGTTCTATGGAAGTGAAAACGAAAGAGAACTTCCGTCTTCCTCTGACCCGGCTGGCCTTCGCAGCTGGAATGTGCTGGGAATCGCTTCTGGCACTGAAAAGGTTAATTGTCTCCTGCTGCGAAGTAGAAGCTGAGAAAAGGGTCCTGTGCAGGGGAGGAATTATCGTAAATGAGGTTTTCTTTATAGTACTGCTCATTCTCAACATGCTGAAAGGGCATTAGTTCGCAGTCACTTTCTCTGGAATTACCAAATCTGCTCAAAAGCCTTCATTAGGATATTAAACAAGACTTAATAAGTGAAAGTGATTTGCAACGCTGATAATCGTGGGCATTAATCAAGACGGCTTCTGTCTCTCTCCCTGCAATATGTTTCATGTTCCACTGTAAAGCCCCTTTAATTCTGGAGGGCTTCTTAAAAGGGAAATATTACGTTTAGAAAGCCATTTTTTAAAAATGATTTACTTAGCAACGATCACTATAAATAATGTTCTACTCCCTTCTCGGCTTTAACTATCTCAGCAATTAATGCCGTGAGGTTTGCGTCCCTGATAGAGCCAGATGTGTTCCCATTTATCAGACACGGGTTGCACTTCTTCTAATAAATGCTTTCGTCTTTAAAAAGAACTTCAAGTACGGGGCGCCTGGGTGGCTCAGTCGTTAAGTGTCTGCCTTCGGCTCCGGTCATGGTCCCAGGGCCCTGGGATCGAGCCCCACATCGGGCTCCCTGCTCGGCGGGAAGCCTGTTTCTCCCTCTCCCACTCCCCCCCCCCCCCCGCCCCGCTTGTGTTCCCTCTCTCGCTGTCTCTCTGTCAAATAAATAAAATCTTTCAAAAAAAAAAAAAAAGAACTTCAAGTACGACTCGAGAGCAAATGACCGAAGTTTGCGCATCTATCTGAAGGCCCATGCCGTAGCCATGCTCTACGCCACTCTAGGGACAGACCTCTACGCTACCTTCTGTGCCCTACAAAAGCCTTCCGCCCTAAGCAGTAAAATAAGGCAACCTGCTCATAGTCGTCAATTAAATAAGAAACAAATACAAGGGAAGCTATTGAAGAGGGCAGCTTGCTTTATAAGGCAGCTGTCTCTTGTTAAAACCCACGGCTTCAGAGCCAAGGGACTTCCACGCAGAGGAAGCTCATTTTATGACTCTTAGAAAGAAGAGAAATAGTTCATACTTTGGTTTAGGCAAGTGAAAGACCAAGGGTTGTTTTTGTTGTGGTGGTGTTGTTTTTGTTTTTCTCCCCCTTTTCTTTTTTCTTTTTTTTTTTCTTTTTAATTCCTGGCTTTCAGCTTCACGAATGGATTACTTTTCAAGGCTTTCTGAACAAGCGATCAAGGCAATCTAGTTACTTCTCACGATTTAAAACAGTGTGGGAGACAGGAGTTTTCTGTATCTAGAGCCATATCGTAGAGTCAAGAGCAGGAGGAAGAGACAGGAGAGTAGGTGGGAAGTCTCTATCCCAGACCTGGGCCGACAGTTCCCGTCTGGGGCTCTCATACCTGCCCTCCAGCCTTCCTCCTTCCTCAGCCTCTCCTGGGACCGTCCCGCTAGAGCCGCCTGTGGTAAAGATGTCCCCATCTACGTGTTTAACGCACGCGCACGCACGCATGCGCACGCACGCAAACTTCACGTAGAGATGCACACGCGCCCCTCCCCCGGAAGGTGTGGTAGCACCGAGAGGTTTCAAATGTCTTGTTATATCTGACTGCTGCCTCTGGCCTGCTTAATGTGGTCCCATTTACACTCTTCCGCTCCCTTTCCGGGAAGCCTCATTTGTTATATCTCTGCTAAAATTAACTCCACGTTCATTTCTGGAGGCTTTGGAGTTTATTGCTGGAAAAAAGGTTATTTGCTGGCAGTGACTAGGGACATTATTGTTCGCATGCACTAGGGCTCAGCACACTATTTAAATGGAGCTCAAGAGATGAGCTTCTGTGAAACAGAGGAGACTTGATCCATCCTAATGAACTGCAACATGAATTATATGCCCTATTTCACCACCTCCCTGCTTCACTAATCTGGGATAGTTCACATGGAACCGTTTATCCAGAAGGGAGAAGATAGCATTCCCAACCGAGGACTTTCTCACTCTTTTTCTTTTTCCCTTTTCTTGTTTTACTTCTTTTTCCTCCTGCCTTTCTTTCTAGATCTCCAATCCCCAAGCTAGTTTTTATCCTTCTCTAGCCTGCCAGGGGGACAGCTCCTCATATTCTGTGAGACATCACCATGTTTTCACCCATTGCCATGATAATGGAACGACCACCTCTCCTGGGCTCTCATGAAGGGTCACCCATTGTGTTGGGAGATTTACAAGCACTGTCTCTAACCCTTCAAAGAAGTTGGTGTTGTCGCCCTTAGTGTACAGAGGAGGAGTTGAGCTCAGAGCTGCTGAGTAGCTGGTACAAATTCACACAGCTGTTAAATGATGAAGCCAGAAGTTGAATTAGGGCTCTCTAGGTCTGTGTGCTGCCAGATCTCAACACCTTTTCAAAACCACCTCATCCCCTGCTGCTGCTTTTGGCTAGAAAGAATGATGTTGGGCGTGTGGGGAGGCAATGTCATTTTCCTTGAGACACTTCCGTAAGCACATGAATGCTGGAAATTTGGGTGCCACTTGATCTCACAGTTTGTTATTGTTATCACAGTCTGAAGTTCCTTATCTTTTCTTCTGATGAAAGAGAAAAACCAAACAGTCACAAGCATGTTTCTTGTCAGAGCCCCAGGAACAACATGGCAACTTCTATTGACTTAGTTTCAGGGCCAATAATCAAGGTCAGATACCTGAAAAAGCAGAGTTTTCAAGTCCCCCCCCCCAAATGTTTCATAATGCCAGCCAAAAGGAAAAAAAGAAAAAAATCTGTGCAAGTTATACAAATTTCAGTGTTCAGATCTATCTTTTTACTTGTTAATCTTCCAAAATAGTAGATACAATCACATTCAATAAGTCAAGAGACAAAAATGGAGTCTGAGGGTTAACTAGCTCCCATCTGTTTTCTCCCTCCCCCCTCTACTATGCACAAATTGGATGTTAAAGTTCAAACACGTTTCTATGAGAGGAAGAAAGATAATACAGAAATGACATGTAAATTAGACAACCATACTACTTTTTTTTATTAGTTTCAGGTGCACAATATAATGATTCAATAATTCTGTACATTCCTCAGTGTTCATCAAGATAAGCATACTCGGGACGCCTGGGTGGCTCAGTGGGTTAAGGGTCTGCCTTTGGCTCAGGTCATGATCTCAGGGTCCTGGGATTGAGCCCCCATGTTGGGCTCCCTGCTCAGCGGGAAGCCTGCTTCTCCCTCTCCCTCTCCCACTCCCCCTGCTTGTGTTCCAGCCCTCGCTATCTCTCTCTCTGTCAAATAAATAAATAAAATCTTTAAAAAAAGATAAGCATACTTTTTTTAAAGATTTTATTTGTCAGAGAGCAAGAGAACAAACGGGGGGACTGGCAGACAGAGCAGGCTGAGGGACAAGCAGGCTTCCCACTGAGCAGGGAGCCTGATGTGGGACTCGATCCCAGGACCCTGGGATCATGACCTGAGCTGAAGGCAGATGCTTAACGAGCTGAGCCACACAGGCGCCCCAAGATAACTGTACTCTTAATCCCCTTTATTTTTTTTACTACTTCTTAATAAGGACTGAGAGGAGAAGTTAAGAAAGGGTTAAAGCTATTTGTTTAAAATAAACCGAGAGACCTAGAGCATCTTGGTGGCTCAGTTGTTAAGCGTCTGCCTTCAGCTTGGGTCATGATCCCAGAGTCCTGGGATCAAGTCCCACATCGGGCTCCCTGCTCAGCGGGGAGCCTGCTTCTCCCTCTCCCTTTGCTCCTCCCCCCTGCTTGTTCTCAATCTCTCTCTCTCGAATAAATAAATAAAATCTTAAAAATAAATAAAAAATAGAGAGGCCTAAGCATAGAAGTTATACACAGCAGTTGAACACATGCATTGAACTTCTGCTTCCTTCAGAATCTCCACTAATGCAACAGAAATAAGGTTTTTGGGTGGGGGGAGGAGGGAGGAGGAAGGTTGTTGTTTGCTTATTTTTAAGGAAACAAACCCACAAGGAGAAATAAAATGGGGGGGGGGGGAGACAAACTACTATTTTGCAATCTGGAAAGCAGATGTTCATGTGATAACTGACATCAGACTCATGAAAACTGCATCCTTGCCCCAGAGTAAGGAAGCCGCAGAAGTACCCGATTTAAACTCAGAACCAATACAGATTGACCACTTGGTGGAACCAGGTTGCTCCGGAAGGAGCACTAATGGTGGGGCTAAGAGAGGAGGATTGGTTGAAAGTCTATTTCAGAAGCACAAATCTCCACACACTCTGCTGAGCTCAGCACCTGCCCCTTCCCATACCGACCCAGCAGGAGACAGGAGGCTTATCCCCTAGAGAAGGCCTCTGGACTGAGGAGAGCAAGCCCGTTTGAGGTTGGGGCACTGTCAAGAAAACAGAAGGAACAGGAGGTTCATGCAGTGCATGTAGAGACCCTCCAGCCCACCTTGCCTCCTCACCCCTCTTTCTTCCCCCACTTGGTCCTCAGAATCCTGGAGGCAAGCAATTGGCAGACTCTTCTCGAGGGCTTCTGATGAGCCTAAGGGGAAGGACCTAAAGATACTGACCTCTGGATTTCCCCAAAGAAAAGTCCCAACTAGCTCACCCGGCAGGGAATCCCTCCAGGTACACAATTTCCAACTGGGGTTTTACAGCCCCATTCTAGAATGTGAACAGACAGCCAAATGTCACCAGACATCAGAGAAAATCATCTAAAATGGATTCAGAGAACAAACAACCAGGATAAAAGCAACTCAAAGGGAGCAAAGACCATACTAGAAGAAACAACAAACAGACTCCCCCCAAAAACATTAAGGTCTTCACAGAGATAAAGGAAACCTGAACAGGACGCTCTAAAAAAGGAACTGAAAGTTCCTGGGTGGCTCAGTCAGTTAAGTGTCTGGCTTCAGCTCGCGACATGATCTCAGGGTCCTGGGATTGAGCCCCACCTCGCATGGGGCTCCCTGCTCAGCAGGGAGCCTGTCTTCCTCTGCCCCTCCCCCCACTCATGCATGCACCTGCACTCTCTCTGTCTAATAAACAAATAAAATCTTTAGAGAGATTTTTTTAAAAATTCTTAAAGGAACATCCAAAGAACAAAGAGAGAAAGAAAACCTTAGAAAATGTTTTTAAAAACCAATGTCAGAAAAAAAATTATCAGAAGTGTTGAAGGATAGAGATAAGGTAAAGCTTAGGAAGAACACAAAAAGATGAAAAATAGCAAATAAAAAAATTATAAAACTAAAAGACCAGTCCAGGAGGTCAAATATCATAATAATCGAGTCCAAAAAAAGGGGGGGGAGAGCCAAAAAAAAAGTGATGGGAGAAAATGATTAATAAAATTATTGCTGTTTTCCAGGTTTATAGGCTTGACCAAGTACTCCCAACAATGAATAAAAATAGATCCCCACCAAGGAATGCCACTGTCAAATTTCAGCGTGCTGAAGATAGAGAAAATGCCTACAAACTTCCGGAAAGAAAAACCAGGTTTTCTACAAAGAATCAAGCATCAGAGTAATATCAGACTTCTCCATGACAACTCCAAAAGCTAGAAGACAATGGAGCAATATCTACAATGTTTTGAAGGAAAATTAGCCCTAACCTGGACTTTTACATCCAGTCAAACTATGAACTAAGTGTCAGGGTCAAATGAAGACATTTTCAAACACACAAGATCTCAGTGCCATTATTTTACCTACACCTTTGTCCAGGATATTGCTGGAGGGTATGCTCCACTAGAGTGAAGGGTAAAAAAAAATTTTTAAAGGAAGACTGGATCCAAAAAATAGTGTATCTAGCACATGAGGGAGTTGGAGGGTATCCCTAAGAGGATGGTGAAGGGAGAATCCGAGATCATACCTCTGTAGCCATTTGGTCCTGATAGGAGCAGAGCAGAAGACTCTGGAAAAGTCTTCTTCAAGAGGATGAAGTCTATACAATGCCTAATATGTTTGAAGGTGCTGAGTGGAAATTTACAAACCTGGGAGGAAAATTGGGCAAATGAATTAGTGATAAGAACATAGAGCACTAAGGCAATAATAAGAATATACAAAAGACTGTGCCAGAAAGAAAATTAATCCTAGGAAAACACATGAAGCACCTGTGAATTAATTTGCAGAGTCGTAATAACATAAACATGGAATACTGATCAAACCAAGATTACACTATGGCTACGCTAGAAGTTTGAAAGGATAGGAAGGATGTGCAGGGTGAGCGGTGATGGGTAGAGGACTAAATCCTCATTTCTACAGTGGGAAATCCATAAATAATGCCTAAAATGAAAATACCAAGAAGTACAAATAGAAACACATCCTACGAATATATGCAGGTAAGTCTCAAAAGAGTCAGTTTTGAGAGTTGAAAATACAACCAGGAAAAAATTGAAAGTGATGGGGATGATTGTGGGTACTTGCAAAACTATTTGGCCCTTGCAACTCTGTGCCTATATAACTTTGGTAAAAAATAAAACTAGCTAAAATACGAATATTATTTGAACAGATACTTTTTTTTTAAACTTCTCCTGCTAAGCTGGCTGGGTAAAATTATTCATAATATGTAGCCTACCATCCTGGAGGACAATGATTTTTTTTATTATGTTATGTTAATCACCATACATTACATCATTAGTTTTTGATGTAGTGTTCCACGATTCATTGTTTGCATACAACACTCAGTGCTCCATTCAGTACATGCCCTCTTTAATACCCATCACCAGGCTAACCCATCCCCCCACCCCTCTCCCCTCTAGAACCCTCAGTTTGTTTCTCAGAGTCCATAGTCTCTCATGGTTCGTCTCCCACTCCGATTCCCCCCCCTCATTTTTCCCTTCCTGCTATCATCTTCTTTTTTTTTTTTTAAACATATATTGTATTATTTGTCTCAGAGGTACAGGTCTGTGATTCAACAGTCTTGCACAATTCACAGCGCTCACCATAGCACATACCCTCCCCAATGTCCATCACCCAGCCACCCCATCCCTCCCACCTCCACCACTCCAGCAACCCTGTTTGTTTCCTGAGATTAGGAATTCCTCATATCAGTGAGATCATATGATACATGTCTTTCTCTGATTGACTTATTTCACTCAGCATAACACCCTCCAGTTCCATCCACGTCATTGCAGATGGCAAGATTTCATTCCTTTTGATGGCTGCATAATATTCCATTGTATATATATACCACATCTTCTTTATCCATTCATCTGTCAATGGACATCTTGGCTCTTTCCATAGTTTGGCTATTGTGGACATTGCTGCTATAAACATCGGGGTGCACATGCCCCTTCGGATCCCTACATTTGTATCTTTGGGATAAATAGCCAGTAGTGCAATTGTTGGGTCATACGGCAGCTCTATTTCAACCTTTTGAGGAACCTCCATACTGTTTTCCAGAGTGGCTACACCAGCTTGCATTCCCACCAACAATGATTTTTTAACCACATGTTGTGGCCAATTAGTGGATTATGGAATGAATTTAGGAAGTAGTAAGCATTGAGAAGGGAAAGAAATGGAGTAGTAGCAGACACCACTTTTTTACAAGTACCCATTCATTCTTCATTCTTCTAGAAATATATCCTGAGTTTTAGCTAGACAAGCTAGGATAAATTTGCAGGTACTGCCACATAGTTAAATTTGGGTCAGTAAAATGTGGGAAGAAGCAAAATGTAAGCACTGTCCAGGCTGTACCCTAAAGACAAAACTATTTGGTCTGGACTTTCCCTTTTTCTTCCCTGTGGCCTGGAATATAGATCCGTAGGTGAACTGAGTCCAACCAACTTGATAAGGACAACCATCTAAAGATAGGAGACCAATAAAATAGAAGGAACTGTGTCCCCGAATAGCTTGTCAGGCAAAACCCGCCAGCCAGTTGTGAATTACTTATCACTGAATTATTTCCTAAGAAAGTAATAAACTTGTCTTATTTAAAGTAAGTCTTTTGGATTTCTGTGCTACAGCACCTAACATGTGCCTAGGACATGAATAGAATAGAAAACAGAAAAGGGCACACTTGTATGAGTATGTACTATTTTGTGACATTTTTGTTTTATTATTTATGTGCTTGATCATATATGTGTTTACCTATACTGAAGTGCATTTAAAAAGTTCTACTGCCACTGTTTAGGTTATAAATCTCCTATGTTCAATAAATATTGGTTAGTTAAACAAAGTCATAGTATGTTTGAATGAGGCCTTTGAGCAGAAGAGAATATGACTTTATAAGCTGTGTGGCTTTGGGTTAGTAAGCGGGGTCTCAGTTTCCTAACACACAAAAATGACTAAGTTTGAGTAGATGATGTTTAAATGCCTTTCAAGCCTAAAATTGTGTTATTCAGTTGACTTGAGATTCAATTCAACATTCTTTACCCTTGGTTAGTATCCAAACAGCCAGAAAGGCCACAGGCCCTTTATGTCATAAGCTGGGGAGGAGAGAGATACAGAGAAAGTTAGGTGGGCATGGCTCATCTTAACGTGGCTGCTATCTGAGAAAAGATCCCCCTACCCAGATTTGGAAGATGTGGCAGAATGAAAGGCTGCTCTATCTTGTAGGAAGTGGAAACCTATGCAGGCTTGTGATGACCCAGACTAGGCCACATTGCAGTGACAATTGAGCCCCAGATCTTCTTGAATTTTGGGGAAGTAGGGAGAAATAAGAAAGGAGTCACACAGATATAATAAGAATTATGGAAAGTGTGCAAAAATAGAATCAACATTGAAACAGGTGGGAATGGTTAGCTTGGAAGAAGGCTGGAGGGCATTGAATAATTATTTCGTAGGAGGAACAGTGCAATTCTAAATAGAGGGATGATCAACATATTATCAATATAAATCAGTGGCTTCCAAACTTTTTTATTTGAAAGCAGAATAGTTTCTCCAAATGAAATCTTATCTAGTACCTCCAACACATAAAATGACAAAAAATGGTTTTTAATGGTTGAAGTAGTGATGGGGGTCCCCTACCCTTCTAACCATCTCAAGGGCCTTTTCTGGAATCCTAAAATTTGAGAAATATAATTTTTAAACAAGTCATTCAAATTAGTGCTTTTCAAATATTCTTTCACCATGATCCACAGGAACACACCTCCTCCCAGTATACCACACACACACACACACACACACACACACACACACACACACACATACACACACACTCATACCTGAAACAAAGTTCCACAGGACAATTTTACATTTTGTACATTTTTTGGTCTATTTCATTTTATTCTGTTCCTTTTTTTAAATGCCAACCATGATCCACTTAATCTATTTCACGCCATTAATGAATATGCTATAGCTCACAGTTGAAAAACACAGATCTAGACTGAGAAAAGATGGATACAAATTGTCCAAAAAGTTAAGTTAAATTTCTTCCTTGTAAATGTAATTAATTGGAGCAAGTAATCATAGGTGACTGTGGATTTGTCTATTTTGAAATCTTAACAGAAGCAACTCCTTGTCAGGAATAACTTGGGTTGAAAGGAGGTGAATGTTGGGCTGTTTCTTCCACCTACAGAACAGGGGCCCCAGAGACGGTGGATGGATAGTGGAGACTTGGGTGGACACTGATTCCTGCTTCTCAGTGTTGATGAGAGAGATATTATATAGAAGACCCATTAGATTTGTTGTGTAATTATACAATGATAGAAAGCAAAACTAAGAAAGACAGAGATATTATAAGCAAATCCGTTTAACCCTATAAAAGAAATTCTCCTTTTCAACAATCCTTCTTTATTCAACAAACCATCTGGAAAAAAATTTTAAATCAATTAAAAAATAAATCATTTAGGATCTGGGAAAGAAAGACAGGATACATCTTATGAGCTATTCACAAATATCTATTTCATAATTTATATGGAAAAAAAGGATCAGGTGACAACTGAGGAGTCATGTACTCTTACAGAATTTTAGCTGATATACAATGAAATAGGGGAACAAATGACAATAGGAAAAGCATAACAATTCTTTTTAAAACTGATGCTCAAAATTGAACTTTTCCCCCCAGACTAATAGCAGAAACAATAAGTGTGCAAACATCTCAAATAATAATAACAGGTTCTTTTTGTGCTTATTACTCCATGTTTATGAAATGCCTCAAGTGAACCAATCAATATGGGACTGGAGGAGCTGGAAGAGTCTGGCTGCAGGGTGCTGGTATAACCCAAACATCCCTCAGCCCGTGTGAGCCAGGGATTAGGAGGTGCTTGCTCTCTGGGAATTAGCAACAGACAAGAGCCAAAGAATTTGAAATTCGGTAAGGAGCACACCTCACTTCCAGTTCTTATAAGTCAAAGGACTGTGCACCCATTGTAATTACTTTATAGACTCTATTTTAGAAAGTAACCAATGCTGTGTGACTCGTCGACAGAACCAAATACAATCGATGGGTCTGAGCCGGGGGCATGTCCTGTCCAGATGAGGGTGTGCTAGTCAAGAGGGAGTGGAAATTAACAAGACCATGCACCACCACGGAGTTCTGAGTGTTATTTGGAATTTTATGCATGCAGAGGGTTTTATTTAAGTGTTTATGTTACTTTCTGTAACTTTAATTTGGTCCATTCCGTTGTATTACTTCTTCTCAAATAGCTCCTTAACTTCCTTGTAATGTTTGAAACTAAAATAAGTCCTAGAATACCGGGTGTTCAATAAATGGTAAATCCTTCTCTTCTTCCCTTCTAGACTGATATACCAGGAAAGGAAGGTAAATGAGAGTGTGGGATAATGGCTTTACCTGGCAATGCATTCTACTGCTGAGAAGGAAAAGGTGAACATTTGGTGGGTCTATGGCACCTGTGAAAATGGAGCAGTCATTGATGATGGGAAATTGACATGGTAATGAGCTCATTTGTATTCCCGTTTGTGGCCTTCGACTGCCTTACTCTCTGACTGCTTAGCCAAAACCTTTTGATAGAATCTGACACGGCCTCTGAAATCTGGAGGTTTCTGTTTTTCTGTTAAGGCGATCCCCAGACACATTACAATTCACCATTCCTGCCATATCTGTCCTTGGAGAGAAATTAAAAGAAGATGGGGAGCAGATTCAGAGAAATGAACTTCAGGAGAAACATTAATATTCAAAAATGGGAAAACTTCCTCAATTCAAACTAATTAGGTGTGAAGGTCAGTCTGAATGAAAGTCCATCTTATGTAGAAAAGTTGTTTTACAAAAGCCATCTCAAATCCTTTTTGGAACAAAATGGGATAGAAATGAAATATTTTTAAAATTTTTAATGGTTACAGGAAATGAAATATTAAATCATTTTCAAGTAGAGAATCTACTTGAATGAACTACTCAGCCACATGCTATTATACAGTAATTGTTTGTATGCAGACAATTAAGTTCCTAAGTCTTTAGGCTCCAGGGTTCATAAATAACATAAAACAACAGCAGCAATATTTTTGCGATGGTTCTTGGCTGGAGCTGTTCATCAAATTACCTGGGGTATCCTCACAATACAGAAGATGCCCAGTCTCCCTCCAAACACCCTCCACTAGGATACCTGTGGAAGAACAGGAAAAGGATGAGCCTGTGATGTTTTGGAAAAAAAAAAAGAAAAACTCCCACATTGATTCTCACCCACACCTTCAGCCAAAAACATGAATTGATTGAACGCTCACTGTCTTGTAAACATTTTGTTTAGATGATCTTACAGATGGGGACTCTTAAGAGGTCACACAGACAGAATTTGGAGTATCTGGTTTCAAACTCGGCGCTTTGTCCTTGGCACCACATGCTGCATAACATCAAGGAAGCCCAAATGTACCTTCTAGTTAATAAGGTTTAACTAGGAGTTAAGAAATGGATGCTGATCCCAAATAAAAAATGCGCTAATCCCCAGATGCTTGGAGGACTGGGCTCATACCAGGCTTCCTGGGATGTGCAGAGCAGGGAAAGCACATCGTTCCCAGAGGAAGAAAAGGCAACACCAACGTTAACCAGCTTGCGAGCCTCTCTTCCTACACATGTGGTAGGAATTGTCACCTACCCCAGAGCTATATTTTATACCTGAACAAGCCTTTGTCCGAGAATGCAGTGTTTCCTTACTAGGACGCATCTGGCTTGCTTCTTGAACTGGAGCTCTGAGATTAGCTGGCCAGATTCCAACCGAGAAGGCTTTTTATCTTTCTCACGGTGACAGGCAGCATTTGGAAACCCCAGAGATGAGGCACAGGAAGGATGCTGATGCTATTGTGGATGCTGTGAATGCTGTTATCCAAGAGAATCATCTTCCTCGGGTGCCACCATGCCCATCACACTGTCAAGACCCCACAGCGGGTTTGACTGCCTGTCACACCTAGTCTCAATCTCAGCTGTCCTCAAGAGCCCTCCTTCAATCTGCCACCCCATTGCCGCTCACTTTTTCTTTCATCTCTCTAACCTGAGATATGTCTCCAGAAGTAGGGCACAGGTTCCTACCCCAGCCCTGTTCACAGTGGGCTCCCCTGGGGGAAAGAGCCACCCCACCACTCCACAGAAACTGTTCATCACACAAGTGGTCCCAGGAGCAGTTTGTAGGGCAGGCAACACACAAACTCAGGAGGCAGGTGACCTGCGTCAGCCTCCCGCTGCCAGCCAAGGCACTGAACTGCTCAGAATCTCTGTTTCCTTATCTGCAAATGGGCATGATAACACTTGTCCTACCTCACCAGTCAGTGTTGAGGATCAAAAGATCATTATGGCTGCAAGAAAGCATTAAGGGTATTAACAGTGGGTTCTGATAGCAGAACTGAATCAGATGAGATTATAGGCTGAGACAGTCAGTCATAGGCAGGAGGTCCTATCTTTTTTTTTTTTTTTTTCATCTTCACTAAATTCAAGGGAGATGATGACTTAGGGTATGTTATCAAGTTAGTTGGTGACCCATTTTTCATGCTTGGAATCTACCTCATGATTGCAGATGCCCAGAGGATGAGTGTCGCGTCCCAGAAGAATGCCCTTAAGAGAGCACTACCTCATAATTAACCAAACGCTCCCCCAACACTTTGCTTTAATCCCGTTGCTCATCTTTCTTTCAATTGCAAGAGGGACTGCACAGACAGCTGCTACCCACTGTGAAGGAATACTTCTCAGACCCGGAGACACCCAGTGCCTATATTCACATCACTTCTGATTGTGTGACGCTGTTGAAGAGCGACATGCTCAGAAAGCATCCGAGACCATCATGCAAGGCAGGAAGCACGACAAAGAGAGAGAGAACGCTGAACTGGGACTCAGGACCCTGCCACCCACCCCGCCCCTACCACCAACCAAGCCTTCCTCACACAAGTCAGTTTCGTTGCTGCTCCTCCATCACAGCTTCTACAGTGTGAGCAGATCGACGAGGTAATCTAAAAAGTCCCTTCAAGCCAGAAGATTCTATGATCTACATAAACCCTTATTAGTGACACTGTAATTGCGGTGCTGTGTATTGTCTTTACAAAATTGTATCTGTGATACCTGTTTTATATATTGCCTATCTTTTTGGTAATAAAAATAATCACAGTTCTCTGACCTGTAGAAAGAAGCCTTGGGGAATATATCCACACCTATGGAGTGACTGAATCAGGGTCCCAGTTAGAAATAACTGGCTCAGTCACAGAGCACTCCCTTTTCTTCCTGTCTGCACAATGACACAATGTTACCTTGTTCTCTCTCTCTCTGCCTCACCCTCCTCTCCCTCTCTCCTTCTTCCTTTTGCTCCCTTGGTCAGAAAAGAAAAAGATCTTGGGGGTTTTGCTGTTTTGGAGCTTCAAGAATCCTCATATATGATCCTTGCACACCATCACTGCTAAACCGAACAATTTGAGCCTAGTTATAATTTTCATCTTTTAAAAAAATGTTCTATGTTCTTCAAAGTGATTTTTCTTTCGAAAAGATATTTTCAACTGGTCATTCTCACCACTTCTTGTGCACCTCTTACTGTTCTGCGGGACAGATTTATACACTCCAGATGCTGAGCCGCAGCTGCTATAATTCCACCTGCCACATCTGGCTCTTTGGCAAGCCAGGCCAGGAGCTTCAAAGTTGCATCTCTGCACCATACGTGGTTAGACTGCTAGCTGCTGCTTTATCTCCTTGGACCTAATTTTCCTTTGATTCGCCTATAATTCTGAAGAATTGAGGCATTTGTATCCATTTTGAATAAGGTTCTATACAAATGTTGCATTTGATCTCTGGGCAGACCGTTTTATTTCCTCGTATGTGGCCTCGCCTGTAATTCAGGCACAAGCCTCAGATAAACTCAGAACCACCGTGCCTGCGCCAGTGCCCAAGCAGTTTTGTTTGTTCCGACTGCCCTGCTTCTTGTTCTTGGAGGAAAAAAGAAAGCAGTGAGGGCAGGGGAGCCATTCATGCCCCTGCATTTCAGAAGATGACCGACAGACAGCAGGGCTCAGTGACTTCTACTCCTCCCCTTTCTCATTCAGATGCCGCCTTAATATTTATGCCCCCTATTTTTGCAAACAACCGGATTTGGTGGGGAGGTATAGACCATGAAACGTGAAGTGTGACCACAGAGCATCATTCCTCAAAAGTGTGTTCCAGAGAACATTCATCAGCTAGGTACTTTGAATAATCCTTTGCAAAGATCACAGCACACATTAACATACTAAATGCTCTGGGAAATCCTGAGGCATAGAAAAATGTACACATCTGGTTGTCTTAAGCAGAATTTCCCAAATTTGTTTGAATATAAACCCTTTTCTCATTTCACACCCATCAGCCTCCCATCAGAGCCCAGTCTTTGGGCACTGTTGTGAAGGAATGTTCTTGATTTGCTTTAAGGAATACACCAGCCCTGACATAGCCCAGTGGCTCCTGAGGCCTGTTGGGACGCTGGACGTTTACTTCAATGACAGTGATATTGTTCAAAGCAATTGTGATCAAAGGAGGAATGTGGCTGAAATAGTAACCAATTTTCCTGAGCAACTCAAACACCAGCAAAAAAAAAGAGACAAAAACAAAAAACAAAACAAAATAAAACAAAACAAAACAAAAAACCGGCTTCAAATACCAGATGAATTCCAGAATAATTTTCCTCAAAGAAACATCATTTAAATAAGGTTAAGGAATAAAGGTATGGTATCTTAAGATAATTAGCGGGGGGGGGCAGATTTATTTGAATGCCTAAATTCAGGTGAATTTATCTCAAAGTCCGTTCCAATTTTTTACTTACACATCCAATGGTTGATATGTTAGATATGGTTGCAGAGGGCCCTAACCTCCCTGAATTTAAGATTAACAAATTCATTATTCATAAAGGACCCCCAAAGGTCCATGCCATGTAGTATTTTGTCCGGTCTGCCAAGACCCACTGATAACTGGGTAGCATATCACATATCCAGTGAGTGAGCCCAAATGACCATCAGCAACCAAAGATCTATTCAGTTTGGTTCTCTTCTTTCAATAGGCAAATATTCTATGGAAATTATAAAACTTTTCAGACTAAGATGAGTTTATATTTAGGCTTATTACTGTCACAATACAATGTGATATAGAGTTACCAGAACTGAGTTTTAAAATAAATTACTTGTCTATTTCTAAAATCATTGAGGGACTGAGAAGGGCTTAAATGTTTGCATTATCCATCACTGCATATTATTTAAAACAATATGCTATATTTTGTGAATTCAGGCTTTTTGAAAGGACTACAGATCTCTTTCCCTCACAAGTTTTGAGCTATTTCTCTGATTTGTAATTGAGAGTTATCTGTTTTGTCATTGGTTCATCTCCTATCATTTTTCTATTTCTTCTACAAACCACATCATGTTAGTAGATCTTGAGATAACTTAAAGTACCAGGAACATACTAAGAGGGGTTTCTGCGTTGAACTACATGACCTCTGAAGTTTGTCCCAACACATAGATGATATCGGTCTCCAGCCAAACTTCTTAATAATTTTTACAAAGCGATAATAACAAAAGTTTTCAAGCTCAATTTTCTATTTACACCATGAAATTCTGGCAAGAAAGTTCAGGCACAATAAATTTACAAACCTGTAACTCTTTTTTTTTTAAATTTTTTATTGTTATGTTAATCACCATACATTACATCATTAGTTTTGGATGTAGTATTCCATGATTAATTGTTTGTGTATAACACCCAGTGCTCCATGCAGAACGTGCCCTCTTTAATACCCATCACCAGGCTAACCCATCCCCCACCCCCTCCCCTCTAGAACCCTCAGTTTGTTTTTCAGAGTCCATCATCTCTCATGGTTCGTCCCCCCCTTCATTCTTCCCTTCCTGCTATCTTCTTTTTTTTTCCTTAACATATATTGCATCATTTGTTTCAGAGGTACAGATCTGTAATTCAACAGTCTTGCACAATTCACAACACTCACCATAGCACATACCCTCCCCAATGTCTATCACCCAGCCACCCCATCCCTCCCACCCCCCCACCACTCCAGCAACCCTCAATTTGTTTCCTGAGATTAAGAATTCCTCATATCAGGGAGGTCATATAATACATGTCTTTCTCTGATTGACTTATTTCGTTCAGCATAACACCCTCCAGTTCCATCCACGTCATTGCAAATGGCAAGATTTCATTCCTTTTGATGGCTGCATAATATTCCATTGTGTATATATACCACCTCTTCTTTTCCATTCATCTGTCAATGGACATCTTGGCTCTTTCCACAGTTTGGCTCTTGTGGACATTGCTGCTATAAACATTGGGTGCACATACACCTTCGGATCCCTACATTTGTTTGTATCTTTGTGGTAAATACCCAGTAGTGCAATTGCTGGATCGTATGGTACTCTATTTTCAACTGTTTGAGGAACCTCAAAACCTACTGTTTTCCAGAGGGGTTGCACCAACTTGCATTCCCACCAACAGTGTAGGAGGGTTCCCCTTTCTCCGCATCCCCGCCAACATCTGTCGTTTCCTGACTTGTTAATTTTAGCCATTCTGATTGGTGTGCGGTGGTATCTCATTGAGGTTTTGATTTGGATTTCCCTGATGCCGAGCGATGTTGAGCACTTTTTCATGTGTCTGTTGGCCATTTGGATATCTTCTTTGGAAAAATGTCTGTTCATGTCTTCTGCCCATTTCTTGATTGGATTATTTGTTCTTTGGGTGTTGAGTTTGATGAGTTCTTTATAGATTTTGGATACTAGCCCTTTATCTGATATGTCATTTGCAAATATTTTCTCCCATTCTGTCGGTTGTCTTTTGGTTTTGTGGACTGTTTCTTTTGCTGTGCAAAAGCTTTTATCTTGATGAAGTCCCAATAGTTCATTTTTGCCCTGGCTTCCCTTGCCTTTGGCGATGTTTCTAGGAAGAAGTTGCTGCGGCTGAGGTCGAAGAGCTTGCTGCCTGTGTTCTCCTTTAGGATTTGGATGGACTCCTGTCTCACGTTTAGGTCTTTCAACCATTTGGAGTCTATTTTTGTGTGTGGTGTAAGGAAACGGTCCAGTTTCATTCTTCTGCATGTGGCTGTCCAATTTTCCCAGCACCATTTGTTGAAGGGACTGTCTTTTTTCCATTGGACATTCTTTCCTGCTTTGTCAAAGATTAGTTGACCATAGAGTTGAGGGTCCATTTCTGGGCTCTCTATTCTGTTCCATTTATCGATGTGTCTGTTTTTGTGCCAGTACCATACTGTCTTGAGGATGACAGCTTTGTAATAGAGCTGGAAGTCCGGAATTGTGATGCCGCCAGCTTTGCTTTTCTTTTTCAACATTCCTCTGGCTATTCGGGGTCTCTTCTGGTTCCATACAAATTTTAGGATTATTTGTTCCATTTCTTTGAAAAAAGTGGATGGTATTTTGATGGGGATTGCATTGAATGTGTAGATTGCTCTAGGTAGCATTGACATCTTCACAATGTTGGTTCTCCCAATCCATGAGCATGGAACGTTTTTCCATTTCTTTGTGTCTTCCTCAATTTCTTTCATGAGTATTTTATAGTTTTCTGAGTACAGATCCTTTGCCTCTTTGGTTAGATTTATTTCTAGGTATCTTATGGTTTTGGGTGCAATTGTAAATGGGATCGACTCCTTGATTTGTCTCTCTTCTGTCTTGTTGTTGGTGTATAGGAATGCCACTGATTTCTGTGCATTGATTTTATATCCTGTCACTTGACTGAATTCCTGTATGAGTTCTAGCAGTTTTGGGGTGGAGTCTTTTGGGTTTTCCACATAAAGTATCATATTATCTGCAAAGAGTGAGAGTTTGACTTCCTCTTTACTGATTTGGATGCCTTTGATTTCTTTTTGTTGTCTGATTGCTGTGGCTAGGACTTCTAATACTATGTTGAATAGTAGTGGTGATAGTGGACATCCCTGCCACGTTCCTGACCTTAGGGGGAAAGCTCTTGGCTTTTTCCCATTGAGGATGATATTCGCTGTAGGTTTTTCATAGATGGCTTTTATGATATTGAGGTATGTACCCTCTATCCCTATACTGTGAAGAGTTTTGATCGAGAAAGGATGCTGTACTTTGTCAAATGGTTTTTCTGCATCTATTGAGAGGATCATATGATTCTTGTTCTTTCTTTTGTTAATATATTGTATCACGTTGATTGATTTGCGGATATTGAACCAACCTTGCAGCCCAGGGATAAATCCCACTTGGTCGTGGTGAATGATCCTTTTACTGTACTGTTGGAGCCTATTGGCTAGTATTTTGGTGAGAATTTTTGCATCCATGTTCATCAAGGATGTTGGTCTGTAGTTCTCCTTTTTGATGGGGTCTTTGCCTGGTTTGGGGATCAAGGTAATGGTGACCTCATAAAATGAGTTTGGAAGTTTTCCTTCCATTTCTATTTTTTGGAACAGTTTCAGGAGAATAGGTATTAATTCTTCTTTAAATGTTCGGTAGAATTCCGAACATGGTAGAAGCCATCTGGCCCTGGGCTTTTGTTTTTTGGGAGATTTTTGATGACTGCTTCAATTTCCTTAGTGGTTATAGGTCTGTTTAGGTTTTCTATTTCTTCCTGGTTCAATTTTGGTAGTTGATACAGCTTTAGGAATGCATCCATTTCTTCCAGGTTATCTAATTTGCTGGCATAGAGTTGCTCATAATATGTTCTTAAAATTGTTTGTATGTCTTTGGTGTTGGTCTCTCCTCTTTCATTCATGATTTTGTTGATTTGGGTCATTTCTCTTTTCTTTTTGATAAGTCTGGCCAGGGGTTTATCAATCTTGTTAATTCTTTCAAAGAACCAGCTCCTAGTTTCATTGATCTGTTCTACTGTTCTTTTGGTTTCTATTTCATTGATTTCTGCTCTGATATTTATTATTTCTCTTCTCCTGCTGGGTTTAGGCTTTATTTGCCATTTTTTCTCTAGCTCCTTTAGGTGTAGAGTTAGGTTGTGTATTTGAGACCTTTCTCGTTTCTTGAGAAAGACTTGTATTGCTATATACTTTCCTCTCAGGACTGCCTTTGCTGTATCCCAAAGATTTTGAACAGTTGTGTTTTCATTTTCATTGGTTTCCATGAATTTTTTAAATTCTTCTTTAATTTCCTGGTTGACCCATTCATTCTTTAGTAGGATGCTCTTTAGCCTCCATCTATTTGAGTTCTTTCCGACTTTCCTCTTATGATTGAGTTCTAGTTTCAAAGCACTGTGGTCTGAAAATATGCAGAGAATAATCCCAATCTTTTGGTACCAGTTGAGACCTGATTTGTGACCTAGGATGTGATCTATTCTGGAGAATGTTCTATGGGCACTAGAGAAGAATGTGTATTCCGTTGCTTTGGGATGGAATGTTCTGAATATATCTGTGAAGTCCATTTGGTCCAGTGTTTCATTTAAACTCTTTATTTCCTTGTTGATCTTTTGCTTAGATGATTTGTCCATTTCAGTCAGGGGGGTGTTAAAGTCCCCCACTATTATTGTATTGCTGTCAACGTGTTTCTTTGCTTTTGTTATTAATTGCCTTATATAATTGGCTGCTCCCATGTTAGGGGCATAGATATTTACAATTGTTAGATCTTCTTGTTGGATAGACCCTTTAAGTCGGATATAGTGTCCTTCCTCAACTCTTATTACAGTCTTTGTTTTAAAATCTGATTTGTCTGATATAAGGATTGCCACCCCAGCTTTCTTTTGGTGTCCATTAGCATGGGAAATGGTTTTCCACCCCCTCACTTTCAAAGTGGGGGTGTCTTTGGGTCTAAAATGAGTCTCTTGCAGACAGCATATTGATGGGTCTTGTTGTTTAATCCAATCTGATAGCCTGTGTCTTTTGATTGGGGCATTTAGCCCATTTACATTCAGGGTAACTATTGAAAGATATGAATTTAGTGCCATTGTATTGCCTGTAAGGTGACTGTTACTGTATATTGTCTGTATTCCTTTCTTGTCTATGTTGCTTTTAGTCTCTCTTTTTGCTTAGAGGACCCCTTTCAATATTTCTTGTAGGGCTGGTTTCGTGTTTGCAAATTCCTTTAGTTTTTGTTTGTCCTGGAAGCTTTTTATCTCTCTTTCAATTTTCAATGACAGCCTAGCTGGATATAGTATTCTTGGTTGCATATTTTTCTCGTTTAGTGCTCTGAAGATAACATGCCAGTCCTTTCTGGCCTGCCAGGTCTCTGTGGATAGGTCTCTTGCCAATCTAATGTTTCTTCCATTGTAGGTTACATATCTCTTCTCCCGAGCTGCTTTCAGGATTTTCTTTTTGTCTCTGAGACTCGTAAATTTTACTATTAGATGTCAGGGTGTTGACCTATTTTTATTAATTTTGAGAGGGGTTCTCTGTGCCTCCTGGATTTTGATGCCTGTTTCCTTCCCCACATTGGGGAAGTTCTCTCCTATCATTTGCTCCAATATACCTTCTGCCCCTCTCTCTCTTTCCTCTTCTTCTGGGATCCCAATTATTCTAATGTTGTTTCATCTTATGGTATCGCTTATCTCTCGAATTCTGCCCTCGTGATCCAGTAGTTGTTTAACTCTCTTTTTCTCAGCTTCTTTATTTTCCATCATTTGGTCTTCTATATCACTGATTCTCTCTTCTGCCTCATTTATCCTAGCAGTTAGTGCCCCCATTTTTTATTGCACTTCATTAATAGCCTTTTTGATTTCGATTTGTTTAGATTTTAGTTCTTTTATTTCTCCAGGAAGGGTTTCTCTAATAACTTCCATGCTTTTTTCAAGCCCAGCTAGTATCTTTAAAATCATGATTCTGAACTCTAGGTCCAACATCATACGCATGTCCGTGTTGAGTAGGTCCCTGGCAGACAGTACTACCTCTTGTTCTTTTTGCTGAGGTGATTGTTTTTGTCTTGTCATTTTGTCCAGAGGAGAAGAGATGAATGAGAGAACAAAATGCTAACAGGTTAACAACATCCCCAGCAAATATACTCTAAACAAATCAGAAAAGACCTGAATCCAGGGGAAAAGAAAGGGAAAGAAAGAAAAAAGAAAGAGAAAAAAAAAGAAAAAGATAAAAACAAACAAAAACAGAACAAAACAAAAAAAAACAGAATATGATCAAATATGTTCAGGCTATTGCATAGATCAGTGCCACACACTAGATTTTGGGTGTATTTTGGTCTGTTAGAAGAAAGTGCCACCTAAAATTTTAAAGAAAGAAAGATTTATATATGTACAAAATAAGGGTTGATACAATGAAGGCATGGAAGATGACTGTAAAGATGAAAATTATAAAAGATTTTATAAAAGGAATTGATAAGAAGTTGTTTGAAAAAAGATTTTTAAAAAAATGAAAAAAAAGGGAGAGAATGTGATCAGGCAGGAGACTAGAACAAAGCCATACACTAGTGATTTAGGGTATATTTTGATCTGTTAGAAGAAACTGTATCTCAAAATTTTAAAGAGAGAACAACTTATATATATATATATATATATATATGCCAAAAATAAGGGTATCTACTATGAAGGGATAGAATATGACTCTAAAAATGAAAAATAAAAATGTTTTTTTTCAAAAAGGGATTGATAAGATGTTGGATGAAAAAGGGAAAAAGAAAAATTCAAAAAAAAAAAACAGTTAAAAAATTAACTTTGAAAAACTAATGAATCATGGTAAAAAAGCCATGAATTCTATGTGCAGTATTCCCCTAGCGCTGGAGTTCTCCCGTTCTCATTGATCGGTAAATTTGGTCCTGGCTGGCTGTTCTTGCTGATCTTCTGGGGGAGGGGCATGTTGCCGTGGTTCCCAAATGTCTTTGCTGGAGGTGGAATTGCCCCGCCCTTGCCAGGTCCGGGCTAAGCAATCCGCTGGGGTTTGCTCTCAGGAGCTTTTGTTCCCTGCAAGCTTTTGGTACAGCTTTGGAGGACAATAGTGAAAATGGTGGCCTCCCAATCTCCGCCCAGAGGAGCCGAGAACTCGGGGCCCCGCTCCTCAGTGCATTCCCAGAGAAAAGCAGTCAGTCACTCCCGTCTCCCCAGTCTCCTGCCTCACTCCGTGCTCACCCGGCCTGTGACCGAGCGTTTCTATCTCTGGCACCTGACCCCGTGTGGAGTCTCCAAACCAGCAGATCCCTGTGGTGCGCTCCTGCGCCGCTCCTCCCAGGGGAGGAAGGGGAGTCTCCCCAGATCTGCCGCTTGTTGGGTCCCTGCTGGAGGAGCAGTGGCCCGACTGGGCCGCGGATCACGGTTTATGGCAACCCCGAGCTGAGAGCCCGTGCCTTGGCTCATCTCTGCAGCCGGCTTCCCCGTTCCGATACCTGGGAGCTCTGCTGCACTCAGGCACCCCGGTCTTTCTGTGACCCCGAGGGTCCTGAGACCACACTGTCCCACAAGGGATCCCCCCCCCCCCCCCCCCCCCCCCCCCCCCCGCTTAGCCACTGGAGCGACATCCCTCAGCGGAGCCGACTTCTAAAAGTTCCGATTTTGTGCTCCGCTGCTCTATCACTTGCTGGTATTGGCCGACGGAGGCCCCCTCCCCTGCCGTCTATCCTCCCGAATATCGCCTCAGATTCACTTCTCTGCACGTCCTACCTTCCAGTAAGTGGTCGCTTTTCTGTTCAGAGAGTTGTTGCTATTCTTCTCTTCGATCTCCTGTTGAGTTCGTAGGTGTTCAGAATGGTTTGATCCCTATTCAGCTGAATTCCTGAGACCAGACAAAATCCAGGTCTCCTACTCCTCTGCCATCTTGCTCCGCCCTCCCAGACGTGTAACTCTTAACATAAGGAGTCGGAAGACATGAATTCTACCCATCAAGCTAATAATGCCGATGCTGCTTCAGCTATTACAACTGCCCAAGTGAATACATTCACAGACTCTAGATAACAATGACAATATTGTATATATACTTTGTGGTTTACAAACTACAAGTCAGACTGCCTGGGTTCAAATCACATCGCTACCATTTACTAGTTGAGAGGCCTTGGGCAGGTTACTTAACCTTTCTGTGCCTCAGTTCCCTCATCTATAAAATGGGGACAATAATAGTACAACCTCATAGGGTTGCTGCAATGATTCGTGAGCTAATAAATAGCATGCAAAAGGCACTAGTCACTTACTGTTGCTGCTGTCATCATCATCATCATTACCTAAGCCAATTTTCAAAAGAACTCTAACCGACCAGTATGATGGAATTGAGATGCAGGGAATTCAGTGATTTGCTCATGGTGACACAGCTAGTAAGAGGCAAAGTAATGTCTCTAAAAGGGTCCTCTGTCCAAGGGTACCTCTATCATCTGAGGGGTCTGTGACAAGAGCACAAGGGGAGGCCCACATACCATAACTTAACTATTTTAGAGTTGTAAATCAAGCTAACAAACTTTTAAATGCAGTATGTTCCAGCCTCCTATCTTGACAAACATTTCTTTGTAATGAGATAATGGAAAAATACGTGTAAAAGTTAACTTTATATACACATGCAACTAGGTTAGATATCAGATAGCAAATTACTATGGAACATGCCTAAATTGATGGGACAAAAATATCTGGGTTAGTAATAAGTATATACACATTGTGTATATTACTTATATGCACCCATAAAATTTATTTTTCTTACCTTCATTTCAGCAAAATCACCAATTATGTTGTTTTAATCAAGATTGTCACATAATCTATGTTCTACTTTTAGTAATACCACATTAGACAACCTTTCCTGAGCCATCGTCATTCTTAAATATTTTTTTTAGGGACGGGGAGGGCTGAAGGAGAGGGAGAGAGAGAATCTTAAGCAGGTTCCACGCCCAGCACAGAGCCCTATGTGGGGCTCCATCTCCCAACCCTGAGGTTATGACCTGAGCTGAAATCAAGTCACTTAACCGGCTAAGCCACCCAGGTACCCCTTAATTTTTTTAAATTAACTTCAATATGGAAAAACTTTGTGGTAGTAAATGGACTTGCCCGTAGAAAATGCTTAAAATAATACTTAGATTCAGAAATGCTCCATGAATTTTACATATCATGTATAAACATAATGATGGTGTCATATATGAAAATTATTCCAGAAAAGATATAAAATGTTTTAAATTCATCATATAAATTGTTATCACTCACATTGCAGTTTTCATCATTTCTTACAGCAGTACCTAGAGTGTTCAAGTGTTTTTAAGTCCTTTCAAATGTTTCAGTGTTTGGATACTTAAAGAAAAAACAAAACTATTGCAATATATTGCTCAATATCTTTTTGAATTGCAACTACATCTCTTTCTTTTTCTTCTTTTCCATAGTCATGCAAGTTTTTCCTTTTCTTGTTTCAATTTTCTTCTCTTATTAGAATGTCACTTCTGTTGTATCTATCACATGTAGCTTCTTTCAATAAGGAAAAGGTATTTCCCCTATAATTAAAAAAGATAGTTTTAGCCATTTGAAAAATGAAATAGCCAAAGTTAAATCTATTTGACTGTTTTGTAATCTTTTCTGACATTAATAGCAATTTACAATTTATACCAAATAACCATGCACAGCCCAAATTCAAAGTTAATTTCATTTTCCACCAAAGTCTACAATTTGGTTTTTATTTGAGGACTTTCTATTGTTTTGCTTAAGTCTTCTAGTGAATCATATGTCTTGTCTAAATTTAACCTAATTACTTCAATAGCATTTAGTTAGCATTCCCTTTATGAATCTGACAGTAGATCTAAGGTCAAATTATATTTTTTTCTATCAAGATGGCTCATCTTTAGACAGATTTAGAAAATATGATACATAATCTTTGAAGTATCCCAAAGAATGTCATTCTTATTAGAATGTCTCCTAGTAACAAATTGAAACTATGCATGCAACATGACACAAGGAATACATCTGGATTTTCAGAAATACTGGCTTGTATGCCTTTTTCTAACCAACCATGTTAGTTCCATTGTAATAGGCTTCCCCTTGACAGTCGCTTAAATCAGTGCCTAACGTTGAAAGATGTTTTCTGTAGTTCTTCAATTAAATCTGTGTTTCAGATATAAAATCAAAGAAATTCTCATTTATTTTGACTTCCTTGTTTGCTTCCTTTGGTAGTTCAATAATTATATGTAGTAAGTGTTAGAGTTCAACAAGATGTTGGTTTCTTGCACAATATTTTCTTTTTCTGTTTCATGTGTGATTTCTTCTCTCATTTTATAATTCTTTTTAGTGGTCAGCTTTCACCATAGCAACAAACAACTCCCAAACCACAGTGCTTTCCAAGAATAAACAGTTACTTTTTGCTCACCGAGGTCTAAGGTAGGGCTGTGACCATGCTAGGCATCTCCAAGGTTTTCTGACTTCCTCTGGGCTCAGTTTGGCTCCACGTGTCTTCCCATTCCAGTCGCAGGACAAGTAGCATCCACTATGCAGAGCATGAGGGACTCATAGGGGAGAATAGAACATCAAGGGTTGGTACAGACAGAGCCAATCCATGCAAGCACATTTAAAGCTTCTGTCGAGATGTGGCATATATCGTGCACATGTGTTACTCTCATCCCCCGACCAAGGCAAATCTCATGTCAAGCCAGAAGTCAATAGGGTGGAAGAGTACATTCCAACCAGAGGAAAGCATGGGAAGGGAAGAGACAGAAAGAATAATTGTAGACAAATAGTACTATCTACCAAGACCAACCTCTTGATCATGAATATTTGCTCTCTTCCTGAGACCCAAAGTTATCATTCAATCAAGTCTTCAGGCTTAAAGACGAGGATCTCATCATTTCCATCAAGTCCAGTTACAGTTCTTGTCTATCCTAAGACATATGAACTTGAGAAAACATATTGTTCCCCTCACCACATTCCACGTACTATGGTCAAACAGGAACAGGATAACTCCAATAAATACTTCTGTTTAGAGAGGGAAGGAATGGGAGGCACCAACCCACACCATTCAGAAATCCCACTGAGCAAATACTGTGGGTCCCCCCCCAATTTAAGGTTAGGAATTATTCCTTGATTATGCCCCACTTCCACTTCCTGGGAGTATTATGCTAGTTTATTATTCTTCACATGTCTTACCTCAACTTTCTAGGAGTTCTGCCCTCTTCTATCATCACCCTTGACCATATCTGAGTAGGGCATCAGAAGATACACTCTCCTGGTGGTCAAGCAGTTTCCTAAGCCTACTTCCTATCCCTATAAATTTAGATTATTTTTTTAATCTCAGTCACAGTCTTTATTAATCCATGTTAAAGCACTTTTGGTAAGAGGGTTATTTAAAATGTTGAAGGGTTTTGTTTGTGTGCCTTTCATCTATTTGATTGCAGTCAACAGCCTATGCCAATAACCACACCACACTTCCTCTGAACTCATGCTCTACGTATCTTTCTCTCTTCATTACAAGTACTTAAAGCTTATCAGCCTTCAGTGCAACCATGCCCTTCTTTTTGCTCTCAGTTATTTTGTCCAACTGAAATAAACTACTTGAGTATACATTATTAATCTAAAGAGACACCTGAACGAAAGGTGTGTAAGCCATGTTCTAAATGTGGTCCTGTTCCCAGGCTGTGTGTTAATGGTAACACTCCTCATTTAGCCCTTGTCCTCAGGTTATATGTTAAAATGAGAACTTTTTATTGGAAGGACATGAAAAAGAGTAGCATATATCAAATCAGCAAGTCCCAGAATTTATGAATCCTCATTTTTCCCTTTCATTTCTTATTACAAACAGGCCAATTCTTTTCTTAGCTCAGCTCTTTCTTATAGTCCCCTATCAAATACAATTAATAGCAACCAACTCATGCTACCAATATTCTGTTTCAAGGCCCCTTCACACAAATGCAGTAGGTACATTTTCTACCTATGACGGTTTTACCAAGTGTTTCACCAATGTATAGCATAGGTTACCAATTTTTCCAGCTTCTTATTATCTCTTCCTTAATTACTGAAGCAATATCACATATTTCAAGGTTTTGTTAAGGAAGAATCCCACTCTTGGTACCAATTCCTGTATCGATCCGCTTTTGTTGTTGCAACAAGCACACAAATTGTAACAACACACACTAATTTTTTAAAAATTTTTTATTGTTATGTTAATCACCATACATTATATCATTAGTTTTTGATGTAGTGTTCCATGATTCATTGTTTGTGCATAACACCCTGTGCTCCACGCAGAACGTGCCCTCTTTAATACCCATCACCAGGCTAACCCATCCCCCCACCTCCCTCCCCTCTAGAACCCTCAGATTGTTTTTCAGAGTCCATAGTCTCTCATGGTTCATCTCCCCCTCCGATTTCCCTCCCTTCATTCTTCCCCTCCTGCTATCTTCTTCTACTTTTTTCTTCCTTAAGATATTTTGCATTGTTTCAGAGGTACAGATCTGTGATTCAACAGTCTTGCACAATTCACAGCGCTCACCATAGCACATACCCTCCCCAACGTCTATCACCCAGCCACCCCATCCCTCCCACCCCACCCCCACTCCGGCAACCCTCAGTTTGTTTCCTGAGATTAAGAATTCCTCATATCAGTGAGGTCATATGATACATGTCTTTCTCTGATTGACGTATTTCATTCAGCATAACACCCTCCAGTTCCATCCACGCCGTTGCAAATGGCAAGATCTCATTCCTTTTGATTGCTGCATAATATTCCATTGTATATATATTCCACATCTTCTTTAACCATTCATCTGTCGATGGACATCTTGGCTCTTTCCACAATTTGGCTATTCACACATTAATTTCTTGCTCATGTTGCTTGAGGGCCATGGGTTAGATACAATTCTGCTGAGTTCTGTCACTGGGATCTGACTGGTTCTAAGTGTCTTCTCTCTCTGGGACCCAGGATGGGTCTAGAGCAAGTTTTCCTCACAGTGAAAGCCAGAAGATCAAACGGGGTTTAGAACCAAACCATAAGAGCACATCTGAAAGCTTTAGCCTGGACCCAATGTAGATCAGATCCACAGGCCAAACTGACTCATTTGGCTAAACTCAAAGTCCATGGCAGTAGAGAATATGTCCTGCCTATAAGATACCCCAAATAATTAGGAACAAATAATATAATCTATCACACCCATTAAGTTAATAATCTCATTTTGAATTCTTCATTCCAGATAGTTAGTGATCATTTGTTTCATTGTTTTTGTATGTACATAGACATAGCTGTCATTAAGCTCCTTAGTTGTAATGGCAGGCAGGAGAGACTCTCAAGGTGACAAAGGACAAACTCCAGAGCCTGAAGAAGCACCAGTTACAGGCATGCTTCCTTTCAGTTTCTATACCTCTCTTTATGCACCAGCTACTAACACCTTGCAGACTGGTACTTCTCTACAGACTGCACTTCTTTACAATAAAAACCTGAGGGGATATTAAATATATGGCTTAATAGCAGCTATCTGGAGTAGCATAACAAGATAAATTACAGACCCTTCCTACAGGTGGGATATAACCTCCCACTAAAGGTTTTCAGGCAGGACTGGAATGTATAGGGGTGCCTACACGGAATGGGAGGCAAACAGACATACAGACACACAGATAATGAGTGGATTGGTGGGCCAGAGAGAAACACAGGAGAAAGGCAGAGAGACAGGAGAACACTCATGGATAAGAGGAGGACCTGAGTACTTACAGAATTCTAGAGAGGAGAGAGTTTTAAGAAGGTGTTGATCAACACTGAGAAATTCTGCATTAAATTAAAGGATAATGAAGAATATTAGGCCTAATTGGCAGAAGCCTATTGTCAATATGTGAATAATTTTCCTAGGAGATAGAATATAATTCTAGTTGTATCCATCTTAGTATTGAGTTGTTCAGCAATTCTGAAGTTAGGATGATAGACATGATGAGCAAATGTTGCCATTTATTGGGAGAGGATGAGGCAAGATCAAAGGCCTGGGAAAAGGGCCCTGCCTGGGTGTTCTCTGGACTGACAGCCATGATGGGTGCAAGCTGACAGGAGAGCACTGTGAACACAAAGACAGCCAAAGGGCCCAGAAGACACAAAGAGCCAGTGTGGAGAACCTAGAGTGCTAAAACATGCTTGATCTACCTCATAGTTTTGCATGTGCCCCACCCAGGGAATGTCCTCAAAAGCTTTAACCTTTAGTTGTGTTGCAGGTGATTAGAGCAAGGCATAGCTAAAACACAGGCAATCACAAAGTACATTATATCCAAGTTCTGCTGTTTCTACCTTCTCCACTAGGAGATTTTAGAGATAGAGAAGTCATGATCATTATATTCTCTGACTGGCCCTCACAGATTCAAAGTCCTCTTCACAAATGCTGTATTTTAACCCGTTGGCCCAGAAACACAAAGACTGACTTGCTAAACCATCACTGCCCTTATTTGAGGAAAGCCCTTGCTAGATATTAAGCCAAGAGTGAAACCTAGCCCTCACAATTCACTCCGTGGCTGAAGAGTCTTACTACCTGGAATTTGTATTACAGCACTTTAGTTCTAAAAGGTATCTTGTGGATAGTGTGAACATATAATCTATCATCCAAACCAAGACAATTTTGAGAGTAAAAGAGGATGGCTATTAATAACTGCCGAACCAGGATGGTTCCTGAGATATGTATATGTTGGGTAGTCTCTAAGTCTCCCCTCCATAGTCTATTCATATGCTGCTTCCATTGAGAGGTGAATCTATTTCCCTTCTCCTTGGATCCTGGACTGGCCTCTTGTTTTTCTTTAACCAGTGGAATCCAGTGGAAACAATGCCACTGACAGGCCTAGCTTAAGCTTGGCAGCTGCTGTTTTTGCTCTCTTTGAAGTCCGTAGCCATGCTATAAAGAAGTCCGGGTCCTAAAGAATGTAAGCACATGAGTGATTCCTGGCCAAGACCTTGTAGATCAGACGAACCACCCTGTCAAACTGGAGAATCATTAGAAATAATAAATAAATGTCTTAAGATATTACCTTTTGGAATGGTTTGTTATGTAGCAGTAAATAACTGGTCACCCTCCTTATAGATAATATAGTTCACCATCTACATGCAATACTGTTTAAAATAGTATTAGCCCATAGAGAGCTCTACATTCAATTTTAGCCCAATTTGACAGCTCCTACAGAACTAAACTAAGTGATCTGAGAACATAGGTACAGTTGCCAGACATATAAGTCGTGTGACCTTGAACACAAGCAGCTACATTTAGAAACTGATCCTCAGTGATTTCTTAGGAGTTTAAAAGAGAGACCAATGTGCTAATATTTTCATTGACTTCTCTTTCTACTCTTTTTTTTTTTTCTTTTCCAGTATCTTCACCAAATGTTTCTGGTAACTAGAACATCTTTGGATCTTCAGGTATCTATTGGCAAACTTGGTATCTTAGTTGTTAGGTAGTTTGAAAAGTTAGATAAATCTCTTTCCCAGAGCTCTTTGAAATTCACAGCTGCAAAGTTCTGAAAAACTTGCCCATTAGCAACACAGCAGGTGAGTCCTGCTGGATGGTCATGACATTCAGTAAGATGACTGTGGCAGGGGAGAAATGGGGAACAGAGAATAGCCTCTGTTGAGATAGGAGACACTGAGACTCCTACTTTTCTGAAATTTCTAGAAACAGCAAATAAAACAAAACTCTGAAAGTCCTTGGTAAGCTTTCAGAATCCAGCTCTCCCCTTCAGAAGAAGGGAGTTTTGTCAGGGAGGTGGTAGTATTCAGAGAAAACCTGTGTTATAATTCAGATTCAAATCACTTCTGCTAGACCTTAAGCATAGCAAAGCACCAGTATGTGGTCTAACAAGGGAGGGAGGCCAGTATGACCTAGTCGAAAAGTTTTTATGGAAAAATATCTTTAACAAATTATATCTTGGTTGTTTGCTCTAAAGGAAATTGTCAAGAAGTCATTTAAGTAATGCTTTTAATGAATAGATAAACATGGTTTGAAATTAGCTGAGAGAATGGGTACTTCTACCTGCTCGATGATTCCTTCACAATTAGAACAAAAGTAAACTTGAACACAGATATTTTTGCCATTGTCAGAATTTTCCAATTATGGATGCTTGATTTATTCCTGTTATTACTCTTCTAGTGACCCAGTCTAAAGCAGACAATAAAAAGAACTAAAGAGAAATAACAGTAATTTTTCCTAATGCAATTTGCATATTGTCAGTGACCATCAAAAAGACATTGTTGCCTTAAACTCTTTGGGAAGAAGCAGCTCAGGATGCAAATGTTTTTTTTTCCACCAAGAAAATAGCCACAGCATTATTTTTGTCAACATATCACCCTAATATACAGGTGTTGCCTATTAATTGAGGTATGATGCTCTGAATTTACAGTATTGAAAGGTAATCTGGTAACTCTGCCTATTATGTATGTTTTCACTCTTTCCCACCGTTATCTTTTCTTTTGGTGCTTGTCTATAAGCTCAATTTTTTTCATTTGCTTCAGCCAGAGAGCCCTTGATAATTTGCACATTCACTCTATTCAGATTACAAAGCATAAACTCAGTGAACTTGAGGAGAGAGCAATATAACTATACAAAAATGAAACAGGAAAACAATGACAAAAAAAGATAAACAGATTTTCAGTGGCTGTGACACTATATCAAGCAGTTAACATATGTGCAACTGAAGTACCAAGGAAGGGCAGAAAAATATTTGAAGAAATGATGATCAGAAATTTTCAAGTTTGGTGAAAGCAGTAAATCTACTGTTCTTTGAATCTCAACAAACCTCAAGCAAGATAAACAAAAAAGAAAATCATATCAAGGCATAACACAATAAAATAGCTAAAAACTGGTGGAAAAGAAAAAAAAGTCTTAAAAAAAATTCAGTACAAAAAGATGCATTATAAACAAAGGACCAAAGATAAAAATGGCTGCCTACTTTATTACAAAAACAATGAAAGCTAGAAGACAATGCAATGACATCTTTAAAGTGCAGAAAGAAAAAAACCTGTCAACCTAGAATTCTATATCCAGTGAAAATAACCATCAGAAATTCAAGTGAAATAAAGACTTTTCAACATGACATATTGCAGAATGAAAGAAGAAAGAGCACTGAAAATGATAAGTATGTGGATTCATATAAAGTACATTTTTTCATATTTTAATTTCTTTAGAACATAATTGACTGCTTATAACAAAAATAAAAATGTATTGTGGGATTTATAACATATCTAGAAACAAAACATAGGTCAAAAATAGTACAAATTTAAAAAGGATGAAATGGAAGTATATTGCTGTAAGGTTTTTACATTATACATTAAGTGGGAAGATATTATTGGGGAGATATTATTTGAAGGTAGACTGTGACAAGTTAAAATACATTAAGCAACCCCTAAAACAATCACTAAAAACAAATAAAATGAAGAGCTGTAGCTAATGAGCAAATACTGGAGATAAAAATAGAATACTTACTCAAAAACAGTCAATTCCTTGAAAAGAAAGCAAAAGAGGAAATAAGAAATAGAGCTAAACTGACAAATGAGAAACAAATGGTAAGCTGATACATTAAAACACAACTATATCAATTACATTAAAAGCAAACGATCTACATATTCCAGATAAAATGCAGAGATTGTCAGTCTGCATTTTAAAAATCACAGATATGAGGGCAAGCTGGCTGTGACATCTGTCACCCCATTGATTTCAGGATGAATTTGGCTGATCTGGCTGGCTAGGCGGATGTCCCCTACTTCTCTTTCCACTTCATGAGCATCCCTCCCAAAGCTGCAAGCTTGGTCAGAGAGGACGACCTTCCCTGATAGAGGAGGACCGTTCTTCATTCAAGGGTATAGGAGTAGCTGTGCTCCCCTGTTAGGACCTCCAAAAAAGCCCATAAGGTCCATTCGTAGGAGAATGTAGGGCAGTCAAGCTTCCAAGACTCCAAACACATCTAAATGAGGTGCTGCATGTGGCAGTCTGTTTAGAAAGGAAGGAAGGAAGGAAGGAAGGAAGGAAGGAAGGAAGGAAGGAAGGAAGGAAGGAAGGAAGGAAGGAAGGAAGGAAGGAAGGAAGAAAGAAAGAAAGAAAGAAAGAAAGAAAGAAAGAAAGAAAGAAAGAAAAGGAAAGGAAAAAAAGAAAGAGAAAAATTAGGACCCAAGTATATGCTGTTAATAAGAAATATACCTTAAAAATAAAGATACAAATAGGTAAAAATTAAAAGGATGGAAAATATATACTTAGCATAATCAGAATAAAAGCAAAGTAGCTATATTAATATACACAAAATGTTAAAAATATTCCTAAGATAGTGTCATTTTATAATAGTAACTATCTTATGCATTCTTATGTATTCACTAAGAATACATAAATATCTTATATATACATGCATCCATCCAACAGATCTTCAACTTACATAAAACAAAAGCTGACAGGACTGAAAGGAGAAAGAGACAAATCCACATTTATAAAGTAGAGATTTTAACACTCCTCTCACAGGGATTAACAGAATACGTGACAGAAGATCAATAAACATATGGATAGCTTAAACAACAAACCAACTAAATAGACCTAATTGACATTTATAGAATGCTTACCAGTAGCAACAGAATACAAATTCTTTTCAAGTATATGTTGAACATTAACTCAGTTAGACCATGTGCTGGGTCATAAAAAACACATCTCAATCATTTTAAAAGGATTTATGTCACATAATATGTTCTCTTGCCACACTGGAGTCAAGTTAGAAATCAATAACCAAGAGGTATCTTTCTTAAAATGTTAAAATATTTGGAAATTAAATAGCATACCTCTACAAGCCAATGGGTCAAAAAAAATCACAAGGAAAATTAGAAAATATTTTGAAATAAATGAAAATGGTAATGCAACATCCAAATTTGCAGGATGTGACTAAAGCAATGCATAAAGAGAAACATATAGTAACACATGCATATATTGGAAATGAAGAGCAGTCTAAAATGAATTCTCTAACCATACACTATAGGAAGTTAGAAAAAAAAAGAACAAATCAAACCCAAAATAGGTAAAAAGAGGAAATAATAAAAATAAGTGTGAAAATCAGTAAAATAAAACAGGCAATCAATAAAGGAAATCAATAAACCCAATAAAATTTATGAAATTCTAACTAGACTTATTTTTTGTGTGTGTGTGATTATCAAATAGAAATAGTTTAATTCTTTATTTCTCTTTTTAAAGTTTCTTTTGCAATACTACTTTTTGTTTGTTTGTTTTATTATGTTATGTTAATCACCATACATTACATCATTAGTTTTTGATGTAGTGTTCCATGATTCATTGTTTGTGTATAACACCCAGTACTCCATTCAATACATGGTCTCTTTAATACCCATCACCAGGCTAACCCATCCCCCCACCCCGCTCCCCTCTAGAGCCCTCAGTTTGTTTCTCAGAGTTCATAGTCTCTCATGGTTCATCTCCCGCTCCGATTTCTCCCCCTTCATTTTCCCCTTCCTACTATCTTCTTCATTTTAACATATAATGTATTATTTGTTGACAAAACAGAAGATACAAATAATACCGATATTAAATAGACAATAAGGGTTTATTATAAACAACTTTGTGCCAATAACTTATACAACTTAAATGAAATGCACAAACTCCTTGAAAGTTAAGAACTACCAAAACTGGTACTAGAAGAAACAGAATTCTAAATAGCTCTATATCAGTTAAATAAATTGAATTAATAATTAAAATCTTCACATAAAGAAAATTCCAGGCCCAGTATGTTTTTCTGGTTATTCCTATCCAACATTTAAGAAACATATCATATAAATTGTATGCAAACGCTTAAAGAAAATGAAGGAGGAAAGAACATTTTCTAGCTCATTTTGTGAAACCTTGATACAACAAAGACATAACAAGACAAAAATCTACAGACCAATATCCCTCATCAACAGAAATAAAAAATATTTAACAAAATATTAGCAAATAGAATCAAAAGGAGCCACTTTCTGAAACAGGCAAAGTCTGGAAAATGAGTAGCTTACTTCTGAGATATCCAAATGGAAATAGTAAATAGGCAAATAAATACATAAGCCTAAAGGCATCAAATTAAAAGAAGAAAATAAAATTTAGGGGGTACCTGGTGGCTCAGTTGGTTGAGCCTCTGACTCTTGATTTTGGCTCAGGTCATGATCTCAGGGTTGTGGAATGGAGCCCCATGTCAGGCTCTGCACTCAGCATGGAGTCTGCTTGTCCCTTCCTTTCTCTCTCTCTTCCTCTCTCTCTCTACTTGTATTTTTCTCTCTCTTTCTCAAATAAATAAATAAAATCTTTAAAAAAAGAAAAAGAAGAAAATTTAGGAGGCATTACCATGGAAACAGAATTAAATCCAGAAAATAGATAAATTTGCCTCAGAAGAAGAGATAGAACGATTGAGTCCTGTAGCCCTATCGTATTTAGAAGTAGGGCAGGGGAGAAGTAGAAAGAAATTAATAGACATAAAAGACAAAATGTGAAGGTCTTACATACATCCAGTTTGATTTCCAGAAGAAAGAATTAGAGACAATGTGAGGGACAAAAACAACTCCTTAATTTCCAGAACTGATGATCAACACAAGTCCCCTGATTTGGGGATTACAACAAATCCCCAGCAAATAGAAAGAAATCCTCAACTACAGACATCATGATGAAACATCAAAGACAAAAATAAATCCTTAAAAGAAACTACAGAGAAAGGACAAGCCATTCATAAGGGGGTGATAGTTACACTGACAACATAATTCTTAAAGGCAGCAATAGAGGGGCACCTGGGTGGCTCAGTTGGCTGAGCATCTGACTCTTGATTTTAGTTCAGGTCATGATCTCAGTGTCGTGAGATGGAGCCCCATATGGGGATCCACACGCTGGGTGTGGAGTCTGCTTCAGATTCTCTCTCTCCCTCTGCCCCTCTCTCCCACCCCCCAAAAAACAGCAATAGAAACCAAAACTCCATGTAACATTATCCTCCACGATGCTGAAGAAAAATAACTGTGAAGCTATAAATGTATATTCAGCTAAACTAATAAGAGTAAAATAAAGACATTTTCAAACAAACAAAAGTAAACATACGTAAATATCCAAGAAAATTCTGCAAAGGAAGAATAATTGAAAGTGACTAATGCTGCCAAATATAAAACAGTAACAAAAACACTGAATAATGGCACAAGATTGAAGATGCATAATTAGAGCAGAATATAGCACTAGAAATACACACAAAAACATAGTGGAAGGTAATTTCCAATGAAGTTAGCCATGACATTCAGTGGTTAAAATATACACTATTTGATAACATTGTCAAGACAACTGGACAGAAATTTTTAAAAGGAATGAAGCTGAGTGAGTGATATTACCAATATAGCCAGGTAGGAGACTCCTGGTTTTCTTTCCTCTCAGAAGCACAGGACACACACATGTGCATGGATCAGTCCCCTCCGAGAGAAATCCAGAAACTAGTTGAGTGACTTTCTCACATCAGGCAACTGAAAAAAATGCCCACATCAAAATGGTAGGAAAGGCTAAGAAACACTCTCGCCATAAACCCCACCTCTGTTACAGTGCCTTACAACCAGGATGGAGTTCCTGACTCCCATCTTCTCTTCGAGGAGCAAAGGGCTTGGACCATACAATTAGGGTCCCAACTTTTAAGGCTGCTACCCAAAGCCTCCAAATCATCCAGCTCTGAGAGCCAATGGGAATTGTATTCATGAATTTCACAGGACTGTAGCAAACAAAGAAGCAGTTTTAAAACAGGTGGGTGAGGATTTCCCATGTCTATCCCCCCAGGCTCAGTGCAAAGGAAGCAGACAAAAATACCCATCTTTCGGTTTCTCCCTGGAAAGGGTCTGACTACATCCTTTCCCATCTGTTGCCTGAGGACCCAGCTTCTAATCAGCCTGCATCTGAGAGCTAATTGGGATTCTCCCAGGAGGCTGAAAGAGCTGGTGGGTTCTTCCCCTACCTTCTCCCTCTGGCTGGCTTCAACAATAAAACCAAGGCACCAGCGTCTCCCTGGAAGGAGGTTGTCCACACATTGAGTGCTCCAACTTTTGTGGCTGCCACCTGAGAGATGGGCCTTCGATCACCTAGCTCTGATAGCCCATGGGGCTGGACATTCATGAGTCCCATAGAATTATATTAAACAAAGAAGCAGTTGTTAAATGGATGTACAGGCACTTTCTGCAACTACTCCTCCACCCCCACCCAGGCTCAATACAGTGGGGATATAGGCAAAACGTCCCATCTCTCAGTTTCTCCCAGAAAGGGATTTGATTAAATATCTTCCCAGCTGCTACCCAAGGGTCTGGCTTCTAATCAGCCTGCATCTGAGAGCTGACTGAGATCCTCCTGGGAAACTGAAAGAGCTGTCAGGAACATTCTCTGCCACCCCTCTTTCCCCTGGCTCACTCCCACAGTGAAACGAACTCTCTAGCTTCTCCCTGAAAGGAGTTTGTCCACACATCTGTCACTCAACTATTATGCCTGCCACCCAAGAGACTGAGTCCCAAATCACCTATCTGGGAGCTGATGGGGTTCAATAATCATGAATCCCCCAAACCATACAAAACAAAGAGGCAGTTCTATTTGGATGCACAAGAGTGCCTAGTGAATATTCCCTCTGGTTCAATATAGAGTAAGTAGGCAAAAACACCTAGATCCTAGTTTTTCCCTGATAGGGGTCAAACTGTATATCTACTGCCCTGACTTCCCCAGCTGCTGCCTGAAGGTCTGGTTTCCAATTGGCCTGCATCAGGGAGCTGAAGTTAATAGTCGACCCTAAACTGTTGTATGGCCATTTCCCACACCTTTGGGACACTGATGGGTCTTGTCATACTCCAATCTATTGGGAGCCACTAAGCCACTGAGAACAAAGATGGTGAGCTGGATAATCACAAAGGTTTAAGAGTCAACCAGGAGGGCAGGCGAGACTGATGAGGTTCATCTCTTAACTGAGGCCAGTTTGTCAAGACTGAAAGAGGAGTCTGTTTTATCTAATTTGCAAAAACAAACACGGAGAATTTTCTTTTATGAAGAAACAGTGGAGTTTGTTCCAAACAAAAGAACAAGATAAGTTCCCAGAAACTGACCTTAATGAAACCAAAATAAATTATTTACTCATTGGAGTTCAAAACAGCAGTCAAACAGATGCCCACCAAGGCCAAGAGAGCAATGGATGAACAGGGTGAGAATTTCAACATAGAGATAGAAAATTCTAAAAACTACAAAACAGAAATCACAGAACTGAGGAATATTAATAACCAAACTAAAACATTCAATAGAGGGGTTCAACAGCAGACTAAATCAAGTGAAAGAAAAGATTAGCTAACACAAAGACATGGCAATAGAAATCACTCAGTCAGAGGAACAAAAAGAAAAACAATTTTTAAAAACGAGGATAGCCTTAATGTACTTGTGGGACACCATCAACTGGCTTGATATACACATTATAGGTGTACCACAAGGAGAAGAGAGAGAGAAATAGGCAGAAATTGTATTGAGAGAAATAATGGCTGAAAACTTCCCAAACCTGGGGAAAGAAACAGACATCCAGATCTAAAAGATCAGAGATTTCCAAATAAAATGAATCCAAAGAGATGCAACTGAGACACATTATAACTAAAGAGTCAACAGTTAAAGAGTTCCCCCAGACAAACAAAAGTTGAAGGAGTTCAATACCACTAGACCGGCCTTACAGGAGATGTTAAAGGGAGTTCTTCAAGCTGAAATGAAAAGATGCTAATCAGGGGAGCATGGCGGCTCAGTCCGTTAAGTGTCTGCCTTCAGCTCAGGTCATGATCTCAGGGTCCTGGGATTGAGCCCCACGTTAGGCTCCCTGCTCAGCAGGGAGTCTGCCTCTCTCTCTCCCTCTGCCCCTCCCCCTGCTTGTGCACACTCTCTTTCTCTCTTTCTCTCTTTCTCTCCCTCTCAAATGAATAAATTTTTCAAATCTTAAAAAAAAAAGATGCCAATCAATAACATGACAACATAGGAAAGTATAAGACTTACTGGTAAAGGCATATATATAGTTAAGTTCAGAATGCTGTAATATTGTAATTGTAATGGTAGTGTGTAAATCACATATAACTCTACTAGAAAGGTTAAAGACAAAAGTAGCAAAAATAACCACAGCTACAATAATTTTTAATGAATACCCAGTATAAAAGGATATTAATTGTGACATCAAAAATATAAAATGTTGGAGGGTATAAAATGTAGAAATTTTGTATGCATTCAAAGTTAAACTGTTATCAGCTTAAAATATAGTATAATGACTATAAGAATGTTTAATGTAAGCCTCATGGTAACTACAAAACAAAAACCTATAGTAGATATGCAAAGGATAGAGAAAGGACTTAAAGCATACCACTAAAGAAAATTATCCAATAACAAAGGAAGAGAGCAAGAGAAGAAAAAAGGAACAGAGAAACTATAAAATAGTGAGAAAACAATGAACTAAATCATAATGCTAAGTCCATAACTATCAACAGTTACTACAAGTGTAAATGGATTAAAATTCTCTAGTCAAAATATACAGAATGGCTGAATGGATGGAAAAAAAAAAAAGGCCCAACTACATGCTGCCCACAGGAGACTTATTTCAGCTTTAAGGGCTCACATAGATTGAAAGAGATGGGAAAAAAATATTCCATGCAAGTTGAGAGCAGAGGTTGTTCTACTTATACCATATGAGAGCAGAGGTAGTTCTACTTATATCAGACAAAATAGACATTAAGCCAAAAATTAATAAGATACAAAACAAATCATTATATAATGATAAAAGTCATTATATAAGGTCAATTCATCAAGAAGATATAACAATTCTAAATATTTTTGCACCCAACAATTGTAAATATTTATGCACCTAAATATATAAAGCAAATATTAACGGATTTGGAGGGAGTAATAGACAGCAATATAATAATAATATGGAAAGTCAAGACTCCACTCTCAACAATGGGTAGATCATCCTAACAGAAAATCAGTAAGTAAACATTAAGCTTGAATTACTTGTTAGATCAAATGGATTTAATATACAAATACAGACCATTCTATCCAACAGCAGAATACACATCCTTCTCAAGTGCAAGTAAAAGATTCTCCAGGATAGATCACCTGTTAGGCAATAAAACAAGTCTTAAAAAATTTAATATTGAAATCATATGAAGCATCTTTTCCAACCACAATGGTTTGAAACTAGAAATCAATAAGAAGAGGAAAACTAGAAAATTCACAAATATATGGAGATTAAACATGCTACTGAACAACAAATGGGTCAAAGGAGAAATCAAAAGGGAAATTAAAAAGTATCTTGAGAAAAATGAAAATGAAGATACAACATCCCAAAACTTGTTGTCTGCAGCAAAACCAGTTCTAAGAGAAAAGTTTATACTGATAAACACCCATATCAAGAAAAAGAAATCTCAGGGGCACCTGGGTGGCTCAGTCGTTAAGTGTCCGCCTTCAGCTGAGGTCATGATCCCAGGGTCCTGGGATGGAGCCTCGCATCGGGCTCCCTGCTCAGCAGGAAGCCTGCCTCTCTCTCTCCCACTCCCTCTGCTTGTGTTCCCTCTCTTGCTGTATCTCTCTCTGTCAAATAAATAAATAAAATCTTTTTAAAAAAAGAAAAAGAAATCTCGAATAAACAACCTAACTTTATTCTTCAAGGAACTAAAAAAGAAGAACAAACTAAACCCAAAGTTAGTAGAAAGAAGAAAATAACAAGATCAGAGCAGTAATAAATAAAATAGAGACTAGAAAGACAATAGAAAAGATTAACAAAACTAAGAGCTAGTTTTTTTTAAAAGATAAAATTGACAAATCTTTAGTTAGACTAAGAAAGAAAAGACAAATAAAATCAGAAAAGAAAACAAGACATTACAACTGATAACACAGAAATACTATGAACCATAAAAAAAACATAAACTACTATGAACAATTATGTACCAATGAATTGGATAACGTAGCAAAATGTATATGGTCCTAGAAACATACAGCCTATCAAGACTGAATCATGAAGAAACAAAAAATCTGAACAGACCAATTATGAGTAAGGAGATTGAATCATTAATCAAAAACCTTCCAACAAAGACTAGGACCATATGGCTTTACTGGTGAAGTCTACCAAGCATTTAAAGAAGGATTAATACCAATCATTTCCAAACTCTTCCAAAAAATTAAAGAAGAGGGAACACTTCCAAACTCATTTTATGAGGCCAGCATTTCCCTGATACCAAAGCCAGACAAGGACACTACAAAAAAAGAAAACTACAGCCAATATCCCTGATGAACATAGATGCAAAAATCTTCAACAAAGTACTGGCAAATGAATTCAACAGTACATTAAAAGAATCGTACATAATGATCAGGTAGGATTTATTCTTGTGATGCAAGGATGGTTCAACATATGCAAATCAATCAACATGATGCACCACATTAAAAAAAGTGCAGGATAAAAATCATATGATCCTCTCAATAGATACAGAAAAAGCACTTGACAAAATTCAACATCTTTGCACGCTAAAAACTCAATAAATTAGATGTAGATAAAATGTATCTCAACATAGTAAAAGCCACATATGCAAGCCCACAACTAGATTCATACTCAATGAAGAAAATCTGGAAGTTTTTCCTCTAAGATAAGTAATAAGACAAAAAAGTCTATTCTCACCACTTTTATTCAACATAGTATTGGAAGTCCTAGACAGAGAATTAGACAAGGACAATTATGCCCTAATAAATAAAAGTCATCCAAATCAGTAAAGAAAAAGTAAAACTATCTCTGTTTGCAGATGACATTTTATATATAGAAAACCTTTAAGACTCCACTAAAAAAAACTGTTAGAACTGATAAATTCAATAAAGTTGCAGGATTCAAAATATACAAAAATTGGTTGCATTTCTGTATACTAACAATGAACTATCAGGAAGCAAAATTAAGAAAACAATCTCATTTACAATGGCATCAAAATTAATAAAATACTTAGGAATAAATGTAATCAGGAGGTGAATGACTTATACAATGAAAACTGTAAGACATTGATTTAAAGAATATAATTGATGAAAGCAATTGAAGAAGACAAATAAATGGAAGCAAATAAATGTTCATGAATTGGAAGCATTAATATTATTAAAGTGCCCATACTCCCCAAAAAGATCTACAGATTCAGTGCAAACCTTATCAAAATTCTAATGGCATTTTTCACAGAAATATAAAAAAAAGTCCAAAAATTTGTTTGGAACCACAAAAGACCCCAAACAGCTAAAGCAATATTAAGGAAGAAGAGCAAAGCTGGAGGCATCACAATTCCTGATGTTAAACTATATTACAAAGCTATAGGAATCAAAACAGTATGGCACTGGCATAAAAACAGATACATACATCAGTAGACCAGAATAGATAGCTCAGAAATAAATGCATGCATGTATGGCCAATTAATTGCCAACAAAGGCGCCATGAATATACAAAGGGGAAAGGACAGTCTCTTCAAAAAATAATGTTGGGCAAACTGGACATCCACATACAAAAGAATGAAATTGGGCCACTATCTTATACCATACATAAAAGATTAAAACAGATTAAAAACTTGAACATAAACCCTGAAACCCTATAACTTTTAGAAGAAAACATAGGGAATTAAGCTCCTTGAAATTGGTCTTGGCAATGATTTTTTGGATTTGAAACAAAAGCAAAAATAAACAAGTGAGCCTACATCAAACTAAAAGCCTTCTGCACAGCAAAGGAAACCATCAACAGAATAAAAAGGCAACATATAGGAGAAAATATGTGCAAACAACAGACCCAAGAAGGATTAATATCTAAAATGCACAAGGAACTTCTACAACTCCGTAGCAAAAAACCCCCAAATAACCCAATTTAAAAAATGGACAAAAGACCTGAAAAGACATTTTTTCCAGAGCAGACATACAAATGGCCAACAAGTACATTAAAAAGTACTCGACATCACCAGTCATCAGAACAATGTAAATCAAAACTGCAGTGAAATGTCACCTCACACCCATTAGCATGTCTATCACCAAAGGACCAGTGATAACAAATATTGGCTAGGATGTGGAGAAAAAGGAACCCTTGAATGCTGTGGGTGGGAATGTAAACTTGTACAGCTACTACAGAAAACATTGCAGAGATTTCTCAAAAATTAAAAATAGAACTACCATATGATCGAGGAATCCCACTTCTGCGTATATATCCAAAGGAAAACATATCACTATCTTGACACATCTATAGTCCCAGGTTTATTACAGCATTATCCATGCTAGCCAAGATATGGAAACAACCTAAGTATCTGTCCACAGATGAATGAATAAAGAAAAGACCCATGCAATGGAATATTATTTAACCTTTAAAAAGAATGAAGTCCTGCCATTTGCAAGAATATGGATGAGCCGGAGGGCATTATGCTAAGAGAAAGAGGTCAGATAGAAAAAGACAAATACTGCATGGTGTCACTTAAAAAAGTCTAACTCATTAAAATAGAGAATGAATGGTGGTTAGTTACCAGGGGGTGGAAGGTGGGGGTGGGGGGAATGGGAACATGTTGGTAAAAAGGTACAAACTTATAATTATAAGATGAATAAATTCTGTGGGTCCGATGTGTAGCATGGTAACTATACATGATAATACGGTCTTATATAGTTAAGTTTCTATGAGAGTAGATTGTGAGGTGACAGATGTGTTTATTAACTTGACTGTGTGAATCACTTCACAATATATATATATCAAATCATCACGTTGCACACTCTAACTATATTACAAATTTGTCAGTTATATCTTAATAAAGCTGGGGGGGAGGAATTAAGTTGATCTCTAACATTTTACCCAAAAATAAATTCCAGATACCTGAAAGATCTAAATGTAAAATTTGAAATTTTAAAACTTGAAAAAAGCAGCATTTTTTTTAGAGCAGTGGAAATACTCTGTATGCTATTATAAAGATACATGTCATTATACTTTTGTTTAAATCCACAGAACATATAACATGAAGCGTGAACCCCAATGTATTGTATGGAGTTTGGGTGATGATGATATATCAATGGAGGTTCATCCATTGTAACAATGCACCTCTCTGGTGAGTGACATCTACATAGCGGAAAGCTGTATGTGTGTGGGGGCCAGGAGTCTATGGGCCATCTCTGTACCTTCCTCTCTCTCATTTTGCTATGCACTTAAAACTGCTCTTAAAAATTTAAGTTAAAAACCAGAACACTGGAAACTTAAAACAAGTTTAGAATGAGGAAAGCTTTATTATGACCTAAACTTAGAAACCATAAAAGAAAAATAATAATAAATTTGACTAAAAAAAAAATTAAAGGTTCTACACAGGAAAAAAAAAACCCACCATAAACACCATAAAGAAACAAACCACATAGAAAAAAGTATTTACATTTATTTCACTAATGTTGACATCTTTGAGAGGCCAAATAAATGGCAGCCTTCTACCTTGCATAGTTCAGAACAAGTTGAGAAATTAGACCAAAAAATGACCTGTGAGTGGCGCCTGGATGGCTCAGTCATTAAGCGTCTGCCTTCGGCTCAGGTCATGATCCCAGGGTCCTGGGATCGAGCCCCGCATCGGGCTCCCTGCTCAGCGGGAAGCCTGCTTCTCCCTCTCCCACTCCCCCTGCTTGTGTTCCCTTTCTTGCTGTCTCTCTCTGTCAAATAAACAAATAAATCTTATAATAAAGAAAATGACCTGTGAAGGCCAAAACAACAGCTGTTTTTCTGGTAAAGACTTAGTTGTAATACACTGCTTAGTGTGAGAGCCAAATGGGTGGCTAACCGGACTCTAGATTAAGACACGTCACAGAAAGTGTAAGACATGCCTGGTACTTAACAGCTACTGTGGGTTTTTCTGTCTTTGGACACCCCAAACTTGCTCCTACTTCAGAGACTGTGGGCTTATTTTTCTTTCTTTTGCACATGGCATTATCTTTTATTAGCTATTCTTGGGCTGGCTTCTTCTCATTATTTATACCTCAGCTCAAACATGATCTCCTCACAGAGACCTCATCTTAACCCCCTACTTAGAACACTCTTCCCCACCACGCTGACCACAATCACAGATTGTCTTGTTTACTTACTTATTTATTTGAAGAGCTATTTTATGTTTATTTTCCTCCACTAAAATAGAAGCTCCCTTAGAACAGAGTTACCTTTTCATCATGATATCCCCAGAACAGCACCTGACACATAGTAAGTGCTCAATAAATATTCACTGACTACATGAGGGCTGCCATTGAAATGAACAGAGAGAACGCATCAAGATTGCCTAGAAGGGTCAACAGTTTGGGGGAGTCAGAGAAGGCTTCTGAAAGGATATAAAGGCACGATCTCTAAGTGGGAACTTAAAGATTCACTAGGGTGGCCTTTGACTCAAACTGAGGAAAAGGGGAAAAGGGATCTTCTGAAGACTGGGACTAAAAAGCCACACTTGGGGGAAAAAAGGTGAGAAAGAAAACAGCCCTTTGGTGGGTGGCTGGGTCTATCAATAGTCCAATATGGCTAGAAATCAGATTGAGAGGTAAACGAGAACAACAGTTGAGGCTGAAAATATTAGCAGAGGGCAAAATCGTAGAGGGTTTTTGTGCCATATTAAGGATTTTAGATATTATCTTAAGGATGGTGGGAATCTTTTCAGATAATTGAGCTCGGAAGTAAAGGATTGCATTTATGTTTTGAAAAAATCTGTGTCCCTAACACCTCATACAGCCTGTGGCCAACCTAATTCTTCCCCCCCAAACCAGCAAATAAACCCCGGGTGGAGAATGAGTTTGAGAGGAGCAGTCCTAGACAGGAGGACCAGCAGGGAGGCTGCCACCGTCACCCAGGGGAGAAATGATGGTGGCTGGCTGCAGGGGGTTCCATGGGTGATTTCAGAGCAGGGCTTGGATTCACTGCTGCTTCTGTCTGCAAAGACTCTCCACCACTGCTCACTTCTGAGTCTTGGATGGTGTAATCCCACCCTGCAGGTACTTTATTAGCTTTGCAGAGGGCAGAAGACATGATCCTCATTCTCCACTTACCCTTTTAGACAACTGGCTAGGTCCCTTCAGGATGAGGGGAGGGAAGGCAAACAGGTTTCCTCTCAGTGTCTCTTACTCTTCCCTCATTTCAGAAGTGCCTCTTTTTCAGATTTCTGCAACCTTACCATTAGCCCTAGATATTCTATGAGCATGTCCCTGTCTTTCAAACAAAGGCCTGAAAAAGAAATTTTGAGAACCACCCCACTGAATCCTTTGGTGAGTTTATAGATTCTCATTTTCCTTAAGGAGAAGGGCTCATTAAGTAAATCCTGCGTTCAGCCATGGCCCATGTTTACTAAAAACTAAACGGGAGAAACTCTACAAAACCTGTTCCAGAAAGAGGCGAGTCCATCCGTGTCAAACCACAATCCTGGAAATTGAATGTTTAATTCATAAAGTAAATTATAAGAGATTACTTGTACAAGTAGCTGCAATGTCCTTAAAATTATTCTTTAACTGGGGAAAAGTTTTTTGACCTTTGGAGAAAATGCTTGCTTCTAGCTATGACTAAAAAGAGATTTCCTTCTTTCTCTGTTGTGCTAAGAATCTTTTCTTCTTATAAAGAAGGCACCACAGTGATTTATAACTGTCATAAAAGCCTGGAATCCTTTTGAGGTTAAGCTACTCAGCTATTCAACTTTTACTACAGAAACTTTGAAATTCAAAAAGAAAAAATAATGTAAGTTTTTGAAGGACATGTGTTGCTGTAGGTGATCCTGTTAATTAAAAGTGATTGCCTGCTAGGAAATCATACTTTAAAAAGTTTCATGAATTTATTAGAACCCTGAAGGTATCTTTGTATGCACAGAGCTTTACACGCCATTTATGCAATTTTGTTTCAGATCTGCTGAAAGTCTTGCTGACACTCCCAGAGCAGGGAACAGCACTGTTAGCATGTGTATGTGTTTTGGCTAATTGAATTATGTGAAAATACATACTAATGAAGCTGTTAGCAGAGGTGTTTGCTGAGTAGACTCTCCCTCTAATTTCTTCTAAATTAGGAGCATCTTTTTGCAGATTAACGTTTTAGGAAAGGCTGCCTTCTTATAGAAAAATAGCACATTGTCTAATATTGTGATTCATTTTTGTGCATGCTAAAAAGCTCTCTGCACACCTGATGTGCACATTGTACCAGAGAAAACCTAAAAGGCATTTTTAATTTCAAAAATGAGCTACTCTGGAAAGACCAATGATGTGTAATTATCCAATAAAATTAATGAGCAAATTATTAATCTTCTCTTAAAACATTTTGGTATCCCACCCCCTCCCACCCCAGCACACTTTTAAGAATGACTGTGTTTAGTTTGGTTTGGTTTTAATGAGGATTATTATTTAATGGTCCTATTTGGATTATTTTGCTGCATGTCTATTTGCAAATAGTACCTCGTAACATTTGTTGCTGTAATTCTGCAATCCCCTGATGCTGGTATTTGAGAAATACGCTATGGCAACGCTGTGGTTGTTTTTCACAAGAACCCAGGGAGCTATCAAAGTCGGAGAACGTGCCTCTGTTTGCAGTGGAGGTGGGCAGGCGGTGAAATCCCCGCGCTCCGCTCGGGCTGCGGGCGAGAGCAATCAGCTAATTGCCTAACAGGGATGCGGAGCCGGTGCCCCCGCGCCGCCTGTCGCCTGGCTGGTCAACAGTCACCAGAAAGCGGCTTGCATAGCCCTGTGTCGCATCGTCGCCTTGCTCTGTGTGCTCTGCTGCCGGAGATGAGCAGAGATGGAGGAGCAGGCTTTCAGCACGTCCCACAAGAAAGGCTGCCGCGGTATGCACGTTCCGACTTGCGGCCAAGAGGACCGGAGCTTGGGGAGGAAGAAGAAAAGCGTGAGAAAACATGGGCTCGCCGCAGAGTGCTCCCCGTGCGTGTCCGGAACACACAGGGACATCTTAGAAATCAGTGTAATCCGAGACTGAGCTGGGAAGCGGCCATGCCGCTGAAAACACTGGATGCTTGGAAAATAGTTTGGGGGACAATCAGCCATAGAAAGTGACTAGTGGGGAGAAATTACACATAAATGTTATAGATAACATTTTTATAAAATGTATATGTAAAATTTTATATGTAAATATATGTGTGTAATTTGTGTAACCAGAGAGAGCATTATTCTTTTTAATCACAATATTAATAACTTGACAGAAATGCTGTAATTTCTGTAAGACCCTGAGATTCTGCACAGAAAAGTTGCTTTTCAGTTTGGGGCTAGAGCTACCAATCCCAGAAACTGTCACCAGGCCTCTCACTTTGCATCTTTCACCTCAAGGGGGAGGGGGCAGGGGCGGCGTCCTCAACAGACCCTCCCCCCCGTACCTGAGAATTCCCTGCGCCCTGTATCAGCGCTGTGACCATGTCCCACCGTCACACATCTGGGCCATGCCGTTTGTACTCCAGCAGATCCTTAGAGCCATTCTCCTGGCTCCCTGCTTCTGGTGACCTCGTAGATCCCTGTCCTTTGTTTTTAAAGTCCTGTTGTCATCTATTTTGTAAGAGCTCAGTTCTAAGTCCCTTTTCTGCCACTTACTCGTCATGGGTTCTTGTTCATGTCAGTAACCCTCAGTTAGCATTGATTTCCAAATCTGTAAGATGGGCAAAAAAAAAAAAAAAAAAAAAAAAAAAAAACCTCTGAGATGATCAAAGCCTTGTGGGAAAGGCTTTGAATATTTAAAGTGAGCTGACAGCATCATCATAGAGTAAAATGCTTCTGTATCAGGACATTACCTGGTCTTCACACCTCCTCTGTAGATCTTCATATAGACCTTCCCAATAGGTTGTCAAACTGTTGTCACAGCCATCTCCTGAATGACAAGCAGCTCACTGTCAGCCAGGAAAGCAGGTCAGGCCGGGCAGGGAAGCTGACTCTGGGATGGAGATAAGTTTGCAGGTGTTTATCAGGGAGTGGTCCTGGGAGCACCACCTGGGAAGGGGAAGGGAAGGAAGCAGACAAGGGCCGGGGGAGAAGGGGAGCTGTGGACACTCTCTTAGTGCAGTCTTCAGCTCATCCTACTTAGAGCCAGGGTGCCACTTCCTAGCTGCTCGAGTTGGAATGAGGAGGCTATATGTTTACTTTCCTTATTGGAGCAGCCGTTGAACCCAGGCCTTCCAGGGGAAGGGTTTTCTTCTGCAGAGACAATTGCCTGGAAGCAGCTGGGGTCTGCCAGCCGGGGGCTGGGGAATGAGTCCTCTATTCCTGAAAGCAGATCTGGCTGGTGCCCGTTACAACACCCACCACACTGATCATTAGCTTTGGGTTGTTTAATTCTGGAATATGCTTAGTACATTGTCTTGCTGGTAAAATGCATTGATTTTCTGTGGGGACTTCAGAAATTGCCTAGGAGTTAGAACACCCAAGCTCTAGAAATGATTCTGCACTTGTCTGAATTAGCAAAGCATCTTTAACGGACTGGGTGGCAGGTTCCTAGTAAAAAGGTCCCCCATCTCTCTCCAGCTCTCTGCAGTGTTATTTGGGGACTACCCCAAGATCTGCCTCTTAAACCATCCTTTCCTATCCCAGCACATAGACTTCACCCTTTGGACAACCAATGCTGGAACTGAGACTTCACGCCTATGGCCTACAGCTATGTCTCACTTCTATCCACTCATGCACCCCTCTAGGCTCCTGGACTCCAGCCCAAATCAGAGCCCCAGGCCCCCTAGGTAGCCATTAGGGAAGTCAGACACTGCTAATCTGCCATGTTGCCTTAAACTGTAATTCAACATTTCTCTTCAACTATAAAACAAGAAGGTCTGTTCTTCCCATTTTTACCTCAAAATTACTGGGTTTAATAATCAAACCAGGCAGTGAGAATATATGTTGTGTGTGTGTGTTCATTTCATAGACATCTATTGGCTGCGTGCATGGATGAATGGATATGTGTATCCCATAGCTTGGATGAATTCTACAAAATAGTCCATGGTCTGCATCTTCCCCCAACAGCATGTTTCATTTGTGTGTCTTTGGGGAACACAATCATTATCATTTCTAGCTAGTAAAAAATTTTACCAAGGAGTTTTGATAAATGTAGCAGATGAAGCTAAAGTCTTAGTATTCTAACTGGTACATAGTAGTTTCTCTGATAGATGTCAGAAACCTACTACCTTACCCCCTGAACACCCAAGACCCAAATTTTCTTTTCTTTTTTTTTAAGATTTTATTTATTTATTTGACACACAGAGAGAGAGCACAAGCAGGGGGAGCGGGAGAGGGAGAAGCAGACTCCCCACTGAGCAGGGAGCTCTCCTCGGGGCTCAATCCCAGGACCCTGGGATCATGACCTGAGCCAAACGCAGACACTTAACTGACTGAGCCACCCAGACACCCCACCCCCAACTTTTCATTCATTCATCCATCCATTCATTCAATAAGCAACAAATGCCTACGATGTGCCAGACCTAGGTGAAGCCCTGGAGATGGGGCCATGACCAGTCACGATCCTTGCCCCAAATAGCAACCAGATGCCTTCATGCAAATTCAAACATGATTACAAAAAAGATGAATTTAGGCTGTATCTCGACTATCTTCTTTTTAATAATGTATAAGTCTTAAGTGGTCTATCTTTTCAAAGATGCTCAATTTTTCTTATGAAAAGATTTTGAAAATGTATATCAAAAAAGAAAGTTTGCCCCCACATGCTCCCAAACATAATAGCCAGTCAGCCACTTGAGTCCATATGGAAAACCAATTTTGTTCTCTTAATTCACTTTCCAATCCATGTTATGGGCTTGTTGTGTAATGAAAGTCTTTTGCTAATAGTACCTTTACATTGCATTTTTAACTTTCAAAGTGTTTCCATATCTATTCACAAATTCATGCCTCACAAAAGCTTTGGTAGGTAAACTAGAGAGGATTAAACCCATTACACTAAAAAGGAAACCAAGGCACAGAGAAAGTTGGGTGATTATCTAAGAGAGCTCACCTAACCAGTTAAAACAAAATCAAAAACAGAAACAAAATTAAATCTAGTACCCACATCTCCTTCCACTGAAAATTGTGTATATTTGGAGTTCTTCCTAGTAAATGAACTTTTATGACCTCAAGGTACACAGGCTACTTGCCCCCCCACCCCCCACCCAACAACGTGAGAACAAATCTCAGCTTGTCTGTAGCCTGTGTGATTAGTAGATAAAATGACTAGTGACATGTATCAATTTATATGAATCACTGATTAAAGAGGACTGCTATGAATCCAGGGTCTCAATTTGTCAAGCCCCAGGACACAATTCAAGCTCTCTGTAATCTGGCCTACTTGCCACTTGTTACTAATTGCTGGAAATTCTGAAATTATTTTATATTTTAAGGAGTATTTTTAAATTCTCTTGGGTATCTGGAAACATTCTGTTACAGGCAGCACATAAGTATTTGCCTTTTCAGTGCCATCTCTTCTTGGCTTCAGCGTTCAACAAGAGCGTCATTATCCTACAGCCTCAAGAGAGAACATTTTTAGCCAGCGAACAAGAAGCAGGAAGCCTGATTTTCAGCAATTGGACCGGGCCATTTCCCTACAACCCACGGTCCTTTCCCTTGTCCCGTGCCTCTGGTGCATGCTGAACTCTGCCTCCCCCTGCAAATGCCTCAGAGACCAGAGCAGCAGGAGAAATAGCCAATAGGCTGGGGGTAGACAAAGAGGGGGTTTGTTCCTGTATCTTTCACCTAGCCCTCATGCTGACCTCCTCTAGAAAGCTCTCCCTGCTAAATTACATTCCTTCACCTTAAACTATTCCAGCCTTGCCACTGTAAGTGACCACAAAATCACATACAACAATGTGAAATGGAAAAAAAAAAAAAAATGCAGTAAGGGGCTCCTGGGTGGCTCAGTCGGTTAAGCGTCTGCCTTTAGCTTGGGTCATGATCCCAGGGTCCTGGGATCGAGTCCTGCATTGGCCTCCCTGCTCAGTGGGGAGCCTGCTTCTGCCTCTGCCTCTGTGATCTCTCTCACTCTCGCTCTCTCTCAAATAAATAAAATCTTTTTTAAAAAAAGGCAATAAAACAATACATGCAGGTTTATTTGTATCAGATAACTCACAAAATAATCCTAAAGGAAAAGGTATTTGATACCTTTGATATAATTTTGTCTTTATAAATTCAAATGCAAATGATGTACAGATATATACCTACACAGATTCATGTCCTCACATGGAAAAATGGTAGAGGGATAACTGGTAAAATATAACATTAATTACTTCTTAGTGTTACAATAATGGGTATTTTATAAGTTTTGGATTATTTTTGATACGAAGAAAAAACATTACTTAGAGAAATAAGTACAATAAAAAAATCTATCCCCCCAAAAAAATAAAAATAAGAAAATAAAAAAATCTATCATATTCATGTATATACACCTTTTTTAAAGATCAGAATTGGTTGCACAATAATGTGAATGTACTTAGCACTATGGCACATTTTTTTTTAAGATTTTATTTATTTATTTGAGAGAGAGCACGAAGGCGGAGAGGGGGAAGGGTACAGGAGGGAGAGGGAGAAGCAGGCTCCCTGCTGAGCAGGGAAGCCTGACATGGGGCTCAATCCCAGGACCCCTGGATCATGACCTGATCCCAGGGCAGATGCTCAACTGACTGAGCCACCCAGGTGCCCCTCTTTTTTTTTTAAAGACTAAGTAGAATATGCATGAAATACTTTTTTATGAATAAAGTCTGTAAGCTTTAGAAAAAATTAAAAAGACCAGAAAAAATTACATTAAAATGTTACATGGTTGCTTTTCTTTCTCCTGAGTGGTGGATTGCCGTGAACATTATTTCAATCTTCATTATTTTATGGATTTTCTACATGGGCAGAGGATAATTAATATTACTCTTAAAATAAAAAGAATTAATTCCATGATTTCAACAATACTAAATAAAAATAGTGACTGTGTATATCAATTTGTCCTTTTTGACATGTTGTTTTATATTTATTTGCCCGTGGTTTCATGTGCAAATTTTATTTCCTCAAGGGGATGGCAGATTTCAGGGAGGTCTTCTAGTTGTTTTGCTGTCTTTAGAGTATTTTATACATGTTAAAATGTGCGTGTTTGTGAACAACACTCTCATCCACCCACATGAAGGGGAGAGAAGCCCGCTTCGACCAAATCTTGACTATTGCCATTGCATTTCTCCCACAGATGTAAATATCTGATCACAAGACTATGTGAAACATTTGAAATCAGTCAAAAACAAGACAGACACATGAGCCACTTTTATTGTTATCATCATGCTCATTACGGGTCTGAAAGCTCATCTATGTTAATTGTGAGCGGGGTTCCCATCCTTTGTCTCCAAGCACAGGCTACACACTGGGCTGGCATCCTTGCTGTGGGACGAACAAAGCAATTTATTGTTATTGGCAAGTTGGCCAATTTCATCATTAATCGATCATTTGCTTTTTCCAGTGGGGTCCTGAGGCTTTCCTCTAGGGAGAGAGCAGGATTTGCTCAGTCAGGCATGGCAACAGCAGACTGTGAAAGAAATTTTCAAGGTATTCCATCAATAAAGGAAGGTCACTTGCCTTTGCAGCAGCATGCATTTCAAACCAAAGGAAAATCAGGTTTAGGATTTCCATCAGTTTGGGCTTTTCAGTAGAAGTTTCTGTTACTAACACCCTTACCAGGCTGCAGATGCTTCTCCTGGAGGGATGCAGCGTCATTATCGTACTAGAGGAAAGGGGACCGGAGGAACGTTGAATGCCCTGTCCCCTGGGCCACTTGGCCCTCGCTGCAGACTCAGTCCTCAGCTGTCACTTCATGTGGAGGCAGCAGGCCAGAGGAAGAAGGAAGGAGGCAGAAGGAAGCAACCAGGTGCTCCTGGCCTGGCCTGCCAAGGACCTTGCTGAGATACAGACAATATCTCTTTGCTCCTTTTTATTGCCGCAAGCCCCAAGCTCTGGAGAGTCTGGATAAGGGACCAAAACAGATCTTGTAGTCAAGATATACAGGGTGACAGGGCTTGGAACCTTAGTCGTTGTTAAATTTACAAATCACTCAGATGAATCTTTTAGCCAAAGATGGAGGGAAGAAATGAGATTTTTGATCCGTTTTGGACACATAATGCCTCTCCGGAGAAAAGATTCTTCTGAACAGTGATGTTCCCCTATCAGTCATCATTCCAGACAAAGGCCCCGTGGGGTTGACATCACATGGCCCTTGGTGTGGATCATCACGTGCCGATGCAGAGCAGAGGGCGGCTGGTCTCCCTGCACATGTGGCCAGATCACTACCTTACTTCGCATCCTTTTCTAATAAATGACCATAGCACATTAAATATAGCTGTGTTTTCTAGTCCCTCCTATACAGGGCTTAAGACATAGGGGGTAAAATGTGTTCCTGCTCCTTTCAACTCCCTCCCCTAAGAAACACAAAACTACAACAACAAAAATATCACAGTTTGATTCCCTATATCACTTTTAATTCCTTATGTCATCAGCTCAAACTGATTGTCAGTATCTTAATGGTAGGAATCAAGTCTTGTGCCTAATTTGCCTCCCCCAGAGTGCCTAAGCCAGCGTTCTGCGCTCCTAGCACAATGGATGCTTACAAAATTAATGAAAACTAGCATGTGCATAACAGATTTTAATCTTCACAGCACTTTTCCATCTGGGCACATCTTACTGTGTTCTGCTGAGCTCAGAGCAGGAAATTGAAGCCGCAAGGGGTGACTTGTCCTGTATCATAAAGTATGACAGAGTTGGAAACCAGAACTCAGGTCCTACTTCTACTCATATTTTGAATTCTCCCACTTGGAAAATACAAAAGTGGTGAGAAGGTAGTGCTGGGGCTAACTGAACTAAGAAGTTATTTCAAGACTTGGGGCAGCAGTTGATTCAGAGAGTGTCCAAAACATCTTGTCCAAATCAAAAATAGGGAAAGAAAGATGGATTGGTTGTATTGGAAATGACCTATCTGTATTGGAATGTATTGGAAATGACTTATCTGAATCACTGATTTGAGAGAGTTCAGACTTTCTGAATATAATACCCATACCTCATTTGCGGATGCCAAATGGAGAGGTAGACAACCCAGACATCCTCCTAGACGTTTTGAGGACAGTGAAACAAACATGTTGAAATGGATGATTCCGTGTATACATCACACCTGCCTCCAAGTAGTTCTGGCACGAATTTCCCAAGTTAATTAATGTCATGGAAAATTGACGAGTTACCTCTTTACCAATCCTGTGAGGAACACCTCAAGTACAGAACAAGCACCCTTATCATAAAATAATATTTATCAATTTAATGAAGCATTTCATTAAAATGTTATTCTCTAATTTCTTGATAGAATGGAGTTCCACGAGGGAAGGGACCAAGATTCTCTTCCTGACCAAACCCTAGCGAGACGCCTCTGAGCCCTCTTCTTGACTAGGCCTCAGTCTTGGCCTATAAAGAGTTGAACAAACACTAATGTGGTTTCTAACAGGTAAAGTCCACATTCCTAAGATGATGCCAGTCCCCCTTAAAGTGCCTGCCTGAGAAAATTCAAGACTGCCAAAAGAATTTGCTGTTTGTTCAGCCAACACCTGCAGATAGGGCCCTGACTCCCAGTCACTGTGGGAGAGTAGAGACCGAAAGGCATAAACACCAGTTAGCCAACCCAGATGGGTTTCACATGGACCAACTTCCCCTCTTGCTTTTTGAAACTTTTCACTTCCCTGGCTCTACTGAGCCCCCACCTTCCCTCCTCCCTTCCCATTCATGTCCAGTCACCTCTATACAGATCGAAGCTGAGTTCAGTTCATGCTGGACTCTTTTCCCTATGGCAATAGTTCTTACTGATTAAAGTCTGCCCTTTCCACTTTAACTAGTGTCCAGCTTTGCTTATCTTTGTTGGAAGGGACTCATCTGCCTTGCTAACCCTATATCTCCAACATTTGTGCAATGTTTGTTGTGCCTGCTCAATGGGTATTTGTTCAAAGAATGAATGAACACATATAGCATTCACTGTGGAGAACTCACTGAGAACTCGGTCCACAAAACCCACTCACCTCATCTACAACCCCTGATGTTTTACTCCTCTCCCGTGTGGACACAGCGGGTATATTACCTTGGAACTCTGCTTCTCAGCTCTCCCAGAATGCCACTGCCCATGTTGACTTTTGCCCATGACCTGACCCTCCACGTACCTTGACAGGCCTAACGGTTCTTTCCTGCCTCAGACACATGCTTTTCTAAGATACCCATCCTATCCCAAGTGTGGCCTCTGAGAGAGTTTGCAGAGAGAATAAATTTACCAGCATTATAATTCACTCAAGGTTGTGGGTTCCAAATTTGAAGCTGAACTTGAGCTTCTCTTCGTTCAGGTTGCAAAGAGCGCTGGCAAAAATATGACCTCCTTGTTCAAGAATAAAGGCCCCAGGGGTGCCTTAGGTATCAAGTTGCTCTTACAAAAGAAAATTCTGATGAGTCAAGTGTAAAAGAATAAGAGTCTAAAGGATTTAATTTCTCTTGAAATATTTGACGGTTTCATGGTGAAGGAGGCATTTATTTAGCAACATGTACGCGGAGTCTCACTCATCTCAAAATGTTTGAAAAAGAGATGAAGATATTTTTCCAATGCCACGATGTTGCTCGGTGCTCTCTTCCTTTTCCTCTTTGAACAGAATCTAAAAAAAATTGCACTAGATATTCTGAAGCTAACTTCTGTACCACCTAAATACCACTATTGTCCTAGATAAGATTAATTCAGGACATAGTCATGAAACAGAACTTAAGATCTAATCTCATTACTAAAAGACAGCAAAAGCAGCAACAAGAAAAAAATAAAATTTAAAATTACCTAAATCCATCAGCTGTATTGTAATTTAACATGGATCTGGTTAGAACTCAGAATACATATAGTTTCTTTTTAATACTATTTATTGAGAAAGGTTTTGCCTGTAGCTATAAATATTCCTTATTACCATCTCAGAAACTTCCAGAGGGCTCTGGCCTTCCTGGCCCAATAGGGGATTCTTGTGGGTTCAGAACTATCATTTACTCCCTGGAATGTTTCGGAGAAATGTTATGAGGATCACCCTGTTCCCAACAATTAAGAAATAGACAATTATTGGGTGCCTGGGTGGCTCAGTTGGTTAAGCGACTGCCTTCGGCTCAGGTCATGATCCTGGAGTCCCGGGACTGGGTCCCGCATCGGGCTCCCTGCTCAGCGGGGAGTCTGCTTCTCCCTCTGACCCTCCCCCCTCTCATGCTCTCTCTATCTCATTCTCTCTCTCAAATAAATGGATGAAATCTTTAAAAAAAAAGAAATAGACAATTATTAAAAGTTTACTCTATGCTTAAGATTGAGCTAAGCAATACAGAGAGAAACAGTCTCCACCCGCAAGAAGTTTATAATCTGGTCTTTGAGATAAGAGTTACAAGGACAAAAGAATTTGTACACAAAACCATTATAATAACATCAATAGCTAATATTTATCATGTATTCACTAGTGAAAGGGATTGTTCTAACTCCTTTGCGTGTATTCTACCATTTTATTCTGACAATGATCTTATAAGACAGGTGCTAGTATCATCCCCATCACACAAGAGAATACTTCAATAGGATAGGTTAAAGGCTTTGCCCCAAATCGCACAGCTGGATAGTGATAACACTATGATTCAAAGCCAAGGCAGGCAGTTCTCGGGCCTGAATGCCACCCCTCTTCCCGCCACTGCCTTCAAACACTTGTGTGCTCCTGCAAAGGTTAATACATGTATGCGTGCATAGAGAAGTATCTACGTGACCATTACAAACACAGAGCAGAGCTTGCCAATTCGGCAAAAATGGAAACATTACTTCAGTATTGGCCATGCATCTTTAATCTACCTTTGATTCAAACGTATGTATAAAGCACTTCTTAAATGCAAGCGAAAAGGAGTTAAAGCATAGTCTGCCCACCGTGGGGATAAGACAAGACTGAAAATGTTCTCGTAGTGAAAGGAAGGACACTATCAGGCACTTTTTATGAAAAGTTTTCATAAAAGGTAGGTTAATTGAGCTGGGTCAGAATTTCTCACAGATGGGAATTTGGGAGCGTGGGAGAGCATTCTTTATGTATATTTACCTATAATCTAAAGGAAGTGATCTCCATAACACAATTTTGTTATTATTATTCTCCTTCATCTTATTTTTCTGCGTGTGATCTCAATTGCTGACGACACCTGATCCAGACTTCATCCACCAAAATGAAAAAAAAAAAAAAGCTGTTGGTCAGGACAAAAAAGGAAGAAAGACTTTCCCCCAAAACCAACGCTGGGCCAGGTTAGAGAACATCAGGAGTGCCATCAGGTGTGGACAAGTTCAGGGCAGCAGCCTCCACAAAATACGCTTCAGGTCCATATTTATTGAACAACATTGCAGAACTTCCCTGTGGAGTTCCTGTTCCTGCCTCCCAGCCTCCTCTCCTCCTGCTGCTTAGAATGTTCCCTTTACTGGAGAAGTTTCTGAAATCTCACTCCTTTCAAATAATCTTACCTAATAAGAGAATATTGACAAGTTATTCTTTGCCTCTCCCTCTCTAACCATGAAACTTGCAAAACAACCTCCAATCAGGTCATCCTATTTCTTAAACTATTCCCCTCAACATCACCATCACCATCCTTTCCTGAGGCCTGATAATTTTTTTTTTATTCAAATACAACTGACTACCATCAGTGTTCTACAGCATGGCATGAATTAAAGCTCAAATATATACATATTATCAGAGACTTCACTTGAAAAACCAAAGATGACTCTAATTGCATTATCAAGGATAAACAATGCCCAACAGTGGTTGTAGGAGAAGAAAAACAGGAGAGAAAGAACATAATACAACATAATATAACAATATCACAACAATGGAGAGGGCTTCCAAAGGATAAAAGCGGAAAATAGCAATAATAACAGATTTTTAATAAAAGTCTAACATAAACAAGCCAGGTGAACTGATCTAAGGCTTGAAAAGCCAGCATTCCTATTTCTCTCAACCCAAATTCCTTAAAATGAACCACCGTATCTGTATTCTAGCTCTTAGGCCATCTTTCTCCTCTGCCTCCTTTTCAAATACACACATCCCTCCTGAGATGCCCACCATTCACCCTCATTACTCCTCCGCCTAGCCCTGACTGCCCCACCTTCTTACCTGCTGTGACCCTCAGTATTACATTTCACTTCAACCACTATGCATCTCTCTTCTGTGTTACCTGGATCCTTTATGCTGAAAACCCCTTCCTGCTTTGATGGGGCCCAGGTCAACTTGTGTAATAAAAGAGGAAGGCTGATGGAAACATAATGAAAGCAGAAGAGGTTATTGAAAAGGTTCTTTCACTAAGTAGATACATCCCCAAAACATACACAGAGAAGATAAATAAGTGTGTGGCTCTGGGAGAGGAAATGAAACAAATATGGAGATTGTGGGACATCAAAGGAAAACTCACTATCATGTCAAGGATGGGACGGCTGGGCATGAATGACTTAAGTATCAGAAGAAAGGGGAAATTCATCATGAATTCCTCTCAAATCAAAATCTTATACTTCTGGACACCTGATGTATAAAAAGGACATTCGAATTTCAGCAATGCCTGATTAAATGTACCTGGCTTATCCCATACTGTTTTAGCACATGAAGACCATATTGGAGTCAACATGTGTTGAGTTATGCCAGGTGCTCTGCTAGGCCTGGATTACTGGGAAAAATAAATAGACAATAAACCAGTGGAGGCAAAACCATGTTGGAGTACATTCTGATTTTCTGATGTCCCTAGTAAGAAATCTCTCAATAAAATGCAGAGCAATCTCTGAGCAAGTATATTATCCAGCAGCAAGTTTTAAAGAAGGGATTTTGCTCACCTTTATCTGAAGAAGGAAAAATGGGGACAATATACATGGGCATTCATGTGCCCTAGACAATGAAAAGCAGAAAATAAGAAAATTAATGGTCACAGTTAAGGAACATAATTAACAACTTTTATATGAATAATGCTGATAACTGTCATGAAAAGAGATTGAAGCAATTATAGATGAGAGTATGATGCCAATCTTCCTCTAAAGTGTACAAGGAAAGCAAAGGTTATGTAAACCCCATTCAAGGTAGTAGCAAGGATACTCTATTTACACTTAGGAGTTTTGCTTTCTTTCTTTGCCCTGTGACACTGTAGTTTACTGATGCAGAAAAAAAATGCTGACATTATTTACAAAAACTGATTACTACAAATAAATAGGGAGAAATAGGGAGAGGTTGGTAAAAAAAAAAACTTGATTACTTAGTAAAGAATTGTATTTTTGTAGAACAAATACAAATAAATATTGTAAATTGTGTTAACTTTTTTTTTAAGATTTTATTTATTTATTTGACAGAGAGAGATACAGCGAGAGAGGGAACACAGCAGGGGGAATGGGAGAGGGAGAAGTAGGCCTCCCACGGAGCAGGGAGCCCGATGCGGGGCTTGATCCCAGGACACTGGGACCATGACCTGAGCCGAAGGCAGATGCTTAACGACTGAGCCACCCAGGCGCCCCTATTGTGTTAACTTCTGAGTCACTAAATTATCCACGCTAAAAGCAAGCTAAAGACCTAAACAGTAATACAAATGATAAACAGACACATGAAAAGATGCTCAACGTCACTAATCAGCAGGGAAATGCAAATCAAAACCACACTGAGGTATCACTTCTCACCTGTTAGAATGCCTAAAATCAAAAAGATAAGAAATAACAAATGTTGGCGAGGATGGAAAGAAAAGGAACCCTTGTGTACTGTTGGTAGGGATGTAAACTGTTACAGCCATTGTGGAAAACAGTATGGAGTTTTATCAAAAAACTAGGAATATCATGTAATCCAAAAATTCCACTATTGAATGTTTACCAAAAGAAAACAATTCAAAAGGATATATGATCCCTATGTTTATTGCAGCATTATTTATAATAGCCAAGATATGGAAGCAACTCAAGAGTCCATCAATAGATGAATGAATAGGAAAATCAACGGAATATTACACAGCCATAAAAAATGAGATCATGCCAATTGGGACAACATGAATGGACCTAGTGGTTATTATGTATATTAAGTGAAATAAGTCAGACTAAGAAAGACAAATACCATATGATTTCACTCATATATGGAATCTAAAAAAAAAAAATGAATAAACAGACAAACATAAAGCAGAATCAGACTTGTAAACACAGAAAACAAGGCCAGAGGGGTAGAGTGCTGGGGTGATAAGCAAAGTGGGTGAAGGGGACGGGGAAGTCCAGGCTTTCAGTAAGATGGTAGCTACACATGTGGTGAGCATAGCATAATGTTCAAACTTGTCGAATCACTATGCTGTACACCTGAAACTAATGTAATGTGTGTCAACCACACTCAAATAAAAAAATTAGTAATAATTAAAAAAAAAAGACCTAAGCAGCAATAACCACCGAATGTATGATGATAACTACTAACTGAGAGAGAAGGCAATGACAGTCAACAAGCTATCCCATTCCCTTGGGGCTAACCTTTGGCCCTTCTACCATTTTTTAATTTTTATTTATTTCTTTTTAGAGAGAGAGCACAAGAGCAGGGTCGGGGGGGCAGAGAGAGGGGGAAAGAGAGAATCCCAAGCAGGCTCCATGCCCAGCGTTGGAGCCCGACTTGGGGTTCAGTCTCACAACCATGAGATCATGACCTGAGCTGAAATAAAGAGTTAGACGCTTAACCCACTGAGCCACCCAGGCACCCCATCCTTCTACCATTTTGTTGGCGTAACTGTAAACTGATTTATTCAATTAATAAACTGTCTTATCATGTTACTTTGGGAGGCAACAGTATTTCATGAAATAGCCTGGGTTTTGAATCAGGGACCGGGATTCCAATCAGGGAGCTGACATTTGCTTACCCAATGATTTGAGAAACTTATAAAACCTCATTGAGCTCCATTTTTCCCATCTGCAAAGGAGAGGGAAAGAAGACCTACCTTGCAGAATTTATCTCAGGCTGAAATTAGGTAACTATTTAAAACATAGCACTCAGCACAGGGTGGACAGCAAATATTACTTAATTTTTTCTTTCAATGTCTTACATTGCCAACATGATAAAGTCAAAGTTCCACTGTAGGGCATTCAGGATTCTTCCAAATGCAGTACTGGCCTACTGGACCTGGATAATATTTTGCAATATTATTAGTTGATGTTTTTCCTTCGTTCTCCTTAATACTTTGGACCTTTTTTAACCATTATGCTAGTCTAGTAATTCTTGATTCTGACTATAATTAGAACTTACTGGGGAGCTTGTTAAACAACATCAATACCCCTGCCCCACCCCAGACCAATTAAATCAGAACCTCAGGAAGTGGACTTACTGCATTTGTATTAATCATTAAGTGCTCACAGCGATGGTAGTGTGCAGCTGTGGTTGAGAACACCAAAATTGACATTTCTAGATCCCTTACTTCAGGAAAGGGATGACAAGGTAGAAACAGGGAACAAAGGAAACTGTTATTGGTTTCTGAGTTTCAAACGCCTAGCCATCAAAAGAAATTTAAAAGAACACAGGACCTAAGCAAAAAAAGGAAAAAATATAATGACTAAGAACAAAGATTCTCCACCACCACCACCAACTCCACATCCCACACCTTCAGGATTACAAAAGCTAGCCCTGGTGGAGAAAATAGTAGGAAAGGAGGTAATGAGACCACTGAAGCTTGGAGTCCCTGAGAAAGGAGGCCTGTACCCTGATGTTTCTGGGAGAGGGGAAACAGATGCCTCCTTGATAAGGTGGTGTGATCCAAGACCAGAAGGTCCCATGCCTTATTTCCCAACAGAGAGCCCAGATAGGCAGCTAGAGTTCAGAGAAGTGGATGTGGTGTGACTAACCAAAGCTGGCAGGCCCTAGCAGTCCTCATAAAGCAGAGGATCTGGAGGTGGATTCCTGCCATCTGGGGGGCAGCACCACAGCCTTCCAGAAACAGCCCAGTGGCAGCCCTGGAGAGCGGATGACTGAGGGTCAGACAGGACAACGGTCACCTCCCCGGAAGCCAGCTTGGAGATCTGACAAGGAGAGTCCTGATGCCCCACCCCATACCACCATCAGTGTCTCCATAAGGCCCCTGGCACTCAGGGAAAGTGAGGAAATTCATCCCAAACTGAGGAGGATTAAGTTTCCTTCACGTGGCAAAATGAGAGCTTCTAAAAATCAGCGGATGAAGAGATGGATACATAAAGTCACACATCTCTTGCCCCTGAGCAGGTGGCTGAGATTTCCACCCTCCTAATGACTTCGCTTCGTGTATGAGTCACAGACCATGTCCACTTGTACTTCATGCTCCAGCGGCACTAAAAAGATCACTCTTGCCTCTGTTCCTCGCCTGCTCACTCCTCAGTCCCTCTGTGCAGTGGGCCTCCTCTGCTTGGCAAAGCCCTCTGAGTTTCCTCCCTCAAGCCTTCTTTGAAGTTCCTTGGAAAAACTCATCATCCCTGCTCCACGTGGCCCTCATAGGACACCCCCAGTGCCATAGAGGACCGTAAATTAAATTCACCTGAATGGCTGGGAATGGGAGCATATACGTCGATAGACGTATCCCATAGGATGGTATAAACGGCCACCTAAACCTGTACTAGAGCATGTGGGAGCTCGGAGTTTGTCTCTTTCACCAAACTGTAAGCCATTTGAGGGCAAGGATTACAACATGCTCGGCCTTTTATTCCAACATCTTGCACATAAAAAGTGTTCATAGTTTGCTAAATGAATGAACGAAATCATTACTTAACATGACGAATAGTTATCACGTGCAAGCCCCAGTGCCATTCCAAAATAATAGAAAATTTTCCAGAGTGTCTCTTTTTGAAAAGATCACTTACAACATCGCTGAAAGTATGTGAGATCATTCTCCTCATTGGCATCATCCCTTTTAATCGCATCCTCAATTGTAAACTGCATCTACTTTAATCAGAATGAATGGACTAGCTAGCTAGTCAACCCCAAGAAAATCATTTCCATCTTGCCTTTTTAGGCCAGATGGAAGTTCTCTACACGCCTCTATGTAATGCTACTACCTTCAATAAATCAGTAGAAAATCAATTGAGCAACTAATTATAACCGTGGGATTTGAGAGTGGCAAATGCCTAGTTCGCACCCAATAGCAAACAAACAAATTTGCTCCGTGAAATAGCCATACAGCAGCCACATGCCCTCAAAATTCAGTTGGATTACTAAAATGTTTGTAGTGCCCTTTCTTATATTTTAGTTTCAAGAAATTAGCCCAAGTGATAAATATGACCACCATGTATACAAAAGTGAACTACACACTAAATGTAGTAAACAAAATGTAAACAGAACATTAAACAAGCTCCATAGGAAAAACGTCTGTTTGAGAACTCAAGAGCGGGCAAGTATATAGGCATAAGAACTGAAGGATTTACTCTTTTTAAGAGAATACTATGAAAATGACTTGATTGAATCATCTAACTTCTAAACGAAGGTATCTTCGAGATATTCCACATAATTGTGTGTTTGTTATAATGGAGATGCAATCATAAGCTCCAAGCCCCAATTGCCAATAGTGACTTCTTTCATCCCCAGCTGGCCCTGAACTGTACCCTGTCCTTCAGGATGAAGATCTCACCTCTCTGATTCATCCTGGTCATCCCTCCGGCCTGGGAAGTGTCAGTTCTAATGAGCAGGAGGAGAAGGACTGGGATTCTTCAATGAGCCTGGAAGAATGGAGGGACGCCTGTTAAATGCCATTCACAGCTCTAAATAGCCATTCAGATTAGTGGCCGTGGTTCCTAAAGGACGGGTCCCACACTGATGTGTGTGCAGACCCCTTTCAAGGTCAGTGATCCATGCAACTCGAGTGGTAATGGGATCCGACCCTTGGTGTCGAAACCTGCACCTGTTAGGCTTGGAACAATGGGGCATTCTGAAGTCAGCCACTGCAACTTGCTCTTTTCCAGACCAGTGAAAAGAATATCTCATTTCTCTTCGAACTTGGTGACCATCACACAAAATACTTTGGGGGCTATTTGCAAAACAGCACACAGGCTGTGCAAATGACGTTATTACAGATGTAATGCCACAGACCTGCTAGCCCCACATTTTGAGAATAAGGCACATTAATCATGTCTTCCTTCCATTTCAGTGGACTGTAAATTAAACTCACATGAATGACTCTGAAGAGGAGCATGAATGCATATATGTATACACAGGATAGGGGGTGTTAATTAAATATATGTGAAGAGCGCACTGACTCATAATTTGAAGCACCGGGTCCCAGGCTCACTTCTCTCAGTAGCCATGTGACATTGCTAAGTCAAGTCATTATGCTTCCCCATGGAATGCAAAGAGTATCAACCTCAGAGCATATCTTCCCTTTGCTTTGTGTTCAGTGCCAGCATCTATTAAAGTCTGGGATTAGATAATTTCTAAGCTTTCTCTAGTTCTAAAATTCTATTATTGTATTTAGTTCTTCGCTTTATTCTACATTTCAATATAATCTTAAAAGATCAAGCCACACATTCCTTACCATTCAGCAGAACTGTACCAATATCGTTCACCATTGATTAGGGTGTATATCAAGGAGTCATCTGAATTAGTGTTTTCTAATTTCTCTAAAATGAGCATTGTTTATTTGTGTCAGTTTTATTTGGCTTAAGAAGCCACCACTTTCAAACAGCTCAAGGTAAAAGAGCAGAACAATCTCACAAAATTAATTTTGAGGGATGAAGATTCAGAGCTAATATTAGTTTGTAGTCACCTTCCAGCAGAGACTGGTTGGTTGATCCCTACTATCCCTTTTCTTCCCCCGCCCCGCCCCCCGTCATATGGCTGGACTACATTTCCCAGCCTCCCTTGCACTTGGGCACAGCCGTGTGACTTAGTTTTGACCAATAGAATGTGATGGGAGTACTGTGTACCATTTCTAGTTCTGGTTCCTAAAATCCTCACACAATCTTCCACTCTCTCCATCTGCCCCTTTAACAGAGAGAATTTCCAAGGACATCAAAGAGGTGTGGCCACAAGATGGAAGGTTCCCATGTCCCCCAGTCAGAGCTTTAAGGAGAGCTACCCAGGAAAGCTGCCTGATAAGGAACATGCATGTTCAACTGGCATTGAGAGAAAAATGTTTGTTAAGCCTCTTAAATGTGGGTGTTATTATTACCAGAGTTAAATAACCCTGATTAATGCTGTCATGGGGGAAATGACTTTGATGGAATGGTAGCCTGCAAGTATACTACCAGGCAAACCACCTCAGAGGTCAGAGAACAAAAAGTTCAGAAAGCACGTTAAAATGTTCCAGCCATATGGTTTATTGATTTAATTTAAAACACACGGGGAGTAGCAAGGAGAAAAGAGAGGGGGTAAATTAACACACTTAGGATGGACACCCTGTTAACTAAATCCTGGGGTACATGAAGTTCACATGCCTGGTGTCTCCCGCTGCTTCAGGAAGCTTCCCGGTCATGATATGGTTAGGAGGGCCAGAGTTGGAGTTCAAGCAACACAGAGCCTCAATGATATCCCCGGACCCTCTCCTGAGCCCACAGACTGCCCTAAGAATCCCCTGCTCCCTGCTCCTCTGGAACCTCTCACCAAAGCCAACCCCAAGAAGCATGTAGGCCCAACCCTTGCCATGCCAAAAAATGAGAGATGAAAGGAGCAAAGGAAATACGAAGGCCCCTACGTCATTTCAAACATTCCTCTCATTTCTCCCAGTCCTGAAGAAAAGGTCCGGAGGATGTGCCATGCAATCCTTTTGTCAATAGCTAATGTCCCACCAAATAACAAGGAGGCGGCCCCTTCTGTCATGAATTATGAGGTATTATTTTCTTCCTCATTAGTTAGCATTGTGAAACCCTCCAGAAAATCTTCTATCTTCTGCAGCTGCTTTCCTTAAGACAAATCCAAGTACAATAAATGGTGTTTTGCATTTTGAGAGGACAATGGTGACTGCCAAAAAATCCCTCTCTAAAATATTCTACGTTAACCTAATTTATATTCCTCTATTAAGATAAAGATGGGCAGCTGATAAGAAATTACTCACCCAGCTGTCAGAGGGTGCTCAAGAACCGAAACTTACAACGTTAGCGTAGCTTTCTTTAAGAAAAACTGTATTTGTAAAAGATCTTATTTTCGTAAATCTAACAAAAATATGTGACCATGTGAACACACTGCTAGGCTCCTTCTCAGGACCTTGAAAGCAGCCTTTAAAATGAGAGGCCCCAAAGCTTAAGCTTAATTCATTCATGGTAAATCCACCTCTGACTGAGTGTATTCTCGAGTTGCAGATTTATTCTAGAAGTATGTGGGGTCTATCTATTCAAAGGAAGCCTGAAGAGAAAGTGCCAGGAAGAGATAGAGTTCAGAAATTTAAAAACCGAGTTTCCACACTTCCAAGCAATTAAAATCACAGCTGAAAATGGATGCTTCAATAACATTCCATTCACAGCTATTCTTTATTCCTCAGAAATAACCAAGTAACCAGATGATATTTGAAATGCCTCAAGCAAAAAACATGTGGGGGGTGGAGGGTTGACAACTAATCCCCAACTACTCGGAAACAGCTTTTGTGTTCTGCTTTATAACACTGTCTGAAGGAACACTCGTAAACACACACACACACACACGTTCAGCATGCCCCATAAATGAGCCTGGGAAGAAAATATCAGGCTGCAAAAGGTATCCACGTTTCTCAGCAAAACTCCTTTCCAGGCTTGCCTTCCCTCACCCTGGGGTCTACTCACAGGTGGCGGGGAGGGGCGGGGGTCCGGGAAGGAGGCCAGGCTCAAGTGGGCCAGCTCGTTTTCCTGGTGCTTTGTCCCTGGCTTTTGTTTTCTGGGAATCCCACAGAGTCAGCACAATTGGGATAAGCTGAGCTCACGTGCGGACAAAGACAGACTTAGTCCCGTCAGCACAGGGCTCTCCCGTTCCCTTCCCAAGCCCACGAGGAGGATGGTGGAGAAAGCAGGAGATAAACATGAGATAGAGAGGCCTGGATGCCCCCGTCTTTCGGCCTATACCAATCCTTCCCATCTAGAAGCAAACGTGACAGAAGAACAGACCACCTTCTCCAGAAGGATCAGACGGCAAGCGCAACATTTCGTCAAAGAGACACGGTTCCGTCTTCCGGTTGGCGAACCTCGCGCGCGTGTGGAGACGTCTGGAGAGCCGCCTGAACTCGGTTCTGAAGCAGATGTTAGATACCCTGGAGACCTGGCCTCCACCACCACCCTTCCTTCCCCTAGGCCGCCGTTTACCCCCCGATCCTTGCAAGAAACCCGCCCTCGCAGAGCCCTGACTCGGCGCAGACCTCGCCGACTGTGCGGAGCTCACCGAGGGGTGACGGGAACAATGACGGCTCTCTCAGACGTGAGCCTGGCCCTGGGGCTGCGCTGCACGACTGTCGCTTTTATCCCGAAGGGCAGTCTAAAAAACGACGGCGTTTCACTCTTCTGGCAGAGCATCAGCGCTCCCACGAAGGGATCTGCTGTCAGGACGACTCAGCAACTTCAAAGGCCCGACGGTTCCCGCGCCGGAGTGTAGCTTCGTCCACGTGAACTCCGGGTCGCGCCGGGGTGGCGCGCGTACGCGTGCCGCTGCTCGCGGGCGGCCAGGCCCTGACAGAGGAAAGCGAGGCCCCGCTGTAGAGCCAGAAGAACACAATTACCTCCTTATCCGGGTTTAAACAGCCTCTTCCCTTGCAAATCTCAGCTAATAAGTGCAGCTTATCTTTATTTACCAGGGAGCGCCGTTCTCTGCGGAGATACCAGAAGGCCCAAGGAAGGGAAGCAGAGAGAAAAGCGTTTTCTACAAAAATGACGAGGAGACAGCAGTTTTCTATCTAAAAATACACAGATGTCCCTCTCCTCAGCGGAGGCTGACTTACAGATTGTTAGGGGACGGCTTTGAAAAAAATTCTTGAGAGAACGCCGGGTGGCCTGTAATAATGGGAGTTCCCATTTAACAGTTCTGGGTTCTTTTCATCCTTCCACCAAATGAGCTGAACGCCATAATGCCAAAGAAACTTTAAAAGCCAACTGGTCTAGCCCTTGTCTCTGAGCAGAGTTACATTTCACCGTTCAAAATTTGTAGATTAAGGGAGCTTAGTAAGCACTCAGGTTTCGTTTCGTTTTGTTTTTTCTTCCTCATAAACCAGGAGTGAAAGCCCTTATTCTGAGTTCAGATACCAGAAATTCCTTTTTGCTGAAGCGCACTCCATGACTTTCATGCTAAAAATGCTACTTCCCTAATTAGGTAATTACTATGCACTGTAACAGCAACTCAGTCATATTTGATTTTATGGACTTTAGAATACGCTGGAACATACTACTGCTGTGCATAAATATATATAAGAGATACAGCCAAGATGGGACTCTCAATCACTAAATCTGTCCATTTGTATAATTATATAGACTGAGTAAGGTAAGTTTCGGTCCTGTAAAAACCAATAGACCTTTATCCCAATTTCATGGGGAGCTCTAGGGAAGCACATTCCCAAAGTGAGTGTAGTAGGTGAAAGTAAATGCCTTCCTCTAGGTCAAAGTATTACAAATTTCCCAAGCAAAAAAATTTCCCCTTCCTAGAAAAATAGGTTATATTCTGCCTGATCACCTACAAAAGACTTCAAAGATCAGAGATGGTCCTAGGATCTACGGAACTATGAAAACATATCTTATTCATTTTTTTAAAATCCCTAACCCTAAGTGTAGGGACTGGTGTTGGTGATGATGATGACAATGATGATGTTAATAGCAACTACAATTTATCCAGCACTTAAAATAGCAACTACAATTCATTCAGCACTTAAAATGGACTTTGCTATATCCTTCAGGTGTGTTAAATTATTTATTCCTCACAGTGACCTATGGGGCAGGTACTATTAAAAACCTTCTTCCATAAACAAGGAATCTAAGTAGGAAACTCAGAGTGTTTGTTACATAACTGCCCAAAGTCACACCTCTGGTAAGAGGCAGCAATGGGACTCAAACCCAGGTCTTTCTGATTCCAGAATCTGGAAATTGGACTTGTATAATAACATAGGCTGATTCATCATAAATGCTTAATAACCTTATGTTGAATAAAACTGAGCAGATGTAATGGAATTTGATGGGATGCTTCTCTCCCTAATTCAAACTCTCTCATGACTTACAAAGGCATCATTTGTTACAGATCACAGTATTGTGATTATCATTAGGAGAGTCTTAGTACTTCAAACCAGACTACAAGTTCACTGAGGACAAGGTAATATATTCTTCATAGTAATAATACTACCCTGTGCTCCAGACTTTACATACATTATCCTTATAATAATTCTGAAAGGAATACATCATCCCCATTTTTCAGATGAGGAAACAAAGGCAGACAAGCTTCAAAGCTAGTAGTGGGAGATGCAAATACCTTCCATCTACCTCCAAGGCCAGTGCAGTTTCAACTCTGACCCATGGCCACCTTTTTCATTTTTGTATCCTTTAGATGCCATAAAATACAACATTGGTAGCGAGCATGAACTACATAGTCACCATCAGATCAAAGCCAAGTAAGAATCACTTTTATTTGTCAACCTTGCTCTGTGAAGACTAGGCTACTTACATTATTCAGATCTTGAAATTCTTGATCCAGGAAATTTGGGTATTATTATCTTGCTTACTCTTCATTCATAGCTCTGTCCCCTCGCTAACCTTGCAAAAATCATGGAACTTTTGCTGATGAAGGGAAGAGAAGAGATGCCACACTCTTGGTCTGGTCTGGTTCTCTGTGTGATCTCATTTGCTTGGGTAGGCAATAGGAAATCAGCAGGGAGGACTGGGTGGATTGGAGGTCAGAGTCTGTTTATGTGTGAGGGCTAGACACAGAAGGAAACCCTCCACTTTCTCTGTCCCATCTACTCCACATCCCAGGGCTGGCACTACATCAGTGTCTGCTGACCGGAATGACAGTGTCCTGGGGAGCCTCCATGTCTATGTCATCCTTGGGGGAAACAGGCCAATTTCTCCAGCAGCCCCAGCTTCCAAAGGAAACACAGAGTCTCTCTAAATCCTAACGTTGCCATGTGGCACCTCCACTTCTAGGGTTAAGGCATTCCACTAGAATCCACTACATCTTCTGCCTGTCCAGTCTCACCTCCCTACAAGGCTGAGGTAGGATGTCTGGCTCAAGGGAAGGGTGCTTCTTCGAACTTAGGCTATAAAGATGTAGCATTTTTGTTCTCACCTTGGGGCCTTCTTCCTTGGGGTGATGACCAGCTAGTAACTAGGTGTGTGGGAAAGGGTTACCTTTCCTTGGTACTTGGTTACTTTATATGAAAGAATGTAAGAATGAACCTAAAAACAAGAAAGACCGGAAAGAGGGATATATTCCTAGGCCAATCAGCCCATTCATGTCTGAAATCACCAAAAGAGATCTACCTGAAGAAGTTTTTAAGTTGAGTTTTCCAGGGACTTCCAAGAAATACATTTAAATAACAAATCCAGTTTCAATCAAACCCTCCAAACTAACTGATATTACTTGCTTCTGTGTGCACTTAGCTTTCCACTTTGTTATAAGCAAGGAGACAAGGACCATATATTCCTTGCGTTCCCAGCACCATGTGTGGTCCATAGTAGGTACTCAATAAGCATTTGTTGCATGCGTATTAAAAGTCATTAGAGCTAAGTGAAATAAGTCAGTCAAAGAAAGAAAAATACGATATGATTTCACCCATATGTGGAATTTCAGAAACAAAATAAACAAAGAAAAAAAACAGACAAACCAAAAATCAGACTCTTAACTACAGAGAACAAACTGATGGCTACCAGAGGAGAGGTGGGTGGGGGGAATGGGTAAAATAGGTGAAGGGGATTAAGGAGGGCATTTGTTGTGATGAGCACCGGGTGATGCATGGAAATGTCGAATCACTATATTGTACACCTGAAATTAATATAACACTGTACGTTATACTGGAAATAAAAAATTAAAAGATTAAATTAAAAAAATTTAAAGGAAAAAAAAGTCATTAGAGAAACTCATTTGTCCCGCAGGAGTAAAATATAAAGGAGTAACGGAGAATACTAGAATAGAGACACCCATGTGGACCTCTGGCTCTCAGTGGAGCTAGAATCTTTGTACCTAATAAAAAGTAATAGGGCTGTGCTGGTGGGATTCTTTGGCCTCTTGACAACTGCAGGAGAATTTGGAGAATAAATATTTTGACATCTAGACCCAAATTACTAGTCATGTGAGCACACATGAGACTGAGGATCCATGATGGGACAGCAGAAATGAGGAACTTGGCATGGGCTATGAGAATACACTTCACGGACTTGGAAGGAGCATAGAAGCCAGAAGACTAGCTTCAGATGCCTACCTTGCTTCCTAGTCCCACTAAAATTAAGTCTTCAGCATACAGTTCCATCGCATATGGGCTGAGGCTGACCCTTGTTCCTCTCTGCTGTTCCCTTTATTCTTCTCATGCACATTCCTGGCATTCCAAGTCCTCAGCTCTAACCTAGTCCCAGCCCTACCATTCCTTTTCACTGGGGGCAAGTCTCTCAGTTCCTCATCTACAGAATGGGCGTAATTCATAGCTGCTCTACCTGACTCAGCATTCCTGGGGGAATCAGATGAGATTATTCATTCAACCTTTCCACAGACACTAAATAGTTGTTAAATAAGATCATTGTGAGAAAGACTGTAGTGGACACAGTAATAGTCAGACTGGCTCTCTCCCTCAGGGACCCAGGCAATGTACAAACCAACACAAGCCTATATATATTCCAAGATGAAAGTCATTAATCCAAGAGAGGCCCAGATACTGTGCTGGGGAGCCCAGAGGGTAGATGGAATATTCCAGAAGGAGGCACTTGGGTGGCTCAGTCAATTGAGTGTCCAACTCTTGGTTTTGGCTCAGGTCGTGATCTCAGAGTGGTGAAATCAAGCCTCATGTTGGGTTCCACGCTCAGCAAGGAGTCTGCGTAAGATTCTCTCTCCCTCTCCCTTTTCCCCTCCCACTCATTCTCTCTCTCTCTCTCTCTCATAAATAAATAAATCTTTTTTTGAAAAAAAGAAAAAGGCTCCAAAATAGAAGCTGCTGCTTGTGAGCTGAACCTCCAGAATTAAAATGAAAGTAGTTTGGAAACAAAATGACTACAAAAACACTGGGTAGAGGTTATAAATAATAACTAATTTATGGAATGCTCTATGTTTTAAAGTAATGCTTAACTTTTAGGCAGATTTCAAACAAATAATAGATAACATTTTTCAACTGTGAGGTGCTAGCTACTATATATTTTATGTTGGAGAACTTACATCACCTGAGCCGAAACCTCATGTAGTATGGTCTAGTGTTGTCCACCTGTCACAAATGAGTTAACTGAGGCAGGAGAAGGTTGAGTTTCTTGCCTAATGTCACACCCACGCAAAAAATCATAGAGCCAGGATTTAAACTCAGGTGGTCAGAATTCAAATACTGCCTCTCAGACAAAGGAACAAAAATAATAAAAAGTGACTTCTAGTTAATTCAGTTCCCTCAGAACTGTGATTTTGAGAGAAATAAATTTTGGATCCCCATGCAGTTCAGCACAACCTATCTGGGAAATTACATTTCAGACCAGGAGGGTACAGGAATAAAACCTACCTAACAGGTCTAATGAGAAGCAAATCCAGGGTAATTTGCACAGTAGCCAGTAGATGGCAGAAAGTGACAAGAAAATGACTGGAAACCACCGCGGGAAGCCCAACTAGCTCCCACTTCGCACCACAAAACGTATGTTGCATACAACATGGTTTGTTGAAAGTCACAAAGCCTGCCTCAAAGAGAAGCTAGCTCTGAGGTGGAAACCGTGTTTGAAATTCTCCAGTCACCTAGCCCTAGTGAGGTAAGGAGGAACCACCCCAGCAGCCTCTGCAAGACGTTTCCTCTATAAAGCTGTCATCCAGCTCCTGCCAGTGCTGACCAAGCCAGCCCTGGCCTAGTCCCCAGGCTCTTTCTGCTGCAGGAAATCTTGGGGCTGTGCAAATGATAATGTCTGGAAAGTACTTGGCAACAGACGAAGAGCTCTAGGCTGGTTAAGACAAAAGCCAGCAGTGTATTCCTTCAACAAAGGTGAGTTACGCATCTATTGTGTGCCTGGCTCTGGGCTCAACCAAAAGCTTGCCTCAGCTATTTACCTCTTCCTGTTTCCCCAGCAGCACACCAGATGCAAAACAAGCGAAGAAAGAAGTCAGTTCTGCGAATTCATATCTTGCCATGAAATTAGGAGAAACTGAATATACTGGAAACCAAAACAAAGCACCTGAGACAATCTGATTGTCATCTTAGATAATAAAAGACCCAAGTGTTAAAGAAAACCCAGTAGGTATAAAGGAAAATATATGATCAAATCTGATTACATAAAAAGTTTAATCTGCTGAACTACAAAAAGCACTTTAAAAATCAAAACAAAAGTAAAAAAACTGCCGAACATATGACAAAAGACAAATATTCTTTTTTTTTTTTAAGATTTTTATTTATTTATTGAGAGAGAGAGAGAATGGTAGAGAGAGAGCATGAGAGGGAAGAAGGTCAGAGGGAGAAGCAGACTCCCCGCTGAGCAGGGAGCCCGATGCGGGACTCGATCCTGGGACTCCAGGATCATGACCTGAGCCGAAGGCAGTCGCCCAACCAACTGAGCCACCCAGGCGCCCCAAAAGACAAATATTCTTAAAAACAAATATTCTAAGAACCTTTATCAATCAATAAAATTTATATATCCATAAATCTTAAAAATCAAAAAGATGGGCAAAGGACGTGAACAGGCAGCTGGAATTAAAAAAAAAAAAAAAAAGAAGCCAATAAAACATTGGAAGTTGGGTCAATTTCAATTACAATGAAATAAATGCACATTTAAATAGCTTATTTTTCACCCCTGGGAATGAGACTCCAGCCCTCTCCTAAAGGTATTGATAAGTGTAAATTTGTAAAACTTTTTAAAGAGCAATTTGACAACATTTAGAAAGATGTTTGCATTTTCTCAACCCAGACATTGCCTTCTCTGCTTCCCTCACTCTCTGGGCACGCTTACCCAGTCCCACATCTTTAAATATGTTCTATGTGTCCATGATGCCCAAACTGGGTCTCCAGGCCTGACCACTCCTCTGTGCCCCAAGCTCCTTTCGGAACATGTCCCCTGGATGTGTAATAGACACAAAAAATCTCAGTCCATACTGGGACTCTCCTTCCCTTCCCCCACCTCCTTGAGCTTGCCCGTCTTGTCCCTCTTCCCTCCCACCCCTTCTCAGTAAATGGCTCTACCACCTAGCATTTTAGGCAAGTCCCTAAACCTAGGGGTCTTCTTTGATAGTCCTTTCTCTCCTTGAACAGGCTAGAATCATTTTCATCTCAGATAGGGCCTCTGCATTTGCTGTTTGAGAATGTTCTCTCCCTTGTTGTACTATGGGAGCTCAGATGTTCAGCTCAATGATCAGATCTCTCATCAGAGAAGCCTTCCCTGACCACCCTCTCTGAAATAGCAACCCTATCAATCTCCATTCCCTCACCCTGCTTTATGATTCTTAGCATACATCACTACCGGAAACACATCATGATATATATTTGCCCGTTGATTATCTATCCACTAGCATGTAATGCCATTGAGACAGGATCTATATCTGTCTTCAACACAGTCTTCTTAGTGCCTAGAACATTTCCGGGCACACAGCAAGCTCTCAAAACTAGGTGTAGAATAAATGAATCTAGGACTTTATAAGTGCTCATTGCAGGAATATATATACATATATACATAATTCAATGTTTCTTAATAGGGACAGTTAAATGAATTATAATCATTTTTTAAAATCCCTAAATTTTCTCACACTGAAAAAAATAGAATGGATAAAAATGCCTCCCTCATATGGTTTTTGTGAGAAAAAAATAAAATGATACCCTGTAGTTGGTGCATAGACACACTCAATAAAGGCTAGTTGCTGACAGCTAGTCACCGCTTTGCAATCATTAAAAAAAAAAAGTAGTTAAATCAAATGTGCCACTACAGAAGATGTCCACAACATATTGTTAAATAAATTAAAAAAATAAAGTAAGGTTGCAAAGCAATATGAATACTATGATTGTAGAACAAGTCTCAGAAAATTTCTGGGAAAACACCCGAAACTGATGATGACCGAGGTAGCTACCTATGGTGAATAAAGTTCACAACTAAAGCCTGGGAAAGAGAGAAGGAACGAGGTATCCTTTTTTATTTAAACATACTTGTGTACTGTTTGAATGTTTTGCAAAACTTATTTACCACTTTTGCAAATTTTACTACTTTTACAAAACTTATTTACTACTTTTGCAAAACATATTTACTACTTTTGCATATATATATATATGTATATATATAAGCTTTGAAAGAAGATGGGTACGTGGAAAACAGAGAAGCCAGAAGCCAGACTTTTCTCAGACTATCAGACAACTCCTTTTTTGTTAGGCTGCGTGAAGGAGATGGGTTGAGCCTCCAGAAAGCTGCATTCAAGCTACTAAAGGAATTTTTGCCCCAACCTGCTTTCAGTTTTCATAGATGAAATATGACACTACACTAAAAATTTGGGACAAACTCTTCTACTCTCAAGTCTGGTGTGAAAATTCTAATTGTTAGATTCAAATTCATAAGCCAGCTCACAGGATGGCTGGGAGGATTGAATGAACGAACAAATTTGAAAGACAGAGCCTTGTATATAATGACTGTCCATTAAGTACCAGCAGTGTCAGAATCTGAGGCAGAAGGGAATATTTTTAACTACGGGGTAGGGGGAGGATTATTAAGTTACATTTGCTGTTTGCAGTCATTTATTGAACAAATGTTTATTGAGCATCTACCATGTGCAAGGCACTGAGCCAAGTATAGGACAGAGCAGGGCCAGACAGTCTTCATCTTTGCCCTCAAGAGAATTCCTTCATTAGATGTCATGCAGCTGCGGGGCTCCCAGGGTTAGCCAGGACTTCAGGCAGCCTGCTTATGCAGGTACCGTCTTTATCTGCAGTGCTGTACTTTTTTTTTTTTTTTTTGTCTATAATTAAACACACAAAGTGATGGAAACTGAATGACTATCTTTAAGTTTGGAAGTTGAACTAGTATCACAAGTGCTTCCTTGAGCAATGAAATGGTGTACGTGCAGCCCCTAAAGGGCAATATTCCAGAAGGGGAATGCATGGATGAAATAACATATCTCACAATGTTGGCACTTTTATCATACCATTTATGTAGCAGAAGTGGCAATGACAAGGGCTCTGAGGAGAAAAGCCCATACTTCTGGTGCAAAGTAACCCATTCCCTGACACAGGAGTTCTCTATTAAGTAAAATAAAAACACATGTCTCTACACTAATGTATGAGAGTCAAGGATCCATGAGCCCTTCTGGAACATTATCTACTTGAAAGGGACACACAGCTCAAGCAGCAGCGAAGGGAGGAGGCATACATGGGGGAAGGCAGATTGGGATGCAATTTCAACATATCTCCCTGAGGAGCTTCCCAGGGCCAAGCTTGGACTCCCCCTGAAAGAGCTCAGTCTGTACAGAAATTGTACACATTTGTGGGGCACCTGGGTGGCTCAGATGGTTAAGCATCTGCCTTCGTCTCAGGTCATGATCCCAGGGTCGTGGGATCAATTCCCACATCGGGCTCCCCGATCAGCAGAGAGCCTGCTTCTCCCTCTCCCTCTGCTGCTCCCCCTGCTTGTGCTTTCTCGCTCTCTCTGTCAAATAAATAAATAAAATCTTTAAAAAAGAAAAAAAGAAATTACACATTTGTGATTGTTTGCTTACCTGGGTTTGTTGTGTTAGCCCTCCATCCATTCATTTCACAAGGATTTCTTTAGAATCACTACCGTTCATTCATTCATTTTTGTTACTCCTCTCATGGGGAATAATCCAGTCCCATGCCCAGAGTGCATGCTCTCAAACCCATCTGTAGATGTTGGGAACAAAACAAGTAGGTTTGGGGGAAAAAAATCTATATAACTCCCTGGAACTATAGAAAACATTCTAGAGCTCTGCTTTATGTTTCCTCTACACTATCTTGGCCTCAAGCAAGGCACTGGACAGAGCACACAGCAACAGCAAGACTGACCATGTTATTCATATTTGTGGAAGGGAACTGGTCAAAACTAAATTGAAAGCCACTGGGGCCCATGATTCTGGGATGGCTTCTGTGGAAGCAGGAAACCGACAGGAAGAAGTTGGTTCTGGGTTGCCCATTTTTGATGACTCTTCAGGACTGAACTAATCCCATCAGCTGCTGCTCCTTACGGAGTGTCCTTTCTACCCTTGGATTGAAGTAAACCAGGTCTTGCAAAAAGTTGGTTTTATTTTAAATCTTCCCTCTCTTTTTTAGAGTTGGAATGTTAGTAACATGCTAAGTCCATATGTAAGGAGTTGCCTCCAAAGACACGGAGTAAAAGTTTATGGTTGCTTAAAATCCAGTAAGAAGAAAATGAGCAACTTGATTAAAAGATATGCACTGATTAGATGCATACCTTAACCAAAGAAGATATACAGATGGCAAATACACACGTGAAAAAATATTTCACATCATATGTCATCAGGGAAATATAAATTAAAACAACGAGATACCACTACACACCTATTAGAATGGTCAAAATCCAGAATATTGACATCAAATTCTGGCAAAGATGTGGGGCAATAGGATTTCTCATCCATTGCTGGTGGAAATGCAAAATGGTACAGCCACTTTGGAGATCAGCTTGACAGTTTTTACAAAACTAAACATGCCTTACCATATGATCCAGAAATCACATTCCTTGACATTTACCAAGGGGTTGAAAACTTAAGTCCACATAAAAACCTGCACACAGATGTTTATAGCAGCTTTATTCATAATTGCCAAAACCTGGAAGAAACCAACTTGTCTTTCAGTAGGCGAGTAGATAACTATGGTACATCCTTACAGTGGAATATATTATTCAGTGCTAACAAGAAATGAACTACCAAGCCATGAAAAGATGTGAAGGAATCTTAAATGCATTTTACTAAATGAAAGAAACCAATCTTAAAAGGCTACATACTGTATAATTCCAACTATATGACATTCTGGAAAAGATAAAACTATGGAGACAGTAAAAAGATCAGTGCTTGTCAGAGATTATAGTGGAAGGAAAGGATGAATATTTGGAACACAGAGATTCTTAGGGCAGTGAAACTATTCTCTGTTTTACTATAATGATGAATACATGTCATTATACATTTGCCCAAACCCACAGAATGTACAAAACCAAGAGTGAATCCTAATGTAAACTACGAGCTTTAGGGAATAATGATGTGTCAATGTAGATTCATCAATTGTAACAAATGTACCACTCTGGTGAGGAATGTTGATAATGGGGAAGGTTGGGGTGGGTGGGTAAACATGCATGTGGGAACTGTCTATACCTTCCATTCAATTTTGCTGTGAACCTTAAACTGCTCTAAGGAAATAAAGAAGGAAATCAGGAAATAAAGTCTATTAAAAAAAAAAAAACTTGTGGTTGGTGAAGGCAACCCAAGGAGAAGAGAATGGAAAACAAGCCCTTGGTTGTCTCTTTAGATATTAAAGAACACTTTCAAAAGAGAACCTGCTGTTCATTTCCAGGGAGTATGCTCAGCTTCCAAAATTCTTCAGAAATGCTTCTATTCAGTTCCATCCAGATGTCTTACTTATTGCTAATTCTAAAATTAAGTGCAGAGTTTGGGGAGTGAAAATGATTTTTCTGTTCATTTTTTACACAAGATATTTGAATATTCATCTTCTCTATAAACCACAAATCTTTCAAACTTAAATCTTGAGTTAAAAGATAAACTACCCCTCAAAAGCATCCCAAGGGATTTCCATTTAAATTTGGCAATTCCTGTACTTAACCTTCATTCCTTCGCCTTTTCCTGACAGGTTTGTACATCTTTTCCGGTCCTACCCTCAGCTTGTCTCTCCCAGCCATCAATACATGCCTTAGCAGGCAGTTCTTTCTAAGGGCAGGTCAGGCAGGAAAAGCTTCCATCAACTCAACAGGAAACTGGTGGATTCATTTACTATCTCCTTCCTTGACCACCACTATCCCCCACCTCCAGCATGGAAAATCCAGCATAGCTGTGGGAAGATATAGAAAATGATGAGTTGGGTGAGGAATACTTCAAGGGAAAACTATGGGAAGTTTAGGAGCACTTATATGAATATGTAGTCATTTGGGAATCTGGCTTGACTCAACCTTTGGAAGGAATAAAGGGTCACCAGCAGAGACATTCACTCAGTACTCTGATCATCTTGTGCTTTTGCTAAGAAATGTCAGAAGTATAATCATAAGTTTAAATCTTAAGACTTAAACTTTGCAAGTAACTTATGTCAGTTGTGTTCAATTTACTAACAGTTGTTGAGTACCGTTTTAACAAATGCCTAGGGCTATTGTTAAGTGCTGGCAATGTAAAGATGAATTTAAACCAAAAACAATGTTTTGCCCTAATGGGAACTAAGAAGGGCCAGACCACTGTTCTGAGAAGCATTCTCTCCCAGAGGAGATCATTATAGAAATAATTTAGAAATTTTTCCATTATTAAAGGACATGAGTTTTTCAGGTGGAGAGCCCATAGGATACTTATGACAGTGGAAGAACATAAATCAACACAAAGCACAACCTGATGAAATTTCAGAATATTGGGGACAAAAAGTAGATCCTAAAAGCTTCTAGAGATGGAAAAAAACAGAGTTCTTGTGTAAAAGGAACAGGAATCAATTTATCATTGTAGGACAACGGTAGAATTGTGGAATGGTGGAAAAAATGGTGGAAAAAATATTTCTAACTCAGAATTCTCTACCCAGATAAACCAGCAAACTGATATGACATATTTAGACATTTAAGGTCTCCAAATTTTCCTTCCAAGCACTTTTTCTCAGGAAGTTTCTAAATCAATGGAAAGGAAGGCAATGGATGAAGAGGGGGAGTCCAACTCAAGAAAGACTCAAAAGGAGTTCCCAAGTTATTGGTGAAAAAAATTCCAAATGACAGCTCTCCCCAGCCCAGAATGCAGCAGATCAGAAAGCTCTCAGAAAACTGACTCTTAGAAGAAATGGACAGAATTCCTGGTGTGTTTAAAGGAGACTTAGACAACTGGGGGAAGGACTGGAGGAAAAATTTGTGGTGAGTACATAGAAAACTAAGCAAACCAAAACATGAGGCAAAGATTAACTCCAGCAAAACAAAAAGTTGCATAAGAAAAGAAATATAATCATGATGTATTATATAGCTCATGTGTGAATAACATTCATATAGTCAAAATAATATAAATACTGGATATGGATCTAACAGAAAGTATAATTTAACTATACTGGGAGGATGCAGGCGGTTGGGCAGGAAGCAATATGCAGTGGACACTTTTCCATAGTGAGAATTCATCAGATAATAACTAAAACTGGAAAATTAAGAAATAGATGAAAAAGAGAAAGAAAAAGCCAAACAAGTTGGAAGTTTTGTTGTCAGGGAATGATAAATACAGATAGAAGTGGACAAGGCATGGTGGTTTCGTAATAAGCTTTGCAGAACCATGTGACTTTTTTGTAAAGATTTTATTTACTGGGGCGCCTGGGTGCCTCAGTCGTTAAGCATCTGCCTTCTGCTCAGGTCATGATCCCAGGGTCCTGGGATCGAGCCCTGCATCAGGCTCCCTGCTCAGCGGGAAGCCTGCTTCTCCTTCTCCCACTCCCCCTGCTTGTGTTCCTTTTCTCGCTGTCTCTCTCTCTCTCTCTCTGTCAAATAAATAAGTAAAATCTTTAAAAGAAAAAAAAAGATTTTATTTACTTACTTATTTGAGAGAGAGGCAGAGAGAGAGCACAAGCAAGGGGAGTGGCACAAGGAGTGGCAGAGAGAGGGAGAAGTAGGCCCCTGCTGAGCAAGGAGCGCGATGCCAGCTCCATCCCAGGACTCTGGGACCATGACCTGAGCCAAAGGCAGATGCTTAACTGACTGAGCCACCAAGGTGCCCAAAACCAATTGACTTTTAAACTATGTGCATGCATATCTTTGATTAAAAATTTGTTTTAATATAAGGACACATTGTCTTCTAGAGAAATTTCCATCTTTCATGGCCTGGAGCAACTTCTATAGTTTTAGAAAGACCATATCAAGTAGCAATTAAAGCATAAGCTTTGAGTCAGACATACCTGGACTCAAATCCTGGAGTAGCCAGCTACTAATTGTGACCTTAGGAAAGTTAATATTTTTTAGCCACAATTTCCACATCTGTAAAATGAGAATAAGAGTAATAATAATGCCTATTTTATCTGATATTATAAAGATAAAATAATACTATATGAAAAGCACATAAAACACACTCAGTAAAAGGTGGACATTTTTAATATTATTGATAGAGAAGTAGGTAATAGAGGAGATATATATAATGGAAATAGATGACATCCTAGCTATGAATTTGTCTCTCTGGGTCTCTGAAGCCTACTACCCTTCATAAATCAGCACCTAGTACCTTGCCTGGCACAAAGGAGTAGCTCGATGTGTATCTGCAGAACCAATAAATGAATAGATGAACGTATACATGTATACCACTTAGCCCCAAGCCTTTCTGGATATTCTAGAATCAATTCAACCCTAGGGAGAGGAAATGCAATGAGCCCTGGAGTGAACTTAGTACCTAGAGCAGACTTTGTTAATTGCCAACAAACAACATATCTTTCATTTCTTGAATTGTTAGTTTTAGTCAGGTCCCAGGCTGCCTGGACTACATTTCTCTTCTGCTGGCACTTCTTATGTTCTACTATTAGGACTTCCTCCAACATTGCTTCTTCTCTAGCTGTTTAGTTTTCTTTCCCTAGCCCCCCCAAAAGCAAACTCATCTCACCACTGAGTGGGTTTTGTTTTGACATGCCACCTCTGACTGTCAAGGCCAGTTGTGATGGGGGAATATATTGGGAAAGGGAGCAATTCCAGATGAAGTAGACATCTGATTGGTGCCATTGAGCTAAGTGTTGATGCCTGTCCCAACAGATATCAGAAAATGTCCTTTGGAAGTTTATGACTAAATACAGTAATCCAGGGGTGCCTGGGTGGCTCAGTCGGTTAAGTGTCTGCCTTCTGCTCAGGTCATGGTCCCAGGGTCCTGGGCTTGAGCCCCGCATCGGGCTCCCTCCTCAGCGGGAAGCCTGGTCCTCCCTCTCCTACTCCCCCGCTTGTGTTCCCTCTCTCGCTGTCTCTCTGTCAAATAAACAAATAAATCTTAAAAAAAAAAAAAGGTTATGGAGGTGCCTATATACATATTTGGAACACAATGGAAACAGTGCTAGGGTGTGCATCAAGTGGAAAGGCTGTGTTCTCTCTAAATGGGAAAGGAAGCTGAATGGTAGCCATTCTTACCAGATTTTTATGTTCTTTCAAAGAAGCCAAAATCTAGATTTTTATGACTCTGCAGATATATAAATGATAGCTTAAAATTTAAAAAAATTTCAAGTCAATCAAAACTCATTTGTTGACCAAATTGGGACCACAAATCATGAGTTTTAATCTAGATCTAGAAGTTTTTGAGCTAAACAGTAACATAGGGGGGGAGGGAAGGAAACAAATATTCATACTGTACATATCCAGCACTTTTTTAGGTACTGAAATAATTTATTTTAATTAAGCCTCACAACACTAAGAAGAAGGCATTATTATCCCTTATTCTTTTTTTTAAGACTTTATTTATTTTAGAGAGAGACCATGCATGTGTGCGCACACATGGGATGGGGGGCGGGGGAGAGGGAGAGAGAGAATCTCAAGCCGACTCCACACTGAGCGCAGAGCCTGACTTGGGGCTCAATTTCACAACCATGAGATCATGACCAGAGCCGAAACCAAATATCATGTTGATTGCTCAGTTGACTGAGCCACCCAGGCACCCTTATGATCCTGTATTCTAATGAATAAGAAAACAGGCTCAGGTAGTCTGGAGCACACCTAAGATTACCCGGCTGGTCAATGACAGAACCAGATTCAAACCCAGGGTGTATTGGCTACAAGGCCTGGGCACTTCCACACCACCACTGCATCTTCTGTATTAACTATTCTCAACCCTGGCTGGCACACAGAAATCACCTGGAGAGCTTTTCCAATTCTCCATGCCCAGATCACACCCAGATCAGTTAAAACAGAATCTTTGAGAGGTGGGACTCAGGCATTAGTACATTTTTAGACCTCCCTTGGTGATTCAAAGGGAACCCAGAACCATGATGTAAGAACAGCACTAGCATCACCTGGAATCTTGTTAGAAACGCAGAACCTAGGGCCCTACCCCAGACCTACTACATCAGAATCCACATTTAACAAGATCCCCATACAATCTGAGCGCACACAAATATTTGGGAAGCACTGGTCTAGGAAAGAAGTAATGAGGGACTAGACTGGGCTTCAAAAGTTTGGCGTCATCTTTGAAATTTTGCATTAATTAATTTTCCAAATTTGGGGGGTGACAGGGGGAGGGGTTGGGGAGGGGAAAAGAGGAAAGAGAGAAGAGGAGTTTAGAGCACATGATAACCAAAACACCCCCTTGGATCTGAATGCTATGCTTTCACTTCCAGTGGTTTCTTGCATGCCCCATTTCAGTTTGTTTGCTTTTGCCTTTTCCTCAGATTATCAGAAGATCACTGGTCCCTTTTTCTATGAAAGAAAAAATTATTCATGACACTTGTTAAAATTAACAGGGCAGACTTTCTTCAGGGAAATTGCTGGGATAAATATAGGGACTACTGCATTGGGGGTTTGCAGTAGGGGAGAGAGACTGAGTACAACTCTGAATGCAACAGGGAGAAGTGGGGATTTTATAGCCAAGGTGGGGAGGTCAACAGATGGAAAATTACCAAGAGAAAATATCAGGGATAAAGGGGGATTTGGGCTAAATCAATCGAATAAGATTCTTGCTGAGGGCGGACCAGGGTGACCAGATATCACTGTGGGGAAGGTGGGGAATGAGGAATTTGGTCAGAGAGCCAGGGTGACAGGATATTGAGAATGGCTAGACCAACTTGATGGGATTCTTGCTAAACCTGGACGATGCAAAGACAGACATGGAAGTCTAAAAGTCGAGGCCTGGTTGGGAAGAGAATTCATAGACGTCTGACTGAAGATGAAAGAGAGACCATCACTTCCCAGCTTCAGACTCAGGTTAAGAAAGAAGAGAAACTGTGGCGCCTGGGTGGCTCAGTTGGTTGGGCAACTGCCTTCGGCTCAGGTCATGATCCTGGAGTCCCAGGATCGAGTCCCACATCCGGCTCCCTGCTCAGCGGGGAGTCTGCTTCTCCCTCTGACCCTCTTCCCTCTCGTGTTCTCTGTCTCTCATTCTCTCTCTCTCAAAAAAAAAAAAAAAAAAACTTAAAAAAAAAAAAGAAAGAAGAGAAATTGTCATCAGTCAAGGCTCAACTAAATGTGGACATGATTTCAGACAAACAACAGGCATTCCACAAACATTTACCAAACACTCTCTGTGGGCCAGCCACTATATCATCTGGGAGGCAAGAGAAAGGAGAAAGGGATGGTGGCCTGGTCCCAGCAGGCAATGTGGCCCAATTCTGCAGGCCCGTTCACAAGGCAACCCCGCTGTTTCCCATGTTAATGGGGAGTAAACGAATACTGGAGAAAAATCCAAGTCGGCTGTTCTCAGTTACAAGGCTGGCCCACAGGGCCCAGCACCTGCTCCTTCCTCCCCTCCAGCAAATCATCCTCCCCACCCTCCCGCTTAGAGGCGCACACTGTGTGTTTTTACAGCTCTTTAATTCTGTCTTATTATCCTCTGTTCCTATAACCAAGGTCTTTGACTGCTGCTTTCATGGTGTTGTCAGGTTTCCCTTTGATGCCTAAATTAATACTAATGGGAAACCCTCTCGGCTGTTCGCTTACTTTTCTTTCTGCTCAGTTTCTCCCAGTTGAGTATTCCTCCATCGGCGCTGTGCGCTCATCTGTCAGCCCTTTCTTGGATCCATTTGAAAAGGAGCCTGAACATCTTACACACGGTTTGCCACTCTAGAGCCGGGTAATTCGGGGGGGGGGGGGGGTAGGAAAGGAAATTGTCGCGAAATCTGCCTGATTAGCCATCTGGACGCTGCGCGCTGGAAACTGCAGCTGTAGGCTCCGCCCCTTTTTGTCGCATAGGCTGAGTCTCTCTTCAAACCTGCTGGTGTTTCTTGTTTGATGATCATCGCAGGGGGCACTCCCTGTTGTTGAGGAGCTCAGAAAAGGCTCTCCTGACCCCACATACTTTTTTTGGTGGCCTGATAATACCTGAAAATTTACCTTTTCCGAAGTTGTTCTTTTAGGGTTTTTTGTTTCTTAGATTTGAACCGAAGAAATGAGCTTTGCGAAGGTTTATACGTGAAAGCAATGATCAGTATCCATTTGGATTGAGGGACTCTGTGGACAGATAGCAGAGAGCAACATGGAGCAAGCAGCTTTAAAGCCTTGAGGCAGGATGGATGGGTGGGTGGGGGCCCACTGCCTCTTCACAACTTTGCTTGGAGGCAGCTGTGATTTCAAGGAAATCACATTTTTTTCAAGGAAAAAAATGTTAGCCACTCCTGTGCCCCAACCCCGCACCGGGCCAAGATTATTTGTCCTGGTTTCTTTCCCTCCCTAAGGAGCCAATATTCAACAAATATTTATTAAGGTCCTAAAGTTCTGGCCAGAGCATAAGAAAAAGTGGAACAGAAAGGCAAAAGTAAAAGAAAATTGTCACCAATCTTAAACACCTTCTGGGTTCAGAGATTCAAATCACCACAGAACACAAACATACAGATGTTTGCCTTCATACTTACCCTTTAAGGTAGGAAAAGACAGGGGGCGCCTGGGTGGCTCAGTTGGTTAAGCGACTGCCTTCGGCTCAGGTCATGATCCCGGAGTCCCAGGATCGAGTCCCGCATCGGGCTCCCTGCTCAGCAGGGAGTCTGCTTCTCCCTCTGACCCTCTTCCCTCTCGTGCTCTCTATCTCTCATTCTCTCTCTCTCAAATAAATAAATAAAATCTTTAAAAAAAAGGTAGGAAGAGACAGACACAGGATAGGGAGGGGAGGGTGAACCAACAAAAACATATATTTGTTTATATCATAATACAAATTATATATATACACATATACATATGTGTATTTTTCCCATGTGTGTCTCTTCATACCTTCGACTAGAAGCTTATTACATACATATACATAATGTTAAAGACAAAGAAACATGTCAAATTAAAAACCCCTCAGTCATTACTGATCAGAATCTGAATCCCACGGACTAGAGGTGCTGCCCATCACCCCACTTCCCTAGGAGTCTCAAAGCAGCAGAACTGTCTCCTATTCTTTATTACTGATTCTTCTCCATCTCTTCTATTTTCTCCTTCTTAAACTCCTCTTAGTCACATGTGACCCATCCAGGACCTGTTCTCCAAATCTCCTTTTCCCTCACCATTTTCTTCCCTTTGTTTTTTTCCTTTGTTTTTGTTGGTTGCCTTTTATTTTTTGCCTTAAGAATTTTTTTCTTCCACTTGGCCTTCCATATCATTCATCTGAATCTCAACAGGGCCCATCCTATCCTTAAAATTGTCCACTTAGCATTTTAGTTCACAAATCACAGTTTTTAGTTGGAAAGTTTCTTGAACTATCTTTGAATTCCCTTTAAGTGGTCCCATTTTCTTAAAGTCGGCAAGTATCTCCTGAGTTGCTCTACTTTATTTGCCTTGTTCTGTTTGACCTTCACCTATTTGGCTGAGGTGTGCCCTTGTATGTGTTATTTTTCCTTGTCTGCTATTTGGGACCTCTCCCAGCTGTTGGAATTCCCATGGAGCCTACAGCCCTAATTGCTCTGAGCCGCCTGCCAGCCCAGCAGCTGCGTGGGTCAAGAATGACAGCTAGGCTTAGAGGAGAGACTAGTGGGGAAGTGGGATGAAGTTGGGTTGCCATTGGCCCTAAACCCCCTAAAAACTCTGGGAACTGAGTATTGAAATCACACTCCACTATATTTTCAAGAATCCCAAACTTAGAGTCAATGCTCTGGATTTGAGTGCAATGTTTTCTTTACCATCGGAGTGATCTTGAGCATGTCCTTTAAAACATGGGGTTCCTTTCCTCATGGGTGAATTGGGGATTAACCATACAGGCCTAGTTGCCTCTCAGGGTTTGTTATGAGGATCAAGTAAAGCAGTAACTCTCAACTGATATGTCTTTGTAATTGCTGTGATTCCCAATTCTAGCTCTTTCTCTTTCTTTGACTAAAATAATAGGGATGGAAGAGGACAGTACTTGAAAAAATTATGAAATATGTACAGTTCCTAGAATTCTACAGAAAAATGCCTACAAAGAGAAAAATCATAACATCTTTTTCAGAGAAGTACTGAATGATCTGTTCAGCACAAACTGTAGACAGGGAGAAGGCAGAAGAAGGGTGATGGCAAAATCACCCCAATGCCTGCTCCCTCCCTCCCTCCCTCCCTCCCTCCCAGTAGAACAGGGGAGGGGAGAGGGGAAAAGATAAGAGCATTGGGAGAGAGGACATGATTAAGCACAACATTTGAGGGATTGGAGAGATGATACTACTCACCAGTTGTCTTGTATGTGAGCTTGAGCAAGCTATTCTCTCTCTCTGAGTCTATTTTATCATCTGTAAAGTGGGCAAATAATATACTAGGATGGCCATGAGGGTTTTGTGAAGATAAAGCGAAATTCCTGACATAACAAGTTCTTAATAAATGGGATTAAACCTCATATGGATTTCCCTTCTCAGCATATTCACTTTACATTTGTTTAACTTTACAAACAGACTGACTGTTTTTCAGTGTTATAATTTCTACCCCACCCCAACCTATTACTTGCAGTTTTTTGGCGGGGGGGGAATCCCTTTCTTGAGTTCTAAAATGACAGTCCTTCTTTTTCCTCTGTCAAGAATAAAAATAAACTGAAATTAACATTCCCATCAGCTGAACACAGCCCCCAGAGAGCTGGCAACTGTCACTACGTCATCATGGGGACACATTGACAAGCAGGGACACAGAGTGCCTGGTACAACACTGTATGTCTAATTATAGAATCTTTAATTCATTGGCCTATTTTGGCAGGGTTGGCCCCCAACACAGATTCATGAAGATAAATAAAGCTTCTGCATCTTAGCACTTGGCTTGACAGCCAACAAGGCTTACTGAACACCTGCTCGGTGCTAAGCACCAGGCATTAGGGGGAATCAAAAGAAATTAAAGAGGTGGTCCCTGCCCTTGAAGAGCTTATGGTCTCCATGATCAAGATGCTTCTACGTTCTTGCCTTAAATATATATATATATTTATTTATTTATTCACACAATTTGGATTTTGCGGACCCTTGTTTAAAAAAAAAACGAAAAACCTTAGGTCTTATGTTATTCAACCCTCTTCATTTCATAGTTTAGGTAATGGGAGGCCTGCAGAGTTTGTGTGACTTGTTCGTGCAAAAATTATATTATTTAAGGGAATACAATGACTAAATGATAGTTTCCAAGTACAGATCTAATGGAGTTCTTTTTTTTTTTAAGATTTTATTTATTTATTTGACAGAGAGAGACACAGTGAGAGAGGGAACACAAGCAGGGGGAGTGGGAGAGGGAGAAGCAGGCTTCCCGCTGAGCAGGGAGCCCGATGCAGGGCTCAATCCCAGGACCCTGGGATCATGACCTGAGCCGAAGGGAGACGATTAACAACTGAGCCACCCAGGCACCCCCAGACCTAATGGAGTTCTTAAAAATCATACTTAGTTCCTTTGAGTGATTCAGGCATGCTGAATGGGATGTGTGACCCAGTTATTATCACATCTTTTTCTCCCTTTGCACCAAAACACAGATAGAAATCTGGTTTCAATGAAAAAGGGAAGGCTCTAATTGAAAAGGATGATGGGGACAGTGGTGGGGTCACAGTATGGACCACTGAGGCTTCAGTCAGCCGCCATCTGGCAGCCCTGTCCTTCCCCTCTCAAGGAGGAGCCTCATCTTAGAGCCTATGAAGGACCATCTCTGAAAAAAGCAGGTGAAGGGCAAACTCCCTGAAGTGGGGTCTATCTTAGGAATCTTTCTGAGTTTGAAAAAGATAACAATTTTCTTGCAGAAGCTCATCAAAAGCCTTCAAATGGTTTTATTTTGTTTTAATCCAAATGCCCACACCAACATTAAGTCCCCCTGCCTAGGAGTCTCCACCCCACCTCTCCCTCGAACTATAATTAAATACCCAAAGCCATGAATGATCCCTGCAGTTAGGCACCATGGGTTCCCATGTCTTTTTCCACCCTACTGGGTTCCGTACATTTAGACACATTACTGAATCACTGCAAGCCAAAGTTTCCTTGTCTGTAAAGTCAGGATCACGATTTTTCCATGGGGGACGTTGCCAGACAAAGTAAAGGGCCTGGCAGGAGGCCACATGCCAGAAACAGCAGCTCTTCTTCTCTGTTCACCTCTGGGACTGGTTCTCCTCTGGGACTGGTCCTCCTCTGGGACTGGTCCTTGTTGTGACCTCTTTGGAGAGAAGTAGGTTCAGTTCCGGGCTCCTTAATAGAAGCATGCAGGGAAGCTCCAGGAAACCTGGGGAGCTGAGAGTTGCAGGAGGCACTTGAATTCAACCTTCCACTCACAAGTAAGCTCAGTACCCAACAGAATGCCAGCATAGAGTAAAAGCTCTGAAACTATTTGACAGATAAACTGAATTCCACAATATGCTATGTGATCTTGAGCAATTTGTTTGATCTCTCCAAGTCTCATCTTCTTTATTTAAAACAAGAGGAGTCAGACTATAACATCCCTAAAAATCCTGTTAGCATTAACATTTTATGACAAGTTACAGGTTCTCATTTTTAAAAAGTGATCAGAGTTTTTCCCACTTCAGTTATTGATAAAATGAGACTGTGAATTTGAAAGTACTTTAAAGTGAAAACTTTTTTTAAAGATTTATTTACTTATTTTAGACAGAAAGGGCAAAAGGGAGAGAGAGAGAGCAGGGGAGGGGCAGAGGGAAAGAATGTCAAGCAGACTCCCTGCTGAGTGTGGAGCCTGATGCAGGGCTCCATCCTATGACCCTGAGATCATGACCTGAGCCAAAACCAAAAGTCAGACACTTAATTGGCTGAGCCACCCAGGTGCCCCTTAAAGTGAAATTTTTTAAGAGCCATATCAATTCATATTATGTTTATGTAATTATGAAACTGGAAAACAAAAATTGCTTTGAGTAGTACCTAGCACATGTTAGTAGATAATACACATTTATTGTTTTTCAAGAGTTAGATTTTTTTTTCATTTAGTTACAACTACTGCAGAAGTAGAAACTCATAAATTCTGCAGCAAAGGTGGTTAAGCACATAATCCAGGTAACTCAGCAAATGACGGGCTGAGATATGATTCCAATGTTTATGTTCCTTGCACTACTTTCATGTTAAGCAAGCTTTAAAAAATTATCCTATATCACATTTTTCCAATAACAAACTGTGAAATAATAGAAAATACATATATTGGTCTCTACCCACCTAGGTCCTGACATAGAGCTTCTAAAACCCTTGTGATTTCCTGAGTGATATCAGCACCAGGAGCATCTTTTGTTCTAATATTTGATCTTTGACCCTCATTCCTGACACAGTGTTCCTAAATCCCTTGGAGTTTCCTGGGTGAAACAGTGTCTTTTTTTGCCCAAGGTGACTCTTGTTGGTCTTAGATGGAGGCTGATCATCAGAAAGATGAGACCAAGATTAGAAGCTTGATATTTTCAGCCTCATCGTCCATGCTCCAGAGAGGGGAGAGGTGCTGGAGATGGAATTCATGATCAGTTATATTTCCTTAGGAAGTCTCCAAAAATCCCATAGTAGAGGTTCTATGGAGCTTCATTGTTGGTGAACACTGGGAGGTGCTGAGAAAGGGGTGCACCTGGAGAGGCGTAGAAGCTCCATGCCCCTTCCAATAGGCCTTGCCTTTGCACCCCTTCCAATGGGATATTCATCTGTATCCTGTATCATATCCTGTAAAATAAACTGGCAAACATAAGTAAGATTTTCCCTGAGTGATGGGAGCCATTCTAGCAAATTATTGAACCAAAGGAGGGGATTGGAAGTACAAGGGACAACCTGGACTTGCCATTGGCATCTGAAGTGGGGGCTAAACTGGGAGGAGGATATCCTTGTTAGACTGAGCCCTTAACCTGTGAGATCTGATGCTACCTCCAGGTAGACAGTGTTAGAATTGAGTTAAATTGTTTGTTGGTGTGAAGGGAAGAAAATTCCACACATCTGGTGTCAGAAGTGTGAGTGCGACAGGGTGTGAGTGTAAAGGGGAAACACACAGGAGGAAGAGGGAGTCTTTTCTTCTCACAGACGTCAACCTCTTCTATTCCGCCCCATCAAATTGGTCACAAACTAGGAAATAAGGTACTTTTATTTAAAAGAAGTCTTTGACAGAGCCCAAGTTTTATGCAGGTGGTCAGAAAGGAATAATAACATCTGATAAACATGGTCAAGTTAGCACCCCAAAGCCTTCAGAGACTGGCTAACCACCATGTGTACCAGATGCCCCAAGTCTTACAGAAGATACTGATTTCAATGCAGGTCCTCACGCCCCAAGTGATGGGCATCACCGCTCTTTGCCTTGGCCTTGGTTTGTAAGGACTTGGCCTTGCTACCTGGCCCCAGAGGCCCCTATTTTATGAAGGTATTGGTGTTCTGGGACACCTGTCTTGACAGAAGGGAAATAGCAGTTTCTTAATTCCTGTTTTCCATACATAAAATTCCAGTTAGCTACCTGCTCCAGCCTCATGTAACCAGCATCTCCCCCTCTTCTTCTACCAGTGTCAGTACTCTACAAATGTATTTTTCTTTCTATATAATAATGAACTGCCATCAAAGACCCTGTTGTGCATTATGTTAAGTAAAATAAGTCAGACAGAAAAAGACAAAAACTGTATGATCTCACTTACAAGCAGAATCTAAAAAAACTGAACTCATAAAAACAGAGAACAGACCAGAGAGTGTCAGAGGTGGGGGGGTGGAGGAAATTGGCAAAAGGGGTCCAAAGGTACAGACTTTAGTTGTAAGGTTAATTCGTTCTGGGGATGTAATGTACAGCATGGTGACAATAGCCAATACTATGTCGCAGATTTAAAAGTTGCTAAGAGGAAAAAATCTTAAAAATTCTCATCACAAGAAGTGCTTGGGTGGCTCAGTCAGTTAAGCATCCAACTCTTGGTTTTCGCTCAGGTCATGACCTAGGGTTGTGAGACTGAGCCCCAGATCAGCCTCCATGCTTAGCGGGGAGTCTGCTTGAAGATTCTTCCCCTCTGCCCCTCCCTTCACTCTCTCTCTCTCAAATAAATAAATCTTTATTAAAAAATTCTCATCACAAGAAAAAATACATAACTATGTGAGATGACAGATGTTAACTTCACTTATTGTAATTATTTTGCAGTATATACATGTATCAAATCATTACATTGTACACCTTAAACTTACACAACCTTATATGTCAGTTATAACTCAATAAAACTGGGGGCAAAAGACCTTATTATAGACCAAATTTTGTCCCTCCCCAAATCTCTATGTTGAAGCCTTAACCTCCAATGTGACTATATTTGGAGATAAGGACTTTAAGGAGGAAAATAAGGTTAAATGAAGTCCTAAAGGTGGGGCCATAATCCAACTGGCCTATTGTTCTTATAAGAAGAGGAGGAGAGGGCGCCTGGGTGGCTCAGATGGTTGGGCGTCTGCCTTCGGCTCAGGTCATGATCCCAGAGTCCTGGGATCGAGTCCCGCATCGGGCTCCCTGCTCCTTGGGAGCCTGCTTCTCCTCTGCCTCTCTCTCTCTCTCTCTGTGTGTCTCTCATGAATAAATAAATAAAATCTTAAAAAAAAAAAAAAGAAGAGGAGGAGATATCAGGGATGTCTGGGCACAGAGGAGAGGCCATGAGAACACAGCCAGATGGTGGGTATCTACAAGCCAAGGAGAGGGGCCTCAGGAGAGACTAACCTTGAGGGCACCTTGACGCTGGATTCTAGCCTCCAGAACTGTGAGAAATAAACGTGTGTTGCGTAGTCCCCCAGCCTGTGGTACTATTATAGCAGCTCGAGCTGACTGAGACAGACCCCAGCAGTGCCCTCAACTCCCTCCCTGCCCTCATGTTGAGAATGAAAAATTAGCATGCACATTTACGCAGCACACAGGAGGAAGTCATGAAAATAGTCACTATTTCCAGTGACAAGGAGACTGTTTGAAATCATCTACATTAGCAGAAGGAAACAACAAAAGGTACTGCAAGGTCTTCCAATTTCTGTGTGAAGCAGGAAAAAGTACAACTGAGTGGTCAACATCCAGTTTTTCAGTTAATTTAAATGACACATGAAAAGTCCATGGTGACATTTGGAGGTGAAAAATAATATTTTTTTTGCACTATATTTCCTGTTGTATTTGCAGTTAGGCTGTAAAATCTTGGGAATGACATTCTGGTTTTCCCAAGTAGTCATTTCATTCAAAGCAAATTAGTCAGAGAATCAGCACCTGTATAAATCCATCATCAATGGGGCCCTTGCTCTCAGAACACTACTCTGCTGAATCCTGAGATAAATCTTTATGCCAGAAATCCTATTATTTAGGAATACAACAAAAATAACAATCGGAGATGACATCAGGAAGGTGAGAACATTGTCCTCTTCTTCCTTATGTATCACAAGAAGCTAACATCCGCTCATCATGGGCTAAAGCAACAATACTGGAGCCTGCGAAATACTTGGTTGGCTCCAACATAAATAATCTTCTGTCCTCTGGGAAAAATTCTTTTTTCACTGCATGGCTTCAGAAAGATCATTGGCATGGGCGCACAAACACCTTCTGGAGATGGTGTGGAAATATCACTCAGTGCGTTGAGAACAGATAAGGATGTGTTTTTGCACTTGTGGAGAAGGAGACACTTCTTGGAGTGGAGTGAAGGCTTTTGTCAACACGTCCTTTCTCAGTTCTTAGCCTCTGACTTGTTTAAAGACATCGCAGAGGGTCTCGGTTGGGGGTGGGAGAAGTGTGCGTTTAGGTAGAAGAAATTGGCAAGAGTGCAACACAGATAAAATGGAAGAGATGAGCCAAGGCGAGAGGAAACATCTGGAGCACCCAGCAGGAGGTGGTTTGGGCTCCGTGCCTGAAGTAGGTCGTTATTGACTCTTCTTCATTGTTGGCCTCTAATCTGGTTTTTCCTGCTATTGCAGATTTCTTTAAAAACAAGTAGGATAAGCACACACATTGCCATTTGGCTTTAAAGTTCACAAGAGGTCCTCTAAAATCTCAAAGGCAAGTCCTACTTCAATAATCCACACCTAGATGGGGTTTTTACTTACACTGCTTCTCAAAATACCACATATCTTGGAGCACACATAGCAGGGAAACTCATCGGAACTTTTCTGGTTTGCTCATCACTGATCACAAATCTAAGAGAAAGCCCTGCAACTGCGTTGCTCGGGTCTGACTAGGCTGAGTGACAGCATATTTACCTGGAATGTTCAGAGAAAGGAGTCATTTAAATTTTTGTTTTATTTTATTTTATTTTGGTAAACATCGTTTACCCTCTTAACAAAATTCTTTTTAGGATTTTATTTTTAAGTAATCTCTACACCCTATGTGGGGTGAACTTACCATCCTGAGATCAAGAGTCTTATGCTCTACAGACTGAGCCAGCCAGGCACCTTCACCCCTTAACAAATTTTTAAGTGTACCACACACTACTGTTAGGTACAATGCTATAGAGCACATCTGTAGAACTTACTCTTGTTGCTGAACTGAAACTTTATGCCCATTGATTAGCAACCCTCAGTTTCCCCCTCCAGCTCCTGACAACCATCCCTTTTCTCTTTGATTCTATGAATTTGACTATTTTCGATACCGTGTATAAGTGCAATCATGTAGTATTTATCCACCTGTGACTGGCTTATTTCACTTAGCATCATGTCCTCAAGGTTTGTCCACGTGAGTTGGAATATCAATGTTTAAATCAGTGGAATCGGGTAACCTTTGATCCTGAAGCTCTCTGAGCACAGGTAGACCCCTCCAAGCAAGTGTTCCTGAGTCTTGCAGGTGCGTACTAACCCTTAGTTACAGTGGGACAAGTCCGTAGAAGTAGGAAGCTCAGTTGACACACCACAGACATGGCTTTGGTGAACAAGTTTCAGATGCCTTTTGATGTGTCATTTTTCTTCTTCTCAAAAATAAAAAAATCTAGTCATGTTGGTGACTCTTATCTCTTCCCTCCAATTCAGGTACAGATGTCTGTGGGCACTTCAATCCTAATAGTCTAAGATGTCACTCTTTGGTGACTAAATGAATGAAGCGACACTTTGTCAAAGCAAGAATGAGAAGAAGGAGCTCTTGGAGATTTCGATTTCAGGTAATTTTGCATTACACTCGTATTAACACTTTATTCATTTGAGAGAGCGAGAATGAGAGAGAGAGAGAGAGCACATGAGAGGGGGGAGGGTCAAAGGGAGAAGCAGGCTCCCTGCTGAGCCAGGAGCCTGATGCGGGACTCGATCCCGGGACTCCAGGATCGTGACCTGAGCCGAAGGCAGTCGCTTAACCAACTGAGCCACCCATGCGCCCCAGATTTTATTCTTTTTAATGAAAATTTCATGATGTGACTAAAACATGTCGATCTTTCTCTTTAATCAAAGTGCTCAAAAATGATAAAAGTATTTAAAAAAACTATTATCTTCTTTCTCTGCCAGTCACATTCATTTTCAAAAACTGTCATTTTAATTAAAATGATATTACTTTGGGGTGCGTGGGTGGCTCAGTCGGTTAAGCGTCTGCTTTTTTTTGGCCCAGGTCATGAACCTGGTGTCCTGGGATTGAGCCCCACATGCGGCTCCCTGCTCAGGGGGGAGTCTGCTTCTCCCTTTCCTTCTGCCCCGCCCCCCACCTCGCTTGTTCTCTCTCTCAAATAAATAAATAAAATCTTTTTTAAAAAAATGATATTACTTTACTCAGAAATGGAGGAAATTATGGGGATAGAAGAATGGGTGGGTAGGACTCCTTTAGGACTGATGATATAACGCCCTCTGGGTACAGATAATCTCTGCTCCCTACTGGGCTAGGACTTCTTAGTCAGATACACAACCCATGTTAATAATGGCCACTTACTGAGTGCTCACTGGGAACTACGGATGGTATTTATAGACATTATTTCACTGAACACTAACACCAAACCTACAAGATAGGCACTATTATACGCACTTTCAGATGAAACTGAATCCTAGTGAAACTAAGCACCTTGGCCAATTAGTAAGTGGAGAACCCCACCTGGAATTAATGAGACCAGTGGCTCGTTCTCATCAGGGCACTGGGCATCTCCGAGGCCAAAACTATTTTCATAGTATTAAGACTTTGCTTTTCTTACTTTCATTCTCTCATGAGTATACAGCCCAGTTTTCCAGAAGCTACATAATGTGTGTTGATGGCAGCATTCTGACAAGCTAATAGAATGGGTATTCTTGTACTTTAAAAATGTATCGGTTTTCATTTCTAACACGATAATTATTCATAGAAATAACCCACATGAACAAAAGCTCTTTGAAGTCCTCAATAATTTTTAAGAGTGCAAAGCAGCTCTGAGACGTGAGAGTTTGAAAATCACGGCATTACATTGTACCGTTTTCCACGAGTCGAAAGTACCCCGACTTCAGATTTCAAGTAGCCCAATAAAAAACAATTATATCAAACGAAGGAAACCTTCTCAATAAGTGTCATCAAACCAAAAAAAAAGGGGGGATTGTTGTAATTTATGGGGTGGGACTTCTTCATTTCCCAAGGTTGAAGAGAAATCGTGGATTGGTCTCAGACATAGTTTTGATGCAGATTTTTACTGAATCCTAGAGATGTCTATATGAGCTGTCATCATCATTTCTACCCAGGACTACCCTTGGTGTCAAAGAACAAATTTACCGCTCTCATGGGACATAATATAAAGCTTAAAAGCCCAGTTAAGGATCCAGAGTCAGACCGCCTTGTTTTAAACCCTGACTTACCAGCTATGAAACCACAGGCAAGTTATACTAACCCTGTCTGAACCCATTTCCTCAACATATAATAACATATATAATTATTATTGTTATTATTTTATAAGGTTATTGGAAGGATTGAATGAGGTAATGCTTCCCCAACGTTAATGAACTAAAACTTATTTAAAATGCTTAGCACAGGGGCACCTGGGTGGCTCAGTCGTTAAGCATCTGCCTTCGGCTCAGGTCATGATTCCAGGGTCCTGGGATCGAGCCCCGCATCAGGCTCCCTGCTCAGTGGGAAGCCTGCTTCTCCCTCTCCCAGTCCCCCTGCTTGTGTTCCCTCTCTCGCTGTCTCTCTCTCTGTCAAATAAATAAATTTTTTTGAAAAAAAAAGTGCTTAGCACATGGTCCTTAGCACATAATAAACAGTCAATACATCTTAGCTTTCCTATTATTTTGGGGTCAGTTGGTAGCTAAACAGACCCTTTGATGTGCTCTTATTTTCTTCCCCCTTAGCTCCACTCAGGCTTCAATGAACATTTGGTCCTTTATATGGCAAGGAATTAATTCTTCCTTTTCTATCACATTTTTAGCACAAAGTGACTTAAAATAATCAGGAAGATTTTCAAGAGGCGTCTCAGCTGGTTGCTTCTCCTGTTTGAGGAACCATCTGTCAAAGAGGGTGATTCTGGAGAAGATATAAATTATGGACCTTGCTCTTACACCATCTCTGCTGAGAACCATGGGTGTGACCTAGAATAGATCCTGTCCCCCTCTGAGCCTTGTTGTGCCCTTGTGGGAAGGGAAGGGGTTTCCCTACACAGTTTATAGAGATCCTTGCAACTGCATCATTGTGTGATCATATATTTTCAGATGTAAGCATTCTTTCCCCCCTAAAAAAACAACAAAATATCCAATGTGTTCATGGAATTATTTTATGATATTATATTTAAGTAAAATTGAGTAAATTTTGCAAACAGGAATTTCAAGTATTACAAAATATCAACATCAGTGTATTGTTCTTTATATTTTCCAGACAAAACCCAGATTTGAATATGTGCATGGTGTTTTATCTTTTTTCTTGAGAATTTCTGACTTATCACAGGAACATAATCTAATCCTAGAGTGATTTCCCTAAGGGATTAGTCAATGTTTATTTTAATGCCTTTTAAATCTTTGGGTTCATAAAATCTTACATCTCTCAATTTGAATCAAATCTTGATTTCCTGGAAATCCTGGTTAATGTCAACAATCCCCTGAGTCCTTAAAGAGTAGCTGATAACTTGTGGAAATATTTGAAGCAGATTAAATTTTAGTGACCCATGGCTTTCCTACATGGGGAACAATATATTTTTAGCCTTGTTTATTCACACATTTTAATGGGAAAACAAAAACTTTTTAGTAAGTCAGTCATCAAATATTTATTGAGTACTTTGTTCTATGAAGCTACAATATTAATAGGCTAATTTATTTAATTAAGCTAATCCCTTGAATCTAAATGATGTAAATTATTCCTTTGATTTTTCCTCCACACCGTTGTTATTTACAGAGATTGCCTTTATACGCACTCACTCATAAATGTTCTTCAGTGCATTTCTCTCCGTTCTCTATCAAGCTGTCTAAAGATGTAAAGGTGAATAAGACATTAATATATATAGTACTATAGATATTAAATATATAGTATATGTGTTTTAGATACTAGTATACATATAGATTAATATGTATATAGTATATATTTGCTAACCAATTTTATTATAAGCTTAAAATCAGCAAGGACTATATTGTCTCACATTATTGTATGACTTCCTCCCCCCCATCTCTAATAAAATATGTTCTGCACTTGGGAGAAGAATAATCAACACTCTGACTTATTGCCGTCGTTTGGGCTAATGGAGTACTGGAGAGTTCGGTGCTAGAGAACGGAACCCAATCTACGACATTTAAAGGGAAGCTTTTGTGACATTAGCCAGGCACAATGGGATAATAAACATTTACCATCATCACCAACAGCATCATCATTATCATAGATCAAATATAATGATTGGGGAAGAGCGGTCCCTGGGGAGACTACTCTAAGGTGACATCTGAGTCTGTTTCTCTCATTGGTGTTCCTCTCTTGCGGGACCAGGTAGGGAGAGAAGATCAGGTGTTGAACACCTGAAACTAATAAAACAGTATATGTCAACTATATTTCAATTAAAAATAGATTAAAAAATAAAATACAGGGGTGTGTGGGTGGCTCAGACAGTTAAGTGTCTGCCTTCGGCTCAGGTCATGATCCCAGGGTCCTGGGATCGAGCCCCACATCAGGCTCCCTCGGAGAGCCTGCTTCTCCCTCTCCCACTGCTGCTGCTTCCCCTGCTTGTGCTCTCTGTCTCTCTCTCTGTCAAAAATAAACAAAATCTTAAAAAAATAAATAAAATAAAATACAAAAGAAAGGATTTGCAAATCAGAATGTACAATGAACAAGAATGAACAAGAGACTCCCGAGAGAGGGCAACAAGAGGAAGGAAAGAGGAGAGAAGGGAACCTGAGAAGGATCCTTCCCAGATGCTGATCAGCAGCCTCAGCAGCAGGTGAATGAGTGTCATCAGTCACAAAAGGTAAGCTCACAAGCTGCCCTCCGGTGTCGGGATGCCAGTGCTGATTGGCTTATTCAAAATGAGAATTCTGTGGAGTAATTATAACACCATACCTGCAGAAATCTTATTTTAGACCTACAATGCTCTATTAGAGACTTTTAAATAATTTTAAATAAAACTTGGGTCTAAAATCAGACAAGACAACATTTGGAGATTTGGGCCTGCTGCTCAAAATAGACAAAAGCCTGGTTAGCCAGGAAGCGACTCTGTGGCCAACAGGGCCAATCAAGCAATGACCCTCCCAACCTAAAGCCTACAGCCCCGGCTCCGCAAAGCAGGACAGACAAACCACTCAGGCAGGCTCTCTCCAGGGTAGCATTAGTCCAAATTCTTATTCACCCCACAAATGTGTAAGGTCCCTATACCTTGAGAAAGTGCTAAGCATCCCCCCAATCGTCACCCTGCAAACCAAGTTAACTGTGGCTCTCCCATGAACAGCAAGCAGCTTTGAGGTCAAGGGCCAGCCTCAAAAACAGCCCCAGAAGATGTACCACCTCTCGGTTGATGATAAACTGTGCTTGCTCCTACCTTTCAAATGGAAATACATGTATCAGAGCACTGTTGTTCCATGCCCTAAAACCTAGATCACAAAGTGTAGTGCGCATCAGACTTTCCCACCTGCTTGTTGAAACTGAAGATTGCTTGGAACACCCCCCAGCTTTTGATTCCTCAGGTCTGGAATGGGTCTAGGAATGTGTACACTTTAATCAACCCTTCCATCTGAATTTGACACGGATGGTTTAAACACATGGATCAATCTTGCAGATGTAGCCCCAGCATATTTTTTTTAAATGTCATGCTATGTCTTAATGTTTGCCACATTTTGGGTTTTCCAGATCTATAAAATCTACATAGGAAATCAAAATCTGTATCACAGCGGTGCCTGGGTGGCTCAGTCGTTAAGCATCTGCCTTCGGCTCAGGTCATGATCCCAGGGTCTTGGGATGGAGCCCCACATGGGGCTCCCTGCTCCACGGGAGGCCTGCTTCTCCCTCTCCCACTCCCCCTGCTTGTGTTCCCTCTCTCACTGTGTCTCTCTCTGTCAAATAAATAAAATCTTAAAAAAAAAATCTGTATCACAGGCACTAACGTCTTAAGTTCCTGTCAAGGAAAATGTGTGTGTGTGTGTGTGTGTAGAGATTGGTGCAGATGATAAACTCTTCAGAGTTCCTTCAATTTGGATCCCATGTGACTTTGTATTTAGCCTGATCTCTGTCTGCCCCTGATGTTATGAGAGGAGAAATACACTTCCCAGAGTGATCACATTAATGCCAGGGCAGGGAAGCTCATTAGTGATTCAAAGTGATGTCTAAGAGGGAGACTTATGACTATCTTTATTTCCTGAAGGTAAACAAGCTAATTTGCATAGGAAAGGATGACTTTTTCTGAAGCTTGCCTGGAAATAAAAATGTATCTATAAAAACAACTTGTTGGTATGGCTTAAACTCCCTCAGACCCAATTCTTATGCCCTGTGAGGAAGAGTGCAAGAAGTAGGCTGCGGACACATCCGTGGACCTCAGCTTGGTGGCAGTGTGTGCCTCGAGGCTCTCTGTGGTTGAGGCTGAGGACCCACCTAGGAGAAGAAGCTGGTATTACAGCCTAGATAAAGAGAACGAGGGAGCTTACCCATGCCAGAGGCTATAGATAAATGACTGGTACAGAATAGGTTCTCAATCACTATTTGTTGAATGAATTAGCTCCCTGATATATTGGTTGCTCACGCTCTTTTTTAAAAAAGAATATCAATTGTTAAGTCTTTGCATGATCCCCTCCAACAATGAAATGTTTTCTACCATTCTAAATTCCTCCTTTTGGGCGGCTAGTGTAGACATAGATATTTTCATAGGGTTGTAATTGAGTGTGTGCTAATACAACCCACAAGTTGTTTCATGGATCGGAGTTTTTTCCCCACAAATGTTCTGAGTGGGCTCCAGGAGACCGTTCGTTTCTCTCACCCACCCGTGGCTGCCTCTCTGACCTCCCAGACCCATTGCTGTCTCCTCCAGACCTGCAAGAGGCTCATGTCTACCTGCCCACAGCCTGTGCCTTCCAGAAGGCTTCTCAATTCAAACCATATCTACAGAGAAGGAAGAGAAAAGAGCTCATTTCAGTTGCCTCAAGACTGCCCGACTAAGAATTTTTGGTGGGGAAATTTAGCCAAAATGATTCTATAGCACTTTCTTCCTCCCTTCAAGCTCTGTGGGTTTTCAGAAAGACTGTTTACAGCCTCTCCTCAATCCATCTCCTGCCCTGAAACACACACACACACACACACACACACACACACACACACACACACACACACACACACCACCATTGTCTAAAACAAGGTCCAACTGACTGCCTCTGGGAACATCCCCCGAAATCTTCATCTTCCCTTCAGAAACATTCTCAGCTGACTTTGCCATCAGTGACATAAAAACTAAGTTTCTTGTATTCTTGGCTCTGACTTCTTTCCCTTTTTTATTTTTTATTTAATGTGGTCTTAAATCCAAAATGGTTCACACTATACTGATTAAAAAAAGAAAAGAGAAACTAGCAGAGAAATATTTCCATTTTCAATTGTATATTTTTACAAATCTTCATGAATAGTTATTTCCATCCCATGTGGCTTTATCGGGTCCTGTCTTGAATCTTGCCTTATAGCTGTCACAACTGCCCAGAAGGCCAGCAGTGTCCCTATAGTGAAAACAATCTAATGTGACTCCAAATTTGCCTATTTAAGAAGGACAAAAGTCACCATCTAATTATCCACCATGGCAAGAAAGCAGCTGGGTAAATGTTGCTCATCCAGGTAAGGCAGACGACTGCAGCTTTCTAAATTGCAATTAGCTAGCCGACTAACAATGCAAAAATCTCATAATGACCAGAAGGGTCAAAAATGCTACCTCCTATTGTTCTTTGCTCTCTATGCTTTTGCTCCCTTGATTCTCTCCTTTCTGACCCATCAGTGTAGGTCTCAGAAGACAGACATGATTGGGGTGCGGGGAGTTATTGTGATAAACCATAAACATAATGATATGCAGTCATTGACAACACACTACACAAAACACAAATATAAGGAATTATGACAACAGTCATAGCTTCTGGAAAGTGTGTAAAACAGTATTGTAAATCAAGCATACTTTCATGTATTTTTTGCTTTATATTATCACTTCAAAGATGCATCATTTTCACTTTTAATAGGCAGTCATGAAAACCCCCATCCTCCCTCAGCTATTTGCCAGAGAGTTGATAAACAAACACTTAAAAGCTCTAAAGGAGTTTTTTACTTCAGAGAATCTTAAAGATGGAAGGGACTTAGGAGCCCATCTAGTGCATTGGTTCTCAGACTTCTTTTGCTGGACCCACGACTAGAGATTCTGATTATATCGACTGGGCAGGAGCCTGGCAAAGTGTTCATTTAAAAAGCCCCACAGTTGTTTTGATACCCAGCCAATATGGACAAATCTAGTCCAAACATCTTATTTTTAACACAAAGGAACAGAGAGACTAAATGAATTGTTAATGAAACATTTGAATCTCTTTTGAAACAAAGTAAATATCTTTCATTTTTCAATAACATTAATCATGTGCCTACCCTGTGCCCTGCTCCCTATTAAGCAATGATAGTATGCGGACAAACAAGATGTGAATTTTGCCCTCAATCATCTTACCTAGTCAAAGCAAATAATCATCCTCTAATTATGAAATGAGTTACACATAATAAAAACATTTGCAAACTATGAATGCTATGGAGGTATAATGTATAATTATGGTTTCTCTGCATTTGGATCTTGGAATTCTGTTTAAAGCAAATACCTCTGCGCTGGTTTTTCTTTTTAGGAAATCGTTGTTTCCTGTTTTCACATGTGATGGAACAACTTGAGAATTCTGTATCACCAATTCGAGAAGATTGATAAATAACCTCTGTGTATCAGCTGAACTAACCAGCCAGAAACCACCGTGGTCCTATCTCCATTGACCTTTGTAAACATACTTGCTCATCCGCGTAGAGGTGGGCAAATGAATAGACTGTGGGCTTCACCATCTCCAGAACTATCCTGCTGCCCTTTTGCAGAAGACATAAGGTAACAACAACTTTTGTATGTGTTGAGTTCTTGAACATGCATTTCCTTGCCAAGAACAAGTCAACGCTTTTGCTGAAGGCTGACCTGGTGGTATGGTCCCCACACCCTAATCTGCTAACCCTTCCATCTGCCAGGGACCCAGTCTCCACAGTGGACACTAGGTTGCTTTGGGTAGTAAAGTGGACAGCACTGGAGTTCCTTTTCCATTCCCATGGCTAGTGCAGGGGCACTTAGTCCCTGATGGAGTGCTCCAGAAGATTAGGAAGGGCATTTCTTTTCCACTAACTGCACACCAACAGGATGAGCCGACTCAGGGGCTCACGAATGCCTCAGACAATTCTATTCTCTGAGTTTACTTCTCACTCTTCTGTCCTTTCTTGTGCCATTTGGCACAGGTCTCGGCTCCATAGGAAACAAACTTTTGGATTTTTTCATTTATATTTAGATTCTCTTATTTCTTATTTGGGGCAGAATTTTCCTAATAAATGCTTAGATGGCAACTCCACAGTTATGAGTGATTTTTCGTTGCTGGAATAAACACTGGCCAACGAGTTATATAAGTAGGTCCTTGACTGGCTTAGGAAAAAATCATTTTATTGTTAAGAACAAATGATAGAAGGGAAATTCCCTGCTGGCGGAGCTACAAGGCTCAATGAGGGAGCTTTAGGGATATTACATTTTTGGGGTACACCACTAACATTTTGAGAATGGCATCCTAAACGATGATGATCATTCTCTTCCACAAATTATCCTTTTCTCTGGGAAAAATCCTGAGATGGATGGAGCACAAGTCTCACATACAATCGCCTCTGATGTGCTTGTTTTTATGAAAGAACTTAGATAGATACCGACTTGAGGCGCCCCCCCCCCCAGAGGAGAATTACTTATGGATTCATAAGATCCAGTCATCCTACAGTTGACCTTGTTCACTTCTTTTATTCTTGCCTGTATCCAGGATGAATTAAATATAAAGAAAACCAGCCCAGCTGAGGATGTGGTGGAAACTTTGGTCTCCGGACAAGGAATCCGTTTCATGACATTGTAATCATGCCTCTCCTCTCAGAGTCTGACTGTGGAGAGAGATGATCCTCCTGGGTGACAATGCCTCCGTCCCATCCCTCTCTCCAAAGCCTCATCTCAGGTTTGCTCTCAAACACTACGTACCAAGCATCCGTGGCCATCTTTCAAGCTCCTTTCCTGTTTATTGCCTTACAACTGGGAAATGGCCCACTGAACAAAGGCAGCTCCCCAAGGCCAAGCAGTATGCAACATGCTAATAAATATTCAAGCCAATGTCTTTCAAATGTTATTGTGAATCATCTTTCCCTCCTTCCTTCCCATGGTTCAGTCATCTTGCTGGCTCCAGATTTTCACCTTTTGTCTCAGGCCTCAGCTGCCTTCAGTTTACTGCATATGACTACAATTGTCTTTGTCCCCTTTAACCGCTTCACTGTGTCTCATTTTCCTAAAGTCTCTGGCACCCACTTTTCCACAACATTGTTCCTTTGTTCCAGGGAAAAAAATAATTTTTGGAAGCAGCAGAAACACAGTTCCAAAGGCCACAGGGTGACATCCTCTCTCACCTGATCTTTATTCATATCTGGGTTTTTTAATTGCATTTTTTTCCCATGTCTCAAGCACCATACACCTCCCTTCCTCCCTGACAGGAAGGAGCATTTTATTTCTCATTCAAAATGCTTTCCTACTGATCTCTATTCTTCAGAAGCTCCAGAGGCCCCTTGTTACCTGTTGGTTTTTCTCATGTTGGTTGATCTGTTGGCCTTGCTGTAGTTTATTACCTTTTGTACCTTTTTTTCCCTCTTTCCGAACTTAGGCCAGAACTTACAACCTGCTGTCTTTTCTCATCTTCACTATCATTATCTTCAGACCGAGTCTTCCCAAAATGGATTTTTTTTTTTTTTTTTTTACCAACCCCGTGCTCTTTAAAGAAACAAAGAGGAGAATTATGTGATGGTTTCCACCGTCGGAGCGTCTGTGGCTTTGTTTGAGCGAGAGCTTCAAATCCAAAGCTAAACCTTGACTTAACACACAAACTCAATTGACGAGAGGAGTACCCGTGTTCAAGCCCACCAATTGGCCGAGGACACAATCAGAGGGTTATTGGCAGGTATCTTCTTATCTCCCTGGTGCACTGAAAAAACTCAATTCATTAAAATAATAAAAAAAGATCTTGGTCCCTCATGTGAGCGGCATGTGATTTTCCATGAACGTTCAGCTCAGAAGGCATCGTGCCTATTATACATTCCATTTATAAATCAAACACCCCTCGTCCTGCGGCTGCACGCTGACATGTCAGCGAGGTGTGGGTCAGCCGCACACACTTCCACGTGAACAGCAGATTAAGGCAAAGAGACAGGGAAGCGGCTCTTTTTTCCCCCCCCTTTTCCACCAGTAATAGGCAGCTGGAACGTTAAAATTGGGCTGAGACTCCAAAAACCAAAGTCCCATGAACCATAGAAGCAAAGAGACTTGAGATAAAAGACAGGATCTGTCTGTTCTCTTGGATTCTTCACCTTTCTTTCTCTCCCCTTCATCATGTTCATTGGAAAGGAAAGTATGTGCATGTGTGTGTGAATTAAAGAATATATCTGGGAAAAGATGGGATAAAATCTAGCCCAAGAAAGACTTTGGTTTCTAAAGCCTGGGAAAGTGGTTTGGGGACTGGGAGTCTAGGGCTCTGTCTATGCCCAGAAAGAGGACGTTCGGGTTGACAAGCAGAAGGCCATGGAGGGCCCTGCTGAGTGGCTCCACCATGAAGGTAGCATGTTCCGTGTCAGCCAGGCTGTGTTCTAAAGTCACTCCGCAGTTCCTTGCTACACATGGGATTAGCTTTATCTTGTAGCCTCCCATCCATGTCAAAAACATTCGATTCACCAAGACCCACTGGGGGAGAAGATTTTGTTAAGAAAATTGCCTACTGGACAAGGTATGTCAAAACTTTCCAATCTTTGCTCCCTTGCCCCCACTCCTATCACTCAAACCCCGATTACCTTTTGTCATGAATAATAGAAAACAAAATTAGAGGGGAGGCAAAGGAGAAGACATCTACTTATAACCTGTATTTCCTTCAGACTTTTTAACATACTCTACTAGATAAGAACCAGGAAGCAAATGAGTTTGAGGGGATTTAGAAAGATAAAAATCTACCGAAAGTGTGAGGTTCTGAAACTGTACATTTTCTTTAGAAGATGACCACATATCATGGGTATTGATCCTATATACAAATCAGGGGAAACGGAGATCATGGAAAGTGGTAGCAACATAATTTACTACCTATTTTTTCTTATATGTCATGTGCTAAGAATTACAGATCTCCCTGCTCCCCATACCTTGAGGAATATAGAATAAATAATTTGGTAAAATCCCAAACAGGAAAAAAGAATGAAGATGATTGAAGTAGACCGTAACTAGTTATTTCCTTGAAACAGTGAAATATTGTCAAAACAAGTAGACCCGTGGCATGGTAAGCTAACAGGACACGTCACTAATATGTCCCTGCCAAAGACCATAAAGGAATGATCTAGAATTCAAGGCAATTTTAAGAAAAAAAAATCAGTCGTGTCAGAAATGTTTCATTAATGGGCTTAATTTTCATATTGAGAGTATTTTACAATCTTTGGTTGTTTTAGAACCAGCATTTGGTGTAGCTTGCAAAAAAATATAAATGGTAGACAGATTGAGCAAAGTATTGAGGGAGGGGGTCTAAAGACATGAATTTGAAAAAACAAAATCCTCAGATATTTTTAATGTAGATCAAAAGTCAAAAACCATCGAGATAGCGACTTGGTCCATGTACAATTTAAGGACTTCAAATAATAAATAATGTGTGATTGTTTGAACACAGAGTTGCCATTCCACATTATTTTGCCTTGTAATGGCAATGCATCTGTGTTGTTCGCTTTGGTCCTCTTTATGGAATGGCCTTTGCTAGAGGTGGTAGCACTGGGAAAGGAAAAACCAGTTGACTTCTAACTGTAGGTCAGCTCGCTCCTAGTATCACAAAGAACATGCTGCCTGGACTGACCCACAGAAACCATCATGATGTAGCCCGCTTTGTCTTTTAAGGCCTTCTGGATCTGGCATAATTCTTCTCACTAATAAGGCCATGTTTACCACTGTTTTCATTAAATACAGTAAACTGAACTGAGGATATCTTACTTAGATGGTGCATAATGTATATCCTCTGAGCATTTTTATGTTATACTCTGAGTTTTTAAGATAGTTTCTAATTCTTTAATTAACTGAGTATAGATGACTTATGTTCTCAAAGTAGTGATTCAACTGATATTGCAAAGTAAGCTTCTTCCTTGGCTGGTGACATCACAGGGTGCATAAAACAAGCAGTGATGGTCGTCACAGGATAACACCAATGGATTCATATTTAAAGTAGTTAATTTGCTTAGAAGCAATATTGAGAAATATAGAATATATGCCCTATCCACTCACAAATGTGCTGCGACTAATTAAGATGCATTTATCCTTCGACGATCATGCTTTTCATACGTTACCAACATAAAATGCCATGTTAATACTGTTTCGTCCTCCACAGACTTGTGTGTGCTCTTTACTCAGATATTTTTTTGCTCCATAACCGAAGTCTAGCTCTTTGTTAAAGTCCTTATCTGTCAACCTATTGCACACATCTGTATTCAGAGCTTTATCAAAAAGTCACAGTTCATGATTCCTTCTGATGATAAAGCATTTAAATAAAAAATAAATATTAAATAAGAATTATACAATATAATAACTGTAAGATGCCTTAGAAAACTTCTATTCTAAAGCTTTCCATGAACAAGTGAAAAAACTAAGGTACCAGAGGCAAGATGCTCGGATGGCCCAGCTTGAATAAAAATGAAGTCTCCTGTCTCCTCTGTGCCTTTCTTACTAAATCCTGTTGCTCTGATAGTTACTAATTAACCGGGTTCAGGTTAATTAAGAAATGGGAGATACTGAGTCTTGACTTAAGAAATTTGATCCACCAACCTAAGATGCGAACAGAGGGAGGAGAACCCCAAAAGAAGTGATAAATCACAAGGCACAGAGGATGATCTGCAAACAATATAAAGGAGAAAATGTTGGAAACAGTTAAAAGCCCAGCCAGTCATGATCAGAAACATACAGGTACGCTGTATGGTGGAAATAATTCTAGTTATAAATGTTTTCATTAATAAAATATTTAAAGAGAGAAGGTTTTTCATTTCTACATATTTTGGGTGAGATTTATATCTGAACCAAAATACAAAAATTCACTTTCAATAATAACACAAATCTCTTTCTTAGTTCACTACAACTATTCGAGTAGTAAGCCTAATGTGTACTTGATATCACATCCGATGCTTTATGTCTGCCACTAGAAAATGAATCCCAATATTTTTTAAAGATCAAATAAGACTGGCAAACTTCCATATAGTTTACTAAGAATGGAGAATCATGTTAGCAATTCTCTTGTTGCTACTGTTTTATTTCAAAGTTAAATTTTATATGTATTAAAGTTATATATGCATAGCCTAAAATTTCAAATAATTCAAAGCCTTGCTTAAAAAAAAAAAGAGTCCCCTGACCTTGGAACTGCTGCTCAGGGGCAACCCCTTTAAATATTTCTAGCTATTTAATATATGTTAATATTATCTTCCAATACATGTTTTCTTGTACATCATGAGTTTTCAAGATTAGGAATTAACAATTTCCCTCTCACCATAAAAACTGAGGATTTAGTTTTTCTTCAACACTGCTGCACCCATCCACATCAGAGACAGGTAGATACACATACCTTCCCTCCTTCTATTTCTCTAATATAGTTACATCTTAACTTTTGATTAGCTCATTTTCAGTGTTGATAGTATTATTCATAGGTTCATCTCATCTTCTATGAGCTACGTTATTAAATAATACTTCTTTTTCCTCACACTTTAACATCTCTGAGTTCTGGAGGTGTCTCTCAGTGGTGGTTATCCAGACGGCTGTGATAATATCTGTTAGTGCACATGTACAAGTTTGGCAAGAATGTCATTGCTTCAGTTGAGTTCATGCATGATAGGTATTACACATGTTGGGAGTGTGCAAAATGTCTTCAAAAAGATTACAGTGTGAATTGGCATTAAAACAAAAAGTTCTGTGTACACAGAGAGGCAAAAACAAAACAAAGCAAAACAAGTCAGATCACTGGAGCATAAATTTATTAGTAGTAAAGCAAATATTTGCTCTTAGGAGAATGGCAGCAATTCAATATTTTCTTGCAAAGCATAACCCAGGGCTTTGTGAGATCTAAGAAAAAAAGATACCCATGAGTTGATGAAAGTGTTATGTTAATTCATGAGAATATGCAAAGGATTCCCTATTACAGCAATGAGACTGAAGGCAGAAAAATATACCAAATCCCTCAGTCTAGAAGAGTGAAATTTCAACGTAGCAAGAGACTGCTGTGACTTGATTCATATATCACACAGAACTAACAGTAAGTCACTGTGTCACCATTTGATTACGGATTTTTCCTCATGATACATAAAATATTGGTACACCTTGTGTTAGTATCTTAGAGTCAACAAAACATGGAATGAAATATAACTATATTTCCTTTTTGAACAATTTGTCTTCCTTAGAGTTATTTGGTTTTTCCATTTGTGCTGTTTTCTAAATGCTTATCACAAATTCATCCACAAAGTGTTCTCTAAAAGTATAAATCTCTGAAACAAGGCAAGATCAGGACTATTCCCAGCTTCCTCTGATTAGTCCATTCTGAACAGCTATTGCACAGCTGATGTCCCACAATCTCCCTTCACTAGCACCCTCAGAAATTTATTTCTCCCTGAGTGTGTGTTCTAGATACCATGTCATTCCCCTTGATTTATTTTCTTGTTTTGTAATACCACATCCACTAATTAGTTCTGGAGAAAGGATTCATAGAAATCCTATTTTTTGAGAACTTGCCCGTCAGAAAATATCTTTACTCTGAATGATAGTTTGGCAGTACGTGGAATTCCAGATTGGAAATCATTTACCTTCAGAATTTTTATGATATTATTCCATTCACTTCTAACTTCCAGTGTTATTATCGCTAACTCAAATGTCCTTCTGACATTCTATGAACATGCCTTGGTCCCCACTCTCCACTTTATCCAGTTCCTAACCTCCACTCTACCTAGAAGTTCTCCTTTTTATATCCAGTGTACTAAAATTTTATGGTGATCTCACATAATGTAGATTTGTTTTCATCCATTATGCTAGGCTCTTGGTGGGTTCATTTAAATAGTCATGGGAAATTTTCATGCATTGTTTCTCGGGTAATTGCTCTTCCTTTCATTCGCTTTCTGGAATCCCTATTACTTAAACATGGGAATTCTTGGATTATCCAAATTGTTAAATCTTTTCTATGTCCTATTTTCATTAAATTGTCCTACCTTTTTGGACGTTTCCACTATTTTCTTTCTACTTTATTCTTAAACTTCTGCATTCCTATTTTTAATTTCAAGGGTTCTTTTATAAGTCTCTGAATGATGTTTTTTAGTAGCATAATGTTCTTGTTTCATAGATACAATGACTTCTCTTGTATTTCTGGGGGTAGTCAACCTCACAGTTTTCTTCTCTTTGTATGATCTCTCTTTCCTCTAAATTTCCTTATTTATTTGGTCTGTCTTTTCTCTTAGAGGTATTCCTCAAATGTATGATAATCTGCTTGTGTTTTTAAATGGAGAACTAAAAAGCCAATTGGAAGTTGTAAGGAAGTGAGGCTTCATGAATGATGGACTTCACTCTAAGATGACTTTGCTTGGCCTTTTTGTTACTGGATCCTTGGCTGTCAGTACTATTAAGTCCATACTCTTGGGCTAGTAGTCAGATTCCTCAGAGAAAAGACTTCCAATCTCCTGCCCAGCTTCTGGCACTTCGGAAGCCTGGTAAGGGAATAAAGTTGAGGTTTTCCCTTTTTATTATAATCACCCTCCTCATCCTGTTTTTAGGGGATTACCCTACCCTCAGCTGTGCTGGTGTCCCTTAGTCCAAAGATCTTTGGTTCACCTCTCCAGAAACTAAATCTCCTCTCTTTGTGTTATGGTGTGGAGTAGAGAAGAGGGGCAATTGCCCACCTTCACAGAATGAAAATACTGACCTGGGGCTTAACTGATTCTTTAATAGCCTTGCAAGCAATTCTGTTTTCAGCCCCATCTACACTTTCACTTTCAAAGACACCTTGTACTGCTAGTTCCTGAGCCTTTGTGGTTTACAGGGTCGAATCAGGTTGTTTCTGTGCTTTCTCTATAGCAAGTCTTCAGCCTTCATGGACTGGTACTTGTCTACCGCCTTTCCAACTTCCAACATTCTGCTGTTGTTATCTGCTCTCATGTTCTCTTTGTCTTTGACAATATGTACCTTTAAAAATACCTTTACTTTCATCTTAGTGTGACTTTAGGAGGAAGCTGTGGTAATCCCCTATGTTCAGTTCATCAACTAGTTGAAATGCTTCCCTTTCCCCCCTGCCATTAAACATAAATAGCACATAAATATGATGTCCTTCATGGAATCACCCATATCGTGGACTTTGAAGTTTAGAAATATCTATAGATAGAAAGACATAGACATAGACAGACATATCTGCTCTGGTAAGAGAAAACAAGCATTCTGTATAAGTGTAACAAGGCATGAACTGTTTATATTGGCTAGTAGCTGAAGAAAAAGTAAAAGATTTTCCTCTTGTCCATGTCTCCTGGATTTTAGTTAAAATTTTTTCTCAGCTAGATATAGATGGTTTTCTATCACTACCAAATAGAGAAAGGTCATGAGAGAGAGAGAAAAATATAGCCAAGGTTAGCAAGCAAGTCTCAACAATAAATCAAACTGGAGTGTCAATTGAGTTTGGATCATCTGGATGATTCAAGCTGATGGATCCTGCCCACCCCGCCATGACCGTCTATCCAAAAACATGTTACTCCACCCCTGCTGTGTACTAGGCGTGTGCTTCAAAGATCACTGACCCCACTGACATCTCCAAAGATGTAAGCAAGTCAAGAGAATCCCATGCCCTTTGTCACAGGCATCAAGTGACTGAGGTTTTAAGAATTTCAGCACATGGCATTCTCCTGGCCACAATGATTGGCACCAAGCTCAGATCACTTGCCTAATAAATGAAGAAGGCATTCCTTCTCCTTGAGCATTTTCAAGAAAGCAAATAGCCCAGATACTTTTGGCAGACTCTCTAGGTCTGCAAAGAAAGTTGGCTTGGGATTGAAGACAACACACTGGATGGCAGAGCCGAGGAACAGACAAAAAAACACACAAGATACTTGATAAACAAACCCAGAAGCCTGGCCACCTGGGTATTTTCCATTATATGAGTCAATAAACTCCCTTGTTTTTTTTTGTTTTTTGTTTTAAAGATTTTATTTATTTATTTGACAGAGAGAGACACAGCGAGAGGGGGAACACAAGCAGGGGGAGTGGGAGAGGGAGAAGCAGGCTTCCCGCAGAGCAGGGATCCCGATGCGGGGCTTGATCCCAGGACCCTGGGATCATGACCTGAGCCGAAGGCAGACACTTAACGACTGAGCCACCCAGGCGCCCCTAAGCTCCCTTGTTTTTAAAGTTGAGTTAAAGTGGGTTTTTCTTTACTGATAAATCTCACCACATGCCTATATTATCTAGATTACCTACCACCATTATGGAAAAAAAAAAAATTCCCCCGAGTTTGCCCATATTTACCCAATGAGCTTTTTTTTTTTTTTAAGATTTTATTTATTTATTTGAAAGACTGAGAGCAAAAGAGCACAGAGGGAGAGGGAAAGTAGACTCCCTGCTGAGCAGGGAGCTCCACGAGGGGCTTGATCCCAGGACCCTGGGATCATGACCTGAGCTGAAGGCAGACACTTAACCACTGAGCTACCCAGGCCCCTGGACCCAATTAACTTTAAAAGAGGGTTAAAATGGTTCTGACATTAAAATTTAAATCCTATTGATAAAATGCATTTATGACATGGGCTTATTTGCAGTTGAGTGAACTCCTTATCATCATCAATTGTCTTTATTATACACAACAAATATTTATGTATCTTTCCCTCAAGACAGCATTTCCCTTTTTCTTTCTTTCCTTGATTAGTAGTAGTTCTGCTTGGGCATAACTTTTAAAATCCATTTACTACGTCAGCAAAATGAAAACTGTCAAGTCACAAGCATTAGAAAAAAAGGAAAGAATAATCATATTCCAACAGAACATTTAATTTAAATTCATAAAATAAATACAGATCAGGATTACTCCACCTACAAAATTACTTGAAAGCTTTGTTGAACTTTACTTTATAAAGATGAATATATTATTGATGAAATAACACTAGGATAAAGCAGCTAAAATTGTAGCTGCCCCAGTGTCTGAATAATGCACACATTTATAGAGAATCAAACCAGATAATTGAGGAAAATTAATATACTTTGAAATCTAATTATTTAATAGACTGTCTTCAGTAATTTAGGTAATTGTCAATTTTCCTTTTTGTTTTGTAATTTTCTAAACAAAATGAGAAACATAACAAGTATAATAAACACATAAAAGAATAATTCCAGGGCCCTACTTCTTATTATTCTTTTCTAACCAAACTCACTGCTTTAGTAATCCTATCTAGCTAGACTCATGGCTTAAATACCATCTGTACAACCAATTATGATCTGTTTTCAATCTCCTATCCTCACTTCTCTCCAATCTCGACTTCTATATCCTACTACCTTTATGATATCTCCATTTGAACATCTAATAGTTCAAACTCAGCATGTCCAAAATTCAGCTCTTGGTCTTTCCCCTCAAAATCTGCTGTGCCTAATCTTCCTTGTCTCATTAGAAGATGATTTCATTTTTCCCGTTGCTCAGGACAAAATATCAAGTAACCCTTGACTTACCTCTTTTCTCTCAAATACTACACCTAATTTATCGGTAAATCCTTCCCGTTGGCTCTACCATCAAAACATCCAGAATCTGATCACATCTCTCCACCACCAATTCTACTAGCCTGTGCCAAGTCACTGCCATCTCTTGTTTGGATTATTGCAATGGCCTCCTAACTGGGGACCATGCTTCGATCTTTGTCTCCCTAAAAGACTGACTTTTTAAATACTAAGTTAAATCATGTCACTCCTCTACTCAAAATCATCCCACGGCTCCCTATTCTTACTCAGCATGAAAACCAATGCCTTCTTCATAATGACTTACATGAAGGTCCTCCATTTACTCTCTGACTTCATATCCTTCTACTCTTTCCTTCTTGGCCTCTCAGCTCCAGCCACACTGGGCAAGCTCTCACCCTAGGGTCTTCATTGTGTTCTACTTTCCTTCCAGACTGTCACAAGGTCATATTGGAATGAAACTTACCTGAGGAGTCTCCCTAAAATTACAAACCCTCTTCTCAATGACCACCTGCCAGATTTTCTGCCATGTTGCTCTATTTTTCTGCTTTCCCTTGGCAATGGTAGCTTTCTAACAGTCCCTGCACTTTACTTAGTTACGTTTCCTGTCTCTCTCTCCCACCAGAAGACAAACGCCCCGTGTTCAGGGGTCTTGGTTTGTTCACTGGTGTATCTCAAACATCTTGATCAGTGCCGGGAATGGAGCGAACATTTCAGTGCACATTGCCTGAACAAATAAAAAGGAAAGGCAGACTTCTATATATGACTTATCTGTTGACAACAAAAAGGCAATAATTGTAAGACTGAAATCAGATGGTTTTTAATTTTATAAAGAGCTTTATAATTTGCTTTATTCATCTCCATTGGTGGAAATGTGAATATTTTTTGAAAATACAAATGGATGCATGTAATACCTAATACTAATGGGAAAACATTAATAAATAAGCTTTAACATCTCATACACCCACACAGAACACATGTCTACAGATGGCAAAGCTGGCCTGTGGATTCCAGCCCTCACACACCACTCTCACTTGTCCTTCCTCAGGGCTGTCCAGGCAGAGACATCGGCTCCATCCTTCGCTGGCTCTTATTTTGAGATAAAGTGTATTTCTCCTCTAATTTTTCATCTAAAAATTCCACATCTACAAAACATCTTTAAAAACAGTATACGCCCCTTTAACTAGTGCTGCCAATTTTTAACATTTTGCCACATTTGCTTTCTCTTTCTTTCTTATGATGTGTTTTTATGTTTTCCCTGAACTGTGTGATAGTAATTTGCTGATTTCATGACATTTCACTCCTAAATACTTCATCAAGTATCACTTAAGAACAGGACATGCTCCTATATCACCACAACAAAAGCATCATACTCAAAAAATTTAACAATATAATACTATTATCCAATATAGTCCATATTCAAATTTCCTCAATTTCCCCAATAATATTATTTATAGTTTTGTTTTTTAGACGTGGGACATAACCACAGGCCATGCGTTATATTTAGTTGTCCTATCTAGAAGAGTTCCTCCTCCTTCATGTCCGCCCTTTGCTGCCCCCCCTTCTCTTTTCCTCGCCCTCCTTTTCTGTGTGTCATGTCATTGACGTTTTTAAAGTGTTCAGGCCAATCATTCCCTCATTACTAGATTCAGGTAGATTTTCAGCAAAGGCGCCTGGGTGGGTCAGTCGGTTGGGCGACTGCCTTCGGCTCAGGTCATGATCCCAGAGTGCTGGGATCGAGTCCCATAACGGGCTCCCGGCTCATCGGGAAGCCTGCTTCTCCCTCTGACCCTCTCCCCTGTCATGCTGTTTCTCTCTCTCAAATAAATAAAATCTTAAAAAAAAAAAAAAAGATTTTCAGCATAACCTGGACTTTAAAAGTAGACTTCTGATGTGTGCCTTAATAGAGTGAAGTGGTTACAAGCCTAGTCCATGCAACCGGACATAGCTGGGTTCAAAGCCGGCTCTTCCACTCCTGGACTGTGAGCAATATTTCATAGCTCTTCAGAGCTCTTTGCCTCCGCTTTCCTATTATAAGATGGAGATGATCATGCTATCCATCTCATAGGACTGTTATGTAGATTAAATAGGTTAGTATATGGGAAGCACTCAGAACAGTACTTGGTATGTGGTAAATGTTCAATTGTTAGCTCTATTTATAGTTCTAAAACAACCTTGACTAATTCCTCTCTCCTGCTTGAATTGGGGTGCGGGCAGGGAGAGAGGGTGGCAAGAAACGCAGGAGGAAGCTTTTATCTTCCCTGAGTGTAGAGTAACTATTGAAGACCTGGCTTAGAATTTTAATTAAACCCCATTATTGTTTTTTTGGAAGTTTGGAGTGTTTTCACCTCATTGCCTTGTGACAAATGGCATTTATGCTACATTCATAAGGGAGAGTAAGGTGGCATCTCGGTGCGTCCATACACAGGAAAGTTTCAGAGGTGAGCGGCCCTGTTCCGACACGCCTCTAGAGGGCAGCAGAGGCCCTAGCAGACCTCTGGGCTCCCTCGGAAGTGAACCCCGGGTGAGTCACTTCTTCCCGCAGACCACGCGCCCCGGGGTAGGAGGCCCGCTTTACTCAACAGAACAAATAGGTGCGCGGCTGTTTACCTGGGGAGAGGAAGCAAATAACGCTGCTAAACCGATTTACGTTAACTTTTTGGTAAGAAAGTTATTCTTAAATGTAGCTGCTTCTGAAGACTAAATATATCACACTATTTTGCGTGCCTCATCCAGAGCGTGGTAACATGAAGCTCACCAGATCTGGTTCCAGCAATTAATTCTTAGCAAGCAGCTGAATGTTGAGAGTGACTTTGTGATATAATTGTTGCCAGTGCTAACTCCCCATCGGCAGGGAATACTGCCTCCTCCGTGCAGAACAGAGCTCATCTGCCTGGCTGCCACTTCTTTCCCTTTTCCAAACCCGTCTAGGGGCTTTCTACTTGTTATCAACCTCAAGACCTTTTAGTAAATGTTTCTATCCGATCTCAAATTTTCTCCTAGACCTGAGCTATTACCGGGTGTGAAATAGGGGTCTCTTTTTAAAAAAAATTGCAGAGCATTCAGAAATAGATTCAGCTACAAATAAAGAGCAACATCATTAGCATATTTTTGATATTTCAGGTGGTCTGTAGAGGGTGATGGGTAGGAGCATGGAATCTGAAAGCAGATAACCTAGACTCGAATTCCAGTTCCACAACTAACTGGCCGGGTGATCTTGAACGAGTTATTTAACCTCTCTGTGCCTGTTTCCTCGTCTATAAAAGGAAACCACTACTAGTACCTACCTCATAGGGTCGTTAGGAGACTTTAAGGAGTTAATACCATAAAACTCTTCAAATAGTCCCTTGCATTTAAGAAGTACCATAGAACTGTTAACTTTTATTATCTAGGATCTCAGAACCTTTGGCAAGCATTCAAGCCTTTCCCTCCTTCATTCTCCCTCCTGGACAATGGGGCGGCACAATAGAGACTTGGGTTCAACACACCCACAGAGCATGGCCCTCCATAAGTATTTGCTAAAAAGGAGAATTTTCCCCTTCACCCAAAACACACAGAAAGAAAACTGTAGAAATTCTGCATTCCCTAAGACTTAACAATGCCCTTGCCCGCCTTTGTGCGGTCTTCTCTGGACCAGCAAGGTTCTAGCTGGTTTTCTTGATGGCGTTTGGGTTACCACTTGTTTCTGTCTCAGCCACCAGCTCCAGCACAACTGTTCTCAAACTCTTGAGTTTACGTAATTCGTCACTCACAACGACGCACAAGCTTTTCCTCTTTTTCCCAAGTGTAAAGAGATAGACAAGTATTATACATGCTCTCCTTTTAAAACAAAGAGAATTCCTTTAAAGTTAAAAAAAAAAATGTTTTAGGGGGCGCCTGCGTGGCTCAGTCGGTTGAGCATCCGGACTCTTGATTTTGGCTCGGGTGGTGATCTCCGGGTCGTGGGATGGAGCCCTGCCTTGGGCTCCGTGGGGAGTCTGCTTGAGATTCTCTCTCTCCCTCTGGCCCTCCCCCCTCTCAAAATAAATAAATAAATCTTTTAAAAATGTTTCAGAAAAGTGTTCCACTAAAAGTAAAAAAAAAAAAAAAATAGTGACTTAGAGAGGAAAATAAACTTTGTTTAAAAAATAAAAAATCTTAGGGGTGCCTGGGTGGCTTAGTTGATTAAGTCGGCTAAGGTCATGATCTCAGGGTCCTGGGATCCAGCCCCTCATGGGACGCCCTGCTCAGCAAGGAGTCTGCTTGTCCCTCTCCCTCTGCCCCTTCCCCTACTTGTGCTCTCTCCCTCTCTTTCATAAATAAATAAAACCTTAAAAGAATAAAATAAAAAATAAAGTATTTTTAAAAACCAAAAAGAAAAGGTTCAGAGGATAAGTATATAGAATATCAGGTCAGCAGTGTAAACTGACATTATCTTAATGTAAAAACAGGATCTGCATGAACACACCTTAATAAAAGACTTGTGGAATCATCTTCTATATAGTTCCATGAGAACTGGGCCGATTTCACTGGGGGAGGTGGTTTGGGAGCAGTGCATTCTTTGAGGTAAACCAACTGTCTGATTTTTTTAGTCTGCTCTCTGAGCTTACCTTAGGCTTAGGGGCTTAAAGTATCTGAAACTTAGTTCAACAAATTATTAATGGATTCCTCCTTGGATGTACTTCCAGCATTTTTAGAAGCCAAATAAAATAAAAATAATTTATGCTACACAGTCCATTGTGAAAACTCTAGGAAATGTATCGATAGTGCCGTAGCACGCTGTGAAGATACAATTTTTCCCGTATTGGTGCCACGGTTTAAGCACACGGCTTATAGAATCAGACTGCAGGCTTTCAAATTCTAGATGTTCCACTTACAGGCTTTGAGATGTTGGGCGAGATTTAGTGGGGATAATAGTCCCCACCTGTAACAGACACTGGTCATTTTCTGTCCCACACCCTTCAGCAAGTGCCTGATGCTCTTCTTCCCTAGAGTCCATCCACTACCCACCCACACACTGGGCAGCAGGATGGAAGCCAAGCTTCCCTTCCCTTCCTAGCCTATGGAGTTTCCTGGTGGGACCAACTGAAGTGGCCCCTGAGGGCTTTGGCCAGAGATGCCCCCTTGCTTTGGCTCAACTCCCTTTTCCTGTCCTCCTTCCATACTGATCTCCCCCAGGACCACCTCAGGGATGGGGACTCCCTTGCATTTAAACCTCATCTGTCAGGATCTGCTTCTGGAGAACTAGGACTTCGCATTTAACCCCCCTGGGGGTTTGAAAGGATAGATGAACATAATATATCAGAAGCACCTAAAACAGTGTCTGGCATATAAGTATTAGCTACTGTTACTATCGGAGATTGGACCTACAGGACCACGGATAACCAAGGGGGCTACACCGGGACTTCAGCCAAACATAAAGCCACAAACATGCAAACTCTTGAGAAACGTTGAGGGAGCTCAATAATCCACATAATTGCTTCCATTCGCATCACTGGCTGTACCCTTGGCCTTAATTACAAGGGAATAAATGCTTCTGACTGAGTTGTAATATAAAGAGGCTGCTACTTGTGTGCTCCCATGAGACCCGCCACAGGCATTCAATTTAGTTAATAAGTATGGATACTGGAAGACTTGAACGTTCTCTCTCCCATGTGCTATTTTTTTTTTTTTATAAGTGAAAACTCTTTGGTTCGTCCTTTAACGGGGTTTCATGGAGTAGTTTCAAGGTTGCTTGTTTGAAGGTAAGCAGCGGGAGTCTTAAGAACTTAATTTTAAGAAATTCAAAGAGCAAAGAATGCACTTTGTTCTTTGAGTTTCTTAAACCTGTATTTCATATCCTTTCATAATAATTTGTCTTTTATGGATAAAATATACACAAATCGCTTAGGAAAAAAGGCATCTGAAATGACCTTGGGCGGCCAAGTTCTTCTGTTTTTTAAATGGCATGCACAGAGTATATTATTAAGACTTCTATATGGCCGCATTTCTAGCGCGGCTCAGAAAGAGAATTTACCATTTCTTTATTATTCAGTTCAAATATAAGGGCAAAGAAACTTACTCATAGGATTTCTTTTTTTAAGGTTTTCATTTATCAGCTCCTGGGAAAAAAAAAAAAACGATATAGGCAAAATCCCAACATGATAAAACCAGAACTAAAGTAATAGTGGCTAGGGGGGAATCTCTAAGTGAATTATTATGATCCTAGGTCCAAAAAAAAATTTATTCTTGTCTGGTTCTCTCATCTGACCCCACTACAGACTGGCTTTTGTCCACTTCACAGCACTTGAGTCATTAATGATCTCCTCCAGGACAAATTGAACGTTCTCTCTTCTACCCTCACTCACTTTAATCTATTTGTTGCCTTTGTTCGACTCAACCACTACCTTCCTCCTCCTCCATAAGCCTCTCTTCTAATTTTATCTGATCCTTTAGTATTTCTTTCCTTTTCAATTTTGTTATATATTTTAAAAATAAAAAAATGAAAACGACAATTAGAGATGAGGGAGAAACGCACCCCAACCCAAACACTAGTATTTTGTTGGATTTCCACTCCCACCCCAGTTGTTGTTTTTTCTAACTGGTTTTTACGTATTTTGTTTTTCACATGTTGCTATAGAATCTTTGAAGCCTCCATCCTTGGTTCCTTTTAATAATTTCTTCTCTCTCTCACTCCTCCTCAGCCTGTTCTCTTTCCCCGTGCAAATTCACCCTTCTCCCCCAACAAATCCACTACTCAGCCAAAATCTACTTTATATCCCATATTTTCCTTTTATGTTCAAGTATTCCTTTTGTTCTCTCTTTTTTTAAGATTTTATTTACTTATTTATTTATTTGAGAAAGAGAGAGAGAGAGCTGGGGAGGAGTAGAGGGAGAGGGACAAGCAGACTCCAGACTGAGCACAGAGCCCAACATGGGGCTCGAACCAACGACCTCGGGATCACCACCTGAGCCAAAGTTGAGTCAGACATCCAACTGACTGAGTCACCCAGGCACCCCAAGTATTCCTTTTGTTCTAATGATATGAATACTATTTTAAAAATAAAGTAAAACTGTTCCACCAAAATATTCATATCAAAAACAAAACAAAATATTCATATCAAAATACTATTTACCCCAGAAGTTAATCTGGCAACATAGATCAAAGATGTATCCTTCCGAAATGCCTAAAACATCTCTTTCCTCTAAATAATTCCCAAGATTTTTCAGAGTTCCTAGAAAGTAGCAACTAGGTACAGGCACTTAATTAGTAGTTTTCAACAAGATTGATACCAGATTAGCATTTTCCAGATTCTGCTCCAGATAAGACTAGTGCAATGCTAATAGGTGTTCAGTTTTTTAAAGTGGGGAGAGAAGATGCGTGATCAAAAAAAAAAAAAAAAGTTGGGGAATTTTTAATTTTAAAAATTTAAAAGATTCTGTAACTGTAAGAATTTTCAGAGCCTTTTAACATGTTAATTCCAGCACCTAGCACAGTTGGTAGGTGTTCAATAAATATTTGCTTAATACGTGAATGTGCATCGTGAATCTCCAGGAAATAACACAACATGTAACACTTCCCAAAAGAAAAGCAATTTCTTTATTAGAGATATTTAAACAGCTACTATTTAAAAGATTATTTATTGCCACAATGTTTCCAACTAGTTAGTAACTCCAGAGGATCCTAATATCCATCAACTAAGGGTTGGTTAAACAAATTATGGTACAATAAAAGACCGTGTGCAGCTATTACAGATTATGAGATAGGTCAGTTCTGTGTTGAATATCTAAAGAACGACGTGATCTTCTCTTAGGGACTTGGGAGGAGAAGAGAGCACCTGAGGCCAGGCTTGGATCGGCTCCGCCCCTTATTGGCTTCAACTGTGAACAGGATATGTTACTACTTCATACTCCGTTCCCTCAGCTCTATAATAAAGCTTTTGAGTTAGATGATATGCAGGATCCCTTTAGACAAAGTCAGTCTGATGACTTCATCTGAGGTGTCTCATTTTAGCTGTAATGAGTGTTTTGGAAATTAAATGAATCGCAAGCAGTGTTATGCAATGAGTTAGATTATTTTTCTATCTTCTCCATGGACTGTAAACATTATAATAAATAAATAAGCAAATAAATAAACATTTTTATCTCAGTTCCATGCAATGTATCAAAAGTCTTATAAATTTGTATACACTTGACCCAGCAATTCTACTTTTAGGATCTATACTAATGAATTATTCAAGAATGTAAAAAAATATTTAACTTAGCAAAGATGCTCATGTCAACAATAGGAAAAAATGGACATCAACTGTATCTAACAACAAGGAACTGGTTAAATAGATGACAGTACATTATAAAATATCACTGTATTAAGTCATTAAAACAATGCAGAAAAATATTTAATGTTACAGAAACAGATTTACAACATATTTTTAAGATGAAAAAGCAGGTTATAAAACAGCATGTACAAGAGAATTCCATTTTTATTATAAAACATTTCTATGTTCATAAAGAAAGGTGGAGAAGGATCGACAACAAAAGCTTTACACTGGTAATCACTGGGTTTATATGTGTTTTCAAAGCTTTATAAGGTTAGTATACATTGTTTATGGAGCAATAAAATCAGTGGTCTTATCATTTTTTCCACAGTTTGTTTCCTTAGCACTCTAGGTAACATAAATCATTTCTGGTCAAAGGAAAAATGGGATTCAATAAAACTATATTAGTAAATGCTTACTTGAAATGATTCAAAATACTGTCAATCGAAGATGCCTAATCTCTTTTCCAAAAATGATGAAATTGTGGTTAAGAACAGAAATGAATTTTTTACATGCCTTTATAACCAGCATGTTAAGTAACATGTTCATGACTTGATGTATTCATGGTCTTACTTGAAGAGTTTGACAGAGAGGCTGATGGTTGTGAACAACAATAGCAATGCAGGGGAGATTCTGTTCATGGCCTGGCAAAGAATTATCTACAAGTTACATATACAATTTCAAAGATGCTTCAAAGATGCTGGAAGTTACCTACACCTCCTATTATCAGTTTCACTTTTTTTTTTTATGGTTCTTAAATGGCTCAACACTCTGCCTTGTATTATCCATTCACCCGACAAACATTTATTGTTTGTATTGAGTACCTATGTTGTACCAGGCACTGCCTGAGGCTACAGCGATGAGTAAAACAGACAAAACACCTTGCCCTTATGAGGCTTCCATTCCAGTAGATTTTTATAGCTTCCTAAATATAGGTCATGATTCTTCTTCGAGATTCTAAACTCCTAGAGTTCAAGAAGTGGGTCTAATCTAACTTTGGCTCCTCCATATACCCAAGAGGGTGCTTTGCAGTATAAATCAGTGACTGATTAAACAATGAAAGGATGCCCAAGCACTTCAGTCTGATTGTCCTTTGACGCCAAGAACTACATTTAATCACTTTGCTTTATTCCACTTCATCTATTTTTCCCCCCAATTTTCAGTTACTTTGATTTCAATCTACAAAAGCCTAAAGATGGGAAAAGACAAAGATGTAGCTTGTGATGAAGGAAAACCAGGAAGCAATGCAAGCAAAAAATGAAAATTTCATCAGCTGCTTTCAAAGTGCTACATTTCAAAAATATGTCAGTCAAATAAATGCCAGAATATTACCATTTCTTTAAAAAGTAGATGTTTGGGGCACCTGGGTGGCTCAGTCATTAAGCGTCTGCCTTCGGCTCAGGTCATGATCCCAGGGTCCTGGGATCCAGCCCCGCATTGGGCTCCCTGCTCGGCAGGAAGCCTGCTTCTCCCTCTCCCACTCCCCCTGCTTGTGTTCCCTCTCTCGCTGTGTCTCTCTCTGTCAAATAAATAAACAAAATCTTAAAAAATTAGAAAATAAAAAAATAAAAAGATGTTTGAAAATATACAGATAAAATATTTGTTTGCCCTGTGTATACTATCCAAACTAGTTCAATATATCACTGGGCTCTTTAAATTAGCTGTATTTAAAGATACTGTTGTGTAAATTCATTTGTTCTCAAGCAAAGTAACAAACCCTCTTTTTCCAGCTTAAGAAAATATATTGTATTTACCTTCAATTTTCATGATCTCCCCAATAACAGACCTTTAATGCTACTAATGTTTAATCCTTATTAGAAAAGAAAATTAAACCAAAGATTCCTTTTTAAGTGTTGGGATCATACAAAGTTGATGACAGTTGACCATTTTTCAGGTTTTGCGTGGATTCTGCTTCAATTCACATGATTGACTTTCCTTCCTCCTGTATTTTTCTCCCCTCTTACAAGAGAAATAAACGACAGTAATATATTCAAATTCTGTGTAAAAGTTAAACTTATGAAACAGGTGGACTAAGGCTTTAAGGCTTTAAATATCACAGCTCATCTCTTCCTCTTGTAGAACTCCTCTGTCCTCATATAAAATCTGTGGGTGAGTGCCTCAAGGTCACCAGCCATTGGTAACAAAGTCAAATTCTGTACCCAGCCCCCTTGCTCCTGCCACTAGATGACAGTGCCTCCCCCAAAATAAGAAAGTTGTTAACAGTCTCAATAGAAATACACAAGACTTCGAAACTTCCTTACACTTAGTCCTTCTTCTTCTTTTTTTTAATGGGGGGAAAAAAGTGGTGAGGCTTTCCAGAGGTAAAGAAAAGAGCTTATGAGTCTAGATGAGAACCAAATATGTCAGTACCAGGGCCTTTCCTTGGACCCTTGCTGTCTTTTTATTTAACTTTTAGTATCTAGTTAAAACTACTCTATTTCCTGAATCATAAGGACAAAGCCAGCTTAAGTTCTTTTTCCTTCCTTCCTCCTTCCTTCCTTCCTTCCTTCCTTCCCTCCCTCCCTCCCTCCCTCTCTCCCTCCCTCCCTTCCTTCCTCCAAATATATAAGAGAATATGGCTGGTAGTTTAAGAATTGGTCAGTCTCACTCTGAAATAGTTATGTGCTTTTCTCTGACTTGATTACTCCTCCCACTGATACAGTTTCTTCTTCTGGGGTAATTCTGCCTCTAGTAAAAATGCTGCAGTGTAGCTGAGATGCTGGTGTGAGGGCGGTAAATTATGTATCAGGAATGCTCTTGCTGCACTTCAGCCTGGAAGCAGGGGTTTACTTCTGAGTCCACACCTTAGCTTGCCAGCAAGACAACAGAGCCCTGTTGCCCACAACCATTGTCGCAGCATGAAAGCCGTTGGCCATCTGGATTCTTAAGCATTCCACGCCAACCGTATGAGTCCATGATTGGGAAAATAACAGTATAACCCCATCTAAACAACAACAACAAACTCTCATCCCCTTTTAAAATTGTTTTTAACTATTTCAGAATAAAGATTCTGATCTTGAAACTCTTCATAGATTCACTACCTAGAATTGTTTATTCATTCTTGGGATATGGTTGTAATAGAGTCTAGGAGTTAAGTCAAAAACATTACCAGCATAACATCCTCTTAAAATCAAAATATCACCACCCATCACAACTTTATCAGCCTACTCTTCAGTCACTGGGAAAATATTTGAGAATCTAACATATAACAAGTATGGAGGCCTCCACAGAGAAAACCACCAAATAAATATACAGTGTTTCCCTTTAAAGACCTTTTAATTTACATGGGGATATATACAACATTGCTGATTGCATGCCCAGAAAGTATAGATAGTCGAGACTTACCTTAGGTAATAGAAATTGTTATGGGCAAAAACGTTTGGAGAAGGCTTCTCAGAATAGATGGAACTCAAGCTGAGCAAGACAGGTAGAGAGGTTGGTTTTTTAAAGCCAGGAAGAAGAACTTGATCTTGATGAGATGTATGATAAAGAACAACTGGGAGTTCTTTGACAGAAAGTCTCATTATGAAAGCAATTATTTTAAGACAATGTGTTTGATGGCAGTAACTAAGCCACACAGAATAGGGAGAGACCCTATTCTGTTTCCTGGTGCTGCCTCTTGTATTTGGGTGGCCCCATGATGCTAAGGCATTGAGTTCAGCAGGGGGCCCATGATCCTTGATGATCCTTGGTCATCAATCCCTTGCTCCCATCCACAGTGGTTCCCTTGGATAGCTCACTTGTCTACTTGAGGGCACCTCTTAGGGACATGGGAACCCATTCTCCTGCTCCCCATGGGAAACCTCAGAGAGTCTTTCTCTTACACACCCATTTCTAGTACACAGGGAATTCTGGGGTCTACACAAGACTAGCACTAGCACATAGGTTACCTCTGGTCTGAATCCCCTGAAAGCTAAGGGATTTTTATTACATTACCCTACTCCTCCAGGGTTTAGCCTGGTAGGAAATTAAGGTGCATGCCCTTTTCTCAAATAAGCACCCCAACTTTCCTCTTGCTTTCCTTCCAATTCTCCCTCCTATCCTGGTCCTGGAGAATCTTCTCTGTGAATCCTCACTCTCCATCAGCATGAATTTGCTAAGATTGGAGGCTGAGTCTCCTGAGACCCTCAGCTCCCGAAGCCCAAGAGCCCTTTTGGTCCTACTCTGCAATATCATCTCTTCTCTGAGTCAGGGCCACTGACTGAATGGGAGGAATGGTGAGAGTATGGAAGGAAATGCAGAGCTGGCTGCATGATCTTTGGCCATCTCAAAATATTACTGCTGTTGCAGTAATCCAGGCATGACGCCCTAAGGACAGAGTGGCATAAAAATAGAAACAAAGGGACACTGAACAAGAAATACAGAGAAGGAAGAAATAACAAAATCTTGTTTGTGGAATATGCTCAGGACAGAAGGTAGGAGGAAACACACTTGAGGTATTGGATGGAGGTGATCTTGGCCAGTCAGACATATTTTCCCACGGCTCATATACCCCCTTCTCCTTTGCCTTCACATGCTGTAATCACCAGGTCCTGGTAATTAACTTAAAAGTTCTTCAAATCCATATCCCTCCTCTTCATCACCACTGTCACTGACCTTGTTCATGCCAGCAATCTCTCTCCTCTGGACCATCTACTGCATCAGCTCCTTACTTCTCTCTCTCACCTCAGCCCCCTGTAATCCATCCTACATTCAGTCATGAAGATGACCTTTCTAAAGCAACAATCAGATCATACCAGCCAAATTTCTCCTCTGGCTCGTAGTGCCCATACAGTGCACAGAACTCCTATGCACACCGCCTTACAGCACCGTACAGCATGAGGCTCACCTTGCTGGCCCAGCTTTACCTGAGACCCCCTACCTGGGGCTGTAGCTCAGACCAAAGAGTTAGGTAGCATGCTGAGCTGGTCAAGGCCATGGACTCATCACCACATGAGCCCCACTGTTTACTTGGACAAGTTATTTAACTACAGTGATTCGGTGTTCTCATCTATAAAATGTCATTAGGAGGATTAAAAGTAGATTTTATATATTTTTTAAAGATTTTATTTACTTATTTGAGAGAGAGAGAGAGAATGAGAGAGAGAGAGAGAGAGAGCATGAGAGGGGGGAGGGTCAGAGGGAGCAGACTCCCCACTGAGCAGGGAGCCCAATGTGGGACTCCATCCTAGGACTCCAGGATCATGACCTGAGCCGAAGGCAGTCGCTTAACCAACTGAGCTACCCAGATGCCCTGAGAATAGATTTTAAAAGTGCATCTGGTACACAGTAAGAGCTATAGGAGTGTTTGTTAAATAAAGGAAAAATTCTTGGGGCACCTGGCTGGCTCAGTCGGTGGAGCCTGTGACTCTTGATCTCCAGGTTGTAAGTTCACGTTGGTTATAGAGATTACTTTTAAAAAATTTTAAAAATTATATATATATATATAATTTAATTTGTTTTTGGAGTGTGTGACAGGATTGTAACCCTATATGAGGAGTCTTCCAGGCTTGGCAGGGACCAGGAGCTTCTACACCCACCAGCTGGCCCAGGTCCATGGAGCCCTGAAGAGGCATCCAGCCGCTATGATGTATGCCAACTGCCTAAAAATAAATAAAATCTTAAAAAATAAAAGGAAAGAAAAGAAAAAAATACTTGCCTGGATTGTCAAGTCTCTCCTACCCCAGTAAATTTACACCTTCAGGTTCTTAAATCCATTTTGCGGGCCTTCCTTCTTTTGGTCTTTAGTCTTCCTTCTAGAAGGAACTAAAATGTCAGATCTTCTGTAAAGCCTTTCTTCTGTACTTTGTCCCTCTCTCTATTAAAACTTTTATTGGGGCGCCTGGGTGGCTCAGATGGTTAAGCGTCTGCCTTCGGCTCAGGTCATGATCCCAAAAGAGTCCTGGGATCGAGTCCCGCATCAGGCTCCCTGCTCCTTGGGAGCCTGCTTCTCCCTCTGCTTCTCTCTCTCTCTCTCTCCCTCTCTCTCTCCATCTCTCATGAATAAATAAATAAAATCTTTAAAAAAATAAAATAAAATAAAACTTTTATTGTATTATAGGTTGTGTTTTTTTTTAAGATTTATTTATTTGAGAGAGAGAGAGAAAGAGCATGTGGGGGCGGGGAGGCAGAGGGAGAGAATCTCAAGCAGATTCCCCAGTGAACGCAGAGCCCAACGTCGAGCTTGATCCCATGACCCACGAGATCATGACCTGAGCAGAAATTACAAGTCGGACGCTTAACCGACTAAGCCACCCAGGTGCCCCTGTATTATAATTTGTTTTAATCCCGTATGGCTGCCGTGACAAATTACCACAAACCAAGCTTAAAAATAACAGATATTTATTCTTTCATGGTTCCGGAGGCTAGAATCCTGAAATCAGTATCACTGGGCAACGGTCAAGGTGTTAGTAGGACCACACTCCCTCTGGAGGCTCAAAGGGAAAAGCTGTCCTTTGCTTCTTCTGGTGGCCATGTGCCGTCCTGGGATTGTGGCCATATCGCTGCCATCTTTGCCTCCATGATAACGCTTCTGCTTCCTCTTGTCTGTGTCAAATCTCCTCTGCCTCGCTCTTGTAAAGTCATCGTGATTGCACTGAGGGTCCCCCTGGATAATCCAGCACGATCCTGTCATCTCAAGATCCTCAATTTAAAGCTTCCCTTACATAGGCTAAAAGGGCCTGGCAGATGTGTTAAATTGATATAATATCTTTGGAGCTACTGCAATAAATATTCCAACGTCCATGTTCTCACCTTTGTATGACCAGGGTCTATCAAAGTGTAAGCACATAATATGTAATTGATAAATGAAAAACATGTATAAGTACAGCGGTTTAAGGTCAATGTCTGTTGTCCGTGTTCCTTGGCATTCCTTCTTTGCTCACTCTTTATTTCCCCGCAGGCCAGAGCTATTTTTCATGTGCTAATCTGTGGCTGGAGCGGTATTTTACTCCTGAACTGGATCAACTTCTAGGTTAGAGAAATTAAGCGAAGGGGGCCTTCATCCTTTTATCATTTCCCTCTGAGACTCAGGGAGGCAAAGTAACCAGAAAACTCCATTCAAATCCCATTCCTTCCCAGCTAAGGGGTGGAAGGGAGGCTAAAAGGTGAAGGGCCCCTCGTGCTGGCAGGCGACGCTCACGGAATTTGAGAACGCAGAGCCGCAGACTGACAAGTATGAGCTGCATTAGGAGTGCTGTCATCAGTCTGCCTGCCTGGTTTGTTGCCATTGCTTGGGTGTTTATTTTAAACACAGTTTTCTTCGTAATTTAAGCTCCTAAATTCATGGCTATTGCTTAACTGACCATTTCCCCATCTTGAGTCACCGGAGTTCATCACAGGCATTTTTCTGAAATGAAGCTGTTTCTTTTCCAAGGTTCTTCAATCAGAGCCACCTTCACCCACAAGAATAAGGCTGTTCTTGCCACCCCTCACCTGGAGAGACAGCTCACTAGCCAGGCTATTGTTTCTCTCAGCCATTGGAAATCTTTCGGTGGGGCAGGGTGGGGGGGATCACTTGCAATAAAAGAAGTAAACAAGTAGGTTACTTCACACAATTGATCCTGAAAACAGGGAATTGTTTACTGTATTATAATTGTTTACTTTTATGCCAGTCTTTTCATCTTTGTGCTGGTTAGAACGCCAAAGAATCAGAATGTTAAAAAAGAAGAACTGTTGAGCCCAAAAAGGTATCCAAGATTTTGCCTAGGTAGGCATGTATTCAGCAACTTCTAAGGTTTAAAAAAAAAAAAAATTCTTTCATTTACATATAACACCCACCTGTAGTAAAACATAATTGTCAGAATTGATTTAAGTCGTGTGACTGGCCTAAAGTTCATTTAACATAGTAAGTAATCTGGAAACTTCCAGAGCTTTTATTGATCAGAGTAGATTCCGGTAGCCTGGCCAATAAGACAAATTTACCTCCTAAAATCATCTCAAAACAACACTCTCTCCCTAGCTCTGCTCCAGTCACTCTGACTTTCCTATAGGTCACATTTCCTCCTACCAATGGAACTTTGCATATGCTGTTCATTTTGCTTGAATGTCTGTTCCTCCTTCTCTCCTCTTGATTAAGTTCTATTCATCCTCTGGATTGTAGGTCAAGCAATACTCTCTCTGAAAAGCTTTTCTGGATTAGGTCAAATCCCCCAAGCACTGGTTTAGCACTTAAGACCACTGACTGTATTTGTTTGTGTTTATCTGATTAATGTCTTCTTCTTCTTCCACCAGATTCTACAAAGCTCTGTGAGGGTGCGGATTAAGTCAGTTTCTGTTATCATTACGTCACCAGCCCTTCTCACTGTTTCTGGAACACAGTAAGCATGTAATAAATATTTAAATGATGAATGAATATATTGTAGAATCTCACGCTAGCTCTGCCACTGGGTTATCAGGCAAGCTAACTTCACAGGGCCTCACCTTCCTCATTAGTTAAGAAGATGCCTCTTTCATTCCCCCAATTCTAGGATATTTATAGTTCCTATCTTGAGCCTACAAGATTGATCAGACTAGAAAGCCAACACACTCTGTTACCTGCCTGCCATATGCCATATACCAAGCAAGAAACTGGAATTACCCTCAGCATCTTTGCCCCCTTTCTTAATGCCACTGCCTTGATTCTGGCTCTCATCGCCTTTCATTTAAAATACTGCAGATTCGGGGCGCCTGGGTGGCTCAGGTGGTCAAGCGGCTGCCTTCAGCTCAGGTCATAATCCCAGGCTCCTGGGATGGAGCCCCGCATCGTTGGGTTCCCTGCTCAGTGGGGAGCCTGCTTCTCTCTCTCCCTCTGCCTGCCTCTCTGCCTACTTGTGCTATCTCTCTGTCAAATAAATAAAATCTTCAAAAAAATATAAATAAATAAATAAAATACTGCAGATGCTCCCTGAAGTGGTGGACCTGTGTTCAGGCCTCTCCTCTCAGTTTATCTGCAAACCTGCCAGTAGAACTCAGTCTAAACGTGGGACTGATCATGGCACTCCTCTGCTTACAGATTTTTCAGTGGTTCCCATACCACATCTGCGACACAGCTCACCTCTCGAGAAGCTAACCTTCCCCTGTTCCTATCTCACCTCCTGCCTTCTCCTCGAGAACTTGTGAACTTGTGCTCCACTCAGAACCACTCACAGGGCCCTAATACACAAAACTCGGTTCTTTCAAGTCCCTCTGCCTTTGTGTGCAATTCTCTCTGCCCAGGAAACTGTTCTGCGCTCCTTTACTAGTCAAGTTTCACCCATCCTTTTAGGCTCAAGTGTTCCTTGAATGTGGCACAGGCTCTGACCAAAGCTCCATTCCTCAGACTCAGTTTGTTACTCATTGCCTGTATTATCAGAATACTTTGCACAAGCCACCATAACAACACTTCTCAGTGCGCTGTATTTATATGCAGAGGGACATTTGGGTTAAGAGCATGGGTCTCCCACTCAGACTGACTTGAGTTTGAAACCAAGTTCTGCAACTTACTGTGTGGACTTGGAAGTGATTCTGAGTCTTAAGTTTCCTATTTTGGAAAAGGGGGACTTAGTGCCTAACTCATGGGGCTGTTGTGATTACAGAAAAAAAATGAGACAATGTGTTTAATGTGCTTTGCACAATTGGCCCATTATAGTAACAGTAAATTATCACTGGCTTGTGAATGTGTCAAATGCAAAGACTCAGGCCTACATTTTGTCCATCTTTCTATCCCAGTGACTGGTACATAGTGGTGACTGAAACAGCATTCAAGATTCTTCTTTACAGGAATAAGCTACGGGCTTATTCATTTTAGGAATTTTACTGAGGTGTCAAAAATTCTACTGATTTTAAGACATGCTCCAAATCGTATTCGTCTTTCCCTTTGCTAAACTAGTCCTGAACTTACCTGTGTAACATAATTTGAGATCAAAGTTGAGTTTTTAGTACGTTTTCTGCTAAATTCTCCCTTCACTGATTTAAGAGTTTTTACTACATGCACATCAATTTCATTCTTACTCAATCCTTCCTGGAAGCCAGCTTACATCCTCCTTTCTCATATGAGTAATACCAACAGCATGCATGCGTATAGGACATATGTGCTAAGTACTGTTCTATGAGCTATACAGGTTTCCAATCCTCTGTGTGATTAACCAAATGGACTTTTCTAAGATGGTGGTGAGTGGTCCACGTGATTAAAACCACTGCAAATTCTAGCCTAGCGTTCTGGCCAGAGCATATAGCATTTGGACCCCTAGAAGAGTCTAAGTTCCTTGAAGGCAAGCTTATTTCCTGCTTTCTCTGCAAAGAGGAAGTCTCTTGAAAGCAGAGACTCAGTGAGCCCGGCTCACGGGACTTTTCCTCTCCTGTCCGTGTAATTAACTTCCACTAGAGAGGCAAACGTTCACACCAAGTACCCCAGAGACTCCCTGGAAGGTTTAAAGCCTCACGAGGTTTAAAAGCCTTTAACCTTAGGAAAGCGCCCTTTATCCCTCGGCACCTCACACTCCTGGGACTGCGGTTTCTCTCCGGTGTTCCGGATGACCCCTTCTAGGGTCTCTGACAAGGACAAGATACAGAAGGTTGAGAAACATCTTTGTCCCTTTCGATGTGCCAAAGGTGGGTCACCGTGAGGGCCAGGCGGCCTATCCGGGGAGGCCTTGGGTCCTGACCACCCGCGGCGACCCCACCCGCCCATGGGAGCGGGGACAGCGTCCGCTCTCCTCGCGGAAACGCCGCCGAGGCGCAGACGCCTCGCGCCCCGGCCGCCAGGAGCCTCCGTGGCTGCAGCGCCCGTCGCCGCCACACCGGAAGCGCCCCGAGCGCGTGCCGGGCGGGCCGCCGAGGATCCCACGGGCGGGGCGGGGCGGCCGGGCCGCTCCCCCTCCTTCCCCCTCCCCCTCCCCCCGGGGGCGCGCGAGGGCCGGGCGGGGCCGGCGTCCCTTCCGGGGAGCGGTGGCCGCCGCGGCGTCTCCGGCGGCTTCCCTCCCCGCCCCCCCCCCCCACTCCGCAGCTCTGGGTGACGCTTCTCCAATAACAGCTCGCGGGGAGCCGCCGCTCCGGGCGCCCCTCAAGCGCCGGCCCCGACAGCCCCGCCCCGCTGCCGGCATGAGGGCCGCGGGCGACGGCGGCCTGGAGCGTTTCTGCAGCCCGGGCAAGGGCCGGGGGCTGCGGGCTCTGCAGCCCTTCCACGTGGGGGACTTGCTCTTCTCCTGCCCGGCCTACGCCTACGTGCTCACGGTCAACGAGCGGGGTAACCACTGCGAGTACTGCTTCGCCAGGTAGGGCGGCGGCGCGGGCGGGCGGGCGGGCGGGGGCGCCGCGGCGGCGGCTCGGACCGCGGCGGGAGGAAGTGCGGGCGGCGCGTCGGGTCCTAGCGCCGGCGGTTGGGGCGGCGGCCGCCCGGTGGCGCGGGCGGGCGGGGCGCTTTCACCCCGCGCGGGTCGTGCCACGTGCGTTCGGACCAAGCAGCCGAGGGCCCCCCCGCACGGCCCATTTTCCGAGTTGCTCACGCGGGATGGGCTCACCCGGGAGTTCAGGGTCCTGGCCTCAGACGTCGGCGCGGAGCCAGGCTTGTCCCAAGCCCCAGCACGCGCTGCTCACTTGGTGCATTGCCGGCCCGGCCCCAGGTTCGAGCAGCCACAGCCTGTCACCTTTAACTTGTGCTTCCTGCGGTGTGTTCTCTTACCCCCCCCCCCCCCCCCCAGCCCAGCCCAGCCCAGCCCTGCCGCAGACTTGCCGTTCCCTCCAGGGAACTTAATGACACCTAACATTTCATGTAAAGTACGCGGCTCCTCCTCTTCCTTCTCACTCAGCACATGTGTTTGGAGAGAAGCCAGAGGAGTACGGACCACACAGCCCGGGATTCCGAAGGGCTGCAATGATGGGACGTACCTAGCCTTGGATTGGGATTTTGAAAACATGGTTTCTGAGGGAATTAGGCAAAATGTGTGGTTGGAAATAGTATTTAATTGCAGCACATCATGTGTATGCATATACATACCTATATATACATACATCTGTATTCATCTATATGCATATATATTCATCCACATCCACACATAATTATATCCTGAAGCTTTATGACAGTTTCAGACCCGAAAGGCTTTAGGAATCACCAGTCCAACACACTCTCTCCATTTTACAGGTGAGAAAACTAATGCTCAGATAGGAAGTGTGGTTGTGTCTCTGTAGTCACACCAATAGTTAAGGGAATGAAATCTGTTCGCTTCAGTTCTGTCCATTTCCTACTAGTTAGGTGCTCAGTAAAATCCCAGAGACAGGAAGCATGGTGTTGAACTACATGTGCACCCCACCTTCCCTACTCTCTGAAGAATGGACCCTGCTTTACTTTCTTTGAATCTCAGTTTCTTCATCTTTGAAATGGAGCTTCTTGGGTCAGATTGCACTGACCTGAGGTCCTGCAGGTACTTTTGGAGTACAGGTCTCAAGTCCAACAAATACCAAAGTACCCAGTTTCTCAGACTTGTGTGCCTTATTCTATGATAAGACATAGCAAAAGAAGGGACAAAGGCTAAATATTATAGTAATCTTGCCCAGACTCCCTGCCAGAACTGTCTTCCGCTTGGGGGGACCTGGAAAGGCACTAGACGCAGAATCATGCCGTGGGCAGCTTAAGGGCTGTATGTGATGTGGCTCTTTGAATTGGTGAGTCAAGAGCTAAAGGGTCATGGCACCACTTTGCAACGTTTGAGTGAAGTGAGCATTGGGTTTTCCCAAAGTTAAAAAGGCTGCTGTGACTGGTCCCTTGATCTTCTGAGCCTCGCTGTGGCTCGGAGTCTGAAGCAGTGTGGGTGTCTGGAGTGGCAGGAGCAAAGCGGGGTCACCTAGCACGGAAGGTGCTTCCGTCCATCAGGAATCCTGGTGATTCCTGGAGTCCATCCTGTGAGAGAAGATCACAGTGCCGGGCACATAGTAGGTACTCAGATGGTAGTTACCCGTGCACGCCTCCAATGAATTAGAGATCAAATCCCTCTGGGTTCAGAGGGGAGAAGCGGAGCTGAGAGATGCTTCTCTTTAGCTGTGAGTGTCCTGACTGTATCTACTGTATACACCCCCAACCTTACATAGAACATTAATGTATGGTCAGATGCAGCTCCACAAAGTACCCAGCCCTATGTGACGGAGTGTGCTTTGTGTCTCGTTTTTCTGAATAACATTTGTTAGGGTCATTAACCACTGTCTTAGATCCCTCACCTGGGCTGCTATGTGCATTGGGGCAGTATCACTGTACCTGCCCCTGCCCCCGCCCCCCACTTTTCTCTGTTTGGCTTAGGTGAGCCGCTCTTAACACCCATGGTTCATTTCTTCTCTCTCCCTAACGAGTCATTTGAAATCAACTAAGATAACACCCAGGAAATAGTGATACCACGATACCTATGAAATTGGAAATATCTTTGTACACCACTCTATGATTTCTATTAAATTCGATTAGTTTAGAATTAGTGTTTTAGAATTAGTGGTTAGGTCGTTCTCATAAATTTTGCACCATTTCCTCTGTCCACTATTTGATCATGTCCCAGAACAAACCAATCTGTCCAGCTGTACTAGGACACATATATGTCCTGGAACCTCAAGGGAGTAGGGGCAGAATTCTCAAATATTAAAGCATACAGGGTAAAATCTGCTACTCCCCCACCCCACCCGCCCACAGGAAAAAACCCCAAACTACTTCTTATCCTTTCTTGTGCTAGAAGTTTAGCATAAACGATATTGCTTAAGATAAGTGAGCCACTGGAGGTTTTCCTTGTCATATTAATTGTATCTGGGTTTAACTTATTTTGAAGGAAAATAGGTGATTTCTGCAGTAATAAGTTCTATAAATTGAGAAATAAAGGGAAGTTTCTCAGGTCCCAGGGGAATGGGATTATTATTGTTGGCACAATTCAGACAGAGGTTTGTTTCTGGGAATTTTAAATTTATACACATTTTCTCAGTTTGGTGGGTGATACTTGGGAGGATGTTTATCTTGCTTAAGCTGCTAGAAGGCAGCTCCTAAAAATATAAATGTTTTCCATTTGGGAGCCAGATACATTTTGTACACACATACACACACACACACACACACACACGCACGCGCGCGTGCGCATGCGCACGCATCTTTTGGCCATTGGCCACCTTTCTATGGCAGATACTTTTATGTTATATTTCTTTTTCTTTTTTTTTTAAGATTTTATGTATTTGACAGAGAGAGACACAGTGAGAGGGAGAACACAAGTAGGGTGAAGCAGGCTCCCCACCGAGAGGGAGCCCAGTGTGGGGCTCGATCCCAGGACTCTGGGACCATGACCTGAGCCGAAGGCAGACGCTTAATGACTGAGCCACCCAGGCACCCCTTATGTTAAATTTCATACTTAGTATTCAGCATATTTTAACACTGTTATTTGTCTCAGAAAGGGAAAAAATCTGCTGTACCCCAGTGTTACATCTCAATATTCATTCTGTGTGCAGTTCCTCAGGTGGGAAGATGTCTCTCTCTTGATCTTTTATTTTCTTGGCTCGTGGATCATTTAAGGGCAAGAACATTACCTTTTTTGTTAGTTCATTCCGAGTATGGGGAGAAAGTAGGAAGGCCCACTTAGCCTTCTTGCAACAGAGCTGTTAGAACACAGTTTCAGGAAATTCATGTCATGCCTGGCTCGCTCAGAGTGGTTTTAAAAATTAAAATGGTTGCGTGAGCAAAACAGTATGATCGAGATGTCCTGTTTCAGCAGTTGTAAAGATGTGATGTCTCACAGATTTATTCTGTAGTACTATTCATCCTGTCTAGCCCATTGTTTTACCAGACTGTCAAAGTAATATTTAGTTGATTTTAATCAGTATTAAGAGGCATGAACTCTTGCTGTGGTTTTCTTAAGAAACCTTAATGTTCTCTGAAAGAACCCTGGGACTGACCACCTGAAGCAGCACCTCAGATTGGGGAGTCATCCCCAAGGCTGCTGGGATTCTGTTCATTCCCAGATCATTCTCTGAGAATTGTATGGTCTCTAAGGGGAGAACTGACTTCAAATGTTTTCAAATTATCTTGCTTTCTGAATGAAAAATTAGACATGTGCTCTAATAGAGAATTCCCTCCTTTCCACAAGTATTTTTTTAAAAAATGGGTAGTAAGATTAAAATATACAGACAACAGATTTCCTCTAAAAAGTTATATTAAACAAAATTCAGCCATCTGTACATCAGGTAATGAGATACTATGTTGTCACTTTCCATATTAGAATATTTGAAGTTTTTCATTTATTTAGAGACTGCAAGGCAGAGACTTGGGTGCCAGATCAACTTGGTTTGAGTTCTGGCTTCCTCCCTTCCTGACGTTTGTCTTTAGGCAAACTACATAATGTCTTTGAACAACTAGGTTCCTTTATGTTTACCGTGTTCACATGAACGACTACCTCCAGAGCTACGTGAGAATTACATGAGCCAGTAGAAGTCGAGCACTTAGTATAGCCCTAGCACAGAGGAAGCTGTCACAATCCGCCTGACGGTCTCGCTTGTGCTAAATGTTACAGAGGGTGATAAAATATTGCAGTGTCAGGGACATTTTTATCATGGTGGTGTTGGGAAGGGGGTACCAGGAAGGAAATACTGGAATTGTTGACCAGTAGAGTCATCCTTCAGATGGCACATTCGCCCCGAGCTAAGAGCAGCAGTTCTCAGCCCCCAGGTCCCCCAGAAAATAATGGATTTCACTTTTTTTCAAATCCTAATGGAAATGATATAATGAACCTACAACAGGTAAACCTTTTTTTTTTAAGACCCTTTTCTAGTTCCAAAGTGCTTAGATGCTCTAATAGTCTTTTGCCATGAGATTAAGCTAATATTTGAGAAGAGAAATGGAGGCAAACAGAATTTTCTGCAGAGCAAGCCTGTCATAGCTCCTCTCTGCTCTTTAATTTTTGCATGATTCAGTTGTGGCCAAGAGCAGTCCTTTAAGACTTTAGATGTGGCAAGCGCCATGACACACGTATTTTTCATATGCAGGGAACATAATTCCTCTTATAGCTTATAGGGGCTCTGGGACCAAGCTGTACGGTTGGAAATGATTTGACATGAAAGAGACAGAACAAGCAGCAGGATATGCTGAAGTGAAATTCAAACCCTGGTGAGTTAAAAACCACCATCTAATACCTTTCCTTCTCAAAAGCAATTGCACAAAATCTCTCAATCAAAAATATATGAAGATCCCATAAAACGACATTTCTTAAAATCATGTTGCTCTTTGCAGCTCATAAAGCATTTCCAGATACATTCTTCTTTTGATCCTCCCAAGAATGGCTTATGTAGAGGGAACCTTACCCCACTGCATGTAGGAAAAAGCTGTGTGTCGGAGAGTTGAAGTTGTTTCCTTGAATTTCACATATTTTTGGTCAGATGTTTATTGAGTGTCTTCACTCAGTAAAGGGCTCTGTGCCCTTCACGGACTGAGCCATGTCTTACTATTCTCAGTGTGGTTTCCTTCCCCTACCCCTTTTGGCCTGAATCTACTGTGTTGTTGCCCCCCACCCCCAGACACTGGGACATCTTCACTCTGATTTCTCCTGGAGTGAATGCTATTTTTATTACCTTTTTCTTTTGCTTCTCCTTCCTCCAGCAGGTAATTCAACAAACTAATGTTTCTAAAAGTTGAGCAAATAAATTGATGGAGTGGTCTTCGATCTGTATCTCAGGCTGCTGTGGGTTCAGAAATGTTTTTATTACAGTGCCTTGGAATTTGCATGAGAGCTATGTATATATATATACACACATATATATTTTTTATGTATCAATTATTACATAATAAAATGTAAAAAGAACACAAGGCTTTGGTCCTTCTGTGGGCTTAGAATATTTAAAAATATTAAACTAGAACTAAGATGAGTTTGTTACCTAAGTCTTTATACCCACATATAAAGAGTCTGTTTCTCTGGCCTCTGGTAGGACAGCATCAGAGGAGAACCCCTCTTCTTTTTCTTCAACATATTCTTTCCTCAGAACTTGGTGCAAAGTTCATTTGGTTAGGTTTGGAAATAAAATACATGGTGCAGCTATGCTCTAGGAGGCCCCTGGATGGTATTCCTGTAGGACAAGCAGATTGCACACTATCAGTCAGAAGGTTCTTTAAGAAATACGAAGACATGTCTTAAATGTCTTTGGAAAGATCCAGTGCTCACAGCTGTAGTCTGGCAGTAGCTGGTGTTCAGGCGAACTCCGAATTGGGAGAACCCAGGCAGCCAAGTTGCCTGTTTTAGAACTTAAATGGCAAAGAAGGTTTCTATTTTATTTTGGTGTGTGTGTGTTTTTAAGATTTTATTTTTAAGTAATCTCTACACCAACATGGGGCTCGAACCCACAACACTGAGATCAAGAGTCACGTGCTTTACTGACCCAGCCAGCCATGTGCCTCATCTACTTTATTTTGGTGTCTTTGACTTTCTCTTTTGCCTTAGGTTAATATCCCTTTTCTTTTTCTTGTCAATACAAGGAAAATATGAAATACTTACAATTTTATGCCACTTTGTTTCCCAAGGAGGCAATCAGTAATCATAAATGTCCTTTTATATTCTTGGATTCATTAATAACTAAAGTCACTCCCCATCCCCACACCTATACCTTTTTTTTTGGACTTCAAATGTAGAGTGAGGTAATCATATTTCTCAGTTCCAGGCATGCTTCATCTGCTCTGTTTAAGGCCAATTAGATTTAGAAGAATTTCCCCTCTGTTATTGATTTCCCATTCTCATTTCCTGCTCCTCTCCCAGAGCCCCTCTCTGGGTTTGCCTCCAAGTCTTTGAATATGTGTGTCTTGATCATCACCAGGGAACTAGACCTACAACAGGGCACCCTGCTTGTACTTGACCAGATTCAGACTTTGAGCCCTCTTCTAGTCAGCCTGGCAGCTCCTTGGTTTTCTCTAGCAGTTCCCTGGGCGAGGCCCCTCATTCCCAGAGAATGGCCAGTGCTAGGACTAGAGGTTTCTGTCCCCTCTCAAGGGACTGATATTGTCAGCCTCTCTATCAGCCTCCCCTTTCCCACCCACATCCCCAACTTCACATCTTTGGGTTTCTAGCAAATCTGTGGTAGTTTAGGGGTGCAGAGCTCTGGCAGCGAATTGACTGAAGTCACTGCCTTTTCAGGGATTGAACCCATGACCTTGGCCTCATTAGCACGGGTGCTCTAACCAGTCACAAAGCCACACACCTCACTTTGTGTAACTTCAGCTGACTCTGTTCCTACCACCCTCAGAGGCCTCCTTTTCAATTGCAAAGGCGTTCACACCAACACAATAGAACAGAAGGAAATCCGATCTCTTCAAGACTCCTCTGAAGGACAGAAATATGCAATTTAGCAGGAAAATAATACCAAAAAGTCTTGAGGGTTCAGGAAACAACTTCTCTTTCTAGTCCATGCATTCGCTGAGAATCCAGCTGTGTCTCAGATTCTTCTTCAATCAAAAGTTTAAAAATAGCACGGAGCTCCTTGTGCCAATTTATTAACAAAATCTGGTGACTCTTGTACACTAAGTGGAGGGTTTCAGATGACTAAGTGGAAATATCGCATGCATATTATTAAAATAAGTTTGAGTCACTTTTATAGGAAGGGGGGCTCTGCGAATTTGTAAATGCTTCTCTTTGGCAAGTTTCTAGTCCCAAGAATCCGCTTGCTACGATGATAGCTAAGAGCCGGGTGTGTATCAGCAAGTGCATTCTGGTTACTGGAGGTGTGTCAGTGCCCAGGGGATCCTGACTCACTGTGCAGAAGAGGTGAAATGAAGGCAGCTCGCCGGAGAAGCGAATTTCACAACAGGGCTTGAAGACAGAGGCATATCCTGGGGTAGGGAGGTGGTGAGAAAATCTGGCTGACCAACAGGACACAGGTTTTCATCAGAGCCAAATAAAAAATCTCAAGGATTTTGTAGCCTGGCACTTGAAAGGAGTTATATTGCAATTTGTGGCAAAATGAAAAGACCTTGAACAGGAGGAGGCTTTTCTCTCCAGTCTTTTGAGTACCAGCAGAGGCTCTTCAGGGCTGCGCGTTCTGGGCTCACGCTGTTGATGGCACTCACTGTTGTGATGTTTGTATAGGAAACACTTGCCTCTGGGCCACCTGAGAAAGCTTTTTTTAAATTTTTTTATTGTTATGTTAATCACCATACATTACATCATTAGTTTTGGATGCAGTGTTCCATGATTCATTGTTTGTGCATAACACCCAGTGCTCCACGCAGAACGTGCCCTCTCTAATACCCATCACTAGGCTAACCCATCCCCCCACCCTCTCCCCTCTAGAACCCTCAGTTTGTTTTTCAGAGTCCATCGTCTCTCGTGGTTCGTCTCCCCCTCCAACTTACTCCCCTTCATTCTTCCCCTCCTGCTATCTTCTTCTTTTTCTTTTTTCTTAACATATGTTGCATTATTTGTTTCAGAAGTACAGACACCTGAGAAAGCTCTTATCCATCAATTGCACAAATCTGTTCACAGTGATCGCCTCCCATGGCCTTCAAACCTCAACAGTAAGAGACATTTAATTATGAGCAGATGGTAAACTCCTTGAGATCAGGGATTCTATTTTTAATGTAGTCAACAAATATTTATGTCTATGGAGCACTCACTGGGTTCTAAGTCCCTAGGAAAGGACTGTGAAAAAAAGGAACAAAAATCCCTACCATCACGGAGCTTATATTCTAGCAGGGTTTTTTTTCATCTTTATTTTAGCCACAGTGCCTTGAACTTTGTGAGGTTTCAGCAGATTTTTGTTGTTGTTGAAGGCAGTAAGGTTTGGAGGTTGAGTATTTTCTTCTTTCTTTTATTTGGTTGAAAAATGATAATCCATGTAGGTCATAACGACAATTCAGCAAACCAAAATATTTAACCACACACCCTAAGACATGACTTCTGCAAACTCAGGGCGAGCTTTGATTAAATACTGAGGTCTAATGAAATTGTAACCTCCCCACATGGTGTTAAAACAGCTGCAGCTTTGGGTAGACATTTTTCGGAAGTTAGTGAAATTTAGTCTACTCAAACATCTGAGTAAATATTTCTAAAGATCACTTGAAGGGAAACTTACAGGTTTTTTTCACCTTAGAAACTTGGAGGTTCACAAATTTAGAATTTAGAAATAATCTACTTATTTCACTCAGTTTTTAATTCATTTCCACACATGTTCAGGCCTTCCAAACACCCAGTTACTAAGTATTTTCTAGATTCAGAGCATGGCAAGAGGCTCCCCTCCACCTTCTCTATCTGCCTATCTTCAGAGAATGCCCTAATAGGACTCCGCCTTAGAGTTAAGGTTGCCTCCTGAGGAATCCCCAGGGCTAGGCTTCAGGCGTGAGGTTTGAATCCCACGTGCTCAGCAGGATTCTGTTCACTCCTGGAAACACACTCACACACACACACACACAGGAGCATAAGCAAATGCACGTGTCATGCTGATTCTCCCCTGCTGTCCCTCTGCCTGGCTAACTCTCAGAAGTCTGTCCTGATTTCTGCAGGCTGGAGTAGCTCCCTTTGTCTTTGCTTCCAGGGCACCTCGTAAAATACTTCCTTGGGCACACTTGCTCCTGAGTGCCGGAACCAGGTCTCATTCATCTGTGTTGCCCCAGCCCTTAGCCCCAGGCCTATGTCTCTGTTGCCTTGGTAAATAATTATTGAATGAATCGTCTCATTTCTGCAACTTATTTTACTAGTGGCTCTTTGGACAGGCCTCTTCACATATCTAAATATATAACTCTGTTCATTCTTAGGGCTTACAAGTACTCGCAGAACCCTTCATTGATTCCTATTTTCTTCAGGACAAAATCTTGACTGTTCTCCTCCATATTAAGTGCCCTTCCCACACTAACCAGCATTATCCCTCCCTGCTCTGTTACACCCTAAACACAATCTGGATGGTCTTTCCAGTATCCCACAAAGGTGCTCTGTCATTCTTCATTCTTCCTTTTGCTCATTTGTAACCATTTTCTCTGAATGATTCCCTTCCCTATCTTGTACCTCCCTATGTCTGTTTGTTCTCAAGGGAGATCCAGCTCAAATTGCATCTTTTTTATAAAGCTCCTCTTAAATACTTCAGCCCACAAATCTCTTCGTTTTATTTCGTTATTATTTTATATTTACAGTAGTTTTTACATTTTTTGAGCACTCTTGCTATTCTAGGCATTGTGTTCTAACCCTGGGGCTTCAAAGATGAGTAAGACAGCTTTCTCTGCAATACCCAAACTTCTGTGTCCTTAAAGAGTTCAATCCTAGGAGTAGCTTCCTGCTCTCAATTCTATGTCATTTAGGCCATTTGGATGCTGAATCATTTTGCCTGATATTTATATTTACCACCATTTGCAGGAAGGTAGGGTTTTTGTCCCCAAATAGCTCAACTATTATAAAAATATCGTTCCTCCAGAACCTGGTACAATATTTTACACAGAGAAAATAATACTTTTTGAATAGAACTTACTTGGCTAAGGTAGATTAACTTATTTCTTTCCTGCTTCATGTACAAAGTTTTGTGGTATAAAAAATGTCCTTTTTAATTCAGAAATACACATGGAATCAATAAGGATTGAAAGAAAAATGTCAAGTCTCTTCAAACAGTAGCTGGTAAGGTTGAAGTTCTCAAGGTATAGTCAGTCCACAGTGGAGTCACTCACCTCAACAAACTGGCATTTCAGTATTTTATTGTCTATCGGAAAATAAAGCCAAAGGGATGAGGGAGGGTCACCTATTAAAATTCTTCCGTAAGCAGTTTTAAAAGGTGTGTTTTCTTGTAAATAGGATTCAGAGCAGGTCACCTGTTTGTTGGGCAAGGTGTTCATTCTCATGTTTGGCTGCAGAGGGCCTGACCTCTGTTCTGGAATTCACATTTAGCAATAGGTTGTGAAGGTATTTTTACATGTTTTTGTTTTTGTTTTTTACTCTGCAGCCAGAATGTTGACGTGAGCAATATTGTGAGGAACAGCTTAAGTTTTTAAATAGTTAAATTTATATGCCTTTGGTTTTGTCCTTTTCCTTGATATTGACTCACCTGGGTGTTGGAGAAGTTAGGGCAAAAGCAGTCATAGGGGAATCCAATATTATTGGTATTCATTACAGAGAACTAACGATAACATCTGTCACTTATTGAGCCACCGGCGGAAATGGTGCATGTTATTTATCATCAGTTCCTTTATGAGAGAGCAAGTGAACAAGAAAAGCCTGAGTTGTTTCCTTCCTTTTGACTTCCCAGTCCATGGGCGTCAGAGAGGTAAAAGATAAAAGTAGCAAGTAAGTGTCATTTGGATCTGGCACAGAAGTTAAGATAGAAAATGTTTCCAAATGGAAACGCTAAGTTTTGCAAGCCCATGTGTGCCTTCTTTGGGCAGGTTTAACTGTCGGGGATTTGACAGGGCCTACAAGGTGAGGTTGGCTTGTAGGCATCATCCAGGAGCTACAGAGTAATTTCATGTTCACTGTACCTTAGGCTGAATATTTCTCTCCTCTGTCCATAGCTTCATGAATTCTTTTTTCTTCCTAAGACAAAGATTTCATCTCCACCAGAGCCTGCATTACAACAAATCCTAAATCAGTGTTCTCATTTGTTTTTTCATTGCTGAGCTGACTTTTAATGAATCAGTGATGTGTGGAGTCATTTTACAAGATTTTGTTAGCTTTATTCAGGAATAATTGACAAATATAACTATGTATTTAAAGTATACAACATGACCATTCGATATACATTATGGAGTGATTACTAAGGTCAGGATAATTAACATATCACCTCACCCACTTACTTTTGTGTCATTTGGATCTACTCTCAGCAACGTTCAAGTGTACAGTGCTGTGTTACTAACTGTAGTCACTGTGGAGCCCCAGAACTTACCGCTGAAAATTACTGCCCTTTGACTTACATCACCCCTCCTTGCCCTGTGACATTTTATAGCAAGGCCAACCTTTTTTTGCCCTGACCACCAAGCCCGGCGTCCTCCTTGTAAATCATGGCTCCTGTTCCAATAGTTGGGAAGACCTATTAGTTGCTACCTTACTGCCCTAAATATCTCCTGCTTCCCCAAGAGGCCCCGGGCTCTAACTTTTAACAAGCCTCAGAACAAAGCCCAGTGCGAAGGGGAAGGTTCAGCACGGCTCTGGGAAGAAGCTCCCCGCTGCACGTGGGTCCGTTTCACTGTTACATTGTGGATTAAAGTGATATGCGGAGCATCTTTCACGATTACACAAAAACCTATAGCCTTAGTATTATCCTTGTCCCCTGACCAGGGTTATAATAGGGTTCCGCCACAATTCCTCCAATTTTTATTTCTCTCAAATAAAAATTTGCTAGTGTAACCACTCTCGCTGGGTGGGAGGCTAACTTTGTTTCTGATTGTCTTATTTCAACCCATGGTGAAGTTATATTGCGCCGCTGGGCTTTTTTCCTTTTCTCTTTTTCATTTGGCTGGGGCTGCCTCTGTTCAACAGAGCATACTTGTCACTTCTTCTGTCACCGTTAGTTAAAAGTAATTGTTATTGCAAACCCCCTCCATGCCAGGCTCCTTTTCTTTCATGGTGAAACCCACTAAGCATTCATTTCAGTAGCAGAAAGTGGGGAGCTTACAGGATCAAATCCTTTTTATCTAGACCAACAGCACCTGCGGCAAGGCATTAACTAGCTGGAGTTGTTAATTACATCTCTAACTTGTTGATCTTCATGGCTTCCAAATTTGAAAAGCAAGAAAATTAATCACTGCATGTGTCTCCTTCAGTAGAAAATGACAGGAGCGTGTCTTCTGCGTTCTGTTCCAGTCACTGATAATCAAATAGTTGCACTTTCCTGTAACATTTCTTTCCTCCCTTTGTGGATGGAATTGTTTCTTAAGTTCAAAGAGTCCTTCCGTTCATAGCAGGGTAGATATTTGCCCATAAAACAGAGACTTCAGAAACATAAGTCTGCAAATAGGAGTCTGAATGAGATCGTACTGAAAACAGTTCAGTAGTTGATACCACTTAAAAAAAAAAAACGAGAGTGGAGGCTAATGAGAAGCGTGATAGCACACTTCGCTTGTATTTTCTTTTAATTTTCATAACAAACCTATGAGGCAGGAACTGCATCTTTACAGTGGAGGAAAGGGTCCAGAGAGGATTAATGCTTTGCCCAAGATCACATAGCACCTCAAGCACCGGAAGGAGGAAAGGATTTGAGCTAGAGAGATGCGGAAGTAACTCCTCATATTCACCCTAAATTGTGAAGCCCAAATCAGGAGGAGGTGGGAAAAAAAGCCTCAGCTCTCCTTTTTAAAGCTTGCACCTGGCTTCTAAAATACTTTCTTGGCATAGTTAGAAAATACAGTGTCAGCCACTTTATTCTCACCTTAACATTCATCAAGGTCGCTCAACAACCTAATACATCCAGAATGTGCCGCTCATTCTTAAGATGAGTTACCTTGCAAACAATCTGCATTGCAGAGAATTTCCTCAACACTAGTCAGCAACTTCTGCACCCAAAGAAACACTCAGCCCGAAAGGATTACCATAGGCCTGGGCTGGTGGTTCTGCCTTCTGAAAGCTGATTAGAATCTCCTGGAGAGCTTTTTAAAAATCCCAGCACAGGCTAATCGAATAGGAGTTGCTGGGTCCTCCCCCAGGCCCAGATGGGTTGAGACACCCTGAGAGGTTAGTAGCATTCACTCTTCACTGTCTTTGAGTTCCATTCCTTTTGGGTTATTTCAGTTTATTCCTTCAAGTGACCTTTATTAGTCTTTCTCTGAGAGGAACTTTGTTTTCTTTGTTTTGCAGTCTTTCCCCCAAACCTCCTGGACAATTCAGGTCAGGTTACATTGCAAATGAAGGATTTATGGCTGCGTCTTCTGTAGGAACAGAGTTTATTCCAAACGCCTTCCTTGTAGGTTCCTACGGTGAAAATGGATATCTCATATGATATCCCAGGTTCCTCTCTGGCTAAATGTCTCGGTCAGCAATAGTCAACCACTCACAAAATCTCTGTGTCCTCCTTCCTCACACAGACACGCACAAGCACGCACACAATGTAGGCACCAGCTCAGCAAATTTTGAGTTTCAACCATTAGACTTACTTTGAAAAGTTTACATCTCTCCCTAGCTATGGAAGGAACTGAGGTACGTATCTAGATAGTGGAAACAGAACTCCCTCTCCTGCCACCACCCCACCTCATCTAAGGTTGCTCATACTGAAGTAGATCAAAGTAGATTTGTATGCTCTTCACTATCAGTAACTGGTTTAGCTTTTCTCCTTCTCTGCTCTGAAGGCAGTCTGGCTCAGGAAGATGTTAAGAACATTCATATATAACCAGGCAGTTGCTTAAATGAGCGTACACACAGTCAAATCTGCCCCAGAGCCAGGCATAGCTTTTTGGTAGTTTGTAAGAACTATAATATTCTGTCACCCAGTTCCCAGTGGACATGCTCCAGCTTGGACTCGCCCTGTCTGTCTGAGGAACACTTTGATGTATTATACTGAATGACAGGGAAGGACTTTGTTTGCACAGACCAAACACACAATCAATCCTTATTTCATTCCAGTGCATTTTAAGTGAACCAGTTACTGTGTCACACTGTTGGTTGAGAAACCCACTTTGTGTTCCCTCCAGAAATCTCATTTTGAAAAATGATCCTGGCTTCTCCCCATTGGGTTTTAGAAGCAAAGTGGCATGAATGGGGTTTCATTGGAACTGAGAAGTTATGCCAACCAGAGTAAAGAACGCCTTGTATTTTATTACTATTCGGTTATCCAAACATGTAGAGGATTCCTGCTTCATGTAGTAGATCCTCCTGAATAACTCACAATAACTCAAGGAAGGATATTCTTGCATGATGAAGACAAAATTTGTACCTCGGCTTGTGAATTCTGATTCTGCTACCTACTTGCTGAATGACCACGTTGGGTTAGATATTTCACCTTTGGATCCTCATTATGTTCATTTGAAAAATAGTAATAATGTCTTTCTCACAGAGCTGATGGACTTACTAAGATAGATCAGTTTTCTTATTTTTTGGTCTTAAGGATCCCTCTATACTCTTAAAAATTGAGCACTCCAAAGAGCTTTTGTTCATATGGGTTATGTTTATCAATATTTACCATACTTGAAATTAAAACAGAAAATTATAAAGTATTCAGTTTAAAATGACAACAGCTATTACTGCTAGCATAATGTGGGTTTTTTTTTTTTTTTGAGAACTATTTTACAGAACAAAAGAATTAGTGAGAGTAGTGGTGGTATTCCACAGTTTTACAAATCTCTTTAATGTTTGGATTTCCAGAAGACAGCTGGATTCTCAAATACACTTCTGAATTCAGTCTGTGGTATTATGTAGTTTTGGTTGAAATATGTGGAGAAAATCCAGCCTCAAATAGATAAGTTTTCAGAGAGGCATATTTTAATAGCCTTTTCAGTTAATTGTGAATATATTTTGATTCACTAAAACTTGGTAAATGAATTTGTCTTAAAGGGTAGGCCCTTTAATATGCAATCTGAAGCCATATCATGATGTGAACTTCATGTGCTCTGTTACGCTGAAATCTCTTGGTCTATCTTGCACTTTGAATGACTTTTTTAGCCATGCATTATTTTTAAAATATCATGCACCTGTCATTTGAAAAACATTGGTTCACTGAATTATATAGGCATTCTAAAAGTTGATGTAAGTTTTTTCCCCTCATCAAACCATAGGGGAAAAAAACCCACAATTGTTAATATCCCTGGCAATCTCATCACATGAGAGATTGTCAAGCTCACAGGGGCAGAGGCTTATTTTCCAAAATTCTCATATTTGCTTGAAAGCCTACATTTTATCATGAGCCACACATATTTTCAGTTGTTTTCCTTGAAGTGACATTCATTTCCATCATGTATCTGCCAAATCCTCAAGCCTAAATAACCACCGTTTGTGTAACATGGTTCTTACAGGTAAAAATGGAATTCCAAGAGGAAGGGGGCATGGTTCACTTTAGGACTCCAGTGCTCACACAGGTGGTTTCCGCCATCGCGCTTCAGGGTTGGAAGAAACACTTGATGCGTCCTTCCCAACTTATCACAGAACGTCAGAAGATACATACCCAAGCGTGAGACTAAACAAAATTATTTTTTGTTACTGCTTCATCGGGGACATTCTTAAGTAAAATTCACATTCTCCCCTCCCCACACACCCTTAACTCAGCCTGTGGAAGTCAAGAATACAGGGACGCGTGGACAGCTTGATTTACTTTGATTTGTACCAAGGCTCCTTTACACCTTACACCTGCTGCAATGGAGTTGTCAAGACAGTAGTGTTACTTTGAAAGTAGTTTGGACCCCACTGACTTCTGGAAAGGGTTCCTAGGATCCTAGAAGTCTCCAGACCACAATTTGAGAACCACTGGGACAGACTCTAGAAATTATGCAACAAATTGCCAACCCTTAAAAGTTAGCCATTTCCTTCTGTCTCTTGTTGTTTGTGGCTTGTGGACTTGGTAGCCGGCAAAGGTGAATGAAGCCTGGCCTTTGGGCAATTTGTGGTTTTGATGAAATCCCACTAGAGTTCTTCCCTAGCTCTCGAGAGCCCAATTTTTCCTTTTCTCTCCGGTGGGATGTTACCGTGAGGCTAAAAATAAGCCTTGGTTTCGTATTAACTTTTACTGTTTGCCTCTGCAGGACAGGCCACCGAATCCTTGCTTTTTGGTATGATCTAGGGCTAATAAGGATATTTTTGTGATCTTTTCCGCATCTTTTATATCAGGGGGTCTTAACTCTAGTTTCAGAGGCCGTTCAGTGTCTGTGGATGGGCTTTAGGTGGCTCAGAGCCCTTGAAATTTCACAAAATTTCCTGTTGTTTTGAAGGGTTGGGGAGAAGATGGGTTGTTGGGAGAATTAATAGCTTCAATCAAATTCTCAAAGAGCTTCTGTGACCTCTCCCCCTGCAAAAACAAACATTAATGAACGACTGCTTCAGATGGACATTTTTTATGAGGTAGCATCTACCCATCCATTATCCATTTCCACATGCACCTCTTTTTGGAAAGAATTCTAAAGTTCCATCCCTGACTTGGCCCTTCTTTACTTTCCATCCCCTTGGCGTTCTGCAAGGTCTCTACCACTTAGCACTTGCTTACACGTCACTTCACAGTTGTTTCTGTAGTCTCTCTGTCCTTTTTCCTCATTATAAAATGCAACAGAACAGGGACCATTCGTCTCGTTTCTCTTTTATTGCAAAATGCAAAGTCAGAGTCAGGACCCCTTCAGGTGCACCTTGGGTCGGGGCTGGGGCAGGGGGCTGAGGGGACGTACTTTAGAGAATCCACTCCGCCAAATCAGTGAGTTCCTTTTTAAACTATTGAGATGTGCAAACTCGGGATATTTATTTATGCCTCAACCACAAGATGTGTTTTTCTCCCACACATTCTCCAGTCTGCTTCTTGGAATGCAAGTGCTGTCATGAAAACTGCAAGGCAGTCTGTTTAGCTCCAGCAGGAGCGTTTTGGGAGCAGTCTCGATTCCGTGGGAGTAGTGTGGTGACTGCCGCTCGCTGACAAGGAGCAGAGGAGGACTCTGCAGCGTGATTCCCTGTGTATTCTAGAATAGCAGCTCCTCCGGTGAGCTCTGGGGGGTGGGGTGGGGGGCCTGCACTGCAGTACGGACCCTGGCAGCGGCGACAGCGCCCCTCGTGGCAAGGCGGCGGCATTGCCTTAAGTTGGAAGGCCGGCTTCAGGGCAGTGGGCAGAAGACCGCGCTCTGATTGAACCATGCGGTTATTCTGCCCCTCAAAAAGAATGTGTTTAAGGCTTCTGTCTGGTGGGGTTTAATTCGGTGGCTTCAGAGTTTTTGAAAAAGCTTTGACTTATCAAACACGACAAACACACTAGCACCTGACAGTTGGGAAACAACCGAGTCCCTATCCTTTATGGGAAGCAGGGAGGTAATATGTCAAGGAAGGGGGGGTATTGACCTCATTACAAAGAGGCAGAAGAATCACTCAGTGCAGTACACTGACGAGGTGGTGCGGATACCGATCACATCCAGTAATTTTTTTTTTTTAAGATTTTATTTGTTTGACAGAGAGAAAGACAGTGAGAGAGGGAACACAAGCAGGGGGAGTGGGAGAGGGAGAAGCAGGTTTCCTACCAAGCAGGGAGCCCGATGCGGGGCTCGATCCCAGGACCTGGGATCATGACCAGAGCCGAAGGCAGACATTTAACCACTGAGCCACCCAGGCGCCCCGACATCCAGTAATGTTTTATCCAAGAATATGTCTCTGCTTGCTGGGTTGCATTACACATATGCATACATACACACACACACACACACATATATGTATTTTGAGTGGGGGCAGGGGCAGAGGGAGAGAGAAAATCGTAAGCAGACTCCATGCTAAGTGCAGAGCCTGATGCAGGGCTCAATCATAGAACCCTGAGATCATGACCTCAACCAACTGAGCCACGTAGGCACCCCAGGGTTGCATTATTTTTAAACTTGGCATTCTGGGCAGCATGGTAATTACTGACTTATGCTGTTCCATCTTCTGCCTTACTTGCATTTCTAAATAATAAAGGTTGTCACTCACACTGCATTTTCACCAGTGCAGGTGGCCTCCAATCCTCTGTCTGTATGAGGTCAGACCTCTAAGATGGTTTTGTTTATCTCTGTCCCTCTTTGTTACATGAGAAAATAGGACCTAAGAGCCTTTGACTTGCCCAAAACTACCACAGGTGATGTGGAAGCTCTGGTGCCCCGGGCCAGGCTCACGAGTCGTAGAGCACACCGCTCATCAGTTTGGAAGGTGCCCTTCCCACTGTCAGGGTTGGGAAACGTTGGTGCAAGTACTAACTTACTCCTACTCAAGGACTGAATCTGGTCAAAATTCTCCTTTGGGAAAATGCCACTTTATCAGTGGGAGAGTAAGGTAAGGTGAATCTTGGCTCTGCTTCCCGACCAGATGGCTTTTATTATTGCATGATAAAATGTGCGGCTTCACGTTTCTGTGCCTCTCGCCACTACAGTGCCCTTTCTGTTTTTAAGGAAAGAAGGATTGTCCAAATGTGGAAGATGCAAGCAGGCATTTTACTGCAATGTGGAATGTCAGGTAGGTTCTGGGCCAACTGGTAGGGAGGGCCTTGTTTCTGCTGAAGATTGGGACCCCGATGTCCTTCCTTCCCTTGTCACGCCATTCCCAGCACCCTTTTGCAGCCAGACCTGGAAAGCTTAGTTTGGGCCTTGGATGCGGCTGGATACCCCTGGGTGCTGGCCCAGGACTGCCAAGCAGCCAGGGATAGACAGCAACACTCTGGGGCCATAGGCAGGTGCAGGAGAAGGGGAAAGACCAGAGGAGGGCATGTTGGGTGCAGGCAGGTGTATTACCAAGGTTGACAGTTTGCCCCCAAGGCCACCAGCAGCAGATGAAACACTGTGGAGATGACAAATGAAAAATGCTAAAGTGGTATCTTTAAAATATTTTAATTTTTACTGTCACAGGTCTCTATTTTTATAAATCCCCATAAGTAGGCCTCATGTCGCCCTTGGCCTGTTCAAACCCGGTCTGAGTCCAGCTAGACTTCAGTGAGCCCCTGGCACAGCCCGGGGGTGGCTGCTCCGAATCTGTACTTGGAGCTGGTGCCTTGGAAGCAGCCAGGGTTGGGCAGGTTCGGGAGGTGGGCTGCATGTAGACTGTGGGCCATCTGGTTCGATGGATAAGTCTCCAGGGTATCCTGTAACGTGGGAGTGGGAAGCTCAAGGAGGAGTTTGGAGGAACTCTTGGTAGCTCTTTGAGGGACTAGGAGTGTTGTTTTCCATACTCGTCTGCTAGATTCTGAATGTTTCACTGAATGTTCATACGTATTCCATGGAAAACGCATTCCATGTTCTAACAATTTGAATTTGGGGAGAATATGATCTTTGACATCTGTATACCCTCCTTAGTCTATTTTTATTTTTTTTAAATGGAAACCTATTCATAGACCCTGGGAAATGCTGATGCTATTAAACAGTGGCTCTAAGTGACAGGATTTTCTCCATAGTCTTTACCTCTTTATTTGGTGATTGTTCTTGCCGGGCTTGGTGTCATTTACCTCCCACACTCTTCCCCCCTTCCCCCTCCCCGCCACCTTCCCTGATCTATTTCTGATTAGTCACTACTTCATTGTTTTCTTTCTCTTCTCCCTATGCAGTTTGCCTCTAAAAAATCCCCAAAGAGCATTATTATTTATCAGTGGGAGAGGTTGCTCAGCCCTGATGTCCCATCTGACCATAGAGCTCCAGTCATACGGGCCCCTTGCTGGAATGAAGCACAGGCTGAGCCATTGGCCTGGGGACATCTCCCTTGGCTCTGCAGGCCCTGTGCACAGCCCACTCCCCTATGTCTCCCACTGCAGGCTTCCAGAGATGGTCAGCCTGTGTGACAGCAAGAATATAAAGGGGCTTATCACTGAGTTTTCAGGGAGTGTGACTTCTTTGCTCCTACCAGTTGTGGATAGAACATTCTGTGGTTGGATTGCTTTGGTGCTGGGGAGATCAGTGAGCCCTGGGAATTCCATGATTTGATTCCAGGAATGATAAGTTAGTTCTTTCTATATTTAAGTTAAATACTTCTAGAAAAATCAACTCATTACATTCTGGTTCTTTAGAGAAGCAAGATAGGAATATCACATAGAGTTCAGACAATGTAACACGGAATAGAAGATGATCCTAACTCTGCAGTCTACTATCTCCATGAACTTGACAAGCCACAGGACCTCTCTGAGCTCAGTTTCTTCACACATGAATGAAGGCAATAGTGCCTATCCTGTCAAGTGGTAGGGACCTAGTGATATGAGATCTGTGAAAGCTCTCTATAAACATGATGCTCTGGACAGTTGTGAGGACATATGGGAAATACTATGACAGTAATTTAGGCTGGACCGAAGCTTAGCTCTGTGCAAAGAATAAAGTATACAGCATACTTTAGATTTGACAGACTTGGGTTTTTTGTTTTTGTTTCTTTTACCCCAAGAGAATGGATGGATTCTAAAGACCTGAGAACACTAATGGTGTACTGTTGTGTGAGTCAGGCTTGTTAAAAATGAGTCTTGACTTCTCTGATTAACTGTAAACACTGCATTAATAGAAAGTATCAGACTGCGTGAGATGCCGAGTTATCTCTGGGTCTTCTGAGCATGTTGCTAACTCTTTCATTACGCCTCCCTGGATGACACTATTTTGATGAACCATTGTGGTCCACTGGGGTTTTCAAGGTGACGCATGTGGCTCCCCTGCCCTTCAGGACCGAGTTTCCCAAAGCTGCACACTCAGAAAGCTCATCTGTGAGCACACAGTGAGGGGTGCTCTCCCTAGGGGGGTTCGCATGAAACAAATATGCTGGCCTGGATGTACCAGGATGCCTGCATATCACTTTACAACAAGCCGTTTGACGGACTGTACATTCTCCTCCTGTGGACAGATTGTACAGACAATCAAATCTTAATGAGCTTGCTTGGGTAGCAGGGAAGCCTAGAGTGGAGGGTACTGCTCTGTGATGCTAAGTCACGTTCAAAGGCCTTTGGCCAAGGCAACTTGTTATGTCCAGCCTCGTGATGGAGAGTCTTCCCTGCTAGTTACCCAGTGTTTGGGCTAGGGCCCCATCAGCCCTGGAGAGTACTTCTGCAATTCAATTTTGCTATGCTTCTGTGAAGTATCTAGTGGCCAGAGTACCCTCCTAGATGACAAGTGATACCTGGTTCCTGATACCACTTGTTGCTAGAGGTGACAGACTGGATTTCATCTGTAAGTTTCACTCTTGTTTCATCTGTCTCCTTTTGTTGAAGGGAGAGGTTAATGGCCATTGAGGTTTGCCATGCTTTTGTGCTGAAGAACTAAGTAAGAGTAGGGCAGTGGATTGTAATGACATAGAATGGTCCTAAGAGTTTAATAAAAGTGCCTAGTAAGAAATGGTAGTTCTGGAGCTTCATACATAAAATCATTAGGGAGGAATCTGGGGCATTTGCTCCAGATAAAAATGTGTTCAGGGTTCCTCCTAAGGGGGTGCTTGGGTGGGATCAAAGGGGGAGCTGTGCTGTACAAAACAAGGGCATCCGTGGGAAGAGGCAGGTGACTGAGTGATTCTCCACCTAAGAGACCAGGGCCCTTGGCTGCTCCCCACGACCACTAGGCCCCGCCCACCTGGGGTGCAGGCCTGGGCATCAAACCGCAGAGGTGTGGGGGGGTGGCCAGAGTGAAGGTTAACGGGTCCAGCATGTAAGTAGAGAAGAAAACAGTGGCCACAAGTGGTTGGGTGACCTGCCCAAGGTCACCGTGGCAGAAGCGGAGACTAGGCTGTACAGACTGCTGGCGGAGGGCTGTCACCACTTTCCAGCACGGTGCTTGGGGGTCCCTGAGGGCCCTCTGGAAGGGGGGCCGCTATGGGAACGTGTCAAAGAAAGAGAAGTGGCCTTCAGTGGACGTGAAAAGGGAGAGCCCCTTCTGGTGTCGTCTTTGCCAAAAATCCCCCCAAGAGTGCTAAGGCACATGCTCCTCCCCGAGGGTGTCCTCTTCCCAGGGAGGACAGCATCTCAGTAGACCCGAGCCACTATGCGCACTCTCCCCAAGCCCTCTAACTGTAGTGCTTTAGGATTTTGCTTTATTTTATGCAATTTGGTGATATCTTGTCCCATTTACTTTTCTCTTCATTCACTTGACTCAGTGTGATCCTGCCAGAGGAAAGATTTTAATTGATGATGCATGAAAGGATAATGGGAGGAAACATAAAAGAAATAGAAGTTCCTTTTTAGTTAGGCTTATTTTGTAACCTGTGTGTTTTAATGAACTATATTTATTTTTATAAATATGCCTGGAAAGCTAAGGGTATTATTCCCTCACTTAGACTTCTTCATTAAATTGCACCATGACATTTCAAGAGAAGAGTTTTACAAAGTTAATTTATAGAGGAATCATTGTAAAATAGAACTTTCTAGGGTATTATTTCTTAACATTAACAAATAGAGAAGAAACTATTTGTGATGCATAAACGGAGGTGATGGGGTCGTGAGTGTTTTGAAAGTAAGAAGGGGCGTGCCCTGATGGGGATAAAAAAGCATGTGCGAGGAGCATGTGACTAAGGACGTGAGAAAATGTGTGACATTCGTCATTGACGCGAAAGTAACTGAAGTGTAGAAGATGCCTAAGAAATGCTCATCTGACCTTCTTGTTGTTATGGGTGATTTAGTGAATGGGGCCAGAGTCGTAGGTTCAATCCTGGTTAAATTCACTTTGGTTCCTTAGCCCAAACCTAGGAAGCATCTTGAACTTGATCACTCTTTTCTCTAAATGTTTCACATCACGGGTAGGAAAACATGTGGATGAATGAATGAGCCCATCCCATGGCTCTTGCAGGGGAACATAAAACAAAGCACATGTCCTTGTGATGGGGCTCAGCAGCCTCAGTCACCTTCGTGTTAATTGGTCAGTGTGAACCTGACTCCTTTTGCACTCTTCACCTTGATGAAATGGTAGTGGCAGCAGAAATCCCATGATGTTTTCTTACTGTTCCACATTTCAGGAAGTCCCATGCATTTGTCCACATAGACTACCTTTGTTTCGAAAGCTCCGTTAGAGCAAGAGAAATGCCAGGTGCAAGAGTTCGGAAAGGGGACTTCACAATAAAAACCCAATCTCCTTGTCCATTATCTTTCACTCAGCAGAAAACTGGATGAAATAACAGTCAGTCGTTTCTTCCAGGGTGCACCAGCATTCACCATGAGACAATTTTACAACTCTTTATTCGTCTTGAAGCATTTTTGTCTGTGCACAAACAGGAAAATCATGCAGAGCAGTTACTACATTGGCTGAAAATGACTTCAAAATTTCTGTATCTTCCTTTTACGTAGATTTAATTATTTAATTTCATTGCACAAATAATCTATGCTCATTTTAGAAAAATCAGAAAGTGTAGTCTGAAATGAGAACAGAAAGAGGATCCACAATCTTGTCCTTCCGAGAAAATCACTATTAGCACTTTGGTATCTGTCTGAGTCCTTCCTGTCCATTTATTTGTATATTTTCTGGACAAATAGGATCCACGTTTACATAAAATTGTAAAAAGATTGCAATTAGGGCAGGAGAAATGCTTGACTTTTGAAGAAAAATACTCAAAAGTTTTAGAAAAACTGACAAAAATGTTTGAAAAAGCCTAAGTGTTTGCAAAACCACTCTGTATGAAGAAACCGCCAATACTAAAGCACAACAAAACAAAACAAAAAGTATTCATTGATACTATTCATTCCTGTTCATCAGGATAGCCGAATTTTTTTTTTCAATTTTGTCCATTCTGATTATTTACAGTTTTTCTAGTCAAAACCAGGGCAAGTTGCCACTGTCAGGTTCTCTCCAGTACGTGGACCATCCCTGTGACAGAAGACAGCACATCCTGATGCTCTCAGAACCTAACTGACGCTCCTGCCACATGATAGCCTCCCTCCCACCTTTTTTTGTTTTTTTAAAGAATTAAAACTGAGCAGTGCCGTGGAGGTGCATCTCTGTCATTCCTCCCTTAGTCCACATCTCTCACCACCTTCCCGCAGAAGGTGACAACTTATTTGGGGAAATTTCCCTTGATGAAACTTCCGTGATTCCACACTTCTGTGAATATATTGCACTCTCTGATTTCACAACTGTGTGTGGATTTGTGTCACATACGTGTCTCCTGACACAGTCACAAACTACTTCAAGTCCGAGACGACTTCTCCCCTCCCTGCCTCCAGGGTCAGTTGCGGAGCTCATTGAGTGAATGAATAAATGAGTGAACGAACGAACGAGTGAATGAACAGGTACCCATGTGTATGAGGGTGCGCCATGTGCCGGGCACTGTTCTAAATCCTTCTCGTGGATGAGCTGACTGGATTCTGACGAGGACCCTTTGTGGTTGCACGGATGCCTGATTGTCTCCTTATGAAGGTCCTACGTGTCTTGGTCCTTTTCAGGCTTCCGATCTGCTTATCACTGTCGGAAGGTGTCAAATCATTACCTCAGAATTCTGGACCTGCTAAGTAACTTAGGGATTACGTTATTGACAGCCAGGGTACAGCTGCAGAGGGATTAAGAGGTCCGCCTGGTGTCACATAGCTGCAGAGCTGGGGTAAGAAAGCAGGTTTCCTGAGCCCCAGACCAGGGTGCACTGACTTGACAGCACTCTGCTCTCCTCCCAGAGGCTCCCTTCCCTTTGAGGACATTCACATCAATAAGTGTCAGCATTGTGTGTTATTGATATTAACATTGACTTTATATGCTGTTAATGAATTCTATTACTAAATAATAGACAAATCGTGGTAAGAAAGGTTAGTATTAAACTTCCTTCTCCCAGTCATTGTTGTTGAACACCGATGACAAGACCTATTGTTCAGGAAACCAGTATCTCAAAAGCCCTGCAAAGGCCTTCTCTTAGAATTCCTGGTTTCACCCTGAACACGTGCTCATGGTTGTTAATTATCCGTCTGTCTCCAGCTGGGGCTTCCCGTTCCCCTCAGATGCCTCAAGGCCTGAAGCCTTCTTGGTCTTTCCCTCTTTGCCTCATCGCCCTGCTCTCATTTCAGGCTTTGGCTAAAAACACATCCCCTTCTGCCTTGTGCATATCTTGTCATTTCTTTCTCTCCCTACTTTTAGTTGTATTTGGCACGGCGTTATTTAACATCTTGGCACAGAACTTGAGCCAATGGCCTGTGCCACGTAGCACATTAAATCATGAAGTGACATTGTGCCCTTCCTTCTTGGGGTGGGGGGCAGGGGGCCAGGAGACATCTTCATTCTGGCAGCAACTTTATCGAGGACCTCGTAAATGCAAAGCCCTGTTCTAGCTTCTGGGGTTATAAATGTGGGAAAACCACACCAGACCGAGTTCCTTTATTTTAAGAGGGGGAGACAGATACTAAAAAACTAACAAATATGTAGTATATCAGGTGGTGAGAAGTGCCTAAGAAGCAGAGAGCAAGGAAGTGGACAGGGATGGGCACGTGCTATTTTCAGTAGAGTATTCATGGCAGGCATTTGAGAAGGTGACGTTTGAGCCAGAGATGTGGAAGGGTTAGGCAGGGAGCAAAATGGGTATCAAGGGGAAGAGGGCGCTAGCCAGGAGTACAGCAGCTGCAAAAGGTCTTAGGGCAGGAGTATGCACGGTGTGTGTAAGGAGCAGCCGGGGGCTGGGGTGAGAGAGAGCCTGGTAGGAGGTGATAGGTCGGAGGATGGGGGGGCTCCCATCATGAGCGGCTTCTCAGTCATCTTTAAGCCCCTTGCCTTTTGCTCTGAGATGAGAAGCCATCAGAAGGTTCCGAGCTGAGAACTGGCATGATGTGAGTTCTGTGTAGCAGTATCGACTACCCTGCCACTCTTTTGAGCCGTGTCTGCAGGGGCAGAGGCAGGCATCCGGGTAGGAGGCATGGGCAGTACTGGTGGTGGGAGGTGTTGGGGCTGCAGCAGGGTAGGAAGGTGGGGTGGCGAGGGGTGATCAGGTTCTAGATCTGTTCGAAGACAGGGAAAATGGATGTGCTGGAGTGATTGGGGAGTGTGCGAGGGGAGACAGGCGGCAGGAATGACCCCGGGTTCCAGCCTGAGCATCTGAAGGAATAGACTCGCTGTTTTCTGAGGTGGGGGAGGCTGAGGGAAGAACAGGACATGCCCACTTCCGTTGAGAGAGAGCATGTCTGCAGACTCCCATCTGTATACCATGTGCTGTGATATTTCCCACCTCAAAAGTCATCCTCCCTCCTCCCTTCACCCCTGAGCCTTCACCCATTCCTCCCAGTTTCCAGCTCTGCTTGGGCTCTCCCTGGAGTCCCCCCCGTGCCCCCACCCGCCCCTGACCCCATCACGCCAGCACCGCTGGTTCTTGTCAAGCAGCAGTGGCCTCCATGATGTCCGGGCCATTCTCAGTCGTCCCCCCACCCTTGCCACCAGCGAGGGCATCACCAGCTCCTCCCCCAGCCCTCAGACTCCTGTCCTCCATGGCCACCACGGGACCACGGTGGCCTTCCTCCCTCGGCCTCGCCCACCCCCACGGACGGTGTCTCTGCCCTGCCAGTAGTGAGCACATACCCTTTGTGCCCCAACCTGGAGCATAAGAGCGTCAAGACGGGACAAAAAGAAATAACCATGTTCCTGTGTTGTCAGCCGAATCTTCAGGGAATCTGTATTCCTGACTATGCCCAGGAGTCGCCTCTGCCAGACTCTTTGGGGGCCCCTGTCAAAGCCTTCATTTGTGTTTTGTTTTTGTCACCTATAAAAGGAGACTAGTTGCTGAGTGCAGCTCTCAGTGATTTGTCCTGATGTGAGAACAGAAGCCGAACAGGACTGTGAGGGAGTGGGGCCAGATCAATGGCTAATACCCCAAATCACTCACCGCTGCAGTTTGATAACTCCCACAGATAATGGAAAGCCGTATGCGTTGTTTGGAATAATGAGAGGCTGCAGAAAGATGAGAGGCTTGATGAAAAAACACAAAGCAGATTTTCTCATCCCAACAACCTTGGCCAGGCCCGAGTCAAGGGCATACAACCGTCTCTATCTTAAAGGATGTTTTTATCTCTAGCTTTTGTGAGCTTCACCGTGTTTTCCAAAAGGAAACATATTTCACTTGACCTTAACTAGAAGGACTTACTGCATCCTCTCTTCTTGAACTTTATTCCTGTGTGTGTGTGTGTTTAATCATTTTTTTTTTAAACTTCCCAGAAAGAAGATTGGCCCATGCACAAGCTGGAATGTTCTCCCATGGTTGTTTTTGGGGAAAACTGGAATCCCTCGGAGACTGTAAGGCTAACTGCAAGGATTCTGGCCAAACAGGTGAGGAAATGGGATGGTGTTCAAGTGTACTTTCTTTTTTCTTTTCCTTAAAGGTCAGAAAGATGAGTGGCCTGTGGTGATCATCTCTTGTTAAACATTCTTGGACTCTATTTTCCATCACGTCCCTATGGACAGGCGTGGGAATAACACTCCAGGCAGAAGCTGGTTTGTTGTTTGCCCTGTACAATGAGGATGTCACTTACCCCAGGTCAGGAATGCAGCCACAGCTGTTAAATTCGGAACTTTTTTTATGAGACAGGTTTACATAGAAAAATATGGCCTTTCACAGCGTGAAGACCTGAGTGAAAATAACTGGAGCATCCTAGGGAACCAGACTGGCCTGAGAAGCTTTGCGATTTTCCCCTTTCTCTCTGACACCTGGAGTGCTCCCTGTCCCTCCTCCCAGCAGTGTCATGTTCCTCCCCATCGCCGTCTGCTTACTTGCTCTCGTCTAGGCAGGCAGGGAACGGGATGGAACAGCCAGCATGGCAGATGTGAAGGAGAAGGGGAAGGAGTGGAGAAAAGTAGAAATCGAGGCAAGGTGAGAGAGGAAGAGGGTAAAAGAAAGAAGTAGTAGAGAAAGAAATGCCCCCAAGGGGAACAGATGATGGCCATGAACAGTTTCCTCCAAAGATGATGCCAGGGCTGGAATCCTCTGCCTTTTTTTGGTCAGTCCTTACTGACTGAGGGCTAATGAGGTGCCGGATCTCCAAAGGACCAAACTAAAAGATGACGGAGAAGCACCATAGGACATATCCTTGTGACACAATGTAATAGGTCGTATGGCGCTTAGAAGGCATAGATCTGCAGAGGTGCCTGCTCATATCAAGGAGGTGCTTGCTACTAATAAGTTAGTGGCAGGGCCTCTGTACTGTGCATGTCTTTTTTTTTTTTAAGATTTTATTTATTTATTTGTCAGAGCAAGCACAAGCAGGAGGAGTGGCAGGCAGAGGGAGAAGCAGGGAGCCCGATGTGGGACTCGATCCCAGGACCTTGGGACCTCATGACCTGAGCCGAAGGCAGCTGCTTAACCAGCTTAGCCACCCAGGCACCCCAGTACTGTACATGTCTTGAAGCTGAAATTTCATCCACTTCTTTATACTTGCCACCCTGCCTCCCTTTAAAACTTCCTATTTTTTATCTAAGCCATATGGGATTGTAATGATTGGCACATATCTGTCCCTGGCCCAAGTTAGGATTCTGGACCACATAAACAGAGGTAGAACATTTCCAAACTCTGAGGTCATTGTTCCATTATGTGCGGCGTGGGTCAGGTGCTTGCTGAAATGCCACTTCATCCGCTCTGGGATAAGCAGAGGATTCAAGGGTTGCCTGTAGGGTGAGACCAAAAACATCCAAACTGTTTTCCTAGGAGGATGTTAACTTTTGAGTCCTTACTAACAATTATCTTTTAAACATAAGCCGAGTTCTTGGTCAGGAGGAGAGGGTAGGAGGCGGTGTGCCTGGGCGTGGTGTCAGGGTGAACAGGCCATCACAGTAAGATCTGTGAGTGTTTTGGGAAGGGTGCGGTGCCCAGTCTGCTGGTTCTCCCCTGCCCCGCCTCACACTCTTTGGTGGCATTTATAGTATTGTGGTTAAGAATTCAGAAGAAGCTGGTGTACTTTCCTGAATGAAAAGCTTTCCCATGCAAGATGACAACTAATCTTTCAGAAATGTATCCTGTGAACGGAAGGTCTCTGCTCCAAAAAAGAACAATGGAAATGTTTTGGCACCAGGAGGGGTGGTCTGAAGGCTCTGATGAGTTTATGCCAGTTCCATTCAACTTGTATTATAATTACTATTACTACTGATAGTCTATTAAATTAAAAGTTACTTGGCCATCTTTTCATCTCAGTAGGACTTGATGATTAGAAAAACCAGACCATTTGTATTCTAGTGGCTTGCAAAGGATTAGGGGAGACAGGCTACCCAACTACCAAGGGGAAGCTTAACATGTTAACTAGGGAGGTGAGAGCGTCCTGCTAGACCACCTGTATCCCCAGATTGAATAGCCAGATGACAAAGACACGGCCTCAGGCCAGCTCTTGAGCTCTGCTTTTGAACTCTTGTCAACACCAAGTTTATTCATGTTCTCAAAGCCTAGCAGGTTTACTATTGTTAGCTCCTCTTGGGGTGTCTAGAACAAAGCCAGCAACACGTTTAAAGTGAATCTGGGCTCACAGATAGCACCAAAAGTGTTCTTTTTGAAACACAGAATTTGAGATCATTTTAGCCTATGCTTAAAGAAAGTGTAAAATGGATGGGGGGTTTGATTTTGTTCCTTTTTAGAAGGAGAAATAATAAATAGGATGGTTCCTCTGTACACTCAGAGTCCTTTTAAGTCGGGGCCCTAAAAAGTTGATTTCTCGCCGCTCTTCTTTCCTGTAGCGGGCATCTTTGAGCCTACTGTGTGCACGTCGCGCTATCAGGGTGTCAGGAATGTGGCAGCCGCTCTAGAAAGTTTTCCGGAAGAGTCTTTCCGATTTGGGCATTAGGCAGACACTCTCGCCGCCCGATGGCAGGACTCCTGGGAGAGTCTTCTTTGCTCCATTGAGAATCGGTGCTCTCCCTTCATGTCAATGTAACAGTGAAAGCACTACTTTTTGCCCTGGTGGTTAACATCTCCATCTGTGTGATTTCTTTCTGATTACTAGAAGATGCACCCAGAGCAAACAGCTTCCGAGAAGTTGTTAGCTGTGAAGGAGTTTGAATCACGTAAGTCTTTCTGTGACCGGCCGAGGAGTTGTTGCAGCAACACGTCTGTGGACGAGGCAGGGTTGGGGAAAGGCACGGGAAGCTTGTATTCCTCGTGGTGCTGGGGATTTTAAGGACTAGTTTCTACTTTGACTCATGTGCCTGTTTTGAAAAAAATGACTGTAACTTTTTTTTTTTTCCCTGAGTTGACATGACTAGGAAATCATTAAGGGGAAGTAGGAACTCTCAGATGAATTGCTGCATCCCGAGCTATCTCTTGCTGGCTCTCCTGGCATGCTGAATATTTTTGTATCTTCACTGAATTGCAGTCCTGTAAACAGCTGATGTCCTTACTGAAAGGCATTAAATCAGGGCTGTCTAGCTCCTTGACCATGACACAGATTCCAGGGCTAGTGGTGGGGGGAGGGGGCCGGACTAGACCGAGGCTGCTTATCAGCGCTGGCCACTCATTCCTGACCTCATTGCTCACGGTCAGTTGAAATTTCATGTCCTGAGTGACTTCCAGCTGTCAGAGGAAGAGAAGAAAGAAATAGCATGCTTTTCTTTGCCTAGAATTTATCAGTTACAGCAAGTAATGGGGAAGAATGTTTTCTGGGGGCTCCGTGAGTTTTTGTTTTTTTTTTTTTCCTCCCTCCATGCCATTTACAGTAAGACAAGGATGTAGCTAGAAAGCCAGAGTTTTCTACCTGGTGAATAATGGTTTGCTTATCCCCAGATCTGGATAAATTAGACAATGAGAAGAAAGACTTGATTCAAAGTGACATTGCTGCACTTCATCACTTTTACTCCAAGCACCTTGAATTCCCGGACAGTGATAGCTTGGTGGTCCTCTTCGCACAGGTAAGAATGCCAGCATCTGGTGACCCTCTGCTAGCCTTTCGCCGCCCAAGTCCCTCTCCCCAGCACACACTCGGTAAAGATGAACGGAAATAGACTGATGGCTTCTGTAATGACAAGGCTGTTGACCTGTTGGACCCTGTTTTGCATAGCCCTGCTAGGTGACCTTGAGCAGACCTTGAGCTGGCCCTCCTTGATGGGTGGTAAATACGAAATTTACCTGACCTCTGCCTCTTGCCACAGAAAGAGTTTATGCAAACAGAGGGGCTGTTAGTGCCCCAGTACTCTGGCCTACTAGGCGCTCTTTGAAAGGAAAGACCATTTGAGGTTCCCACATTAAATTTTATGTTTCTTCTCTTAAACCTTCCATTCTGACAGTAGTGTTTTCTTACTCCTACCAACACTGTTGATAAAGCACAGGCAAACTCAGATGTGCCCAAGAGGGAGGCCCTCTCAGACAGTGCTAGGAAGGAACGTCACCGCAGAGAGGAGCCCGAGTGGGCCTCGGGACAGCTAGTCTTTACGGACGGTAAGACGTCTTTAGAGAAGTCTAGGTTTACCAAAAGCAGATCTGATTAAAAAATTAGAGGGACTTCTCGATAAGAGCAACTAAGAAGTGATCGAGGCACTGGAAACCAGCCGTGTGGGAAGGCTATGATGTAGGCACGGCTGGAACAGAAGAAGGTGCAGCGATCACTCTGTGGCTGCGCACAGTCTGGGTGCAGAGATGCTACTCTCACGGTGAGGGTGGTTCTTCCTGGCCCGACTTGCCAGGTCGGATTTTTCTCCCTTACATAGCCTGCGTCTTCCCCTACAAGCCGAACCTGTGGTTGAAGGTGACCTTCCCAGAGAGAGAAATACGGCAAGACTGTTGCATGGGTGCACACAGCTACGTTCCCCTGCCAGAACCTTCCGTCTCTAGCTCCACAAAAGACCTTGGGCGGCTGCTTACCCATCTTGGTCTTAGAACAGAATCAGCTTCGCCTGTGTACCCTCTGACCCAGTAATTCTCTTTCCAGGAATCTGTCCTAAAGAAGTAATCAGAGGCTATGGACAGTAATTGACACGCCAATGTTCTATTGTGGGGTTCTTTTTAAAACTGAAAAAAAAAGTAAAAGAAAAACAAAAAAGGAAATAGAAATGACCAGCAGTACAGGAGTTTGGAAAATAAATTATGGCATAGCCTTATGATGGAAGGTTATATGGCCTCTATATTTTGTTTCAACGAATGTCTAAAGATGTGCAAAACATTGATATAGCTGTAAGTGTAAAAGCAGGATAAAAATGTATATAATATAAAAATACACATACATATGTTAAAAAAAAGATTCAGTGGAAGTTCACAGGTGATTATCTCCTGAGTTGTAGAAAATTTCTGAATTTTCTACAATGAGTGTGTCTAACTTAAGAAAACACTCAAAAGGGAGTGCCTGGGTGGCTTAGTTGGTTAAGCGTCTGCTTTAGGCTCAGGTCATGATCCCAGGGTCTTGGGACCCCACCTTGGACTCCCTGCTCAGCAGGGAGTCTGCTTGTCCCTCTACCCCTCCCCCACCAGCACATGCACACGCTCGCTCACTCTCTCAGATAAATAAAATCTTAAACACTAAAAAGAAGAAAAAGATTAAAAAGTGCCCATAATTCTTCCACTTCAAAAATTACACCTCTAAAGAGTGAAGTGAGTCTTCATCTGTTTTCCAATCCACTTTAACCACCATGAGCATGACTGCAATCAGTTGGATGAATTCCTTGATGGACGTAATATTATAGATATATTTCTATTTTGTGACTGTCATCATCAGAAAAAAAATGCCATTCTTGGTAAAAGAAAAAAGGATTCCATTTATGAACATTAAAGTAGATTTTCCTGATTTTCACATTATCCTGGATTTACAACACACTTTCCTAAATGTCCTATAAGACAGTGGATTTGGGTGGCAGTGGGAAGTTGAGGAATTGACTAATCTGCTGTTTGTTTTTAAAAAAATGAGCTACCTATTTTTCTGGACTAGAGAGGGCATGGTTATATGAGAACCCAGGAAAGATGAAATAAGTACAGTGTATTTTCCCTTCTAGCTGTGAAGAAAAGAATCCCTTTTCCTCCGGCACAGTAATGTATGCTGATGACTTCTTAGTGTTGGCATAGGAGATATGGGACCCTATTTTCACAACCAGAAATCAAGGCACTTGATCTCACAAGCAGAAGTATATTTGTGGTGAAAATGACTCAGAATCTTTGACATTTGGACTGACTCAGAAAATCCAGGAGAAATATATATATATGTATCTCTACACACACATATATATTCACACACACACACAACTGAATTAATTCCTTTATAGACTTTATATTTATCAAATCGTAATATCCATTCTCAGATTGTGTGCATGAGTGTGTATACACGTGTATACGCACACACACCTACACACATATATTTTTTAATATATGAATTTGAAAAGGGACATTTAGTGTCACCAGAGAAAACTAAAGCAAAGCTGAAAAGTGCTGTTCCAGCCCCAGGCCACCCTCTGGTCCTGCCTCCCAGCCCCAAGCTGCGCGTCCTCTGTTCCAGCCTCTGAGCCCTCTCCTGCTGCTACTTCTTGGGAGGGCATTGTGTGTTAGCTTGTGGCCCAGCAGGGTCTGGCCGTAGAAGGTGACTGCACTCCTCCAATAGCACTGAGGTGCACTTTAATCACTGGGAACATATGCATGGTTGGGAAGTGTATTTTTGGTGTGCATCCTACATCTGGTCTAAATGCTAATTATGAGAATAGCTTGAGCAAGGCACTTATGCCTGATTTGACTTGAAAAAAGGACTATGACCCATGCATCTTTCTTAACAACATGCAAGTTCACTTTTCTTCTCTAGGGATATTTCAGAGGGGAGGGAAAACTGGCAGAGAAATTGCTATGCAGTTTGGCTTGCACCCCATCCCCATCTCCCAGGAAGGAACAGTGATGACGCTGTCTTATAGGAGCCTTTGCTCCTGAAGAAACACACTCACACTTCCACAGTGAGAGGTGGAGGGTGGAGGTAATCAAGCGACCAAGGGTCATAGAACATTGAAGCCTGAAGGAATTTGGAGTCATACACTGATCCAGTTGAGCTCCATGCAGAGGAAGAGACTAAGAGGCAAAAGAGGGAGTCTCCTTCCCTTTAGAGTTAGTGAGGAGCTGTCTGTCCCTCGATCAGTTTTGAAAATTGTTGCTAGATTCTTATTCATTCTCTCCTTCTGCAGAAACTGCTGAGGCATGTTAGTATCTGGTCTGAGGTTGTCTGTAGATCATTCAGGACCTACTATGGTGCAGGGCACATAGTTCATGCTCTAGTACATTTTGTTGAATGAATGAGAATCCTAATTTACTCTTAACTAATGTTGGTCGTGGGTCATTGGTTCATGGTAGTTGGTTAATGTCCTGATGACACAACAGGTTGGGGTACTTGAAGATGGCACAAAAAATAGTACATTAAGGCTTCTGCACAGAAATGCCCAATACCTCCGGACTTCAAAGGCTGTCCATTGTTCCAACCTGCAGCAATCTTTTTTTACATTGAAAATTGTAAATAATGATTGTAAATATGTTGAATTGCAAAAACCACAAATGAAACCCATCACAGCCTTTACTTCTCTGTGTGCCAAGATGTCTAAGCCTTTGACATTGGCCTTTTAATTTTATGGAAAATTACCTTATTAATATTCCTAGATCAAACAATTTCAGAGGAAAATGGTATAGGGTAAAACTCTTCTGTGTTTCTGAGAACTTTGCTGTCTGAATGTCTAGTCTGAACTCTGACTCCTGTTCTGCCACTCACTACTTATATGGCCTTGAGCAAGTTCTTAATCATTGACCACTCCCTGAGCCTCAGTTTCCACATCTGTAAAATGGGTTATGTCAGAGCAGTTTTGCAGATTTATGAGAGTAAATATGTAGCACCTAGCATAGGGCCTGGCCCAGAAGAAGTGCTCAGTGGATGCTAGTTTTAAAAAGCCCATCTGGTGGCCTGAAACGTACTCATGCAGTCTCTCCAGTATGGAAGAGCATGATTCCAGCCCATGGGGTGAAAGCAATCAGCCTGCGTGCCTCACACCCAGCCTCATAGCAGCTTGGCAGGAGCAGGGGTCTCAGCCTTTGCCACTGGCTTTGGGCAATTCACTGCTCCTCTTTGACTTCAGGTTCATCATTTGAAAAGTAAAAAGACTGAGCCCCCTTCCAGTTCTGAAATCTTAGATACAAAGGAAGAATACCCACTGAATTGTCTCCCAGTAGACCGGGTGTTCCTCGAGGCAGATTTTGGCCCGTTCATCCTTCTGTGCCCAGTGCCCAGCCTGTAAGGGTTCTCAGTGAATGTCGGTAGAAAGAATAAATTTAGGAAAAACATAAAACTGGGGATATACAGTCCTCATTTGTACCTGCTTGCTCTAGGTTAGATTTCCACAAGCGTGAGAGTTGCTCTTGGCATTTTTCAATGTAACATTTCTTTTTAAGGGTGAGAAAGTTGCCAGTGGTTTATATGGGCTGAGACGTGAAAGGTAGGTCTCTGTTCCTTAGCCTCACGCCCTTGGCCCCTCTGCCTCTCGAGGGCAATGGGCAGCAGTTAGATTAGCTGTGGCAGGGTTTTCCCATTTACCACCTCACCTCATGGGGTAGGTCCTGGATTAAGTGACTTCTTTTTTGTTAATGTTTTATTTACTGGAGTATAATTGACATACAATATTATGTTAGCTTCAGGTATACAACATAGTGATTCAGCATTGGTATACATTGAGAAATGGTCACTGCTCTTAAATCCAGTTATCATGTCACCTTACAAAGTTAATAAAATATTCTTGACTGTGTTCCCCATCCCATACATTACATCCTCATGGGTCATGGCTTCTTTTTTAACGGGAGAAAGTCAAGGACAGAGGGTCTCCGTGATGGGCTCAAGATCACACAGCCAATCTGTGGCATAATTGGGATTGGACTCCAGGTATCATAACTCCAAACCTCAGTCCTTGGAGCCTTCACAGCTGTGGTGGCCTCAGGCCACTGTGCGTAGGGGGGTAGGTCGGCTACACTAAGGGTGCTTCCTTCCTAACAATTCTGCTTTGGTTTACACACGAGATTGGTGGGTCACTTTTGTTTGAGCCAAGGATACCTTGGCCAAAAGGAAGGTTTTTACATCCCTAAACTGGAACGTCATCCTAGTTAACTTGTATGTAAAAGGTCAAAATTAAAGAATGATTTCTATGCAAAGAGAAGCTTCAGCTCACCTGTTTCTTTCTCACCCTTTCTCACTGCAGGTTAACTGTAATGGCTTCACAGTTGAAGATGAAGAGCTTTCTCATTTGGGATCAGCAATATTTCCCGAGTAGGCTGAGTTTGACTTTACTTCTTTTCTTTTTTACTTAACACTAATTAGATTTTTTTATTATTATTATTAAATAATCTACCTTAACTGCATGTGGCAGACATGAAACTCCAAGGGAATTAAGACACCTTTTTAATTCTGCCAGGTTTCAAAATATTTCCCATACATGTAAGGATCCAAAGGTAGTAGTAGTTAAGAGAACTGTTGCTTGTTAAGTCCTGCTAGGTATGGAGCTGTTATTAAAAGAGTATTTTATCGTGTGCATAGAAGGAACAGTTTGTACCCTGCTGAGAAATTTGCTTTTTGCACGTCTTTGGTTCTGGAAATCTTTGGGTTTCTTACACTCGAAGTGAAACACTAATTGCCAACCAAGAATTGGCCATAGGCTAATGCAGAGACAATATGAGCTGCTTCTACATCTGTTTGTTCTCGAAAAATATGAGTGTAGAAACAGCACAGTTGGGGAGGAAGACTCTGCTCAAGTAGCGAACTAGGAAAATTTCAGAGAACGACAGGATTTTTCTTCAGAAATAAGTAATTCAAGAAAGGCTGGCCAGCTGACAAATGGAGATCTTTATAGCTCTGACTGTCATGGATTTGCCAAAAACGGCTTTGCCGTGGTGTTTGATGGAACGGGTATTTTCAGAATGCTTCAGTTCCCTGAAATCCAGCCCTCACTCCACAGATGGAGCAAAGGAACCCTCCCTGCATCCCCTGTCTGAGTGAATCCACAGTGTAGATTGGCGAGGTTACTTAATATACACCACCCAAGCCTCTTGGGCTGAAGCGGAGAAAGGGGACACCCATGTGTTTTCCGTGGATGACGTGTGAGCTCCTGGTGTGTGTGTGTGTGTCGTCGCCGCCTGTATCTGCATGTCACCCGGGTCTGAAAGATAGAGAAGCACCTGTACAGACCCATGTCTCCTGGGCACCTGCCGTAGGCTTTTCCGGCCAGTGCAACCAAAAGTTTATTCACGTGATATTGTCCCCATGGCCAAAATGGTGTCCTCAGCCGTTTGGATTCTGATGGTGAGGAAAGAAGTGTCTTGGGGAGAAGCCCTTGGGAAAAGGAAGGAGAAACCGAGAGAGGCCATCAGACCCTCTTTAGAAGGCTCTTCCTGACAACTTCAGACCTGAAAGAACGTGTCTGCTCTCAGTGTTTTCCAGACTAAGAGCAAAGGTCAGAGTGGTATTGTCTTAGGTTTTACCCAGCCCAGTGATGGCAGAAAGGAGAATGACGATACCAAGGGCGTGAACTGTTTTAGGTTCTTTGCCTTGGTGAATTTCTTCCACCCTCATTGAAAGGATATCCAGGAGTCTGTCTTGAAATGAATTAATAGTTCTACAAAAGATTCTAGAAAGCAGCTTTTTCTTTAGTGACAACTTTCAGTGCATTTGTTTATCATATTCCTCGGGGCCTGATTGCCTGTCGGTAAGCCAAGTGGGCTGTGCTGCGTGGCGGGAGCGACCCTTCCTAAGGACAAGACAGGGGACTTGCTACGTGTTCTCCCAGTCCCGAGGCCAGCCACATAGCTCGCTCACTCAGGCCAGTAGCACCTGGGTGGCGGAAGAGGACCGCTCCCTGTTGTGCTCGGCAAACCCGGGCTAGCTCGCCCTCGTCGGGCCCTGCTGCCCTCGTCGGGCCCTGCTGCCCTCTGCTCTTTGGTACTGGGGCAACCAGGGGCGGGATTCTGGTTGCTGAGGGCTCAGGCAAATGACCCTGGCCACCAGAGCCATGTTGCATATGGATGTGCGTGGCCACCTGAGCCCCAGTTTCCGGGCAGTTTTAATCGGGGGAAAAAATCCCTTTGGGCAGAAATCACATCGGCATTGTGATTTCAAAGGCAGCATTTTCAGAGATCAAGCACTTTTTCCCTGTAGTTTAGAAATTTCTGTTCTCAGAACTTTGACCTTGATATAATCAGAAAGCTCCAAGCCCCTCACATAGGCGAGTCTCTCTGTCCTCTCCTCTGTCCCTGAAAAGCAGACAGTGACAGCGGGAGCAGTAATGTCCCAATTTTCCAGATGAAATCCAGGTGCAGAGAGAGAGGCAGCTGGGCTCCTCGGGGCCTCTCCGGGCACCCCAGGCCCTGCCCGAGGAGGCTGGCCTCTCCCACGGAGGTGGTTCCCCGACAGCTGAAGAAAACACGTTAGACATAATCCACGAACAGAAGAAGCCACTTGGAACCAGCACCGAGTCTGCCCTGCGCAGTGTCCAGTGGAGGAGCCGTTTGCACGGCCGCTGGGCTTTCAGTCCTTCATCCCACAGGAGGGAATGGTGGTGGGATTCATCGTTGCTGCTATTTTTATTGTTGTGTGGGTTTTTTTTTTTTTGGCCGAGATGTCACCATTTTGAATTGTGAATTTCGCTTTTCAATATTGTTAGAGACATTAGATATGATATAGATACAGGCAGGATAACCTCTTAGAATCTGATGGCCAACTATTAGATTGTTTTTTAAACATCCTACAAAGATCCCATTCCTGCAACTTACTAAGTAAATAGCCCAGGATTGCCCGATCAGTCTGTCCGCCTTCTTGAGAAAATTGGGTTTTCTCTTCTGATTGACAGCGTTGCATTGATGAATCATAGCTGTTGCCCCAATGTCATTGTGACCTACAAGGGGACCCTGGCAGAAGTAAGAGCTGTACAGGAGATCAGCCCAGGAGAAGAGGTGAGTGTGCGGCCGGTGGTGGCCGGGGCCGTGGGTTTCCGCCTGCGGTTTTACAGGGCAGTCTGGAAGATTCCGTGCGGCAGCACTGGGCAAGACGGGCTGGGAGTGAGCCCAGCAGCTGGACTGTTTCTGGCCTCGGGCCCTGCAGGTTAGTGATCAGGTTCATGACCCATGCCTTCGAGCCTCACGCTTTTGCCTTCCATTCGATGCTCCCCATTTCCGTCTGTGGCCAAGAAAAAACAGGAAAGAATAAATTTGAGCTGAGTCCCTTACAAAGATTGATAGAGATTTACAGAGAAAAAAACACTGCCAAAATGGGCACAGTGAAATTTTGGAAGCTCCTGAGCATCTCTGTATTTCTACCACCAAACAATGAATTTGAGCTCTTTTTTAATTAGCAAATTTTGGCCTGTTTTTCTCCCCCCAGAAGGTCAATACCATTGTTATCTGAAAGAGAGAAAAGCCAGCCCGGCAGTAGCTAAAGAGTTAAAACTCCAAATGGACACATCAGCCTTGCACATGCTGTCAATTCCACATCTGATCTCTAGAGAGATCATTTTTTAGGAATGCGGTTCAGGTAGCTGGCCGTACACACCGACAGGGTACGGGAGGCAGTCTGTGGCCAAGAGGCACCCTCCTAACTTAGGGACGCGGAGAAAGCCAGCTGTTCTGTCCCCTGCGCAGCGATGCCCTCCCCTTTCCCAGGCCCTGCCTCTGTGACCACCTTCTAAGATGCCTCCAGAAGGCTCCAAACGGCTGCTTGGCGAATCGCTAGAGGAGTGCTGTGTGTTCTTAAATAATAAACTCCCTAGCAAGGACACGTGAATTGGTAGGGAACATAATCACACATTCAATTTCAATTTAATCATCTTCAGTGCTATTTTAAGGTCCGTGTCTGGATAGCTTCAATTTTAAATGCAATGCTTGGTGTGCTAAACGATCAAGGCCTTGGCTTCTTCAGAAGCTGTTTACCAACCCACAGCCAAATGGGAACCCGAAGGCCGGGGCACAGATGAGACTTTCTGCCCTTCGCTTAATTCATCACGAAGAGAGTACCTTGTTTTCGGTTGGGGCATCTTGGTTTCCAGATACCTTGCGACTACGCTGATGCCCCTTTTGTTAAAATACACAGTCTCAGTGGGTCAGAATGTAAGTCACCAGGCTCCAGGCTCCCGTGGGGCCGGGTGGGGACTCCGCAGTCTGTCACTGAGAGAGGCTCAGCCTCGGCTTGCGCAGCAACACTGAGCGGCCTCTGTCGCCATCTTCTGGGCCCTTGTGTTTGTTGCGTGATGTGTCCATCCGTCCTGTCAAAGAAATGAGGAGGGAGGCCGTGTAGAGCTTGCTCCTGTTGGTTTGCCCTCCGCTGACAGATCGGAAATGCGGTAACCTCACGTCAGGCCAGTCAGTGCTTTGGGGGAGACTTGCCCTTCAAAGAGGGTGTCAGATGAGCCGCGAGGTCTACACTACTGCCCTTTGGGTTGGGAGCTTGGCTTGGTGGCGCCTGCAAGCACCCAGCCCTGTGCAAGTCCCCCCTGCCTGCCTGCCCGTGCCCGAGGTTACTGGCACGCTAACGGCTTTGTGACATCCATCTGTTCGTTCAGACATTTGCCTGATGGTGTGGGATGAGCAGCGAGTGCCGTCCCAGTGAGTAGATAATGGGCAGTTAAATGCCGGGCTCCTCCATATGCTCTAAGTCCCGGTTATAGACCCTGTTAGAAAAAACCAAGGACGGGAGGACCCAGCGAGCCCAAAGGCAAGACTTTTCCAAGTTCTCTGGCCCAGCTGGGTAAGGCAGCAGCATGCTGGTGTCCTAGAGGCTGTGTCTTCCCTCTGCGGACGTGCCCCAGCCTGCCCGGCCCAACTTCTTGCTCCCTTGCCAGCTGAGTGCAGATGTGTCCCTGCCTCCCCTCCACCCAGCAAGGCGTTCAAGCCGGCCCAAGCTGTGAAAGAAACGAGGCTGAAGGAGGGCTGCGCAGACACAGACCCCGGCCAGTCTCAAGGATGAGTCGGGTCTGTGCATCTCCATGTGACGGGGCCATGCCCTTGCTGGGCATGCTTTCAGGCCTCCCCATTTACTGTTCTTGGGACTCCTTGATTCTCTAGAAGGCGGGAAGAGAGAACCTTTCTCTCCAGCACAAGGAGGGGGACAAAACTAGGGGATTGCTGACTTAAAAGAATTCGGGGTTTTGTTTTATTTTTTTTAAGATTTTATTTATTTGACAGAGAGAGAGACAGCGAGAGAGGGAACACAAGCAGGGGGAGTGAGAGAGGGAGAAGCAGGCTTCCCGCTGAGCAGGGAGCCCAATGCGGGACTCAATCCCAGCACCCTGGGATCATGACCTGAGCCCAAGGCAGACACTTAATGACTGAGCCACCCAGGCACCCCAAGAATTCGGGGTTTTAAAGGGAAGAGCCATCTCCCCAGCTGTGGCCCTCCTCGGGGCCCATCCCTGTGAGTGTTTGCAGAGCCCCCCAGGAAGGAGAAGGAGCCAACGTACCTGAGGCAGACAGCATTGTCCACTCTTTGGACCCCCTTAGGTATTCACCAGCTACATTGACCTCCTGTACCCCACAGAAGACAGGAACGACCGGCTAAGAGATTCTTACTTCTTTACCTGCCAGTGCCAGGAGTGCACCACCAAAGACAAGGTAGGCCCCCGATCGGGTAAAGGTGCTGACTGTACCCTGCACCTCAGGACCTTGGTACCAGTCGAGTGCCCTGTCTGCCTGGGGCGTCTCCTCCTACGCTTTAAACCCATTTTACTAAGACAGCTAGAGGGAAATCAAGTTACACCAGGTCTCTGTTCAAACCCAGATCCTCACAGCTGATGAAAACATTTGCATTACACCATACAGTTAAGAGAAGGATTTGCCAAATTGCTGTTTCTTGGAAAGAAATGGCTGCTCAGAAAAGAGCGGAGGGGAAAAGCACATGAAAGTAATTTTCAGGCTTTCCAGCCTGTTCATCAGAATATGGAAAATTTTCTCTGGTATTACCCATGTTCTTTTGGCCATGCTCCCCCTTCTCATTCTGTTCTCTTGATTCATAGATGTGTGAACCCACAGATCTGCCCATAGAAAACATATTCTAAGTGTCCTGCCTAGATAAGGATTGTCTAGAAAATTCATACTTTGTTTGTTGTAAAAAGGTATTGGAGTACTGAATTTCTTAGATCCAGTGCCTGATTTCCTTGCATTCTTCTGCAACTTTAGAATGGGCAAGCCCCTATCTTTGCATGGGAAAGTAGACTATTTGAGAGGTTTTCCCCCCTCAGTGTAGTTTCCGTGGGAGGTAACACCTTGCACCTGTGGACATCTCCCTCAGGATAAGGCCAAGGTGGAAATCCGGAAGCTCAGTGATCCCCCAAAGGCAGAAACTATCCGTGACATGGTCAGATATGCACGCAACGTCATCGAGGAGTTCCGGAAGGCCAAGCACTACAAATATATCCTTTACAACTGTCCAGAAGCTTACTGCCCCTCACCTGCAGGAAGTGCCGGAGAGCTGGGAGGAGGGAGTGGAAGAAGGGTGGGCCTAGGATTCTGAACGTGAAAGGAGGAATGTCTCCTGGCAGATGTGGACAGAGTAACTGACTGCCCGTGACTTTGTGTCAGCCGCATCCAAGTTGTGTAGTGTTGATTTCATCTGACTTCTTGTTTCACTAGTGTGGTCAGGAGCTGGATGTGGTAGAAGAGTTTTATGGTCAAAAGCCATGAAGGAGAGTTCCTTGAAGGCCCGCATTGCTTGGGTGTTGGACTCTAGGCAAGCACAGTACTGAGGGCTTTGCCTATTATTGCCATCCCCGTGTAACAGATGGGAACAGACGCTTAGATAGCAAGCAATGTACCCAAGGGACAGAGCTCACCAGGATTTTTGCCCCAGGTCTGCTGACTACCATAATCCATATTCTTAACCACTACATTACAGCATTTTCTTAGGTTGAAAAGGCATCACATTTACACTGGGGGAAGAACTAAAAGCAGCAGAGGAAATTGAGAGAGGCACAATTTTTTTCCCCCTCAGTCTAAAATTTAAAGAACTTTCCCATAGTGGGGACTTCTTCCTTAAAAATGCTTCAACTGAAGTGCTGAGCTTGGGTGAATGAGGTTGAAGATTTGTGATCCTAAATATTGTTTACAGCTGAACCGAGGGTCTGTTCCCTGTGGCTAAAATTTTTCAATTGTTCAGTAGTTGAGGTCTTCAGTTTTTCCTGTAGTTTGTTTCTTTAAGAAAAATATTCTTGAAGAAAAAATATTTTCCTTTCACTTTTGCTTGGCTTTCTGTAATTTACTTTTTCAGAGGGTGACGGTAGGGGCAGAGTGGATGGAATAATTCCTTGAACCCAACCCTGGGCAGTCTCCCAAGTCACCAGAGCCTGTGGTTCCCTTGACTCCAGAGCACCCCCTAGTGAGCTGCTGGAGATCTGCGAGCTCAGCCAGGAGAAGATGGGCTCCGTGTTTGAGGACAGCAACGTGTACATGCTGCACATGATGTACCAGGCCATGGGCGTCTGCCTGTACATGCAGGACTGGGAAGGAGCCCTCCGATACGGACAAAAAATCATTAAGCCCTACAGGTGATTGCAATGGCTGTTCTCATGATCTTAGCAGGGACTGGAATTTGGTGATTTGGAATGCTGTTTTTGTTTTCTGACTGTCCTGTGTTGGAACATGCCTAGAACAGCTTTCCCATTCTGCAGCCACACCTGGAAGCACAGGTGCAGGCTGCTGTTCCCTCTGCCGTTTGGAAGAGACACCTGTGGAGGCAGGCTGAGGTTATGAAGGGGGTGCGGGGCAAGAGCCCTGCCAGGACCTGTCCAGGGTGCTGTAGCCAAAGTGGTTAATTCCCATCAGTATTAAGAAGCCACCATCGTGTTTGTTTTCTGTCCCATGCCTTCCAAGTTAAATACACTTACTCATTGGTAAGTGGTGGTCTCACATCCCTGCTTTTCCATCGTTAGTCACACCATCCCCTTTTTGTGCTTTTGGAAATTGCAGCCCAATTTGCAAATGGGGACATGCTAGGACCATTGTGTTGGCTCTGGTTATCCATTATCCCCCACCTCCCACCCCTAGCTCTGAATAAAGCAAGTTGGATTTTAACTTACGGTAATAGTGGATATCAGCCCCGGGGAAGTTTCCTGTCGAGAGGGTTTTTAAACCTTAAAGTGTGTGACAGATGGAGGCTGTGGCAGTGTCCTCCGGCTCTGATTAGCCATTTCAGAGCTGGGATGACCTAGATCTTATCAGTGGGGCCCTTGTTAAACACATTCACATTGTACATTTACAGGGTCTCCCTAAGACCCAAGTGGCCCAGAATCTCTGGGCATTAGACCTGAGATCCCTGTGCCCCCAGAAACACCCCAGGTGTCTCTCATGGATTTGAGAAGCCCTCAGTACTCCCTCCTGTTCTAAGGTTGGGGACTGTAAAGTTTGTGTCCCTTCTGGATTTCCAGGCCTTCCACTTACCCTGCCTTGCCCGGATTAGCCATCAGGGGGCGCTCAAGGGAAGCCAACTCCTAAAATCTGCTCTTGGAAATAATTTGCTACATCAGAGGCTCTCAAAGCCTGTCTTCTTCCTGGGGTGGGTGAGAAAAGCCTCTGGTCTTATGCAGACTGCCCTCTGTGAGATCTGGAGGGAAGGGATGAGAGAGACAAAGAATGAGATCATCTTAGCTTTGTGGTCCCTCTCCCAGCAGGGCCTTGCTCTCCTGGACCCTTCCTTAGCTTGCTGAGCTCTCCTGGAGGCCAGCTCTGGCCTTCTGTGGGGCCCCTGGGGCCATGGCTTCTTCTAAGCAGCATGATGCCGCCTGCCCAGGAATACAGCTAGAATGTGCCTCTTCTAGATGGTTTTTGAGGGTAGAGCAGTACAAACCAGTCTGTAAATCAACACCTACCCACACACGCATTCTCTCTCCCCACATCCGCTCTCACCCGTGAGCTGTCTCCTGGTCTCTTTCCCTGGCAGGCCCTAGCCATCAGCCTTGTGAAAACCGGAGAGAGAACACCTGCTGTATATAAAGCCCTCTCCTGGACAGCAGAAAGCTTGCCTAAGGAGAAGGTGTTCTCCTGACTTCAGAGAGCTGGCAGCTTTGCTAAACCAACTGATACCATAGAGTGTGACAGAAAGCTGGGGTCTTGAGACACACGGGTGTGTGGATGTTTAGATGTACTGTCTTTTTAATATGAGGGGATAAGCCTGGTGTTTTCATAAATAGGGGCTTCATTTTAAAAGATGTTTTCCCAGTGCTCTGCTCTGGGTACACCAAAACAAGAATCTGGGACTGGGATTGGATGTCGTGTTTATCGATGTTTTTGTGTAGGATTTCCCCTGCAGTTTTTCTGTAGCTTTTCAGAAACACAAACTGCGTGAAAGGAAGAGCCTCTGGGATGCTTAGGGTTGAGCCATCCACACTTGCCCCCCCGCACCTGCTAGGGCTCAGAGGAGTCTGGCTGTGGTGGGGAGTGGGCCATGGGCTCAGCAGCCATGGGCTCGCTGTGCCTGGTCTGCAGGCTGCTTGGGAGCTTTTGTCAAGTGGCCTGTTACCTTCTCTCTTGCTGCAGCAAGCACTACCCTCTGTACTCCCTCAACGTGGCCTCCATGTGGCTGAAGCTGGGGAGGCTGTACATGGGCCTGGAAGACAAAGCTGCTGGAGAGAAAGCCCTGAAGAAGGTATGTCTGCAGTGTGGGGCTGGGGGGCCCGGCGCCCCATGGCTCCTTTTTCCTTCATCCCCTGCCTTCCCACCTGATAGCACCGAGTGACTGAAGTCCTAGAGACTTGACCGGCTCTTGAGCCACCTCTGGTCAGAGAGGTGGGCGGGGGCAGACTGGGCAGGTCAGAGTAGGGCAAGTGATTGAGCCTTTGCCTTGTCTGCACCCAGGCCCTCCCACAGGAAGGGGTGCGCCCATCGAGAGGGGCTGGCTGCCCTTCTGGGCACAGCCCATGACTGGGGAAAAGGGGGTACCGCCCCCATCCCACGTGAAGCCCTGGAAGTGGACAGAGGCCACGGGGTGGGTCAGAAGACCGTGGTGAGGGAATCTTCCATTTGTCTGTCCTTCGGATTATAATTATGCAGTTGGAGTTTCTAAAATGTACTTAACAACCATCTTCACTGTTCATCCAGTACCAGTTACATGCCAGGACCTTCATGTGTGTTTTTTCTTTTAATTTCTTACAAAAATGAGATAGATTTTCCTGATGGAAAAATTGAGATTCCTACAGGCTGAGGCCTTCCTTCAGACTGGGGTCTTTCTGAGTTGAAAGCGTCCGTTCCACTTGCCCAGGCTGTGGCCCACACCCGGGGCAGACCAGGCCACTGGGCAGTGTTGGCCTCCCTCGGTGTCCACAGCTGCCCTGTGTGGGCGATGGCGCAGGGCCCTGACCTGATACCTGATCAGAGCTCAGAATCACCATCCTGAATATTGGTTCTCGTTGTTCTTTATGTAGAAGTTAGCAGTTGATGAAATGTAATCTTTGAGACAGTCTGTTGAGTCCTATAAGAGAATGTCTGTGAAAGTTAGGGCCAGATTCCCTGTCTCTTCCTAGTAGACTACTCGGGAAGACGGTATAAGGTCCCACATCCCAAATGGAAGGGTCTGGGCCCGACTAGGCCACAAGTGTGACCTCAGTATAAACTTTTCTGTTTTTAAACCATAGAATTTACCTCCTCAGACAACAGATTTACTCTTTTGCTGAATTGAGGGAAAACTGACCAGTTGGGTCACAGCTGCAAGGTGCTGGTAGGTAATGAGGTACAAGATCAGCGAAGGACACAGGAGATCTGAGCAAGGAGCGGGAGTGATGTACATAGAGGGGCCGGAGCAGGGGAGGCATTTGAAACAGGACGTTCCTGAAGGCTCACACTGTTCTTTGGCCTGCCTCCTGTTGGTTTGAGATCTATGAAGTGAATGGTATAAATGAAAGGATTGTCCATCAGAGTCACAGGCCATCAAAACTTCCCTGTTTGGAGAGTGGAAATAATTTTTCTATCTGTAAGTAATATAGTTGAATACAAAAAAGCAAAAATAAACGTGCAGGTAACATTTGGGATATGCTTCCTATATGTCGGACCCTATTCTAAACACTTTGTGTACTAACAACTCTGAGAGGTAGGCCTCATTCCTGTTTTGCAGATGAGGAAAATGAGGCACAGAATAGTTAAGCAAGTTGCCCAAGGTCACACAGTGAGGAAATGATGGAGCCCGTGGCAACTCTTCCACTTTATATTGCCCAGTTGTGAAGAAGCCTTATTATAAATATGTTCTCTCCAGCTTCCTCACAGGAAACCTGCAACTACTTTTAAGTTTTTTTTTTAAGAATATGCATTACAAGGAAAACACGTGCTTTTTGAAGGGGAAGGACGGTTTCATCATGTCTTACGGATTAGTGGTGTGAACTAAAATCAGAATAGGTTTGGTGTGAAGTTCTCTGTTCCAGCACCACCTGTTTACTTGGTTGAGCACAGCCAAATAATTCTATCCCTAAAGCATTTCTTACTGCAGTCTCTGGGATGTCATGAAATCAATTTCTCTATCATTTCTTCAGCTAGAGTAGAATAATGTTTTATTCAGTGGTACAGACTGGATGACTAGTTGGTTAGCAGATAATCTTGTCTACTTAAAAAGAAAAAAAGCTAGGCTCTGGAGGAGAACGGGGCTCTAATTTGTCCTGTGCCTTGAAGCGGAGCAGTCTTGGCTGAGGTTACGTTGGCCCCGGGTGCGGTCGAAGGGGACTGCCTCCAGGCTCTCAACTCTTCACTTGTCTCTTTCTCTCCTAGGCTATCGCCATCATGGAAGTGGCTCACGGCAAAGATCATCCATACATTTCTGAGATCAAACAGGAAATTGAAAGCCACTGAAACTACGCCAACACGTTCGTTTTTATTTAAATGCTAGTGCAGAAGCCTTCAAGAATTTGAATATTTCCAGGTGTACACATGACTCCTGCATTTCTGTAAAATCGCTGGAATGAAAACACCTACACGCCCTTAAACCTCACACATGGCTTACCTGAACTTGGTCTTAATCTTTACTCTTAGTACCAAAATAATTTCTGAATGCTTTCATTGCCCTAAGAGATAATGACATGGTTTCATTTGTTATCCTAGACTTTGGACAGATTGAGTTTTAAAAGAATGTGGTTATTTTTCCCTTCATGCCTATTATAATGTTCTGAACACACTGGAATGATGAAGGAGAATAAAAAAGGTAACGGTATTTGAAGTTTGTCTTTTCTTCTGTCTGTGGGGAGGAGCTCACCGTGGCGGTGGGAGCTGGGTCCAGGAGGGGCAATCACCCCCGCTCTGCATCGGGGGTCAGCCTACACTGGCTCTCAGGGCTCAGTGACCTTGGAGGAAGAAAGAAGGTGCAATGAAGTGACCTGAGTGCCCCACCCTGGCAGGGGAATGCGGCTGTTTTGAGTCTTCGGTCTAGTATCTGAAATCCCTTTAATGCATAAAGGTGCCTTGCTTCACTTTCTTGGCTCCACCCCCCTCCCCCCCATCTGTCTTGAAAGCTGACTTTCCATTCCTTATTCTGTTGATTGTTCTCATGCAGGACTCTCCTTGTTTGGAAGCCCTCCAGGGTAAGCTGGAGAAGGAAAAAAAAATTTTTTTTCCTTACCAACTCTGTGTTATTGAGCAAACACTGATCTGTCCCTGAGTGGCCAGGAGGAATTCGGCTTCCCACAGCCCGGAGGGCAGCAACCTGGGCGCTGTTTGCTAGCAACCGCCGCAGAGGACCCGACCCAGCCCGCCTGCACCCCCTGGGACGCCCTGTTTCCTGGAGGAGGTTCCTGCAGTCCAAAGAGAGGAACTTCCCCACTGGTAATAATTAAAGCCTGCTGGAGTTTACACTTGAGCGTTCCTCCATATTCATGAGCTGCAAGCAGCTCAGCTGCAATTCGGTACATTATCCTTCCGGCCTCATCGACACACACCCCCGTGCACACATCTCAGACGTACACGCGTGTCTCACACACACGGTTAACTGCACACACGGGGGATTCAGCAGGCAGAATGCATTCTTGTTCAGTTAAGTGCGATAAGATGCTTCTTGAACACCTACTGTGTGCAAAACACTGTATCTCTCTCCAAGAGCGGAGAGATGAGCATCCTGCCTCCAGGGAGTTTAGTGTTTGAAGAATGCTAATTGACTCTGTAGTTAAGCCTAAAAGCAGCTTAGCGCCCCCCCCCCCCCCCCCCCGCACCTCTGTAGGTTTTATAAATGTTAGGAAAGTAATATTTTCTCAAAAAATGTAAATAATACTGGAAAAAAGCTGTTCTTCTTCTCCAGTCCGATTCTCCAGAGGTGAGCCCTGGAAACCATGTGCTGATGTGGTCCCAGTTCCCCCCATGCCCATGTAAGGTACATACGGAAACAGATGAGAAAAACAAAGGCAGAATGGCCACTGACCTATTATTTCGTGATCTCTGACTTAACAAGATGGACCTCTTTTCATTCCAGCATTTGCAGATTTGCTTCATCCTTTTCAGAGTCAGAACATTGCACTGAATGTGTCATAATTTACTCATTCTCTTTATGGACACGTGCTTTTTTCTGGGTTGCTGTTATTTTGAACAGTGCCACAAGGCACAGTCTTCGATGTAGAAATTTGCTCTCAGGTGGCACCATTTTGGGGGCTGGATTCCTAGAAGTGGAATTTCAGGATCCAGTAGTGAAAACTTTTAAAATTTGATTAATTTTGGCCCATTTCCTTTTTTAAAAAACTGCCTCAGGTACCAAGAAGATAGAGTGTTTATCGACTCACAGAAGAAAAACAGGAATTCCTAAATACAGGAGAAAGTGCCCCATCTTATTAATAAATGCAGAGCAAACAATTCACACAGATTGGCAAAACAATTTCAAACAGTGTGGTGTTACGACGGTAGAGGAAAACAAATGCTACATTCACAGCCATTGCCTATCTTGCTAATCATGTCTCATTATTAAAGATTTTATTAGTGGGGGGAGGGGCATGGGAAGAGGGAGACTCTTAAGCAGACTCCCCACTGAGCACAGAGCTCACTGCAGGGCTCCATCTCAGGACCCTGAGATCATGACCTGAACTGAAATCGAGAGTCGGGTATTTAGCCGACTGAGCCACCCAGGCACCCCTCTCATAATAATTTATAAGAGCTCAAAATGTATTTTGGGGTATTAGCTCTTTGCCACGTCCTGAAAATATTTTTCCACTGGTTGACCATTTATTTTTCATGACACTTGCTGTAGAAAGTTTTCATCATTAAATGAAGAAAATGTTTTCATTTTTAAATGAAGAAAGGAAATAATTTTTTAAGTCTTTGTTTTATCTGGAATCATTTAATAAGAAGAGATCCAATTGTACTCTTTAAAATTTTTAATTTTCAAAATCGCTAGCCACTACAGTAGCATCATTTACTGATTTGTTTTCCTCTGCTGATCAGAAATGGTCCCATTATCGTTCCCTTAAGATTTAGGTTTATTTCTGTATTCTCAATTATTGTGGCACTGCAGAACTTTTAGTATCTAGTAGAGCTAGTCTTCTGTGTTCTCTTGACTTGTTCTGACCATTCTCCCACATTGAGCCCCCCCCGGCCCTTGAGCATCGCTTGGCCAAGCCTGCTCATGGCCTTTCCCTCCTTCCTCCCCAAAAGTGCTGTTCGGTATTTATTAGAATTGCATTAGAGTGAGTGGTACACAGAGCACTGACCTCTCCATAACGCAAGTCTTTCTATCCAAGAATGTGGTGAGTTTATCGATTTGTCTCTTTTGCCTCAAAATGGTTAGGCTTTGTTTATATAGGTCCGACACATTGATCTTCATTCCTAGATTTTATGTTTTCTACAGCTGTTATGAATGAGCTCTCTTCTTCCGTCATGGTTAACTGGTAAGTCAGATAACGTTTTCCCATTTATTATCAAGATGTAAAATCACAAAATAGAAGTATTTGATCCTGCTTTTGTCCTTTCATTGCATGTCCGTGTATGTTTTCCTTATATTTACGTTTTGCTCTCTGGGTTTACCTCCCTTAAAAAATTTCCTTCCTCAGCTCACAGTCTGGAGATAAACCAGGCTACTGGTGGTTACTGTTTATCTCAAAATTATACGATAAGACTTTTTTCTGTTATCCAAAGAAAATAAACTGAGTCCGTGTACTTAGTCCATGAAAGAGAAAACAAATGAGCATATGTACCTTTTCTCTTTCCATTCTGCTTCTCCCCATTTCCACGGGCACTTTGTGTATTACCATTTTTGTAATTGTTTTGTTGCCCCCGTCAACACATACACAGAATTATTTCTATGTTTAATGCGATGTGCTCACCATTCCCTCTCACCCCAGAGTGGCTCACGGGATTCTCACTTACGTGGTGTGAAGTACGCTGGGACCTCAGTGGGTAGACTCCCTGTGGAGGTCCAGGAGGGTAAATGGGTTAACACAGAAGTGGATCTATTGCCCTGTTACTCCTCGAAGACACAGTGTCCACCCTCATCACCAGGGGTTCACTGGGGTTTCACGGGGGATGTCTCCGGCAGGTGATGGGCTGAAAATATGGGCAGGGCCGCCTTCTTAAAACCTAGACAGGAGCTGCTGAAGGATAAACCAAGGACGGGGGTATCCCAGAGCAGCCTAGGGCCTGCTGTTTCCACGTGGACAGTCCAGGGTCTGAGGAAGTGACAGCTGGGGGAAGGGACTTGGCATCTGATAAGGGTTATCACGGCACTGGTGGGAAAGATCCCTTTCTATGTATTTTTCACTCCAAGTGATTGACCTTGGTAGTTTTTTTTTTTTTTTTTTTTAATAACCATGACACAACTTTGGAAATTTCAAACTAATTCTTCAGTATGATCGAGTTATACAGAAATAAGTGGGTAGAAATAAACGGGCTTTAAAATAGTGAAAAAGCAGATTTTACCAGGCACTTTTGCCTGTGAAAATCCTTAAAAGTAAAGGAGGTAGGTGCTTTCATCTAATGCAAACATGTATGGCACAGAAGAAAGGAGATTCAACTGTTTTCTCTGGAAAAAAAAAAAAAAAGGTTTATTGCATATGGAAGTCAATAGGTATCTTTTACAAAAAAGAATAAAGATCTCACATTTGTAAAGGCACGTATGAAACATTTTACAGCAATGACAAGGGCGGTGAGAACAAACAATACGCAACTGGGACCATTATCTAAAGACTTTATAAAAACAGACAGGAAACAGTGCAAAAAATACTGTCAAAAGTCAGTTTTACACACCTCATAATTGTGTCTAAAACTGGCAAGCATAAGCTTATTTACTGATATAAAAAAAGCACATAGAATAGCATGCATAGTTTTATTTAAGGCTTTGAATATTATTGAGAGGGAGTCTATACCAAATTAAAGTTGCCATGAATATTAATAAATCACTCCCTGACATAGGGAATGTCCTATAAACTTCTCACTCCCTCTCTCCCCTTACAATCCCCGTTTTGTAGTAAAGAGACTGGACTTGCATCTTGCAAGGTAGCAAGCAGCAACGGAGGGAGAACAGAGGTGTTGTCAGGATCCCCAGTCCCACCCTGGAATGCGTAACTCACGGCAACAACATCCTAGGCAACCGGTTACATTTCCAGGTCAGCTCACAACAGCCCGCCACGCTGGGCTGACCCATCCTTACATTTCAGCTCTGTTAGAAGCCCAAAGGCTTCTGTGGGCTGACCCAAGAACCTTAAGAACAAACTGGTGTCTAAGCTGGGGACTTGGCTGCACATTGTTTCAAAAGGAAACCTATGAAATGTCAATTGTTTTGAATGATACGACAATTCACGTTTTATAAAACAGACAAGGAAAGCATCAAAATACTGAGTTAAGTAACACAACAAGAAGTCCAGTGAAACAAACTAGGCCTGTTATTTGATGTAACACGATTTATATAAGGTTATATGTTTAAAGAGTCATCTGCATATGTAAACTGTTTCCATTTTCCCATTTAAGAATCCTGAAGCATGTCAGCTATCGAAGGAACAAAGGACAGACACAGGAAATCATCTCTGATGAAGAGTAACCTTACTTTTAAAAAGGTATATGGTTAATAGATTTTTAAGATTCCGAACTGGCAAGAAAGTTTAGCCAAAGGAAATGGCAGTAACGTTTTACAATGTTCACGCTGAAAAAAAAAAACAAAGGCTCTGAATTACAGCTTTCAGCTCCCTGGGGAAGGTGGCTATTAGCTAACACTGTGGCTGAGGGAGGTGGGAGGCCCCTGAGAAATGCAGAGAACACCAGGCACCCCTGCTCTGAGAGCTATCCTGACTCAAAGCAGGATTCCTGAGATTTTAGCAAAAACGGTTCCACCCCCCCATGGCGCAAAAAGACTCCAATCCACTCTTTTCAGCTTTCTCCTGGAAACCGGCGGTCAGGTGAGAAGGCATCAGGGTTTCCCAGGAGGAGGTTGTTGGGGAGAAACAACAGGGCAAGGTACACAGTGGCCGAACAGCTTCTCCCGCCCCTCCCGGTGGACAACCCAGAACTGGCCACCATAGGACCTGTCCCAGCTCCCGGCGCGCGCCCCGCCCTTTCCCTGCTGTGCCATCCCGGCCAGGTGAAGAGGCCATGCCCCAGGGAACAGGTCAGGAGGAGGAAGCTCAATACAAATGAATCTGACCCAAGTCACCCTGCCAAACGCAGCCACTGGGAATGCATGGAAGTTCACCGAAAGAAATAGAAAGTACCTACTGCTAACCATCATTGTTTCAAACGGGACTGATCATCAAATCCATCATTTCCTCCAGTACCGAGGAGTGACAATGTCTATCTACCACCACCAAGGGGAAAACGGGCAAAGGGCAGCTTCTTGGTTGCTGACAATTTTCCATTCTTTTTTAAGATTTTATTTGAGAGGGAGAGCACGAGTGGGGTGAGGGGGCAGAGGCAGAGGGAGAAGCAGGCTTCCCGCGGAGCAGGGAGCCCAACACGGGACTCGATCCCTGGACCCTGGGATCATGACCTGAGCCGAAGGCAGACGCTTAACTGACTTAGCCACCCAGATGCCCCACTATTTTTCATTCTTTCTGGTTCTTTCCATTCGCCAGATCTTGTTCCTTCAAACTCTATAAGCTTTTAAAAATTAAAATTAGATTTCCTAATTATGTAATTTAGAGCGGCTTAAGAGAGTGATTCTCCATGACAAGACTGAACTAGGGTAGGGAAAGGAAAGACAAGGAAGAGCGGAGCCATAAAGCAAATGTAAAACAAGGAGAGGTCAGCAGAGCCCTGAGCAAGCGAGGTGCTCTTGGGATGAAGACAGTGATGTCACAAAACAGTCCTGCCCGTGCCCTGCAGTGAGACAAGGAACGACTGTGGTCGGTTGCTGTACCGACGTCCTCCCCGTTTCTGCACCCCGATTATAACCACGATGCGCCATCAACGGGAACGCCATCAGCAACTGGCCTGGGGCGGCGGGAGGGAAGGGCGATGCGCGGGAGCTGTGGCTGCGGACGCCGGGGGCCAGGGGGGTGGGCAGGACCCCCTGCTATTAAGGCCGCCAGGAAAGGCAAAGATGCCAGCAGGCGAGGGGCGGCGGCACGCCCGGGCCCACACCCGAATCCCCGACCTCCAGCCAGCTCTACCACAGCGCTGAGGCCCGTTGAAAACCGTGAGCCAGGGTTGAGACAGACCCCAACCCTGCAGCCCGGGCTTTCCTTGGGCTGCCGCCACGTCCTTTCCATCCCTCTGGCCTTACGGAGAGGGAAGCAGAAAGCATGAGATGTTCCAGAGCTCAGAAAATTATCTGTGAATCAATACATGTTTTTGATAGCAACTCTAGGGCTACTCTAAAATGCCCTCCCTCTTCCTCTTCCCGTTTATAACTTCCCTGGGCAAGCTTATGGCATCTTTGGGAAAGAACGATCCTGATGGCCCCAAGCACCGCAGAAGAAAAAGGGACTTTCTACGCAGATGCTCGTCATGGCCAGGCTGCACATCAGCTCTCGCCCTCCTGCCTTGTAACAAAATGTCCTTGAATTTATTTTTAAAATAGAAGGGCTGAGCGAAGCTCTGCACAGTAGGAACTGATGCACATCCTCCCACTTCACTGCACCAAACAACAATAAACTATCCGGTCTTATGCAATCGATGGATGCCAGATACTCAATATGCCAGGATCACAGACATTTTAACAGGGAACATTTTTAGTTTGACCTTGCAGAAAATGCAGCTGTACTAAGCTGAGACATAAGAAAGGTAGTCAGAATACAAATGCTCGCCCACCTGAGTTCATAACCCAAATGCAAAATGTGAGCTCAGACAAGATAAAGGTTGCATATTAGGCAAGCTGGCTGTTGTGTTTTATGGGATCCATGAATTACAGTGACTTCTGGGGCAACACATTTGGATGGGAAGATTTGATTGGCTATACCCTCAATCTCTCCCAGGCATGTTGCTGTTACTTCCAAAGACTGCATCACTAAGGTCTTTTGCCCCCAGATGTCTCAGGAGCTGAGGCAAAGACAAGAGCCAGTCAGTTTTCTTGCACGGGATCCAAGGGAAGTTTCAAACATAATTTAACATCTTAGAGATTTCCACCCTATAGGGCCAACTAAGATTATTTCCATCCTATAGGGCCAACTAATTTGTCATCCACAATGCTGTAGGCCACTGGAAAATTTGTGCAGGGTCTATGGAAAACCCAAATTTCTCCATCTGGAAGCAGTACTGGATGAGTGGTTACTTTGTTCACAAAAAGAAATCACTAAATTCGAGCCTGATGGGCAGCTGATAAAATACATAGGAATAAAATGAAACAGAGCAGCAGAAGAGTCTTCGGTAAAATGTGAGGAAGCAGAATTGCCCACACAGGGCTGCCTAAAGATCCCAACAGTGATTACTTGGTACTTCCAGAAATTCCCTCCTCTAGGACCCCAACAGTTATTGCCAAAATGGAGGAAGAGATTAACAGTAATGTGGGTCTGACCCAGTCCCACCCCTTGTGTCTCAGCTCCCTGGACCAACTACCCCCACCTCAAAAGTGATGGTCACATCTCCCCAAAAAGAAAGTCAATAGCTGTACCTGCTTTCACCATCAAACACATCACTGGAAGTGGAGGAATGAGATTTGAAAGCACATCTGCTTTCTGGCTGAGGACACCTTCAGGCCCACACACCATGTGCCGTAAGCACTGGGCTAAGCTCGGCTAACACAGATGGTACACCAAAAAAAAAAAAAAAAAGATGGCCGCTGAAAACCCCACAGTGCCATGCCTGACGGCCAAGCCTGCCTATGAGAACGTACTAACTTCTAGGTGTACTGACATCTCCGCACAGAGCGACTTCCCAGCCCCACGAGCTGACCCACACACTGAGTGCAAAGCTCATGACAGCAAGGCCAAGCTGCTCATTTCACATGCTTTTGTGTTTGTTAGCACTTGTGTGGAGAAATGACATATGGTGTGTGGGGGACCCTACTATATCAGGGGGAAGAAAAATATTGTATAGATTAGGTTCATTCATGTGAATTTTCTGTCACTGTAACAAACAATGGTCCAGCTATTGTCAATTTCCTATGGTCAACCTGTAATTAAGCTGGAAAGGTGAGAGAAGTAGGCAGCTGGATAAAAATGCTCACCTCCTGAACCCTCTGGAGTTTAAAACTGAACCTCAGAAGCTAAGAGTAGACAGGATAAAGGATGAATGAGTATTAGGGAAACCGGTGGTCAGGTCCCACAGGAACCCTTTCGACAGGGCCCACAGAGCCCCTCTGACCAGGCTGGTGGAAGAAGGGGCCAAAGATGGCCACGTGAGTCTCACGCAAGCAATGAGAGATACATCATAGAAAAAAATCATAGAAAAAAGAAATAAATCATAGATAAATCGTAATTCTTCTTCTTAACCTAAATCTAGGATCATAAAGTTTGTAAAAGTAAAATTCTCTCCATTTAAGCTCCTTGGAAGCATAGTGCTCAAAATATTCCATGTGGAGATGTTTTCCTCCTTCCCCATCTTACTGTTCCCCACCCACTGAGAGGAGAAGCTCATTCCTTTCCTCTCTGTAAGGAAATCAACATTTGGCATCCCTCTCTAATGCCGCCAAATCCTCCTTTACCTCCTATCCATGGAAAGAGGTGTGTGTAAACGAAAATGCTACCAAAGGTGGTGTCTCCTTAGAGCCCAAGGGAGCCAATAATCTCAGCAAGCCACGGCTCAGCTTCGTCAGCAGGCTCAGCTCAGCTCTGCTCAAGGATGAAGACATCAGACTCAGCCCCCGCCATCCAGGGACCACGGTAAACAAGGACAAACGCTGGGTCCCTGTGCCCGAATGAGTGCAGATCAAAGAAACAAAACATGTCAACTGGAGAACTTCCAAACCAGAGGCCCCAAAGTGTTGAATGGCTTTGCTGCGAGATGGTATCTCTCCCCGCCACCCGTTTTAATTTTCTCTCTTCAAATCCAAACAGGAAAAAAAAATAGACCCCGACAGTTCCAGCTTTAGACTTGATACATCATCAGGAGCTCATCCCAGAAGCTCTAACTAGATAACCAATTTAATACACTTTGCTTCAAGGTTTATTCCTTGGCTTGCTTCCCAGATATAAAGCATCTCAGGGTGATTATTACGCAGATGCCACTAGAAGGACGTTTGACGCCTGCTGCTAACCTCACAAGCACGTGCTGGCGTTCTCTGGAGACGAGGAAAAGGAACGCAGAATGCGCGACAGAACTGAAAACATTTGTTTTTAAAAATGAAATATGTGGAGTAACTTTTAAGTGGTTTCCTTTGGGTTTCGATAGCAACTTTGGCTAGGCAATTGGACAGCAAAGCTACTTCTTCCCCGCATTGTGTGCACGAACCACCATTCCTGTAGCACAAAGCGACAACAGCGGACAGGCTGAAACGAAGTGCGCGTGTGATGAGCTCAAGGAGACAGCGGCTCTACATGCTGCCCATGTGAGACTCGATTTTCCCAGTGGCCACGTTGGGGCCTAAGAGATGAAAGAGAAATACCGATGTTGTTCATCAGATAAGCCAGTAACTGCAGACCAACTGTGAAAACATCCCAAACAGCAGACTATCCCAAGGGTGGAAAAGTGTCTGAGGAAAGAAAACCGATACCTCTTTGCCTGTCGATGATCTAAGTTCTGGGCATCTTCTGGTGATGCCATTCAAAGTATAGGTCATACTCATGGTTTTCTTTTCAAGAACACACACCCAAATTCCATGATCTCGAGAGCTTAATTGAAGTTACCCTCCTTGACTGTTTCTTCAGACTTCAGAGTAGAAGAGAGGAGGCCCTTCCTCACCAGATACTCTGAGTCTAAATGAGAGAACCGCCACCACAACCCCTGGCCAGATGTGAAACTGAGTGGATTCCCATTCCAAAGTAGTTCACTGGGAATCTGCTTCCACACCCCTCTGTGGCTGTGTGGTAACTGGATGTCACACAGGCTCGCTCTTTCTGGCTGACCTGATGCCACTCTTAACATTTTCAGCTCAGCAAAAACAAAGCAAAACAAAAAGGGCAGCAGCGGAGGAAGGCTTACATAAGGGGACACCCACAAATGTCAATTCTAAGAACAAAACCACAGTTTACAAGCTGCATTCAAGAAGAACTAGACAAGAGAGAGGCAAAGTCCCTAAAATTCAGCCAGAGGAAAATCGTGTGGAATATGATTTACTGTGTACTGACCTTAAGAAGTTGAGGACAATGACCAGCGTAGGTTCAGGAAGAGACACAGAAGCTGCCAAGTGCCCAGAAGGGGGGGGTGGGGGGGGCGGTGCATGGAGAACAGGGAAGCAGTGAAGGGCTTCGTGCGAGACAAATCCCCGCACCTTGCATCCAGTGGCCAAAATGTGGATGACAGGGTCCTGAGTGGGCTTAGGTCTGCTCTTGCAGGCCAAAGCGTGCAGTGAGAGCTGCACAGCGGGGAGGGGGGCTCGTACTCGGTGCGCTTCCTGGCCAGGGCCCTGCCACCTGAGTGCCAAACAGCCCCCGTCAATCAGCTCTCCCAACTGTTCCCTTTACAGCTTTTCCAATGACCCGGTGACTGATGGAAAGACAGAATGTACCCAGCACCTCGACCTTCAGGCCCCCACCCAGCACACACATCCTATTTAAATAAGAAACGGTATCAAGGGCCTGCCCGGCTCCTTTCTCTTCCTACTCGGGTCCATTATCCTCTCTTAATCAGGCAGGAGGCCTAGCTGCACAGATGGCCTGGCCCGGAGCCCCAAAGACCACCAGACGGGGGCCCACTGAGCAAACAGGGAGCGGTAAGTAGCAAATGTCAAGGGTGCAGTGCCCGGCAGGCAACAGAGGCTCCGGAGTCCAAAGGAAGGAGTGTTGAGAAAGGTACAATACAGAGCTCCTGGCTCAGCCTGGGTGATAGGCAGCATTTCCTCTAGCTGTTCCTGTCTTTACCTTGAGCTGCTGAGGGTGAGGGCAGAAAGGAAGAAGGGAGGCCATCAAGGCTCGGGAGCCCCCAAATAGAAGAGAATAGTGGGTTTGGTTTTGTTTTTTTCCTTCAGGGAAGGGCCTTGGCCCTTATCCTTTTATTTTAGAATGAATTCATTTTCTTGCCATCTTAGATTTGGACGTGAGCGATCAGGCTGATGAATTTCAGGGTCGGTTACTAATCTGGCTGCAACTTCACTAGAGATGTGTTCCCTTTATGCCTCTGTCCCCCAAACGATCCACCAGGCAATCTTCCCTACTGACATATTTACAATGCAGATCAGTCAAAATATGGTTCAAATGAAAAGTACTATATTATTGTGAAAACTGAATTACAATGATTCACAGAAGTTATCCAAAAGGGGAAAAAAAATAAATTATCTCATATAAAATAATATATGATGTTTGTGAATAATCTTGGCTCCTGTCTTCAGGGAGCCCATGACCTGCCTGCTCTGGCCATCCACGCCCTGCTGGGGGAGCAGATGTTGTCTGGAGGTGCCTCCCCATCAGCAAGATGGAGCTGGGTCCCTCTTCCAGTAGCTGGGGTGGGGGTTTTAAATGAGTCTGGAGTTTTGGAGGAACTGGATGAGGACTTGGTAGACAAACTTGTACTGAGCGATGGTCTGGATCATGAACATCCTTTGCTCCCTGAGGAGCCGCAGCATCATGGGCACTTCCACCTTCTGCAAGAAAAGAGAAAAAGCACAAGATCCTGAGATGAGAAGCTGCCCCTGGGTCCTTCCTCATTCCCTCATCTGCGAAGCTTTTGCTCACTGCCTATTTGTAGGTACAAGAGAAAGCCAAGGGCTTGGCCCCTCTAGGGTTTCCCAATCAAAGACCTGCTACCAGCACCTGGAGAATCTGGTTGTCATGTGCCACTGATACTGGTGTGATACTTTAAATACACACCCGTCCGTTCGAGAAAACCCAGGGGCTGCAGTTACTTATACCGGAGTGGTACTCTCAACTCCACCAGGACTCCGTGGGAGGATTTAAGACATCTCTGGGTCTTAGTTTCTTCATTTGTAAAGTAAGAATAGTGATGCTTTCCTCCAGCAACAGCGTGGCCTTGCCCAGGTTAGCAACACTTCCTCAGCAAGAAGGGCGGGTGACCAGTAGTACCCACCTCATGGGATCCAACAATGAAAGGCAGATAAGGCATTTAGCAGTGTCTGGCACATGCTGAGTTCTTAATAAAGACTACCCATTATTATTAATAGTAATGAACTGAGAACAATCATACCTATCCTGCCACCTCACAGAATCGTGGTCATTATCAAGTGAGATAATTGATGGGTAAAACTTGAAAACATCAAAGTACAATCTCTGAACACAGTCATGTTGGTTTGGTTGGTTGGTTGGTTGATTTTTTATTCAGTTGGTCTTTCTGTTTTTATCTCTACCCCTCACACCCATTTTCAGAAATACTATCAATTCAGTGTTTGGGGTCTTCTCCAGGATAACTAGGCTGCTTCTCAGCTTTTCTTTGCCCCCCGCCTTTTTTTTTTTTTTTTAAGTTCGTATTTAAATTCCAGTTAGTTAACATACAGTATAGTTCAGGTGTACAATACAGAGATTCAACACTTCCATACATCACCCTGTGCTCATCACAACAGTCGTATTTAGAGTGAAAAACCTTTCACTAAAAATATCTTGACTATTAAATGAGATCGCCTGTGTGTCAATTCTTTGAGAATACAGAACCAGCTTCAACGGAAGGGAATTCATATGGCAGCTCGTCGGTGTCCGAGCAGACCAGAGGCTCCGCTGAGTCATTTCCATCCTCCTGGCCCAGCCAGGGCAGAAGTATCATAAGAGTCCGCAAAGCCAGCGTGGCCTCGGCATACTGCCCCTACTCTGGGAGCGCCCCCCCCCCCCCCCGCCCCCGCCGCCGCCCCCGGGCAACACCGCCCCCGGGCAACACCACCCCCCGTGAAGTTATCAAGGATGGAGGAACCACTGGAGGCCAAACAGTACAAACTCAGCTGTAGATCTTTTCTTACTTTACAAGTCATTTCAGCAACTTCCAAACTTTGTGTAGACACGACACAGCACATGCCAGCCTTCTTAGTTGCTCTTCTCCAAAAACAGTTAAATAATGCGCACCACAGACTTAAAGGCGACAGAGGCAAGTCCCCAGGAATAAGGAAAGAAAAAGGCATGTGAATCCTCAAACTGTTAGTCAAAATATACAGCCCACAGCATAAGCTTCGAACTAGTGGGTCTTTGCCTACACGATCCTCCAGAGTAACGGACACCATGATGTCCAACCCAGAGGCACCTAACAATGAACTTATATAAGAACCCACTGCCTGATGAGCATTGCTGAGTTGGGCACTGAAGATACAAAGACAGATTAAAGCTGCTTCTCCCCTGTTCCCGCCAAGGTTTTGACAGCGAGGTTGGGTCACACGAGCTCGGGTCAGGCTTCATCTGCCAAACCCCGGCCTTCACACTTCCTGGCTGTGGGACAGACACGTCCCTTCATCTACTTGTGCCTCGGAATCTGTCACACAAGGGCATTACTGGGACCTCTCTCAGAGTAAAGGTTACTGTGAAGGCTACTTGAGTTGTAAAGCTCCTAGAATGGTATTGGCACATGGTAAACACTCAGTATAGGTTGGTGGTTGTTCCCATAATGTTGTCATTATTGTCATTGGCATCACACCTTTCCCCTCTGCCACCTCCCTCACATCATCCCCTGCACCATCAGGACACCCACCTCCTCTACCTCTGCCACCTCCCGTACCTCCAGCTCCACCCACCATTATGATCATTCACAGCCCTCAAGAGGGTATGTTATCTGATAAGGGGCAGGTAGAAACAAGACAAAGAAAGTTCCCCTGGTAATCAATGAGAGTCCTAGTTGCCTTGAAGATTCATTCCCAGAGTCTCTGCTGTCCACTGTCCCTAACCCCAAGGAATCACGTGCAGCAGTTGGTGTTGGCTCAGTGTTGTCTAGAAGGCATTTTCTCCTCTCTGCCCCATGAAGAAGGGATAACTTACTCAGAAAAGCAGCAAGATAAGACATCTCATTATTTGGCTAGTGAGAACCTAACCTTTTATTATGAACTAATCTAGGACAGAGCACTAAATCCAGGGGGGCAAGGGAGAGTATCGCAAACCATAAAACTAATGCTTTCTAGAAAAAAAAGTATAGGCATTAAAATGTCAAGCTAACCTTCAGGGACCCACCCAAAGGGCTGGGCCACCAAGAGGCTTGTCAGCACAGCCTGGGAGAGCTCCCTTCCCTCCTCACCTCACAGCTACCTGACCTCACTGCAAGCATCTTTATTTCAGGAAAAAGAAAAGGCATTTCACTGACAAAACTAAAACTGTATGGATTACAGACTAAAATATAAAGTATGCTAAATCCAGAAGCCATGGAAAGAAGGCAGGGAAGTTGAGAGAAAAACAGAACATACAATTTCATATTTATTTGCCAAAATCTTCGCTTAAAAAACAAACAAAAAAGGTAAACATGTTCCACTCTTCTCTTGAAATAAGGGTTTGACTCTTACTAGCCAGGCCTGAAGCAGAACAAAGTAGAGAACTTTTTCCCCCAACCATCTCCCAATAGCAGTGATGGGAAATGGGACAGATAAGGCTGGCTATATTTGTGCTAGGGGAAGGGAAGTGAACAATATGAGTCATCTTGCTATCTTTGAATATCAATGGGAACAGAAGTCCTTTTTGGACTGACCATGTTCCAGCAAAGAATGTTCTGGCGTGCAACTGGGCATTGAGGAAATCCACTATGTTTGGACACACTGTAGAGAATTTAATCACCCTGAGCCCTCACCAAGTCCATGCGAGGCCCTAATGGCCGAATCCCTCACTCAGCACCACACTGGCTCGGACATGTGCTGTTTATGTTCTACTGGGCCAATAGCATCTGGTGGCCAATGAGGCTTCATGTCATCACATTACTGAGACTCAGCTTTTGATGGGTCTCCAAAGAGCTCAGAACAGAACCATCTTTCATGTCAGACAAGACAGACAGAAGGGGACTGTGGGGAAGACAGTGACACAAGGGGGTGGTAAGGCGGCCCGGTGGGGAGGGGATGATGATAAGGCCCTTCGCCCTCCTCCAGAGGCCAGTGGTGTCTCCGGTGGAGCTCGGATACACTCAGGTCACGTATACCCCGATTCCGCTTCATCTCTTTCCATCTCTCCAGCACCGAGTCAATTTGGGACTCAATGGCAAGCTCTTCAGTCTACTAGACCCTTCTAGAGACTTCCAGAAGTGACAGGGGAGCAAACCAACAAGAAATCTCATGATGTGAGACAAAAGGATTAAAAACTCACAGAGAATGACAAAATTCCTGTTAGGCAGTCTCAGCTGACTCTGCGATGGGCATTTTGCTCATCAACAGAATGCCTGTTTTTAAAAATGGGCAACTTCTGGTATAACTCTGATTCTACTTTTTTTTTTAAAGGTTTACTTTAGAGACAGAGTGTGTGAGCAGGGTGGAGGAGAGAGAAAGGGAGAGGGAGAGAAGAAGACTCCCCGCTGAGCATGGAGATCAATTCCATGACCCCTAGATCATGACCTGAGCCAAAACCAACTGCCTGAGCCACGCACGCATGTGGATTCTACTTTTTAGCAGCACATTCATATATACAGACTCAAAGTTTCCAAATGAACTATATATAGGCAGAGAGTTTAAAAATCCTTTGAACATGTTCAAACTTGGTATTTATTGTTTTCCTGGAAGTTTCAATATAACACATTTTTGTAGGGGCAATATTTAATCTGATTTTCAAACCACTGAGTAAATCCATATATTATACCAATTCTCCCACAGAACATGCATTGTCACATTCCCTAATTTAACAACTAATGAGCCACTTCAAAAGTTTCCTTGGATTGTCCAAGCTGTAGGTACTTTTTAAATTTTTTAAAATATATTTATTTATTGAGAGAGAGAGCGAGAGAGAGCACGAGCGGGGAGGAGAGGGAGAAGCAGGCTCCCCGCTGAGCAAGGCTCGATCCCAGGACCTTGGGACCACGACCCAAGCTGAAGGCAGACGCCTAACTGACTGAGCCACCCAGGCGCCCCTGTATAATTTGGGAATGGGACAAGAACCAATGGCACTTGGCATCTGCCGGCAGAGTGAAGACAGAAAGAACTCGGGACCGGGAGGTAGAAGACCGCACTTCTCACCTTAGCACCACTGCTTGAGAGCCACGTGGCACTGGACAAGTCACTAAATTGTTTCTGGGCCTCAGTTTCCTTTTCTGTAAAACAGGATGACTGACACGTGCCTGGCTCCTCTACACGGCTGTTCTGAAGACCCCAACTAAGAACGTCAATAAAATAAGCGAAAGCCATTTAAAACCCCCAAAGACCCATGTGAATAAAAGGCTGAAGAATGGTTCTTTAGCCTCAGATTTGATTTGATCTCATCTCCATGAAATCCAAAGCCCCTCTGTACGACTCCCTGGCCTTGAGCAGCAGGGGGACACCCCACAGCCGCAGCTCACCTCTGTGGGGAGAAGAGCGAGGTGTCCAGCCCTGGCATGGGCAGGCCATGTCTGTGCGCTCAGAGGCTCGACCCTGCTGTGCTACCCCACTGCCCGTCTAGACGAGAGCAAACGACCCTCTTCAGATTAAACCTCCCTCTGAAGAACAGAAGACACTGATCCAGTATACACATTTTCACATAGGATTTTGGCCAAAACACATCCCAGAAACGCAAGTCGCATCTAGACAATCTGTGACCAGATAACCCACCGTGGAAGATGATCCACGATAAAACTAGACCAGCTACAAAACACTACAGCCTCCTGGAAGCAGACGCGATGCAGAGCAGACCTTCCTCAGTGTTTCCTATCTCACACTTCCATCTCTTTCTTGCGTGTGTTATCTGCATGTCTACACAGAGCAGAGAAAGGCGGATGATAAGAAAGGCTGTAAATGTCAGAGGCCAACTAGGAATCATGGATCTGGAAAACTCTTGTCAGAAGACAGGAAATGAAGCCCTGGAAATGAAAAGGGCCCCGGGGAAGGTCTGGCTGCGGTGTAGATTTGTCCCCAAGGTGGAGTATTCAGGAAAGCGGCGAATGACTCACTTCATTATGCTCCAGGCAGTAGATCATCAGCTCAGAAAGAATGACCACGCCGGTCCGCCCCACACCAGCGCTGCAGTGGACAACTATCGGGGGGTGCAGGCTCCGGGTGCCTTCCAGCATGCTGTTGGTGTGGCGCCGGACCGACTGGATCTCCTCCAAGTAGGCTGCAAGACAAAATGCAAATCCCGTCACCAAAGTCCTACATGGCTTTGCGTACGAGAAGGTGGGGGGTGGGAAACGGAGGGTGAACCTTTTTTTGTTTTGTTTTTTAAGTGACAATAATTTACAGTTCTTACAAGACCCTAATTATTTGGCTGGTACCCGCGGTACGGTCCTGGATCCAGAAAGGACCAGCTGGGAGTCAATTAGTCCACGGGAGAATTTGTTCTTTAAATTAAATAGTTCTTTTTTAAAAATTAAATTCTGTTTTCCCTCTGCAAATCCCAAAGTCCCCCAAGCAGATGATTCTCGACATTACTTACAGCAATTCCTACTATTAACAGACTGGGATCAGAACACCAGCTAGGTCCCCTTGAAACGCCTGCCTGTCAGAGCCAATTTCTGGTGGGAAGAGCATCCATCTGCCCCTTCCTCCTTCCCCTCACTGAATGAATGAATGTCAACTGAGGCTTGACTTCGTTTTTAGATTTTAAAATAGGCTTGTAGCGGGGGTGGGGGTGGTTCCCTGCTTTTCAGCTTAGATTCCATGTGGTCATGTCAGCAGCTCAAGTTGAGCCCTCCCCTTTCTGGAGGCAACGTGTGTGTGGACTGGAAGGGTCCTGTCACCTCCCGCGTCCCTCCTGACATCCGCCTGGCTCTGCAGGGCTGCGCAGGGGTCTGCTCACTATTCCAATTGGGCATGAGTGAAAAATTACAGCAGTACAAGCCTTAATGATTTTTCTTGTTCATGGGCATGAGAAAAAGGAAAAGCCTATAAAATGTAATCCTCAAACAGTCCAAGAACCGGAAAAAGACAATTAGTAATAGAGATTTTATAGTTGCTAGCTCAGGGGAGAAACGGATTTAAAGATTCTTGATACTCAGAAAATCTCATCCTGATGCGGCATTGCAAACAAGACTGGGGAAGTGCTCAAATTGTTGGAGAGAAAAAAAAGTGAGTTCAAACCCGTCTAGTAACTTAGAAGCATCTGTTTACATACAGTTAACATGAACTCCTATTTGCCTTTATAACATTAATGCAATTAAAAAGTCATCTGAAGGGGTGCCTGGGTGGCTCAGTCATTAAGTGTCTGCCTTCGGCTCAGGTCGTGATCCCAGGGTCCTGGGATTGAGCCCCGCATCGGGCTCCCTGCTCCGCAGGAGGCCTGCTTCTCCCTCTCCCACTCCCCCTGCTTGTGTTCCCTCTCTCGCTGTGTCTCTCTCTGTCAAATAAATAAATAAAATCTTTTAAAAAAATCATCTGAAGTAGTTTACCAAATTAAGCTATTACTACCAACGCCATCACCACCAGTAATGTAAAATGAGCTAGAACAAAACCAAACAGAGGGAAGGCAATCTGAGATGACCAGAGTAGTTACTATCCGGGACCAACGTGAGCTAAATACCGTGCATGGAATTCTCCTCAGTTTTTCTGTAAGAGAGGAGAGAAATTTGGTGACCGTGCACTCTCTGACAAAAAAGGCAATGTTCACACACAAAAGAGAGCCTTTTCTTGTGCTAAATTTAAGAAGAGAAGTAAAAGGAATATTGATCCATAAAGCAGATGCTACCACCACATGGAGTTTCATAAAACACAGAAAAACTGGATTAAAATGGATGCTCTCTCTAGCAGTCACGTTAATAAAGTTCCTTAAGCTGTAACTCAGTGAAGACTTCTCCAGGCTGGAAGACAATGTGCCCTAAGTCCCCTGCCTGCAGGGAATCTAATTTAAACACAGGCAAAAATCTTTTTAAATTCCTAAAAACCTGGAAGAGCCAACATTTCGAAGACCCCCACCCCCCAACACATTTAAATTTACATTGTTTAAAAATATTCTCTATGGCAGTGCCTGGGTGGCTCAGTCCATTACGCATCTGACTCTTGGTTTTGGCTCAGGTCATGATCTCTGGGTCCTGAGATTGAGCCCCGCATGGGGCTCCACGCTTGGCAGGGGGTCTGCTTGAGATTCTCTCTCCCCCTTTTCCTCTGCCCCTCCCCACCCGTCTGCCCCCACCCCACTCTCTCTCTCTCTCTAAAATAAAAAATAAATCTTTTAAAAAATATTCTGTTTTTCAGTAATTTAGATGGGCCTTCCTTAAATTGGTTCTGATTGAGAAGATCGGACTATAATTTTAATCACCTTATAGACTCAAATCTTCTATCAGGGCTGTTCGCCAATCATCAAACTGATCTACTTTTATTGTTTCCATTTTCTGCATCTTGGAGATAATTCTAGTAAATCAATTAGCAAAAGATTACCAGACAAAAAAATTTAAAAGAGCACCGTTTCGAGGAAAGAGAGTTCTACAAAGGTCCCTGCCCTCCTTAGGAATATTTGGAGCTACAGGTAACTGTCTGACCTCAGGCGAGGCACTAACCCTCTCTAGATCATGCTCTAGGGCATGCTCATGCCCTCCTTAGGAGTATTTGGAGCTACAGGTAACTGTCTGACCTCAGGCGAGGCACTAACCCTCTCTAGATCATGCTCTAGGGCATGCTCATGCCCTCCTTAGGAGTATTTGGAGCTACAGGTAACTGTCTGACCTCAGGCGAGGCACAGACCCTCTCTAGATCATGCTCTAGGGCATGCTGTAGGTCCTCGGGTTCCCATCCCCCTCCTGTTCTGTTAGTGACTGCCCCTCAAGTGCCATCATCACTGCCCCAGTGGGAAATGAAGTCCTTGCATCAGTGAACACGTATACATCAGAAGCTTCCTGCTGGAACTGGTTGAAATGGCACTTGTAGGTTCTTGGGAACCTATTCTCTCTCTCTCCCCCTTCTCCTCTCCGCATACCCCAATTCTAAGTAAATATCAAACTAAAATCAAGCGTTCGATGTTATCCAACCTGCAGGTGATGTTCCCACTGTTGTCTGCTCTCAGCTGGACAGGCAACAACATCTCAGTAAAAAATCTGCCGAGAGCCCGAGGTCTCACCGGGAGAGGCAGGAATGCCTTGTCCCCACAAGTGCAGGACAATTAAGCCAGACTGTGGGAAAGGAATGGGGAGCATTGTAGCCATTACCAAAAAGCAGATGGTGGCAATGTCAGATCTCACACCCCGGACTGCCCTCACTGGCCTGCCTTTCTCATGAGACCATGAGTGCCTTCAAAACAGAGATGGTCTCTTTCCTGCATTCTAAGAGCCTGGTCCACAGCCTGCAATGCAGTGGGTACACACTCAATTTCTGGCTTTTCAAACAAAGTATTGCACATATTCTAGGTCAGTGAGCTTCTAAGGAAACCATACTCTCTCAGAAATATATTGATGAATTCAAAAATGATGGTTTCAAAAACAAGTTGATTCCAGTAATTGCCAGTATCTTAATCAGAGGTAACCAGAAAGTACTCATTGAAATTTCTGCTATACGGAAGGGAAATGCAGGGCTTATGAGACACAAACCCCCATGAAAAATAAAAAATAAATGTTTTTTACAGGGTTGTGTAACTATCACCGGGATCCATTTCTAGAATTTTTCCATTGCCCCAAACAGAAACTTTGTTCTCCTCAAACAATAACTTTCTATTCTCTACTCCCCCTTTCCCCTGGTCCCTGGTCCCTGGTAACCTCTACTACATCATTTCTACCTCTGTGAAGTTTTCAATTCTGGGTACTTCATTAAAATGGAATCACACAATGTTTGTCCTCTTGCGTCTGGTTTCTTCTACTTAACATAATGTTTCCAAGGCTCAGACATGGGACATCTGTCAAGAGCAGCCATTTATTGAATACCCAAAAGCCTACATCAAGATAGAATGAACTAGTTTACCACAGTTTCAGCTTATTTGGGTAAAAGGTAAGGAGACTATGATAAATGACACGTATTCTTCTCTGTTCATACCATATGGAGGGACATATACTTCAATAACATAATAGTTTTGCCACTTATGAGAAAACATCTCTTTCCATTTCACTTCCAACTGATCAGACCATGGAGGCAGCTGGTAAAATTCTGACTGCAAAGAAGAAACTTACATAAAAATCCTTGGACATCCTCTGGGCAGCCGTGATCTGGCCAGTCCGTATACTGCAAATGCCACACTGTCCTTTCCTGCCCAGACAAAAGATGCTTGACCTTCAAGCCTGTGGTTGCATAGCAACCAGAATCTGTTCGGAACTTTGTGGTGACCTTGAACTTGCCGTAGGTGGCCGAGCTGTGCTTGGAACCCAGTTTGGGCCAGTATCGATGGCTCTTGGTTCTTCCGCCTTCCTGAATCACACACAAAAGCAAAACTGGAAATAAGTCAGGGAAAGCTCTTATCCTCTGCATCTTAAAATCTGAGGACAGAGGAAATGCAAGTAGCTTCTAGGTCACGAACTCAGGGCACTGTGCAGTCTCCATCACAGGGGAGATCCCACGCATTGACGCTAAGACCTAATAAGCTTCACAAGGGTAGTTACAGCAAGGAAATACTCAGAAGACTGACAACCGAGCTGCAGTCGCAGAAGAGCTAGTGGAGAGGGGCCAGAAGCAGGAACCAAATGGGGTCTATCTATAAGGTTTGCACAGTTATGTCACTGGAGTGGGGGGTGGATCAGACGGCGGCTTGGAAGGAACCCCAGAGCAGGAAGTGTGAAAGACACCTGCCTCTTTCACTGACCAATCCTGTGAAAGTAGGTTTAGCTTCAATTTCTATCACTCCTAAGTGTCCAAGTGGATGACAAATTCCAAGAGACTCTAAGCTTCTGGCGGCCACACAGATCACCAGCCTTCGTGTCTGTCAGGCTGGCCTCCTGGTCACCCTTTCGGCTCAACTGCAACCTCTTCGGAGGGCCCTTGGCTGTGCATCTGATTGAAGGCAGCCCCCCCACCACTCTCTATCCCACCCTCCCTTCCGCTTCCTTCGTGGGTGGCCGTGACTCCCACTGAGCTTCCTTTATTTGTTCATTTTGTATGGTCCCTCCCACCAGGACGGAAGCTCCCTGGGGACAGGGATCACGCCTATCTTGTCGGCCACCATGCCCGGGAGATCAGCACAGATGACACACTACATTGAGTTCAATGAATCCCTTCCAGTAATGAGATCTGATAAGACGATAAAACGATTCCAGAGATTTTATGGAGAATTTACTCTTCATGGGAAGTTTATATGGGTCAGCTGAGAGAAGCACCACTGGCTTTAAAGGGCTTGAAGTGCCTTTCACCACTATCTTCTTAAGGGGCGGTTCTGGAAAGCAACTGCTCAGAACAGTCAATGAAGGAAACGTGTTTTTTGTTTTTTGTTTTTTTCAGTTCATTGCTCCCCGCCCTTTAAAACTTTGTAGGAAGAGGGTAGGCCTTACCGTAGATACTGGTGAAAGACAGATGAAGCAGGTCCCTTAAATGACTTCAAAACAGAAGTTAAAATTTCATGAAAGGAAGAGAAGGAAGCGGTTAACATAAAAAAAAAAAATTGAGAATGTGACAAGAGAAGAAATACAAAACTTCTTCCCTTAGAGGCGGCAAGCTCGGAGCAAACTGCTAGGTTGACCGGTTTTTATAACACCACGCAGAGTTCTCTAGTTACAACAGAAAAACTATGTTTGACTTGGCAAAGACAGAAAAAAAATTTTTTTTTCCCCTCTCCCCAAAGAATAGAGAGACCTCTACAGGAACAACAGTTTCTGGTCTCTTTTCAGCTGATGAGCATGAAGCTGTGTGGGGCTGGCTATGCCCGAGGTGGGGAATGTGTGCCGATTTACCCACAGCAGCCCCAAAGTTCTCCCTCAGATTCCAGGGGAAAGATGATTGCTTTGTTTGGCACACAAAAGTGAGCTGGCTGAACCGAAGTTTGGTTCTTATTTGTTTGATTGATTTTAGTTTATGGCAGTCTAAGGAAAAGCGCTAAAGAGCTGGATGAAAATGGGACACGACAATAAATTATCTTTGGGAAATAAAACAAATCCATGTGGGAGAAGAGAAAAGAAATGGGTCCCAGAGAGAAAAAGGATTTGCAGGGAAATGGTGCTGTAGGAAGCAGGATGAGGCAGTGAGGTCACCAGATGCAAAGCTGATCTCTGGCCACCCCCCCGCCCCGGGAACAGACAGCTGTACCCCTGGTGCCCTTACCTCTTCTGCAGTGACCATGGCGATCACGTTCGCTCCCTGCTCCCACACCATCTGCCAGAAGTCGTGACATGTGTGTGGCAGGGGCCCCTGAGTAGCTATGTAGTGCCATTCTGCCCCACCAACCACCACCTGGAAACCAAGGAAAGCAATGGTAAATGAACCCCAAATCCAGGACAGCATTACCTGCTGACCATGGGAACATCTGTCTCTACCTGAAAACCCCTGATAATATTTTTTTGGCCAAATGGGTTAGTGCCATTATCAAAAAGCCTGGGGACACATTCTCACATGAAAATACTTTTTGCCACTCAAGCCTATTAAAATACACCTAATTTTTGTCTGTAATTTCAATTATATACAAACCAGTGTTAAAAACACATACACATTACATGACCCTATGGGTGTGTATAACCTAACAGAATTTGTTGCAGAAACAATACTTGTGCTTACTATGTGCGATGTACTTTGATCGTTTCTATTCTTTCCTCTTCTCTATCTAGTCTATTTAAAACACACACATACAATTCAAAACTGGTCCTGATTACTAAATTGATTTCACACCCCACGATTATACCGTGATCCACAGTTTGGGGGCACAGTACTCTCTGGCATCCTTTTAAACAATGAAAAAAAAAAGTGTTCATGAAATAACATCCCTTTGGAAGCGATGCCTTTGTACCGATGACCTATGAACTGTGTCATAAACCTCCATCATTCCCGCTACTCCGTGGTGCCATATACGGTAGGGGTGTTACAAATGCACTTAAATCAACAATACATGATATTTGATTGTTAACTTCTCCCTTGTGCAGTACCACAGTATCCAAACAAAATTTGGAGTCATGAGATGATTTTGGATAATAAAAGTATTACCCCATGCAGCTCAGGGTGATCTTGGGAGGCTAATTCCGCAGCTATTAAGTATCAGTGGCAGAGAGTCATGAGGAAGTCGTGCCCAAAGTGTTGAAGGTCATGCCGTCAGGGTGAAACCGTGCCCGGGGGGGGGGGGGGGCATTTTTTCTGTGTTCCTTTCCATTCCTGTGCAAAGTCAGGCCTCCTTAGACATCCACCAGTGCAAATCTCTGGATAGCTCTTGGAGCATGAAGTGATCATTGTTTGAAACTTTTTTCACTCATTTATTTTATGAAACTATACACTAACTGGATTCCAACAAAAACAATGTCAGCTATTGTCTCATTACACAAGACATGTTTAGGTCAAAGCTGGCAAGCAAAATCCATTTTCCAAGTACTGGTGGGAGATAACATTCATATATTGGCTGGCTGGCCAGGTTTCGTTTATCTGTGGAATTGTGATTTTAGACATTAGCCTCTCTGGCACCCAAAATATAGGAACCATAAATACTTCCAGAGTATGCGGCTGCCTGGGGCCTTTCAGCAAATTCCAAGTATTGACAGGAGGGCATTAAAAACTGCATTAAAAACACAACAACCAATGCTACTGAGGTAGATTTCACAGATGTGATGATTCTACCTCTGGAGCAAATCAATCTCTGCTCTGTGTTAATAGCTGCTTGGAACCCAGGGAGAAAACATTGGCAAGATACACAACTCTATTCCAAAAACACAAGGACAAGTTCTTGCAAGCTCTATGGGTCTATTAAATGCACCCATGTCTAACTCAGATCCACAAGATGAAATGTAAGCCTTGGAGAATACAGACGAAGGGGATGCTTCTGTTAACAATACCCAATGGGCAAGAGCAGATGGAAAATGACGAAGGATATTTGGCCCAAAGAAGAAGATAGCACAGTATAGCTATGTCAGATTCCAAAGACATTCTATCAAGGAGCAGCTGTGCGATTTGTATCTTTGTCTGATTCATTATTTTGGTTGTTATTCCATAATCTAAATTAAGCCCAGGAAACTGACTAGCGTCAGTTTACGTGAGAGTTTCCTGAGGTTCATTTTTTATAGTTTTAGTTTTCACTCTCAAAAACTAAAGTACCCAATATGATCCACAATTGTTACTCCTTTACATTTTTTAACAGTAGTTTCTGGTACTTAAAGATATACATGGAGTTCTCTATGCTCTGTGTACAAAACCCCTCCATCCAACCCCAGTATTCTTTTCCTATTCTGTCCTGCAACTATTATGACGGATACATGCACCAGACATCTGGCTGTATTTTAGAAGCTCAAAGGAAACTACCAAAAATTCAGCTACAGTTGGAAAGTCCAATGAAGAAAGGAAGTAACTCCAAAGGCCAAAAACAGATTTATAAGGTTATGATCATAAAGGACTATTACCATGAACTGTGTATTACTTAAAAACATCCTGCTGTAATATTAGTATATGAATAAATTCTCCCACTGTGGAAATCAGTGCATATACAGTGACATTCTAAGCAACTATGTTCTGTTACTAGGAAGACTGAGGAAGGTAAGCCATTTAGGAAATATTTAACCATATACACCTGTATCTAGAACTCTAAATTTTAGCTGGGGTTGAGCTACGCTAATTTTAAAGTTGATGAAATACTGAGATGTGAAGATTTGAAGTATCTGAAATACCAACAAAAATTTAACGATATTCATGCACTGAATAATGCGGTCAATCTTGCAAGAGTCACTATCAACCACACCTTTCTGGCTTGTGTTTAAATGAATCCACTCTTCTAAATAACATGCAAATTTGGGACTTCATCGGGACAGCACATAACCCGTAGCAGTACCAGGGAGAACTGGTAAGTTTCCGTTGCTCCTGAACATCCTAAAAACTTCATTGACAGGAGAAATACAATGCCTGCAACTTCCAGAGTCTCCATCATGTGCTAATTAGGAACTGAAGAGGACAATCCTCAGCTTTTCCCTGTGAGTGTTAGGGAGAGTTACAACTCAGAGAGGAAAAAGTGAAACCCTCTATGGTGAGCAGGCTGCAGAAATAGCTGACCTGAGGTTTTCCCTGAGGCTGCGAGGCTTCCTTCTCTCTGCAGAGACAGACATGCCCTTCCAGCTGACTGAGATGCACAGGAGTTCAAAACACTCCCTCGGGGGCTGGGGACGAGCCAAGATGCTCAGCCGGAGCCTTACGATTTTTTTTTTCTCCCTGCACATTTGCCCCTAACCCAGCGATCTTCCTCAAGCCTCCCCAACACGCTCCCCTTCTCACCTTGATGTGGGAGGCATTAATGTAACCTGTGTTATTCTCTTTGGTCGGGATCAGCTCCACTCTGTTCTCCTCATAGGGGACCACTTCACGGATGCGGCTTCGCTCGGCGTTTTCGGGCAGAGTGGCCGTGCTGAAAATGCCGTTGGCCTTCTTCTTTGGAATCTGCTCATATTCTGTGAACACCATGCCCTCTTCTAGCTTTTTCTTCAGGGTTCTGAACTGCAAGAGAAACTAATCTTCAGCTCTCTGGATTACCTTATCCAAAAACTCCAAGTCAGATTCCTTTAAATATCTGCAGTGATCGTGTTAATAAGTAGTTTCAGGACATACAATGAATGCTTGATTATTTTGGTCTCCTTATTCACCATATTGCTAGTTTCTCTGGCCCAATAACCAATTTCCTTCTCACTCATGCTTTAAACAGAACCGGTCACTAAGGCCAGGCAAGAACTGAAATTCAACATCAGTATTTTCGTTATTAACACCTCTATTTAAAGTCCTGTGATAAGGGGCGCCTGGGTGGCTCAGTTGGTTAAGCGACTGCCTTCGGCTCAGGTCATGATCCTGGAGTCCCGGGATCGAGTCCCACATCGGGCTCCCTGCTGAGCAGGGAGTCTGCTTCTCCCTCTGACCCTCTTCCCTCTCATGCTCTCTCTCTCTCATTCTGTCTCTCTCAAATAAATAAATAAAATCTTTAAAAAAAAAAAGTCCTGTGATAAGAATGTTCATCTTTAATTATCCAAACATCATCCTTTTCTCCGCTTCCAGAGCGGGCATTTTTTTTTCTTTTTGAGCTAAATTTAAGATGGTACTGGTCCACAGTTCCCTAGTTCTGAGGATGAGATTCTTTTATTTTCCCATGGCCAAACTAATTATAAAAACATGGTATTCATTGGATTAAATGCAGATTCCTCTAAAGTCCCTTCTGCCTTTAAAACCTTTCTAGTACTTCACATATACTGGCAGAAATCTAAAACAGGAATGTTACTAGCACTCTATTAAATTTACACACGTTTCGGGGTGCCTGGGTGGCTCAGTGGCTAAGCGTCTGCCTTCGGCTCAGGTCATGATCCCGGGGTCCTGGGATCAAGCCCTGCATCGGGCTCCCTGCTCAGCGGGGAGCCTGCTTCTCCCTCTCCCACTCCCCCTGCTTGTGTTCCCTCTCTCACTGTGTCTCTCTCTGTCAAATAAAGAAAGTCTTAAAAAAAATTTTTTTTTACACATGTTTCTTAACTGGACAGGAATTTCAGGAACTAAAGGAACACCTTTCTTCACCTCTAAAACACTACCATGGATCTTCTTTCCGCTTTTCAAAACCAAAGTTCTCACAACGCATTATCCTAACAATGATAAATCAGCCATGCCTTATAGCCAAACAAGGGGATGGTCTATTAAAAGAATCCTTTAAGTGTTTGGGTAAGATAATCACTCCCTAAGAAAGGGTTCACAAAATTCATAGAGGTTTGAGAGCTGCGGCAAGGGCTTAACTTCTTCGTTTTGCAAAAACAGAAACAGGCCCAAAGAAACGGAATGACTGGACCAAGGCCACGCAGCCTGTTAGGGGCTGGTCCCGTTATGCAGGCATCACTGTGCTGACTCGACAAAGAAACTTGAGATGCTGGAAGGAATCAATTTAATACAATGCACACACTGGGTCTTGCTAATCTCAAATTGGAGAATTAATTCATCAAACAAACCTTAGTGCTGGCATGTTTGGGCAAGGAGAGAGAGAGCTCTGGAATCCCAAGGCCACAGAGCATGAATCACACGTTTGACAAGCCCAGCGCTTACCCTCTCGTCCATGGGAACTCGGGTGGCATCAGCTCGACTGTCTTCCCGCCCTGAGACCCGGGCAACCGAGAGTCCATTCAATGCTGCCAACATGAGCGGCCGCTTCTGTGCCTCCAGGCTTGCCATCTTCTGCTTCTCTAGATTCTTGTGGCAAGAAAAGGCATGTTCTCATTGTTTATTATACGGGTAGAATGCTGGAATGTGTTTTAATCTCCCCAAATCTGTAACTCCCCAGCCAAGGAATGCAGACAATCACCATTAGTGGGGCAAATTCAAACACAGCCTTCCCATTATTCCCACTGTGCTGCGGAAGCCAGTTCCTCCGGGACTCCTGAGCTTTTATCTAAAAATGGATGAATGAATGAACTAACAAACAAACAAGTAAGAGCAAAGACTCCATGCAAATGCCCCCCTGCCATGGGGCTCACTCAAAAAGGAAAAAAAAAGAAAAAAAAAAAGCAAAACTCTGTACCAGCAAGACACTTCTGGAAGGTAAGGGCTGAAGGAAGACAGGATGGGGGGAAAGAGAAAAAGCGTCATGAACAATCCAATCCAGTCACAGTGATGGACCTTTTATACAGATTAAATGATAAAAAAATCTATAAACATTGTTTGCTGCATTGTTAAGAAATCTAGATTCATAAACCATAAAGAAAAACCTTCCCAAGTTTCCATTCTGAGGGGCTGAGATGGAGGATGTCAAATTCTATATTGAAGCTTTGGTCCCTGGGACACCATCCCCGGTGCGAGGGCTGACGTGGGTTAGCAGACTTGCCAACACCAAAGTCTGTGGTCATCTAACATGCTCCAGGAGGCATTACCCCTCCTGCTGCATCCAAAAGGCCCCAAGGAATGGGCACCATGGCTCCCAATGACCAGGGTGGAACTGAATGGGACACAGCTATGGGAGAATATGGATTTGGGGGCTAAGCAGCCCATTCTGGGAAAAGGGTTGGAGGTCAACACGTGGCCCTTGTTTGTGGCATTTTGATTTCCTCTCCATCCTCACCTGCACCAACATTCTGAAACTATATCAGTCAAGGTTCTGGTTGTTACACCTACTGCTGTGCTTTCTTGTGCCCCCTAAATGGACTGAGGTATAAAAGAAATCTCCTTTTACTCAGGCTAGCCAGTTAGAGCATTTCCCCAAAATAGTTTTGTCTTAGAAGGCAGAAGAATAGCAGAACTTCCTACAGCATACGAGCAGAGGAGTTAAACGGCATTTAAGATTTTGATCCTAAGAGAGGTGAAACCGTTCTGTAGATTCCTTTGGCTGCCACAGGTGCAGGGGGTCATCTTATCCCTGATTTCTCTTCAAGGCTTAAGGTTTTTTGTTTTTTTTTTTTTCCAAGCCTATCACTTAAAAATTTACTCCCCCGAGGGGTGTGGTGATGGAGCCATGGTATTGGCGGAGGACAAAGGGTTAGCGGATTATTCCAGGTGTGCGGGGATGGGTGGGCATTAGAACCCCACATGCATCCCATCAGCTTCTCAATGTCCCTAGTCAGAACGGAGCCCTGGCCCTTCGGAGTGACCGCCAATAAGATGCTTCACCCAGTGACAGGACCGACCCACCACACAAACTAAAGAAACATCTCAGAGGAAGACCAACTGTGGGAAAGTGAGAAAAGGCGGATTCACCTTCAGCCAAAAGAACGGCCCTGGCCTCTCAAACCCAGGAAGATTTTGAAGATTCTAGATTTCAATTTTGGGCTTTTGTTTGTCTGCTTGCTTATTAGTTTGTGTCTCTGAGAAATAATTTTTTTCCCCTGTCACCTCTTTTAATTGGGAACATTTCACTTCCTTTGCAAAATTCTGAGAAAAGCAATCATTTCGGGAAAAAAAATGTCCCTAAGATCCTCCAAACAGTCCTTCTGCTTCCTTCCCATCTGTACCATAAGGTGACACTAACGAGGCCTAAGGCAAAAAGTAACCAACGTGTCTTTCTCAGGAAAGGATTACTAGTCACCTAGTGAAAACTGAAACCCCAGCGATAAACGATTTCTCTTAGTTCCTTCTCACTTATCCTATCAGCTTGTTATCAGAGATAAAAAATAAGTAACTCAAAAATCTGATTTGGCCTTTTCTGTTCCTGGCACCCAATTTGGGGTTCAGGGGCTACAAACAGTGAAATGTGCTCACGCAAGCAGAAGCCGGAAGGAGGAACCTACCACAACAGCAGGCCTGAATCATCCATCAAAGAGACAAGTGGCTCCAAAATTATGGAGAGTTGCCCACAGGGTACATTCTCACCATACCTGTCCCCCTCCAGTTCCCCTTTGGTTAAATTTTCTGTTTTCTTATCCTAGAGAAGCCTGGACAGCTTTCTCCATTCTTACCCATTCCTAACAGGCCAGGCACAAGCTGTCCATGGTGGGAAAGGCATGGCGGGGGTGGGGGGAGGGAGCTTCTTGATAAAAAAGAGCAGATGGAGAACCATCCCAACCTTCAGAGCCACTCACTGGCACAGTGGCTTCACTGAAGAACCTCCTAGTCCTTCTCTAAGGTCAAGACACCAGCCAAGGACAGCAGTCCCTGAGCTCCTGAGTATATATAATTTGCGGGGGGTGGGGGGGGGGAGGGGGGGAGTCAATGGGAAAACGAAGTAGGGATGGGGTAATGATGTTCCTGAGCTACAATTAAGGGGTGAAATCCATACGGATGGGGTGGGAGGGCATGCAGGAAAAACAGTGGACACTCCCTTGCTTCTCTGTAAGGGTGCATGAAGCTCTATGTAGGGAGTCAGAACCATGGGTATGGATCCAGGGTTTTGATGAATACAGGTAACAAGAGGAGAGGATGAAGATGACCACCATGAAGCTATGGGACCATGTAGGTGTCAATAAATGTCAAATCAGCAGGGGAAACAGCAGAGCAAAATGTTCGGACTGACAGGTTCTTGAGTTGTGGTAAAGGAGCCCCTGGGGCCAAGACGTGCTGAAAATCCATTTCTACCATTGCATGACTTTTTCCAAGCTGGGAAAGCTCTCCCCCATGGCGCCACCCCTGTGTTTCATTCCATCCCCCAGCCAAATGGTTTTATTGGCCAGAGGCACAAGCACATCTTTCACAATTTCCCTCTAGGTTTGCAAAAAGTGGAAAAAGTTATGCCTGTACCAAATTCTTAGCGCTACTCTACTCAGGGCCAAATTGGAGCTGCTGGTAATGTTCTGAAAATTTGTCTAAAGTAATAATGTTGCTACAGGGGCACCTGGGGGGCTCAGTCGTTAAGCATCTGCCCAGGGTCCTGGGATCGAGCCCCCAGTCGGGCTCCCTGCTCAGCGGGAAGCCTGCTTCTCCCTCTCTCACTCCCCCTGCTTGTGTTCCCTCTCTTGCTGTGTCTCTGTCAAATAAATGAATAAAATCTTTAAAAAAATTAAAAAATAAAGTAATAATGTTGCTACAGATTAGATCCCTGAACCCCAAAACGTGGCTTCCTTAAAACTTGGGCCTTTAACTGTTCTCTCAGCTTGATTACCCACTGGGGTGCAGGGAGACTTATAAAGGAAGGGAGTCTAAGAACCCTCTCAAAGCAAATTTTAACTTGGCAGCCACTCTGGAGTTCCAAAGCGCCAGCTACCTTACAGTAGAGATGTGGTACCTGCAGAGGAAAAGTCAAGGAGGGTCTGCTTACTTGTAATGAAATGATTTTTCATTTTTTAAGGGAGTGAAAATTTCCAGAACAAGCAGCAATGGTAATCTGAAGTTTTTTTTTGTTTTTTTGTTTTTTTAAGTAGCAACAACAGGGGCGCCTGGGGGGTCAGTCAGTGAAACATCTGACTCTTGGTTTCAGCTCAGGTCATGATCTCAGGGTTGTGGGATTGCACTCAGCTCGAAGTCCCCTTGAGATTCTCTCCCTCAGCCCCTCCCTCTGCTCTCTCTCCCTCTCTCTAAAATACGATGAATAAACAGAATTTTAAAGTAGCAACTACAATCTATCAATTTTCTCATTAGGAGATAATTCACTTTGTTGGTCTGTTACCTATGCGCTCTTGCTTCTGGCAACAGACCTGGTCCCCAGCTGGTACATACCTGAATGAGAGTTAGTTATGTCTAATATCAGGCATCTTCAAATGTTGTGTGTGTAGATACATGTGTGTATTCACACGCACGTGTGTGAATTCTGACAGAATGAGCTTAATGGGGAACTGAAGCTCAATGGTGAACTTGTGAGTTTACTGCAGTGTTCATGGTTTGTATTAAACATCTGTTGAAAGAAAATCTGAAAATAAGGCCGGACACATCATGGTCCAGTCAATGTTGGTGAGCCATCCTGACACAGAGATCTCCACACAAAGCTACGTTCTGAAGGGATGCTTCTCTCTTACACTATCTAATCAGGAAAAAATGCTTTCCCCTGGAAGAAGCAACAAGAGACACAGCAGCTCACACAATAGCGTTAAATGACCCTGAATAAAGAGCATGATGCTGGCCTGGACTCCGTCCCGAAAACCAGCCTGCAGCATGCTAACTCCATGACGGTGCTGGGTGCCAAGTACACCAATCAGAAGCCCTGAATGAACATGGAAGATTTAGCTGAAAGAGTAAAACACATGGTTTTGTGGAAGAAAATAGGGCCTGATGAAATGCCCACTGATTCTCCAACTCCCAAGCACATGCCCTGGATAGGCCCCGAACCTTCTCCAGTGCCCAGCATCCGGGTGCTTTTACTCTCTGAGTCATGGCAAAGGAGCAGAGGAGGCTGGGGTGGGGGTGGGGGGGCCCAGACTCCGCCCTGGGCGAGCAAGACACTTACCCTGAGGGCCATCTCTCTCTCTACAATGCTGTCTTCCAGGGAGAACATCTCGGACACGGGTCTCTCCTTCACAGGCTCTTTTTTGACCCGCTCCTTCACGCTCGTCAGGTCGGGTTCCGAGATAGATGGACCGAGGGAAGGCCCAGCCACGGCCAGCTGGTCAGCTCGGGAGACGCTGATGGCCTTGGCCGGCCCGTGTCTCAGGACCCTGGCCCTGGCCATGGCAGGAGGCAGGCTGACCTGGTCTTGCCTCAGCGCCCCATTGCTAACACTTTTCCTTGGGCCAGGGTACTCGGGTGGGGGTTTGTTTGGGATCCGGGCCAAGGCTGCCTGTAGCTGGGCACTGTAGCCCATCTTCTCCCGGAGCACGGGGATCTGGGGCACCGATCCCGGGGCCTCCTCCTCCTCCTCCTCCTCGCTCTCACTGCTGTGGATCAGCATGGTGGCATCCGAGAAAGTCTTCTTGTGGTGGTAATGGGGGAGCTGGTGAGCCTCGTGGCTCCCCGACACCTCCTCGGGGGGTCCCTGCTCCCGGAGCGTGTTTCGGCGAGCCATGGGGATATTGAGCGACTTCAAGGTCATGGCTTCCATGCCCCGCACCATGCTGCTCATCACCTCCAGGCTGTGGCGCTTATTCACCGTGCCATGGTGCTTAGTGGCCGTGAGGGGCTCGCTCACCTCCTGGAGAGACTGGTGCACCACCGGCGAGCTGTCCTCTTGGAAGGTCTTCACTGAGAGCTGCACTTTGCGGGTCACCAGGTCAGGGCTACTGCCGCTGACGTACTTGTGGCGGTGGCTGGCAAGGTCCGGGGTGCTGGTGGCCGGGCGCGGCCGCGGGTAGGGGGGTGGCGGCCTGAAGAGATAGTTTTTGAGCATATGGGCCGTGTTGTAGTTCTGGGTGCCCTGCAGCTGCATGTTGGCCAACTCCGGCGTGCTCACCGTGTGGGAGATGGCACTTGCCCCTGGCTTGCTCGGCACCATGTTGTTCTTTGGGTTTATCTGGTCAGACGGACTGACGAGTTTGTTACTGTAGCCTCCCTGCGGCCCATAGGGGACGGTGTAGGGGTGCCTCTCCCGCATCTCGGGCTGGCTGTACACCAGATCCTCTGGCTGGTTGTAGGCATGCGTGTTGATGATGTTGAGGTTTCGCAGAGACTGGCTCTGGCTGTCCGCGTGCATGACCCCCCTCTTCAGCTGCCGCATGACTGTCTCATAGTCAGGCGTTGGCCGGTAGGATGGCACGATGATGGCGCTGTGCCGGTGGCTAGGGATGTAGTCCGCCCGCATGATGTCACTGCCCGGGATACTGAGGTTGGAGGACACGGGAGAGGCCTGGATGAACGTCTGGGAGCAGCTGAGAGAGTTGACGCTGTGAGCACTACACACACTGCCATTGGTGATGGCGCCGTTTAGATAGTTTAAGTCCAGACTGTTGTGAGAGTTGCGGTATAAGGCTTCTTCATTCCCGGGGACAATGCTGTCTACAGGGAGGCAAACAAAGGCACGTGAGCCTCCACATCATCCTGCCTCAATTACCTTCATCCTCACACTCAGGGGTGTGATTTTTACAAGTCATTAAGAGTGAAATTCTGTGGTCTCCCCCCAACATATTCCATGGAAAAACGAGTAACTCTTGGGTGAGATGCCAACATACAGAAGGAACACTTTAAAGCATACTAACAAGAAAGAGGGAATCTAATCAAAGGAAACTAGGCACATTTGGATTAGTCATCACCTGGCCCAGTTCTCGATTTTGCCATGAGCTCTGCAATCAGGCACCAACAATGGCCCTCATGGTGGGTAAACCGGTCTGCCTGTGCAGGGTCCAGCAACAGAGGACTGGATATTAGGGCCAGGAAGTCAAGAACTTTAACAGGGCAACAGATTTGACGTTACTGAGTACCTGAGGCTCATGTTCTTGACGGCAGTGGAAAAGGTCCCCTTACCCGAGGGATGGCTGAGCATTCATTAAGACACAAGACAAGCGATGCAGCCAGGATGTCAGCATGCATGGCTAGTTTGTTCTGATCAGCAACCAGAGGAGGCAAAATCAGAATCAGGGGTTCTTTTAGCCACTGCCTAAAACTCTCCTCTAGAATCGGTTTCCTCACTGAGGTTAATTCACATTAAAATTAATAATACCTTAAGGAGGTATCTAAAGGGATAAAGAGATTTCTAAAGTCAGGCCCATTCTAGGTACGTACACGTGTACACACACGCGCGCGCGCACACACACACACAAAGGCAACCTCTTGCTGAGACACTCTTCGGTAGGCAAAGTACATTCATTTTCACACTATGGATTTAAGCATGAGCAAAGTAGAGGAAGACAAGGCAGAAAGGCAAACAAAACAAAACACCCCCACCAACCAGAAAAGGTGACTGAAAACACTCAGCTGCCTGAAGAGGAGTATGGTCCCAGACCAGATGAGATGAGCTGGGCAAGAAAAACCAGCAAAACACAGAGACAAAGGTGTCCCCCTTCTCCACCTCTAGTGGGGTTTCGTGCTTTCCCACAGAAGCAGGGCAACTCTGCTAGTCTGCTTATAAAAAGTAGAGTTTTATTAAATAGTCTTGATTATCTAAGTTTCCATACGCACACTCTGACAGCACAGAGAGATTCAAAATAGGCGGCATACGGTAACACAGAAACGAATTATCCATTTAACAGACTGTCAACATCCAAGTTTAATATCATTCCTTCTTTGAAATGCAGTTTAGTGTAATGATGAAGAGCCCTAGCTCTTGACACCAGTTTTCCTCTCCAAGTTCCTCCAACACTCCTTCTGTATCCCACTTTCTGTATCTGCAAAATGGAATAATGGTACCCATTGCGTGGGTTCAAGGATTAAATGAATACGTTGCAAGGGCTTAGCAAACTGCTGAGGGAGAGGAATTGCCCTATAAACGTTAATTGTGATTATTATAATCATTATTATTGGAATGAATTTTTCTCACACATCTTGTATGGTGGTGTTTGGGGGAGAAAAAGAGGAAGAAAACAGATGTACTCAGAGGCAAGAACAAGTGCACAGACAACTGGCAGGCAATGGTGAAAAAGAGGAGTTCAGAGGATTTGTGCCTTTCTTTTACTATTCTGGACGCCTGTATTCTCTGTCCCCACGAGAGCCCAGCTGACTGTTCCAAGCTTTCCGACAGGGGCAGCGAGGGTAAAGAGTATTCCACTGGGCTTACTGTCCCTCTCTCTTCTCCAAGTCCACTTACCAGAGGCAGGAGGAAAAGGAACTTGCCCCCTGCCTTCTCCCAACTCCCTTGGCAGCCAATTCTGGAAAAATTTTCCTCTTGGGGGCCAATGACATTCTATGCCTTTCATAAATCGAAGCTGCTGCCTGTTGTCATTCAGACAATGACAAAGTCAAAACAAAAGTATGACTGTCATCTAAAAAAAAAAAAATCATCTTTACTGCTCACAGGTCCTCAACTTTTCATCTGAAGAAGGGAAAATGGCAAGCCCCAGTTACCTTGTGAAGTATGCGTTTCCGAGTAGTGTTCCCCACACTGGACGTGCATGGGAGGCAAGATGTACGGCTGCTGTCGGGGCTGAAAGAGAAAACACGACAAAGGAAGGCCACGGCCCAAGGGGCGGTGGGCGCTCGCTCGCAGGGAACCCGCCCATCACTCACCCACACCTGCAGGGACGCGCCTGCCTGTCCGCCCTTGACCCAGCCCTCTTTCGCTCATCTGTACCCCTGTCTCCTCACTAAGTTTAGGACTGGAGAAACAGGAAAGGGAGGAACAGGGAGGCTGGTTCAAGGTGGGAGAGATAAAGAGGCAACAATGAACGTATCTTCTAGTTCCCGGTACACTTGCAAAACTCCCAATGCCTTTTTTCAGGGGTAACTCAGAACACAGATATTACTCTCTTCTACCTAAGAAATAGTGAAAGACTATGGGGGAACTCTCATTCATTCTCTTCGAAGTTGGCTGTACCTATGACCCTTGTTCGCAACACCACATCGATCTCCAATAGGGACAGGGGGAGTGTTGAGCTGCGTCCACTTGCAAACTCGTGTAAAAATCTGAAAGGTGATCCACAACAGTAAGTGTGTAGTTCTCAAGACCACCTATGGACCCTCACATTGTAGAACCCAATGTGGGAAGGCCTTGCAGGAATTCAGTTCAACCATCTCCCCCCACTTCGGTGAAGAATCTTTTCCAAAAGATTCTTAAAGATGGCCATTTGAGGCTCAATCTGATTAACTTACTGCTGTAGGCCAGGGTAAACTCAGAGGGAAAAAAAAAATGCTTAGACAGGTTCAATATTTGGGTAAGCCAAATAGGGAAATATGGTTAGCTGCTAATGGTGATCTAAAACAAGACGCTGAACCTGAGTAGGTCTCAGCTTCTTGTCAATCAAATCAGGCCTCTTCCCCCACCCCACCCCCATCACAAACAATATCCATTTTATTTATATATTGGGGTTCCAGATGCGAATTTGAAGAAAAAGCTTTGAGACTAAAAAAAAAAAAAAAAAAAAAAAAAAATCTTTTAAAAACTTTAAGCTTGTAAACCACCAAACAGGATATCTTATATTTCTTTTTGATTATTTTAAAATTAGCCTTATAGAGATTGGTTTAAATGTTACTGCTCTAGGAAGGAAGTTGAGATCAAGCCAAAAAACCTGAAGCCAGCAGGGGTCACACTTTCTCAGAATCCCTCAGTAAAAGAGCACTCTCCAGAATTTGAAGCTGGGTAAGTAACTCATCTACCATTTCCTCTGCCACAAATAATGCTTAAGCATCAGAAGGGCAAATAAAGAAGGTGATGAAGACAAGGGATCCCAAATTAAAAAGAGTCAAGACAGAAGAAATAAAGAACTGAAATTAATCTAAGAAATTAGTTCATGGTAACAAAGAAAAGGGGCTGTATCGGTATCAGCTTTTCTAAATATTCCCAAATCTCCCTTTGGCTGGTTTTTGAATTACAATTTTAAAATATTTTTCCTCTTCATGGTAATACATAATTCAACTCAGTTTTTCCAGAGTGGGACAGCCAGTTTTGAGGCTTGAAACAAACAAACAAAACAAAAACAGCAGGGAGGGACTCAGAGGAGATAACAGGAACACAAGGCAAGGCACAGTTAGCTCGCTGCCTTCTCTCACTTATTTAAAAAAAAAAAAAAAATCCAATAAGTGACTGTTTATGAACTGGCATAGTGTACAGCAAAACACTAGTGAATCCTCCAAATACCATTTCAGGATATTATTTATTCCATATTTTATATATATATATATATAACATATATATAATGCATATTATTCTCTTTCTTTCCAGACCTGCTAATACAGAAACAAGTGAGATGCCAAAACATAGACAGCAGAAGGGCAAGGGGGAAAAAAAAAAAAAAAAGCAGTCCTGGTTATCAGAGCAAGGAAGCCAAAAAGAGACCACGTCACTCATCCACTCATCCCAGGGAACTCCTGGTGAAATGGTTTAAGCCTAAAGGGTGTAGGAAAGAGAGAAGCCTTGAATTTGGCTTCCTAAAGACTGTCTAAAGCCTCTTTATCTTCTCTAGATAAGATGAGATCCAATCACAAGACAGCATTACAATACTTTGTCCTCACGGTGTTTCACCGACTTAAGTGAAAAACTATCACCCTAATGATGACATGTGGACTCTAAAGAAAAATAAAAATAATATTCACAAAGGAGAAACATAAAGAAGCCAGTGCCGTGAACAAATCTATTAATGCCACAAGGGAAAAGCCCAAAGTGACGCTCTAGATCTCCAAGGCGAGGGCTACTTGTGAGATACTGTGCATGATAGCAAGCTTAATAATATTCATGTGGGGACTCAGGAATGTGATGACATAATGGTGCAACTCTAGAATTCTAAGAGTTCATTGTCTATGCATTTCCCAGTTAAAAAAAAAAAATCCTCAAAACTTTCCTTTTAAAAGACAAGTTAAAGATGTGCTATAGGGTATACTTATGTATGAGGAAAAATTCAATTTCATTCTCTTATCTCGAATGCTCACCTAAAAAATTTTAAAGGTCACAATGTTTATTTTGATTTTGTGTCAGACATCACAACCTAAAACATAAGAATTATGACTTAAAACAAGTAGATACTTTAAAGGAAGCCAACTCTCCTGGATCTTTCTACAATATTATCCTTAAGTCATCCTCAAAATAAAACACAGCCTAAGACAGAACATATATACTGAAATTGTGTTTCCTTATTCAGAAGGAGCCTTTTTAAAAAAACTAATGTTAGATAGAAAAGTAGATCAATTCAGTAGATCAATTTTGTTGACCTTAAAATTAGAAGATGTGTAATTAATTTTCTCTACCAAATACCCTACCTGAAACCATCAACAGTAAACTCATTCAATTGGGGTTCATTTAAAAAGCATTTTCTTTCTGTTTCCTTTTCTTTCTTTTCTTTTTTTAAGAGAGGGAAAGGGGGAGAGGGAGAGAAAGAATCTTAAGCAGGTTCCACACCCAGCACAGAACCCGATGTGGGGCTCGATCTCACAACCGTGAGATCATGACCTGCGCCCAAATCAGGAGTTGGATGCTTAACCAACTGAGCCACCCAGGCTCCCCTAGAAAGCACTTTCTATCTAGTTTATTAAGATCTATCTATGGGCAGTGAATACTAAAGAATTCGTGGAGCTTGAAACTGAAGACATGTCTGTATGTAACAACCAGGAACAGTGAGTGATAAAACCAAAGATGAGCAAGTGGACAAAAACACACACAATAGGTTGCACACTGAAGAAACATGGTCTCATCGGCCCTGAGACTTACTCTTAAGGGGTGAACCTTGAGTCACATCTCAAGAAGTGATGGCCGTGGATGGGCACACGGACGTCCCACGTGATGGGACATGAATGGGACATGGATGTTCATCACACCTGCTTGGCAAACTGATGCTCTTCTGTTTTCTCATCAGATCTCACCTGGTCATGATGCCCTAGGCACGTCCCCTCTCAAATTAGCAACAAAAGGACACTCCATCCCCAACAGTCAGACCACTTGATTATTGAAGACTTTATACATACCAGAGAGGATCGGCTCCAGGTGGGTTGGCGTCTGATGGGGGGTGGAGAATTTGATTGTCTGTGTGAAAAGTTAAAAAATGAGAACGGTCATTATATTTATAAGACATAAGACAACCAAACAGACAAGAGAGGGTAAAAAAAGACAAGATGGGTAAGTAGTTTACATAAAAATGTAAACATTTATTTCTGAATGATGAGGCTATGAAAAATTTTAATTTCCTTTTTTATTATTTTATTTTCAAAATGTTTGGAGCATATGACCCTTAGATAATAAGTTTTACAGAAGAATAAGGCTTATTTCCAAAGAAAGATTATGAGAGAAATAAGCAAGACTGAAAAATATCACTATTATTACATGGATTTTTAAAAATTGTATTCTTTGTATCTTTGTGAATGTCTAAAATCTTTCATCATGAAAAACAGCAAGTAGAAAAAATATTTTTTAAAATGCTGCCAGTCAAATGAAATCCAAAATAGATTAAATATGTTTGAGTAAGACCATATAACGGTCTTTTTGAATTAAGACAACACCAACTACAAATATTTATCTAATCAGATCCTTTCCAGACTGAGAATGAACGTGAATTTTTTTTTTTTTTAATGTAGAGATAAAAATGTGTGGGGACTAAGAGTATTATCAAATTCTGGGGCACTGAAATCAAAAGTGCCTTTGAGAAACGGGTCCCAAATTCCAGAGCAACACTTTCTCTAGTCCTCAGTGAAATCATAAAAAGACAAAAACAAAAACAAAAAGGACATGTAGAGTTTTCCATAAAGCTATAATTCTTCAATTTAAAGCACTCTCCTTAGTCTGATAGTTCATCTTTCCTACTCTTTTACATCTTTTCTTTTATGAAGTGATGGAAACAGTATAGTAATGTTGGATGTTTTTTAACAACTGGCCAAATACAATAAGACCTAGATTATGGATTTTATAATATTATTATAAGACCTGCAATTTTTCTTCTCAAGTCAAGAAATATGGGAAGCACCCCCTGGAGCTACATGGGAAGAAAACAAGCAGCAGCTCTGTGAGCAAAAAAATAAAAATAAAAATAAAAATCAATGACAGTCTTTTAGAGGTCAGGATGCGGACCTCTAGAGGAGGATGCTGTTAAGATGATGTTAGATTCCATAAAACTCCATGGGGTTATCCTAGGCCTTAATGCAGCCTGCACTGAGATTCTGAATTTACTGTGTATATGGGGTATGTGTGTATAAATATTAGAGAGTTCTGGTTCTTATCAGATAAGAGGTTAGGAACCTCTCACACTGGTTAGGAACAGAAGAACAGTTATCACAGGAGTAGAAAAGAAAACACAATCTCCTTTAGTTGTCACTCTCACATAGGCTGTTCACTAATATTAGAAGACCACAAGATAAAAATACCCAGAAAATTTCATGATAAATCCACTTGCTGAGAAGTGGTCAAACAAGACCACAGTAAAATTCACTTCTCAGAAGTTTTAATTCCCCCTCCAGAAGTCAACCACGGATTTCCCGTTCACGTCCAAGACACCCCCACAAATGCAAGGCAACAGCAGAGCTGACCCGCACGCACAGAAGTGATCTGTAGGGAACCTGTTCAAAAGAAGGGCACGTGCGCGCGCCTGTGTGCGTGTGCGCATGCGCGCACGGCCATCGTTACAGCTGTTTGATTTGCCATTCCCCGGTCACTGCCCCTCTGAATTTACATTTGCAAACTTTGCTGGCAGCCCTGCTACTGTGGCCTCGCCTTTCAGACTCCAACAGTGACCAGTTGCAATGACTGGCTTGAAAGAGCCTCCATCGTGTAGAGAAGAAAGTCTGTCAGGACGTGAGGCTCCCGTTCTAAAGCGGCCGCTGTTTTCAGCAGGAACAGCTCTGGGACAATGCTCTCACGCTCTTGGATGTGTCCACTGGGGGAACGGAAAAGCAGTTCCTCTCTTGCATTTATATCCCCGAATTCTTTGAAACACAATTAAGCACCTTGGGCGCGCCAACTGCCGAATGTTCTCTGCTGAGGACCGTCTTTTGAAGGCAACCAAAATAAAGGCAATGATAGCGTGAGGCCCAGCGACGCCACATCCAAGGTCAGGTCACATTTAAGTTCCCGTATCAGACTCCCTTTATCATCTTTATTTCCAAATTAGATTTAAAAAACACACATGGACTCATGACATCTATTAGTGTCTTCCAAGGCTTCCTGTAATTACCCTGGCCTCTCATTTACAGGCAGATGACATGACCCAGAGGCACACGCAGGGTTAGCCAACTGTGTAAGAGAAACAGGGCTGAGGATGACAGAGGCTTCTTTTCTTTCAAGTTGGCTTGCCACTCTGTTACACACTTCTGAACCTACTCTGCATCTGACACGAAGGGGCACCCTGGCAAATTGGGAATGGCTCGGCTCCTCCAAACTCCTAGCAGAGGACGGAAAGGCACTAATGCGGGCCAACCCATCCAGGTAGTCAAGCACTCACAGTCAATTTCTGAATTATTTTTCTCTCCAGGCATATGCACTACGCCAGACACTTCATCATTAAAGTTCTTTCACTCCTGCCTGCATTCAGCTTATTCCTTTAGCTTCCGCGAGGAAGGAGGGAAGAGGGCAAATGGAAAATGCAATCTAAGCGATCCACGACATCCCTAAAGCACACGAATTGAACGGGAGCAAGCCACCAGGTGAGGGGGGTGGACTACTTGGTTACTTACTCAGTGCAGATTTTGTTTTGTTTGTAAAACTTGTGCCGTGTAGCAAACAACCGAGAAATGTACTTGGCATTTTCAATATCGTCCTTGGAAAAGAAGAGAGAGGGAAAAAAAATAAACATCGGTTTGGTTGTAAATGCATTTCCCTAGGATTCTCCTGAACAGGGCCACATCCCTTCCTCCCATCAGGCCAAGCACAAAACAGCACCCTGAGCCGCAAACCCACGTGCCGAAACCCTAGGCGAGCGTGGCTAGGAAGCCCACCCAAGGATGCAGACAGTCCGTCAGTTAAAGAATCCTCTAGGCTCAAGGCACAGGGCTTACACTGATGAGCCAGCATGTCTTCACACAGTTTCCAAACCAACTGCTTTAAAAAGAAAGAAATGAATGAAGACAGAGCCTGGAATGAACACTGAGCACCACTGAAATGGCAGTGAGGTGCATGAACAGCCCTGGCCCTCAAGGGGGCGCTCAACAGAAGGGCGAGCACTCCCTTTACTTCAGGCCAGGCTTGGGCTGTGGTGGGGAAGGAAATCCAGGTCAGCCAGCTAAAGAAAATGCCAGGCATTATCATCGAGGGGTTACTGAATGCGGGCTGTAACTTGAGCGCTGAGGAACGTGGCATGCCAGACATGTGATCCACCACAAACACAGCAGGTGGAGGAACCCAAATCCCAGAGTCCAAACTCAGCTTGGAAACCTGGTGTTTTGAACAGGAAATTACCACCACTACCCGGAAATGAGTAATGATAGCACTGGGCGAGGGCTGGGCAGTTATCAGTTCAAGAGAATACTTACTCTCTCACAATATGGACAGCACGGAAAGGATATTGTGAGGTGAGAAATCAAACAGCCACCTGCCTGTGGGACCCTGCCCCTGTCTTTCCATTTTGCTTACCGTGTGAAAGAGGGCAGTCTCTTCTTTGTTGATGAGCTCCACCAGAATAGTAGACTTGTTGTGAGCGATATTCCCGATATCATTCCACCTGGTCAAAAGGTAGGCAACTGGGTTTGCCAACAATGTCCCATGCAGTTATGAATCAGCGTAGGAGGGTCATCTGCTACTGGTGAGTCTCATTCGACAAATTATGATTTAACTATAGTTTTGAAAGCTAAATAGTCCTTCTCTCCAAGCAAAAAAGTAAAACACAACACACGTCAACTTAAATACCTAAAAATTCTGTAAAACCCACATCTAGATACTGCTGTTCATAAGGTACTATTTCCTTTAGGATTAGCAATGAGGAAAACGTTCAAGGATCCTCTGCCTTGCTTTTCACATTTCCAAACTGCAAAGCATTTCCCATGATCCCTGCTTTTAATGATGGAGGAGCATATTATTTTAATGTGTTTCCAGGAATCTAGGCCAAAGAAGCCACACAGTTTCTGTGTTGCAGTGTATGCTATGGATGGATGATGCCACCAAGAGAAAGTGCCCAAGGAATGTTTAATGTGCCTACATTTTTGTGATTGATCACACACACACACATTTGCTTCCCTTTCCTCATGAAGACCTTAGCTAAAATGAGACACATGAAATAACTACCAGACAAGGGAAGGTAAGCTACTATTTCCCATCCTACTTGGAGCCAGTCTTCAACCATCTCTTACTACTGCCTACCTTCACTCTGTGCCCCAGTCTATCATTCCCTGCCCACTGCCTCTTCATGCCAACATTATACTTCCCTATCCTCCTCCTCTAAGACTCAGCTCAGAAGTCACCTTCTCTCTCTTCCTCATCCCCAACCACCCACATGGCAGGAAAGAATCTGGTGTAGTCCTCTCTGGGGCCCCGCATGGTATGACAATTGTTTACTTCTGTGACTAGATCCCTAACTGAGGCAGAGGAGAAAACAGGCCCCGTGCCTAGAGATTCTGCTTTCTGCGTCTCTGTCCTCCACGCACTGAGCCAAGCACCTGGCATGCGGCATGCAATGTTTGCTGAAAGAATTAAGAGTCATAATTTTGCCTCCCATCTGTAGAGAGTATGGTTTCTTTGTGAACTCTCTAAGGTAGACAAGGCAGCTATTTTTGTTCCTACTTTAGAGAGGAGACGATTTCAGCACAAATGAGAACAGGACTTTAGCCATGTTCACTCTGCACACTGGGGATGCAGGAGTTCTATACTTGGGGCTTCCAGGCTTTCCTCCAGTCATCCTTCCATTACTCCAGTACCAACTGTGTTCACAGACATCTGCTGGGGCCATACTCTCTACAGGCGCTCAGCACAGCTGTCTGCTGACTTATAATTCCGTGAGATTACATCTACACAGACCCATAGCCACATATTCCTCACTGAAGGTCTCTAGAGATAAGAGATATTTGGTTTCCTCAGGCTCCATTCCTTCAAATCAACTGCCAAAACTCTGAATCCAGTCCTCACTCCACAACGCGACTCCACCTAGGGACATTCTTACCATGATAGTATGGCAGAAGTAAATTCCCATCCTGTAGGAGTTTCAAGATAAGTGCTGAAGAGGTCTGGAAGCCGTTCCTAAGGAACTGAACCAAACCATGAGTGGCTAATCATCAGCAGTTTCAAATGGCTATTTTCTTCTATTTAACCTCCATAGCTGGAACACAAGAGTCATCTACTTTTCTAACCTCAAGGAGAAAATGAAGCATTGATTTAGCTACGGGGAACTGTGTGGGACAAAATGCCTGGGCAGCTTTAAGTGGGCATAAAAAGGTATAGTTACAACTCTGCACAATTTATGTGTTTTATTTGATTACTTGATAATTTGTTGTAGGTATATGGAGTTGAAGGAGTATGTCCAAAAGTAAAAAAGTTTATTCTGCAGCCACAAATATCTCTCTCCCCACTCCTTTAATAATGTCTCCATTCAAAGAGTAAGAGAAAAATCAGTGGACAAAAATAATGGCAGGGTGGAGACCTAGCAGGGAAAAGAGCCAATTAGGAAGCTTTTGGTGGGGAAACATTCGCAAAATGACCTGCATCAACTGCTGATCCAGATAGTACACAGCTGGGCAAGATCTGCTTCCAGAAGGTGGACTTGGCTTTGGCTCTAAGAGCTGTCTTTGATTATCTGCACAAGGTGCAAAGCTCTGCCTATCAGATGCACATGCAGGAAAGCTGTTCTTCTAATAAAGAGTCAGCCATACTGCCCTTGTAAATGAAAGCAAGCATGCAGTTTTTGAGATCGTGCACACCATGGTGACAACTATGGGCACCAACGCAAGCAAGCTCATGGACATGTAATGGAAGAGACACTCTGCCAAATCCCCATACTTGTTCTCTCTCATGTTCAGTGGAGAAGAGGATTTAAAATGCAAAATAATGACAATCACCCAATGATCCCTTCCCCTAAATAAATGAATGAATGAAAAAAATAAAATGCAAAATGATATAAAAGTACCAGCCCTTTAATTTGTGATAACAAATTCACTGCTTTTAAAATGCATTTTCACAAATATAAAATGTCATATATTTAATATAGAAATTAGTCCACACTCCTCTAGCATGTGCGGTTAGGCAGAGGGTGATGGAAAATGGGAAGAAGCCAGTCTGGATTTAATGGCTGGTCATGGATAACACGGGCAAAGGCAACGAGCGGGACTGACTGGACAACCTGCTTCCAAAGCAGACTCACAGAGTTTAGCGCCACTCTTCTGGCTCAGCAGGGTGCAGTAGCGCCTTTCCTGCAGTCAAGTGGGAAAAAAAACCTCCTCTATCCCTCACCCCCGAAACAGGCCTCCAGGAAAAATGAGATGCATTTCTCCCTAACTGCTCAAGTCTCACAGAGGGCTGATCTTATCTAAGTTGAGACAAGCTCAACTCTGACCCACAGTCTGGCTCTTAACTCATTGGGATCACTGTCATCCTCAGTGGGCTTTTCTAGAGTCCCTCAGGGGAAAAAGGAAAAAGAGACGAGTAAGACTACCTGTATATTACTGCTTGTCTTCCAATTCTGTTTCTCACGAATATCCCCATAAAGAAAATGCCCAGGTGCACACTGTTTCCATGGTTGTCCTGCATAAGATCAACAGAAGAGCGATGTGACCAAACCGATGACCAGCCAGACCGGCAGAGCCAAGCACCCGGGCTACAGCCTACCCGGGGTTGGGGGCGGGGCGTACACACCCCGTTTCCTGCCCATGGACGAATGAACCACAGACAGCATCAGGGCAATGGGCAACTCGGCCCTGAAGGGACTCACCCCGCTGCACACCCCAGCAGACCATATACATAGATACATATTGTTTTCTTTTATCCCAATTTCACATTTCGTGTCCCAGAGAGAATTTTAGGATTTTCTCAGATTTGTTACGGTTTTCTCTTTCATGGACATCAATGAATATCTTTTTCATTCTGGTTTTTTTAAATCAAAATTGTACATGTCCATAGTTTATGTATGCATGTCATAAGCGTGTGATTATATGTGCCCACAGTTTGCAGGACTGAGTGCATCCTTTGGAGCCTGTTTAAAAGAAGCCAGCAGCAGACCTGGCCCCACCATTTCCTCTCCCCAGAGGCACCGACTTCCACTACTTAATGCCCTCGTGAGTGTCTATTTGCATCCGCTGTGTTTGGTCTTTTGATTTACAACCTCACGGTCCTCAGTCCTGGGATCCTTTCTCAAACTGCCTCTGTTCACTTCTTCTGGAACTCCCATTATTCAGATGTTGGACATCCTGGGCTGGCCTTCTAATCTTATCTCCCACCTCCCACATTACTCCATACCTTCATCTTTTGGTGAGATTTTCTTAAATTTTTCTTGTAACCTATTACTTTTTCTATTTTTGATATATTTTTAATTTCTGAGAGTTTTATCTTTTTTCTTCTTTCTTCTCTGAATGTTCCTTTTTTGTAAAGATTTTATTTATTTGACAGAGAGCGAGCAAGGGAGCACAAGCAGGAGGGGGAGGGGCAGAGGGAAAGGGAGAGGCAGGCTCCCCGCCGAGCAGGGAGCCCAATGCAGGGCTTGATCTCAGGCCCCTGGATCATGACCTAAGCTAAAGGCAGATGCTTAACCGGGTGAGCCACCCAGGCACCCCTGAGTGTTTCTTTTTAAAAGCAATCTATTCCTTTAAGGAGGTAATATATTTTGATCTTGGAGACTCCGAGGACAGTATTTCAGGCAGGGGGTTCTTCACCCTATAGAGTCTCTGCATCTTCCAGGCTGCTTCACTCCCTTTGCATTGGCCTCTGTCATTCCCGGGAGGGCAGCCTGCAGGGTGATGCTTGGCCCTCTATTCACGTTCCAGTCTGGGATGCTAAGCACTGGCTGGGAGCTTCATGAGCACAGGATGGGCATGAGGACAGCAGAGCTCGGGGGCAGTCTGCTGGGCCCTGTGCTGAGGAAGTCCAGATGACTCATCTTCAGTCTGGTCTCCTGGTCCAGTCAGGTACTTCCAACCTCCTGCCTGGGAGAGCATAACCTGCTGCCAGTGTGCCTGAGAGTGGAGCGGGGACAAGGCTCACCATCCAGGGAGTTAATTGTCCCTCAGCCCCCTGCTTTTACTGGGGACATCCTCTTTGTGGAGTGAGCAGAGGGGCACGCACAACTGGGCACAAGATGGAAAAGAAGGATCTCTATATTCCTCGAAACACCTGATCCCATGCAAGACACAATGACTACAGTGTCCCTTTGCAGGGACCTCTTCTCAACCCACCCAGCAAAGCACACATTAGGACAGGGCTCGTCGAATAGGGACACACAGAGGGCCAGACCACTGCTGGAGGCAAAGCATAGAGAGGGTCAGGAGAGGAAGCCATGGGAAGGAAAAGAAGTGCTTTGGAAATCAGGAGAAGTTACAAGGTAAATCATACTATAGAAAAACATATGTGGGGAAAGAAGCCAGGCGAAGCCAGGACATGGGAAGGGGAGAGAAAATTCTGTGGAAATCCTTCCCGGGGCACTTTGCCGTTAGATGGATGGGTGCGGCAGTCTGCTGGTGATGGGGCTGCAGGAGGAGCAGTTCCCCAGGGCCGGGCAATGGCAAAAACACAGGACAGATGCCCGGGCACTGCATCGGTCAGAACTTAAAGGCTCAGTGTCCAACTCAGCTAAGGATGGAGGCTCCAGATACCAGCAGCCTCTCCGTGTCCATGCGCTCTCACAACACGGGAGTGACTGGCGGGGGGGGGCGGGGCAGGCCTGTCAGGGAGTGGACTGGTCCTCCTCCCACCTTGAAGAAATTTGAAGAACCACTCATGGAAAAGCCCACACTACGTGGAAATGTTCTTCCCTGCAACGTAGCCACAACAAGCTCGTTTGCTTTACTTGGTCAACAAGGACCGGTACTAACCCAAAGGGACTCCATCACTCCTCAGTCTGCCCCTGAACCCTCTCCTGTCTGTGTTAGCACGGATCTCAGAGCTGACCACAGCACTGCCCCAGCTGGTACTGCTGCCCCTCCCATCCTCCTCGGGTCTCTGGGAATCACGTGGTCTGGAGGTGGTCACCTGAGTCATGAACAGATATGTGGGCAAAAAGATGCCACCCAGCTAAGTCACACTCCCTGGCCGTGAGTCAGCTGTGCCTGTCCACCCCCTCAGACCAAGGTACTGTATCCCCCTTGCGCTCTTTCCACTAAAGAACACACCAGAAAGTGCATCAGAGACAAGCACAGTGGATTTCGACACTATTTCCACTGCCCCAGTTTCCCACAGCCCAGAACTCCTAAAAACAGCAGAAGTAAATGAGCAGGACAACTAAACCCCCAACTTCCTGGGACAGAGAAGTGGGTTTTCTGGAAGGGAAGAAAAGTTTACCCTGATTTTTCAATGACCCAAAATATCATGACTATGTATGGGCTGCTGAACTGTAAGTGGGATGCAGATGGCTTCATAAGGCATTACTGCAAGGAAAATGGATTACAGCCCTACGAAGGGCAGCCATTAGAGAAGCAAAAGAAAATTAAACAAATTTTAAAAAGAGCCATTTAGCCCTTTCGGCAAGCTTCGGTCACCCTGCTCGTTCTACTTGATGCACATGGGCAGTTCTCATCAAGGCAAATTGCAAACATGCAGCCGAGGGGGAACGGAACACTTATAAAACAGCCAGCAGAGCCACTTCAGACTGAAATGTTTGTGCTAAAATTGCTCCATCTCCCAGATCGCGGAAATGTGCCAGTTGCTCTAGGTTTCCGAGCAAACTCTGTCTTTTGTAAAGTTGGTCAGGAGAGAGAAGAAAATGAGTTTGAATTATGGGCTCAGCTCTATAAATGACCACGCACCATGACCCCCGCCCCCAACCACACCCACTTCAGGAGGTGGATCTGTTGCAAAAGATGTGCTGTGCTGTAACAGTTTCCTAGGCGCAGTTTCCAGAAAACTCCAAAGGGTCTGGAAATCCGCAATGCAGGCTCTATGGAGCTCAAGAAATAGTGTGATTGCATACAGGAAATGTTTCACGCTGCCTCACAAGCAATTATCCTCGTATCAGCTCAAAGGAGAGAAAAGAGAATAAGCAGGTAAAACCAGTGGTCAGGGTCTTTATATTAATGCACACTTGACATTAGCTGCTTGTCTTATTGCAAAACTTCAGGTGACTGGATACCTTCACGGTGCTGGATGGGCTGGTATTTGGGACTCACTCAGATGGTTGTCTTACCAACAAGATACTCTGCTCGAGACCATGGAAAACTTTCAAAATCTCTCAGTTAAGAAAAAAGGTTTGTGGGACGCCTGGGTGTCTCAGTTGGTTGAGCGTCTGCCTTCGGCTCAGGTCATGATCCCAGGGTCCTGGGATCGAGTCCCACATCAGGCTCCTTGCTCAGCAGGGAGTTGGCTTCTCCCTCTGCCTGCCACTCCCCCTGCTTGTGCTCTCTCTGACAAATAAATAAATAAAATCTTAAAAAAAAGAAAAACTGTTGGCTTCCTAAAGTAAACTGGACTTGCCAACTAATGCCACATAGCGATAAGAAAGCCAGGTCGTTCGGGCCCGCTGCCTATCATCACTGGCTTTCTGATTGCCTGAGCCATTGTGAGAAAGCTGAAGAACGGGCCAGGGTCTGCTACCTTCACAGAGAAGATCTCCTGTCCAAATCCATCCAAACGTTCCACTTCGTTGATGTACATGAGCTCAGCTTCTGCTGGCAGGATTCCACTAAAATCACAACAGCATCAAAGAAGGAAATGGTTAAGGGCAACGAAGGTAGTGGAAGGTCCTACCCTCCTGATGGCAAATTCCAGAGCTGTGGTTTAGCTCTAGTTCTGGGAAGAGCAATCATCACCCAATTGTGAGGACATGGTGCATTACTAAGTAATTCATTAACATATTCCCCACTGGCCTTTACTCAATGGGGAATAATCAGAGGAAGGTAAAGTGTTTAATTAAGAGCCACAGCCCTATAAACACTAATTATTCCAGACATCCCCGTGAATAATGCTGCCTGCTTTAAAAAAAAAAAAAAGTTATTTTTCTCCCACCTGGGGAAAAAAAATCTCCACTGTTAAGAGGAAAAAAAAGAGGGGGTAAAGGAAAAAGTTTATGAGGATGCTATTTTGGGAGCTAAGTGGCCGAGATGAGAGAGCCTGGGACCACTGCATAGGTCCTCTGAGGTCTGAAGGAAGGTTGTTTGTTCTCCACTGGTCCCAGAACTCTGCACAGCCCTGACAGCAAGCTCTCAGTGCCTCCCTGAGTCTTGATCCTCTCCCTCTTGACCTTGACTTTACCACCCAAAGTCCCTCTTCAGGTCTGCACACTCAGCTCAAGCGGCCCCAGGCCTCCCCAGCTCTGGCAACAGAGCTTTAAAAGGAAGGTCTGAGAGACGAATTCTCCACGTCTGCATGGGCTTGCTGGTGGTAAAGCAGAAAAGGAAAAAAGGAAGGGAGAGGAAATAAAAAGAGAACAGCACAGAGGGGCGGGCGGGCAAGCAGCAGAGTTTTCAGATCCACCCTCGGGCTAGAAGACACACAGGCGGTTGACTCAGCCAGGGGCTGGGGCTGGGGCTGGGAGCCAGCGTCTAGTCCGGCCTTACCTGTGCGCTTTGTGTTCCTGGGCCACCTTCTGTGTCAGCTCCTCCAGAATGGCCTCTTCCAGGGCCAAATCCTATCCACACAAAAGCAGTTAGGGCCATTTACTGTTTTGCTTGTAAACCTTAAGAGCTCTCTTTTCCAGAAGACGTTCCTGAGGAGCCTCCATTCATCGATCTCCCCCATACTCCTTCAAATCAAAGGCTGTCCATCGTAGGACTGAGGGTCCACTGTTACTTCCATAACATGGCACTCCACGATAACTTAGGCTCTCGGCTTATAACTATTTATAAGCTTATAACTATTTCAAGGCATAGTTTCGGTCGCTGCCTACATTCTGCAGGATCTGGGAATAGCACTTTTTTCATTCACTTTCCCCATCTGCCTCTCAGACTTACTTTTAATTGAAATTGCTTGTACTTACGTGGCTTTTTTTTAAGATTTATTCTATTTGAGAGAGAGGGAGGGAGGGAGAGAGCACGAGCTGGGGGAGGGGCAGAGGGAGAGAGAGAATCTCAAGCAGACTGCCCACTGAGCATGGAGCTCGATCCCAGGACCCCGAGATCATGACCTGAACTGAAATCAAGAGTCAGACTCTCAGTCAACTAAGCCACCCAGGCACCCCGTACTTCATGTTTTTAACAATCAGGGTACAGGCAAATGAACTTCCAGCCCATTATCCTTTCAAAAGCTGAGCCTAGAAAGGGACTGTGCCTGGCCTTTTTTGTCCACCACCATAATATGAACTAATTCAGAGCTACCTGAAGGCAGAGAAGGCTCATTCAGATGTTACTTGACATGGCCTTGGGAGCATAAGAGTCCATGCTGGCTAAAACTAGGGAGTTCTATAAAGTCACAGTGTGTAGCTGACCAGCTGGTGTCTCAACCACCTGACTCCCAGGCCCCTGGGACCACTGGTGTGCTGGCTCCCAAGGGATGAGAGCCAACCGCACACACTTCTTCCCAACACCCCTTCCATGACAGTGGGAGTGTATCAGAGATTGTTAAGTATTTGTGACAAATGCTGACAGCACTGTCTGGGATGGAGAAATGATCTGAAAGAATAAATCCAAGACATGGAGGCCAGAGCAACCAGCTCCTGAGAGCCTGACAGACCTGGTGATTCTAGAGCTCCTCACATTTCTGGTAGCCTGGGGAGGCTCAAGCCAAGGGCCAGCTGCCTCAGACCCTCCCAGCTTTCACGCCCCCTGCCCCAGGCTGCTAAGCACTGAGGAGAACATAGACATGCACCATTTCCCTCTGAGCTCCAGAGGGGGTGTCAGAAGGGGCTCTGAGATATGTGTCCCCGTGAGGCCCTCTGAGGCTCATCGTAGACATTGGGGGTGGGGGGCTGGGGGCTGAAGTTGGGCAGAAAACATCCCAAATGCTGCACTACCTTGATTCTAAAATACCATTTATATAGAGATGACTTCCAATTTAACAATTTTCCATGGATGAAACACTACCCCCAAAAAGTACCTCCCTCAAAGCTGCAAGAGACATCCCATCTCAAAATCATGAAAACATGAAAAATCAGTATCCTTTATTTTTTTATTTTTAAAGATTTTATTTATTTATTTGAGAGAGAGAGAATGAGAGACAGAGAGCACGAGAGGGAAGAGGGTCAGAGGGAGAAGCAGACCCCCTGCTGAGCAGGGAGCCCGATGTGGGACTCGATCCCGGGACTCCAGGATCATGACCTGAGCCGAAGGCAGTCGCTTAACCAACTGAGCCACCCAGGCGCCCCCAAAATCAGTATCTTTTAAAGCCGGAAAATGATGGTGTGACTACACGCTGGAAATTCCATAGCCCTGCAGATGGTCATGAGAAACCTCAGAGAAGGTGGAGGGAATTCCTGGCAGCTCTTATTTTTCATGCATTAACTGATTAATTTGCTGCTTCCTGTTTAGCCATCCACTGAAATGACTCAAGTCCATGGTAAGAAATAAGCTCAGTTCTACGTTGTGGAACAACAAAGATACTGCATGGCTTAGAAATGGAGTTACGTGCGTGCCTCCAGCTACGGAGTGGTGGTAATAGCCTGCTACTAATTTTGAAAAGCTAATGAAAGGCATGTGGCCATAGAATAAAATAAAGACAGGGAAGTGAGGATCAAAAAGTGCTCCATTAAACCTCAGCTTCCTACTTTTAAAGAAGAAAAAGTCCAAAGGTGCCCCTCTGCTATTGTACTCAATTCTGCGTCTGGGGCCTCCCTGAGGTATGTGTCCCTGCCGCAGAGAATGCGCGAGCGGCCCCGCGTGAATGAAGACTGGCAGAGTGCATGTCTGTACACAACTGCACACCTGTGGAGTGCCCTGTGTACTTAACTTTGTTCTTTTCTCTGCTGCAGAAATGCCATTTGACAAATTCGGGTGCTTTATAAGATCAAACAAGGCCATTCATCCCATCTTCCCTCCCCCACCAAAGGAATGCATTCTTCTCTTTGAAAGCTCTAGTGGAACCAAGCAGAAAGTTTACAACCTTCCATGGCTCCCCACTGCCTGCTCAATTAGGTCAACACCTGGGCCTGGCATTCAGACCATTCTTCAGGGTGACCCAGCCTTCCCTTCCAGACCTCCTCTCTCAACGGTTCAAGGCTTCAGGCAAACTCCTCTTGCTAACAGAATGTGTGTACATCTCCTGACACACTCATGCCGACCCTTCTTGGAAGAATGCCCCCCACCCCCCGGGGCCCACCACATGGAGTGAAATGTCACCCCATCCTTCAGGTCCCATCCCAGCTCCTGTTCCCTTGATAGGGCTTCCCTATTCCCCCAAGCTGGACGGAAGCCTATGCACTTCCGCTCTGGGTGTGGCTCCTACAGCCCTCACCGCAGGGCGCCTATGGCCTCTCCTACAGTTACCCGGATGCTCATCCCACCCTGTACCCTTGTCACCCTCCCTCTACTACATTATAGGCACCTCAGGGCAGCAGCTCATCATCCACATCACTGCTGGGCCCACGCCAGGGCTCTTACACAATGCCAGCTTATATGCTCTCCATACACAGGAAGTGATCCAGAAACGATCACTGAACTGAACTCCATAAGCAACGTGTAAGTTTCACACGATCAAACTGGAGTTTCCAATCATGCAGAGCTGGTTACTGATCATTTGTACCTTCTGCCTGTCCTCTGCTTACATTTCAAGACGCACGTTGTACTGTTGCCTGAAAAGCACGGTTTTGGGCATCCTTGGGCTTGCGTAACAGAGGAGACAGTCATGCTAATAATAAGATGATGATGATGGCAGGGACCAGGACAACTAATAAACACTTACTGAGAATTTACCATGTGCCCAGTTATGTCACATGCACCCTCTCCTTTCGCCCCCACAACTGGAGTAGGCTTGCTATCCCCATTTTTAGATGAAGAAATGGACACTTCGGTTAAATAATTAATTAAATTTTAAAATAAATGGAATTAAATAATGGTCCGAGTTTACAAAGCTGTTAAGTGGCACCACCAGGACATGGGCACAGAATGCTTGGCTCCTGGAGCCTGAACCACCTGACCACAGGCCCCAGCGTATCCAGGCTGTGACATGGGATGGAATGACACGACAGAAGCCTACGAACATTCATGGTTCAGATACACAAGCTGACATTAGTGCCATCCAACAGGACTTTCTGCAATGAGGGAAATGTTCTAGATCTGAGCTCTCCAGTACAGTAGCCACTAGCCACACGTGGCTACTGAGCGTTTTTTAAATGTAGCTAATGCAACTGAGGAACTGAATTTTTAATTTTAACTTTAATTAACTTAAATTTGAATATAAATAGCCACCTGTCAATGTAAGTAGCTACTGTCCCGAAGAGGGAAGCTGTATTTTTATTTTTTAAGACTTATTTGAGAGAGAGAGCAAGAAAGTGGGGAGATGGGCAAAGGGAGAGGGGGACACTCCCCAAGCAGACTCCCTGCTGAGTGGGGCTTGATTCCAAGACTCCAAGATCATGACCTGAACCGAAAGCAAGAGTTGGCCGCCCAACCGACTGAGCCACCCAGGCACCCCCTGAAGAGGAAAGTTTTACATCCAAGAATAACACATCCACATTTGTCTGTCCATAGTGAGATTTAACTAGGTCTATGCTGTTCAAGCATCTGATTTGCTCAGAGCCGGGAGGAGACAGTCTTATTCTGAAAAAGGTATGACATACAAAATAACTCCTTCCAGGCTTCACAGATAGCACTTGGACCTGTCAAAGCATTTTAACATCTACAAACCCATAAAAACTGTAAGTGGCACCCAAGCCAGGACTCTGTCTAAAGGCTATGTGATTAAGACCTTTAAAGAGAGAAGGGGCGGGGGGAAAAGTGGAAAATTATCAACCCAATTCATTGCCTCCACTGACAGAAAAATGCACTCTTTCTAAAATTCTAAGGTATGAGCTTCACTTTCCCCCCACCAAGCACACCAGGAAACCTCCCAATGCTTGAGGTGAGCCTCCGAGACCATCTGATTCAAGCCTGTTGGCACCAAATCCTATGAAGAACTTCTCTGCTAAATAACATGCTAATCTCTTTGAATGCAGGTTGATTTGCTGGGTAGAATTAACAAGGCATGAAAAACAACAGGCCAATCAGATAATACTGCTGTTTTCTTGGAGGGAAGCAGAATAAGGATAGAGTTATTCATGAAAAACATAGAGATCTTATGGTATTTCCCTAACCAATAAGAATGAGGTAAGTCTGCAGCCATTTAAGTTCATCGAACACACCGACAGGGAATAATAACTGCGGCTTTACTTATCCTAGGCTTTCACAACTTGAACCTTTGTCACCACTGGCCGACTGGATGCCAAGTTCTGCCCATTTTATTTCCAAAATATCTCTTGCATTGCTTTCTTGTTTTTACTGTCTCTCATAACACCTAAATTATCTCCTTGCCAAGAGCACCAGGCAGATTCTCATCTGACCTGCCTTCCCAAATGGTCTTATTGCTCTAATCCAGTGGTCCTCAAAGTGTGGGGTCTGCAAATCCACTGACAGAGCCCAGGTGTTCTCAGTCTTGAGATGTTTCATCTTATCTGCTGCCACCCCTCTGCCACTCCTGAGCGAAGTCAGACTCACCATCGACTCTTTCGTGAACACTCATGCCACCCCGCCCTTTCTCTCTCCATCTAGATCATTCCTTGCTCCCCACCTGTCTGTCTGCTGCAATCCTGCCCACCCTTTGAGCTGCAACTCACACACCATTAGTCTTTAAACCTTCCCAAACCCCCCAAGCAGATGTAACCTCTCCCCACATAAAATCCTGACCGCACTTTATTACACTTGGCTTTGCATTCTGATTTTGCAAACTTCCTATTTACTCAACTACTCTGCTGCCTCCCTGAGAACAAGCACCGTTTCTTATATAACTTTATCCCCTGGGAGTTAGTTACCCAGGTTAGTGCTTTGGGCAAAACAGTTGATTTAAAAAAAAAAAAAAAAAAAAAAAAAGAGCGGTGAATGATTGGGATTTCTAAAATCAGAGCCAGGATGTTGGAGCGGGTATAGCTTTTCAAACGTTTTAATCCCTCCTCATAACTCTTCTCATTTACCCCAAAGCTACCAACACACACACACACACACACACACACACACTCTCTCTCTCTCTCTCTCTCTCTCCCCCCCCCCCCCCACCCCGCCTCCCCAGGGATTAAAACCTAGCCTCATTCCTAGTTTAACCCAAGATTGGACATTTGACTTCACTGACTCATTCAATGAATTTTTATGCAGGCAGACTACATGCCAGACAACAGTGACAAAACAGAGAGGGTCCCTGCTTAAGGACCAGAGAGCTGACATTCTGGCTGGCAACCAATCAATACTGATCACGTTTAGATACCGAAAGAACTTTGACGTATGTGCACATAAAGGGGATTTAGCAGGAAGCGGTTGATGGCTGGAGTCTATCATATGGGTTGTTAAAGAAAAGGAAGGCCTCGGGCGCCTGGGTGGCTCAGTTGGTTGAGCGACTGCCTTCGGCTCAGGTCATGATCCTGGAGTCCCGGGATCGAGTCCCGCATCGGGCTCCCTGCTCGGCGGGGAGTCTGCTTCTCCCTCTGACCCTCTTCCCTCTCGTGCTCTCTATCTCTCAATCTCTCTCTCTCAAATAAATAAATAACATCTTTAAAAAAAAAAAAAAAAAAAGGAAAGGAAGGCCTCTCTGAGGAGGTGATATTCGAATCAAGTCCTAGGAAGATGTGGGGCAGAGCACTGAAGGTAGAGGAATGCCAAGACGAAGGCTCTGGGATAGGAACAAGCTTGATGTGTTCAGAAAGGAAGGGCACCAGGGCTCTGGAGAGTAGTGGAGCTGGGGACTCGGGGTGTGTGTGTGTGTGTCAGGGGACAGGGAAGTGTCTTGAGGAGGTGGAAAGAGGCACGTTTACTTTTTCAGTGTTTTTACAAAATGTGTCGCTTCTTTACAAACGCATGGACTTGCCTCCCTAGGGAATGCATGTATGGAAAATCCTCTGAGATTTTCAAAGGTAAGAATTAAACATCCAAAGAAGGTAGAAAATTAATTAAGAAAAAGGAAATTACACTGACCATAGGAAACAGCACATATTCTCTGAGGAAATCTTGAGAATCAAACTGATGGAAGTCTCCAAAATCAGCTGAGAAGAAAAGAGAGGGGAGGGTTAGTATTTATTATGTGATATTAACGATGGAATAAAATAAGAGTAAAATTACCGCCACATTTATTATTCCCACTTCATCCTATTTCTGCACTAGTAAATGAAAACAGTGCCACAAGGCGTTTGATATCGTTACCACTTTTACTTAGCAATACTGTGAATATCGGCATGTGAGCGCTGTTACACAATTTTCTAGGGGGAAGAAAAAACGGAAATTTGAAAGTGATCCCTAAGCTATTTTAAAAATTTAAAACAAACCTATACTTATGTTTTTGTTAAATATGCATCAACACATATCTTAAGAATATCTGCCAAGGGGACTTTTTAACTCAAGGTTAATTAAGAGAACTGAAGAGCCTAGACCATCTGTATCTTTTCATATATTTGCAGCTGGAAATTCCCACTGTAAATCACCCTTGGCAAGCAACCTTGCAAATTTTTACACCTCCCAAACAAGTTCCCATATTGCAAGATGCCAGAAATTCTGTTTTGTCCTGTTTTCATTTCACGATGGTATATCTGAACACATGCAAAAAAATACAGTGAGTCCTTATCGTCAATGTCTTGCTTCTCACCCCACTTGCTCTCAAGAAGAAAAAAAAAAATCAAAACAGCATACAAATTTAATTTCATGTAAGAGATCTGGCATCTAACAGGAGACGTAGAATCCAGGAGTCCCCACAGAAGGCCAGTGAACAGACGTTGCTGAGACGACAAGGACGCACCTACTAAGTCATCACATAACGAACGATCGATTAATTAGGGCAGGCATTCAAGACAGCGGAGATCATGTGCTCGGCCTAATCTCCAGTTTACTCACCAGTCGTCATATTTTATCACAACTTATAACTCTGTGGCTGGGCCTTTCTAACCGCCCAATAAGGGTTCTCGAGAAAATTATTTTACAAATATTATAGCTGGGGGAGCTTCCCTCAGATTGAACGGCTAGCTTTAAGGACCCAGGGAAAAGAGAAGCCAGGCTAAGTTCACCAACTTCCTTCAGCCTGAGCGCTATCGTCAGGGTCTTCCACTATCCAGAATATGTAATAAACCCCATGGTTGAAGAGTGAGAGGGATAAACAGAGAGTAATAAGGGGAACAGAAGAGAAAGCTTTTTGGAAGGAGAAAGGACCAATTTGCAGATGAGGGACAGAGCGGATCTTCTCTCTCTTTTTCCTACTCAAGGTGTCTTCTCTGTTATTTTGATGATTTTTCTGTTCTATTAGTCGTTCTGGGCACTGTTCCTTCCCCTTCTAGTCTTTTAAGTGGACGGATACGATCCAACAATATATTTTGTGTATTTCCATCCATAAGGTAACAAGAGCAGCTAACTACAAGGAATCATACGTCCAACAAAAACTGCTAAACTGCTAATAGCCCAGGATGAAAGAATCAAAGGAAGCTGCCTCTTTAGACATTCCAGAACCCAAAAGGTTCAACTTCAGTTCAGAGTTTGGGATGGGAAGTTCAGTTCACAGCTTCTGCAACAACAGTCCACACGCAGCAAGGACTCGGTGGCTGGCATTCCATTTGGACAGGAACTGATTTTAAGGAAAAAGAATGACTGAAAGAGACGCGTGTTTCTTTTAAAAAATCACATTTTGATCTTTCCGATACTGACTAAAAGCAATTAAGCCACCACTCAATAAAGAGTCATGTATAAATCTATGTGAAAATCATGTAACATAGGTTAAATAAAAATATATGTAACAATTTAGAAAAATTAAAACAAATCTAAATAGGACAGACTGAAAGGTAAATATACTCCACTATGGGTTTGTTGCTTCATATTACAATCATGCATTTTATTTTATTTTCATTTTTTTAAGTAGGCTCCATGCTGAGTGTGGAGCCCAACAAAGGGCTCAAACTCACGACCCTGAGATCAAGATCTGAGCTAAGATCAGGAGTCAGATGCTTAACCCACTGAGCCACCCCGGCGCCCCTACAATTGTGCATTTTAAATTTCTCTCTTCAACTCTGTGAGAATAGGGGCACCTGGGTGGCTCAGTGGGTTAAGCGTCTGCCTTCGGCTCAGGTCATGATCTCAGGGTCCTGGGACTGAGCCTAGCATCTGGCTCCCTGCTCAAGCAGGGAGTCTGCTTTTCCCTCTCCCTCTGCCCCTCCCCTCCACTCATTCTCTCGCTCTCAATAAATTAAAAAAAAAAAAAGAAAAATCTTTTAAAAAAAAATGAAGTAACTGTGTGAGAATAAATTATACCACAATGTTTAAAGCTATCACACTTGAAAGTGATGGGAAAGTCAAAGAGTCATAACATGAAGCCACAAAATATGACCACAGTGGGCAGTGGAATAATTCTGAGAAAATGTTCCACAAACCCTGAATGTAGCTTTAATTAAAGGCAGGATGAAAGCTGCTATTTCTTCAAATAAAACTAAAATTATACAAGCATGAACAATTTGCAAACAGCTTTGGGAAAGCCACCAGCCTGCCACCAAAAAAAAAAAAAAAATCACGATTTCTGCTTCATTTTTTCTATTTCTGCATTTGTAATGTATCTTGGAATGAAAAGTGAGAGTTACTAAGGGATTATCTAAGTAAATTCAGTTTTTCCCTCTGAGAGGCCAACAACACCGCAGTCACAGAAAAACTGGGATTTCACATGGCGGCCATCGCGCTCCTTACCTTGCACAGCCAAGCCAGCCAGCCGGATCACCTGTTCCAACGTACACCGCAACCGCCCTTCAAGCACGTCTTTTTTGACTTGCAGGTAATACTGATATCTGGTCGTGGGAACAGAGGAACAAATAACCTTAAAAACACATACTTGGAATATGTTCCCACAAGATCAATGTCTCTGGATGTAAAACCCTGTGTACCCAGCAGGACACACAGGTGATGCCGATAAAGGTCAGCTCCATAAAAGATGGAAAGTGCCCTCTGCCTGTGTTTATCTTTGTTTGATGTGGCAGGTGCCACATCCCGTGCATTCTCAGTTTGAGAGCATTCTCAGGTTGAGAGCATTCTCATCAAATCATCTCATTGTAGGTCAGCAGGATGAAACAGTTGATAAGGACCAGTTCTTCATAACAGAGACCAGGAAGGAAAATGCTCTTCCACACCTGGACACCCATGGCAGCAGGGCTGCCAAACCGACATCCAACAGTGGTGTATTCCTACAACAATTCTGGAAACACGCCATTTTTTAAACTCAACAGTTTGGTGGGGTGGATCACAAACAGGCCAAATCATTTGGCCTTCTGCTAGTGGCTAGGACAAAGCTGTAGAGGCTCACCCTACAGGTCTGTGACTCACAAAAATCCAACCCAAAGTACATCCTCAACCCAGCAAAGTGCAGGTAAACAGTGTGTGCCCATGTGCAACATCTAGCCTCAGAGCAGACCGCTGTCCTCAGAAGCCAATAAAGCTGGACTCTGGGAATTACCTGAACATTTAGAAACCTCCTCACCCCAAACCTTTCTTCCTAGCACTCTCCTTTCCTTGACCATACTCTTAAAACACAGTCCCCTCTAGAACAGACTTATCCTGGCATCAATTCTTGGCAAATGCTAACAACCTTTCTGCTCTTGGTAACCATAACTCTCTACTTTTTCTAAACTTGGGACATGGCAATCCAGGGAGCTCAAGAGTGATCCAAAGCTCAACTCTTTTAGAGAGGGGCAATCAGCACTGAGAGCTAATTACTGTCGTCTCTACCTTGATATCATGGACATCATTACATGGCAATCCAATGCCTATCTGAGGGAAGGACTCAGGGTCTCTACCTCCTCCACAGAGTCTCTACTTCCTCTCTCCTCCTGGGTCGACTGGATGGGGGTACAGACAACCACGTCAGTCTCTGGTAGGAAAAATCTGTATTCCAATCAGAAGGACCAATGCAGAGTTATTAAAAAATTCGTTTTAGTAAAACTTAGTATATAATAGAAAAACAGCATGTTCTTTCTACTCCCACCCTACCTTCACCTAAAATTAGCCATAATCATCTTACAGGCTCTGCTACCGAATCAGTGATTGTACTTCCTGTCCACATCAATTGATTAAATCAAGCAATGTATATAATAAGTATCAGTGCTGATTTTCAGAGACAAGTCCCTGGTATGGGCAGAAAAGCTTTGTGCCCACTCCGTGCTCTGACATCAGCGGACACGGCTCCATTTCACCTAGTATTCTCTCCTTAGCTGGTGAGGCGCATCATGGATTCGAAGCCCTTACACAGAAGATCACGTGGCTAAAAGTCTTTTGCTGGTAATGAAGGAGCAGTGCTGCTGTCTCCCGAAAGTGCACAAATAAGGAGGCAATCCTAGGCAGGATACTTTCAAAAACCCTGTGAAATTGAAGGCGCTGCCTGGGGGGTAGGGGGGAGTTTTGGGCGATCATCTGCTGTGGAAGGAAAAGCGGAAGTCATAACCTGTCTCTTCATTAGTCACAGCAGAGAAGAGAGTAAATGAAAACATTCTGAAGCAATAATTGTGTATGAATTTAAAGAAACACCAAGAGTAGATCAAAATAGAGAAGACTAAAGAAATGTGGTTCGCTACAGTTAAAATATGCCTCATGTTATCTGCTGGTTTCCTTTTTTCACCTGTTCACTAAAGTCCCCAAGCTCAGGTGTATTCCAGCTCAACGTTTGCAAACGTTTAGCCCAAGGTGAGTTAACACTACAGAAGTGTGTAGTCCCACGCACTCCCGTAACACAGGCGCCTACTGTTTGCCTACTTTTCTCCCATTCCGAGGCGGAAAAGAGAGCAATCTGGGCACACGGTAAGTGTCAAGGCTCTCGGGTTCCATGGTTTTATCTGGAGCTCCAAGCGCTCCAACAGAAATGGCTTATGTTAGCGCCTCTGCTTCAAGGACTGTGCCCCCTGTCAATCACGAGCAAAGCTCAGCTTTTACAGCCTTACCTAAATAACAGATTTATGTCTAAAAGTATAATCTGATGCACACTACTAGTTCACCACCTGGGAGAGAGCTCAGGAAAACCTGAACTAGGAGGGAAAATATGGGCTTCGGAAGCCTACTTCCCTTTCCATGTAGCACAGCACGTTTCCTGTTTGTGTTCCCTCCCCTCAAGGTTTCTCCTCAGCAACGTCTGCCATGTTCTTTCCTTGTTCCCCAGCCTGGTTCTTGGTTTTCCGCTGTCACCTGTCTTGTGCCTCTGGGCCAGTTTTCAAGGAAATAGTAAAAGCTCCACTCATTCCTGTAAGGTCACTTTCCCTTCAGGAGACTGGGAACTGCCCAGGAGCCTTTTATGGAAGATCTTTTATGCTTCTAACCTAGCCGGTTCTTAGAGAGGAGAACACCTCCTTGTGGAAACTGAGGCAAGGGAGTCCTAAGTCAGCAAAAGATCTTTTAAGTGTCAAGAGTTCCTTGTGAAAGCAGATAGATCACTGAAGAGGAGCCACTTAGTCTGAAGACCATACTTCCGAAAGTAGGAGGAGAAGAAGAAAAGAATGATGAGGAAGTGTTACTTCATCTTATTACCAGAGGATCCTGTTGGGACTTTCTTCAGAAAAATTTTACAGGATATGAAAACCAAATAAAACAACCAAATAACAACAACAAAACCCCAGAATTTCAGGATAGGAAGGAATCTTAAGTTTACTGAAGAAAGGTACAAATGGAATTCTCAAAAAAGAAAAACAAACAAAACAAACCAGAACACCCAATTTCCCAAGGTAGGAAAAAGTGGTAAAGTTCACCTACTCCTCCTAATCTTACAACGTCGCATCTCTTCTATAATGCCATCCATTCCTTGCCATCTTGAGTGTTTTTTTTAAAAGATTTATTTAATTTAGAGAAAGGGGGAGGGGCGGGGGGGAGGGGGAGGGGGAGGGGGGAGAGAGAGAGAGAGAGAGAGAGAGAGAGAGAGAGAGAGAGAGAGAATCCTCAGACTCCCCACTGAGCTGAGAGCCTGTCACCCCACGACCCTGAGATCACCTGAGCCAAAATCAAGAGTCTGTTACTTAACCAACTGAGCCAGCCAGGCACCCCATCTTGAGCAGTTCTGACTTATTTTCTGCTCTCCAAGCCCAGGAGAAACATGGATATTCACACTTATTAAGCACTTCCTATATGCAGAAATTGGTTCGATGCTGAGGGACATCCTGGAGAGGTTTACAAGAGTCTCCGCCTTGCGGGGATGCTCATCGCTCTTGAACCACTGACGTCATGGTTCTCTCTCTAGTGTGCTATTAAGGGCTCAATTTTTAAGAACCAAAGAGTAAAGCATTTTAAAAGGTGTTACCCTAGCGTCATCTGCCATGGCTAGAGCCTTTGATCAGCTGATACCTCTGGGAATATAATCCACGGGATCCAGCAAAACAATAGGTACAGTTTTCTTATCTTGCTGATTCCAACTTCACCTACAGCTATCACTTCTGCAACACACGAGGGAGTTTTACAACAGAGCCACTCCGTTCGAGGCAACGGTGTGTCCGCATCCACTAGCAAGGAACACCAGGATTGCTCCTGGTCGTTCAGGTTAGACATAGGCTTGTACTGGGACACAAGACAGAGGAGCTGAAGAAAGCAAAGCTCTTTCCTGGCAGCCATCCAGACTACGGGAGAATTTGAACGGCATTAAATGATATGCTGCTATTACCATGTAAGACTGTGGAGATTAGGATGTGTGATCGCAGAAATGAGAATGAAACTGGACCACTTTGGAAACCGTTTGGGAGTGTTTCTGCTCAAAAGGCGCTTCTGTAAAGTATAATAATTCTATCCTCTATGAAGACTAAATTAGAGAATATAAGCTGAAATTCTATTTCTAGAATGTTTGGTTTTTGCTTATTTTTGATTAGAGATTCAGTTCTAACGGTGGTAAAAATACAACAGCGAATCCTATTTTGGAAACATGCAATTTCACGGAGGTATACTCCACCCTGTCATAGCTTTGGGTGGAGGGAGAAACACACACACACACACACACACACACACACACACACACACACACACACAATCAATCTTCATGCCAGGAAAGTAAGTATTTGCCAACTTTCCAAAGGGATCCTCTTTGAAAACCCAAGCTCACAAGGAAAACTTTTTAATATTTTTCATATCCAAAGACCTGTAAATAGTCCATCTGACTGCTGGGGTCCAATGAATGGTTTTAGGTTAGGATTCTGCTCTCCCTCTACCGACTGATGAATATAACTACGCTTGTTGAGGAAAGGTAAAATTTCTACTTTCAAAGTTTTTTGCTTTGTTTTGTTTTGTTTTTAATCCATAGAGATTAAAATTCAGGTTTCTCTAGGGGAAACAGAAAAGCTTCCTGATAGTCAGTGCTGTTAAATATTACAATTGGAAACTGACAGATAATATGAACCAGTCTTGGGAGGTCTTGTCTCATCTGTCTGGAACAGTTCCATCCAATCTCAAGAAAATAAGTGACTTTTCCATGTTCCTTCCTCCCCCTGAGATTCTGAAAAGGAAGTTTTAAAAAATGCCAAAAGGTCAAATCAATAGAGCATTCAGTACTTCTGACAGTCATATCAAAGAACTCTTTCAAAATTATACCCTGTAACATTATCCTCAACATTTATAGATGTACCGTTCAGATCTTCAATCTCTCTTTTCCATTTATATGTGGGGAATTTATCTAAGCACTTATGCAACTCGGCTCTATTTGCAGGTCTGTTACTACCTCTCAGATTGAGACATTCCATGTGGTGTTCTGAAAAGTATGGAGTGTACTACCACAGAACCACAAATAAGGCGAGAGGAACGCAGAGGCCGAGGACATGTTGCTTTTAAAGTATTTCTCCCACCCCTCCCACAAGTGAAATATTCATTCCAAGTCCAGTTCAGCAGAAGTGTCTCCAACAGAGAATAGCCACGAAAGTCTAAAAGCCTTAAGAGCTGATTTTGGTCATGGTGCCATGGTGCTTCTCAAGGGCTCCACGGTTCTCAGCATAAATCACAGGATGGTGGAGACAGGAGAGGGGGTGGTCATTAGGACTGTTCCAAATGTTTGCTCTCCGTGAAGCCTCCCCTCTGTCCTCCCCCTACCTGCCCACCAACCTCATCAACTCTGGAGTCAAGGGAATGGCATGCCACCCAGGAGCAGAAGCCTTCCAAGCCGTCTGTTTCCCTTTGCCCTGAGACCTGCAGCGTCCAAGTACGACTGCCCCTTGGTTGGCCTGAGCTCCCGGGAGGGAAGGCAGTGGACACAGTGGACACGGAAGGTGGGCAAGAAACAAGCCTCTATTTCTGAAGGCCACAGAGATCCGTGGGTCATATGTCGTCACGACATGATTTAGCCTAAGCTATCTGACAAGGGAAAGATTTCAAAATCCAAGTCCTACCCTTTTGTTTTTAGAGAAGGAAACTGTGTAGGAGGGAGAAGAATGACTTGCCCAAGGTCACACTGCTCTTGGAGGCAGGGCCCGATGGACCAGAGCCACATAGGCGGTGAGAGTGGGATCTGGTTCCAAGCCCTTGTGACCAAGCCATCGGTTCCACCGAAGTCCAAAAATAAAAACGAAAATAAAAATGACACTACCTGGTGGTTTTTAGGATCCTACTGCCTCTAAGGAAAGGCTTCGATCACCAAGCAGCCTTCCGCCCCATCCGACTGCGTGTGCCACCGCATACGAGGCAGACGCTGACATGAGGCGCTTTTCTGTCAAACATAGGGCAGGACAGTTGTAAGAGGACTCGGACCTGGGTTTTGGTCCCAGCTGCAGCCTCCGGGAAATTTCACTTTCCTCCTCCAGAGGTAGGCGGAGGGAAGGAAGACCAAGCTGTGTATTCTGATGACTCGTTAACAACCTTGTAAGACGCACAGAGGGGCAAAGTAGAATCGAGAGAGTGGGGTCTCTGACGGTAGGCTCCCACCTAGAAGGAGAGGTTCTAGCCAGAAGTGGGTACGAACGGCCCTTACGTGTATGTATTTCCGAAGGCAGATTTTTTTTTAAAAAAGCAGACTGTAGTTCATCCTTAAGTGTCACACACAGTCTTCACTGACTCTTGCGCTGAATCGAGGTACTTCTACGTTATGGATCATGAAGAAGGGATCTAGACTTCATTCTGTTGCTAGCTGACTTAATAAACCCCTGATGAGTGGCATGATGGGCACATATCACCCATGCATTACTCCTTTTACCCCCAGTGCCCAAGGAGATCGGAGAGAGAAATAAAATGCTTTCTCAGAGTTAAAAATAGGTTAGTGAAAGCATTCTGTAAGCTCTAACTATCGACCTGCCGTACCATTGTTATCAGGCAGCTCCGGTCTGCCTCCCCCTTCTCTACAGGTCAAGGTCAGTCAACCCAGCTTCTCTCTTCCCATGTGCCTGGTCAGTACAGATGTGACAAGTTAGAGAGAGGGGAGCATGTCAATACCATCCCTACATTCCTCAGTCTGCGAAGGCTCTACTCCAGTGGGAGGGCGAGAGAAAGATGGGTTGTTTGTTACTGTTATTATAAAGGAAAGGGTTTCCTCACTAGAAAGCTTCCTTCACAATCAGCCACATCAGAAGAATCTTGCTAGAATGTACTGGAACCTAGCTCTCCCAGGACAGTGCAGGATGTACCAAAGCACTACCATTGCTTTCTGGTTGACGTTATATGGGGCAAGTAAGAAATAAATGTACAAGTTTCTCTACTATGAAAGACAAGAGGGGATGGAGGACAGGCTGTCCTAGAATTCTGGGGTACAGAACAGCAAAGGAACATAATTTTAACGCTGAGATTGACAGAGATACCAGCAGGAGAGAAAGAGAACATTCCATCCATTCCAAAGGGTGTTCACCACTGTAAATCCAGATAATGGCCAGGGTGGCCCACCCTGTTCTCTGTCTGCCAGGACCAGATAAACAGGACACACGCAGGCCTGCAACCAGATAAACCTGAATGCCTCTGTCCCTCTATCCTCAAAACCCCTGAGAAGATTTCAGTTGATGATTATTCGAGTATAATAATGTATCTGCCACCTGACCCATGCACTCACTATCTTATACTTAATGAATGTTCAAGTTCACAGTCAATTAAAACTCTGCATTGTTGAGCAGACAACAAAGGCAACACTCCTGCAACTGCAAAATTGAAATAACCCAAGGTGGGGGTGGGGGCAAGACTAAAACTATAACTCAGCAAAGATAACCTTAAAAGGGAAAGTTTTTCTCCTCGCCGTTTCACACCACAAGCCAATACATGTGCATGCATGAAAATACAAACACGTGCATATGCTCACACACATACACAGGCAAGACTGTCTCGGCAAAAAGTCAATTCCAGAAGTTTTCAACGTTCATCGATCGATACCCTATTTTGCCACAGACGCCTAACTTCTTATCAGGACTCCTTAAGTTTCAGTGAGTCAAAGGACTGCAATTCTTTCCTAAAAAGGATAATGTTTGTTTAAATGCACACAAACACACACAGGCCTTCACTTCACTACTAGTGAAAAAAGGCCAACGATAGCAAGGTGTTGCAAAAGAGAAAAGCATGCCACAACCTGATCCTTGCTTTCTGCTCTTGAACTCCTGCATTAATTATAACAAATTACAGGGAATCCAAGTACAGTTTATAAGTACAATAAACTCCCTAATAATAGCCTATAATTTAATCAAGGTTCTTAAAAAAGAAAAACTCTTTCTCTACAAATACATCATAGAGGGAGAGAGAACACCCCAACACCACTTCTTTCTGCCACATTCTGTGCTAGTGGGTACAGATTCCTTTATGACAATCACAACGATGGCATTTAAAAGAACCAGACAGGTTTCACTGCTGTTGGCTGTGATGCCCTGAACTAGGGAAACATAACAGAAGTAGAAATACCTGGTCTCGAAAGAAAATACAGTCCTAGAGCGTGTGATGTTAAAATAGAATCCGAGTCTGTTTTGCTCCGTCTTAAAAATCTCCAGTGACTTGGAAAGCAGTTTGGCAGTTCCTCAAAAAGTTAATTATGGAGTTATCATATGACCCAGCAATTCCACTCCTAGGTATATCCCCAAGAGAACTGAGAACACATGTTCCCACACAAACAGCAACATTATTCATAATGGCCAAAAAGAGGAAACAATCCAAATGCCCATCAACTTATGAATGGCTAGGCAAAATGCATTCTGTCCATACAATGGGATGTTATTTAGTCACAAAAAGGAATGAGGTACTGATATTTGCTACCACATGAATGAATTATGAAAACATTACACTAAGTCAAAGATGACAGACAAAAAGGTCACATATTGTATGACTGCAATTATATGAAATGTCCAGAATAGGCAAATTGACAGACAGAAAGTAGATTAGCGGTTGTCAGAGGCTAAGAGAAGAGGGGAGGGGGCAAGAAAAAAATTCCTGAAATTGGATCCTGCCAATGGTTGTACAACATTGTGAATATATCAAGAACAACTGAATGGTATACTTTAAAATATTAAATGTTACGTTATGTGAATTTTGTCTCAACAAAACATCCAATAACCTTAATCAGGATAAAGTTCATACTCGGAATAGAGCCCAGGAGGCTCCTCATGGTCCACTCAGAACTCCTTTCTTTCTGACTTCATGTCTCACGGCACACGACATACCTGAGCTGTAATCAGTTTATGGTGCTTCCCCAGACTTAGTATGTTCCTTCCTGCCTCCTTACTGCTTCTGCCATCAGACTGCCCTTGCCCAACCTCCTCCAATTGGACAATTACCTACTCATCCTTCAAAACTCAGCTGAAATTTATCTCCTCTTGTACGGCTTCCCAAACCTCAACCAGTTAATGGAGCCTCCCCCAGCCCCCGCAGTAATTGGCCCGGGTCTCTCCTGCAATGTCCTCTGCACCTCCCCCATTCTACCACAACCTCCTCACAGACTGGTGACTGGGTCTTATCATTTAATGTCAGTACCTGACACTAAGTAGACCCTCAATAAACATTTCCGAGTAGATGAAATACCGAGAGAGGAACGCATACAGACAGAGAGAAGGAGGGAGGGAGACTAATTGCCTCATCGTACGATTAGGACATGTTCTTTCTATGGTATGAAAGAGGCTCCTAAAAGTTTCAAAAATGTAACCCATCACACACTGAGCAGGAAGGCTTAACCTTTTTGCTTTTAGGCAAAGGGAAAAAAAATATTCCTTCAAAGACCTGGAATAGCCAACACCATACTGAAGGAGAGCAAATCTGGAAAAATGACACTACCCGATTTCAAGACATCATAAAGACAAAGACAAGACAGTGTAGTATTGGTGAAAGAAGATCAACAGCACAGAACAGAGTCCAGATATAAACTCTCATAGATAGAGTCAGCTGATCTTTGACAAAGGGGCAGAGGTAATGCAATGGAACAAAGATAATCAACCTTTTCATCAAATGGTGTTGGCACAACTGTCAATCTACATACCCCCCCAAAAAAAGAATCTAGAAACAGACCTTATACCCTTCACAAAAATTAACTCAAAATGAATGACAGACCTAAATGCAAAATGCAAAACTGTAAGAATCCCAGAAGATAACAGGAGAAAATCTGGAGGACTTTGGATATGGCGATGACCTTTTAGATACAACACCAAAGACACAATCCATGAAAGAAATTATTGGCTTCATTAAAATTTAAAACTCTGTTCTGCAAAAGGCAATGTCAAGAGAATGGTAAGACAAGCCACAGACTGGGAGAAACTATTTACAAAAGACACATCTGATAAAGGACTGATCCAAAATATACAAAGAACTCTTGAAACTCAACCTAATTAAAAATGAGCCAGAGATCATAATGGACACTTCATCAAAGAAAGTAAGTAGGTAGCAAATAAATACATGAAAAGATACTTTGCACCATGTCTTCAGGGCAATGCATATTAAAACAACGAGATACTACTACACAACTATTAGAATGGCTAAAATCCACAACACTGACCACCAAGTGCTGGCAAGGATGTGGAGCAACAGGAACTCTCATTCACTGCTGTGGGAATGCAAAATGGTACAGCCACTTTGGGAGACAGTCTGGTGGTTTCTTAAACTAAACATACTCTTACCATATGATTCAGCAATCATGCTCCTTGGTATTCAAAGGAGTTGAAAACTTACGTCCATACGAAAGCCTACACATAGATGTTTACAGCAGCTTTATTCATAATTTCCAAAACTTGAAAGCGATCAAGATGTCCTTCAGTAGGAGACTGGATAAATACACTGTGGTACATCCAGACAATAGATTATTATTCGGCACCAAAAAGAGATGAGCTATCAAGTCATGAAAAGACATGGAGGAAACTTAAATGCACATTACTAAGTGGGACAAACCAAGATAAAAGCCTACACACTATATGACTCCAACTGTGTGACATTCTAGAAAAGGCAAACCTATGAAGACAGTAAAAAGATCAGTGGCTGCAGAAGGGAGGGTGAATAGGCAGAGCACACAGATCCTTAGGGCAGTAAAAATACTCTGTATGATGCTATAATGATGGATACATGTCATCTGACATTTGTCCAAATCCCTAGAATGTACAACACGAAGAGTCAACCCCCTAAAGTAAACTATGGACTCTGGGTGATGACGATGTGTCAATGTAGGTCATTCTTGGTAAAACTTCTGATAAGTGATGCTGATAATGGCAGAGACGCTGCGTGTGTGAGGGTGGAGGGTGTACGGGAAATCTCTGTACCTTTTCCTCAATCTTGTTGTAAGTCTAAACTTGTTCTAAAAAGAACAGAATCTTACAAAAAAAAAAAACTTTCCTTCAGTGTGGCCCATTTGTTTACTTGTTGATGGTTTATACTGCTTTCTGAGCCACCAAGTAGCAAAGAAGGAACTCAGGGCTGAATCACAGTCAAGGATCAACAACAGCATGAAATAAACCCTTGTGGAGACAAACCATAAGAGACTCTTAACTCTAGGGAACAAACTGAGGGTTGCTGGAGGTAGGGGGAGGGGGGAACTGGGTGATGAGCATTAAGGAGGGCACGTGATTTAATGAGCCCTGGGTGTTATACACAACTGATGAATCACTAAATTCTACCCCTGAAACTAATACTACAGTATATGTTAACTAAATGGAATTTAAATAAATAATTAAAAAAAAAAAAAAAGAAAGAAAGCAGTTCTCAGGGTGGGCAAAAGGAGTTCAGATCAAGGAGGAATAAGGGTCCATGCAGATTAGCACGACCAAAACCACTCCTCTGCATTGCCACTGGAAAATACGGAGCCTTATCCTTCTGATACTAGGAATAAATATGTCTTGACTCATCAGCTCAAACTATATATCTGCCTGCCCCAAAAATCTTATTTTCATAATATTACCTATAACCCCACTGTGGGAAAAGGGAGCTTAAATTACATCTGTAAGCTGGGTGAGTCAACTCTCCAAAAAATCTGTCTTCCTGGTAAAGAGCCAGGTTTGTGGCTGAGAAGTTTGTATGAATCCTTAAAAATGTGGTGAGCTAGCAGATGGAAGAGTAGGACTATTGTCAGCCATCTGCCTGGTCTGAAGGAGAAAATAAATGAAAATCAACGAATATGAGGTGAGAGAATCATCTCTCATGGCCATCACGGATGGCTGTGAATTCTTCCTTATAGTCCGCACTTAAAGGTAGCTCCTACATTCTCACAAGTGAACAACTGCCAAAAGAAGCTAAGTCTTCTCTCAATGAAGTTATGTCCCAGAAGTGAGTACGACAGGCTTAATAAATGTCTGATGAATGGATGATGGAATGAAAGTAATTAATTATGTATCCCTAGAGAAACAGAAGCTAAAAATAGAAGTTTCCACCGTATATTAAGTCACATGGCTAGACACACAGGGGATCTGATCATTACTGGTGACCATGGATGGAGATGAACAGGAAGACCACTGGGTACTAGCATTCTATCTTCTTCAACCCAGCTTCCTACCATCGCAGCAGGTCAGTGCAACGCAGAGGCCATCCTCTGCTCTTAGAAATGGAATGTGCCAGCCGACCCAATTCTCACATACCTAGTAGACTCAAGAAACCACCGAAGATTCTATGTTGGCCAAAAGGCAAGTGACAAGCCAGACCAAGAGAACACCTTCCAGCTGTGGGGACCGTCCAGCCTAAGATAAGTATTGAAAGGGAATGATCTGTCATTGATTGTGATTTTTTTCTGTTCAGGGTGATGGGCTGAGAATCCTGCCTGACTTTATTTCTGTCTACAGTTAGTCCACCCTGGACTCTGACACATCAGTACTCTGAACAAACGTCACCTTCTACATCCCTCCCTCCAGCATCTCTGTCATCAAAACCCATGACCCCACCCAGGTTTTGTCCCTAAGAGTTTAGCCAAGTCTAATTTTACACTCTGGCTACTGTTTTGACTTATCGACCAAACTAAATTTTAAATACATCTAATCACTGGGCTTTTAGGTTTAGTGCTTAAACTCCGCAGGTACCCATTCACTCTGCACTCTTAGTCATTTCATGTACATTTTCTCATAGTCACGGCTTAAAAATGTCTGAGTACTGAAAAAATGACCCACATTAAAGTATATTTAAAAACACTGACACACACACACACACACACACACACACACACACACACACACACACACACACACACACACACAAGCTGGATGGGAAATTCATCAGAAAAGGCAAAAGAGCTGCTTTTCTGCCCAGAAGTCAGAAATACAGGAGATCCCTTGAGATCTTGTTGGATGACCTTTATCTTCACAGTATGGACCCTACTGGGAGACAACTGCTCAGCCCTCCCCACTTTGAATCTGGCCAATAAGATCCACGTTCAACCTCTCACCAATCACAGCTCTTCAATATCACAGATTCTATATATTTCTAACGATGACAGGCTCACCCATCTCCCTGGGCCCATAAGTACCTTGAGGGCAGGAACCACCCCTCTTTGTTCAGTAATTCACAGATCCAGTAGATGATCCTAGACTTGGGAACTGTGCAAAAAGCATTACGATCATTTACTGACTCAGAGAAACCCAGTGGGCAAAAAGAATGCTTCTTTGGAAGCTAGCCACCCAAATAATTGGCATAAAACAATACGGGATTCAGCAGCAAAACAAAAACCCAAAATCACCTAAACTCTAGGTATTGCACAACATAAAGCTTTCCCCCAGCCACTGAATAAGAATATTTCATTCCATCCTCTTTGTTCCCACTGCATTTTGAAACTAACATGGTACTGATTAGGCAATTCATTTAATTATGAATATCTACTTTGTTCCCTTGGCTATTTTAAAAGCTTGTTTTGTTCATCTTTGTATTTCCCCTCAACATCTAGCATAGAGTAGGTCTTCACTGTACGTTTACATTGGAGCAAGACATCATGACAGCCATATGTGATGTGGCCTTTTTTCTTTTTAAAGATTTTTATTTATTTATTTAACACAGAGAGAGAGAGAGAGAGAGAGAGAGAGAGAGAGACAGCGAGAGCGGGAACACAAGCAGGGGGAGCGGGAGAGGGAGAAGCAAGCTTCCGGCGGAGCAGGGAGCTGATGCGGGGCTCGATCCCAGGACCCTGGGACCATGACCTGAGTGGAAGGCAGACGCTTAAATGACTGAGCCACCCAGGTGCCCCGTGATGTGGCCTTTCTTAAGAACCCGTTAATTACAGATGGGCTGAAAGAAACTCTACATTGTTCCTAGGTTATACTCTGCAATAAATAATAAAAATACACCACATGTCGATCAAACGCTTTGGAGACCTGAACTCTCCACAACTGTCCTCAGTTTCTCTAGATGTTAAGGAATCAGAAGATGCGAATAATCCTTCATTGTTTTTTTTTAAGATTTTATTTATTTATTTGAGAAGGAGAGAATGAGAGACAAGAGAGCATGAGAGCGGGGAGGGTCAGAGGGAGAAGCAGACTCCCCGCTGAGCAGGGAGCCTGATGCGGGACTCGATCCCGGGACTCCAGGATCATGACCTGAGCTGAAGGCAGACGCTTAACCAACTGAGACACCCAGGCGCCCCTCAAATAATCCTTCATTGTAACGGTGCCTTAGATTAACAGCATTGTTTTCCAAGTGTTTCCAGGTGCAACAGCTCATGTCATTTCATATTCACAGAGACTCTCTGAGACAATGGGTGACACGTTTCGCATTTACCCATGAGGAAATGCAAACTGAGAGAGGCAAGGTGACTTGCCAGGCCTTCTGACTTTAGAGTCAAGTGCTCTTTCACTATGACATTGTGCCTGTGTAGTCAACTGGCATGGTCTGTCATTTCTGTCAGCCTGGAGCATAAATCTGAAAGGAAAAATTGGAAGGACGAAAAAAAGAAACTACAGAAAGCTGTAAACACATTACAACATGAATCCAGGGACCATTTGCTGAACTTTTGCTGCTGGAAATGAACACTCTTCTTCTGCAGAATCATCAAAAGCAGCTGAGGATATCAAGCGTGGCAGCCACTGCCAAAGATAAAATACCGAACCAGCAAACATCTCACTGCCCAAGAATCTAGCATCTTCCTATGCTGCGATGTCTGCCAAAACTGCTCTTGACATTTTCAGGCATGGAAATGTCTGTCTACAATTCTTCCTTTCAACCCCCGTCTAGGGCTCTAGGATTAAAGGACTAGATACTCCTTTTGTTGGATGCAATTTAAGAAATACTTTTGGATGCCCTTTCTTCTTTTGGAGTGTGGTTTTCTAACTGCCCCAGTCTCTAAAGGCAGTCTTCCACATCCCCCAACACAGAGGAAACTTGAAAGTAGAAAATGCCATTTCCTCGAAAAGAAAATGATGATCTACAGAGACAACAGACTACACACAGGTGGAAAGAAGCCCTTTGTTTAGGTATGGGGACAAAGAAGGGGGACTGTCAAGCAGAGAACTGTAATTGGCACACCAGAGAAAATTCTTCATTTCTTCCATTTCATGGAGAAAGCTGCTATAAACACACTCCTCCTTTTCATAAATTTAAGAATTTAAAACTATCTCATTAATATACGAACACATCAAATGCCTCTTTAGGAGCCAAGAACTCACTGGGGCATAAAACCAAGGAAGGGTATCAGTTCCAGACATTCACTGGCTATACTGGGCATGTGCAGTGGGCACAACTCCATGTCCAAAAGACAGGATTCCTACACAACAGAAGTACTCGGTCGGTACTCAAATTCCCCCTTAAACAAAAAGCTCAGGAGGCTTTTCCTAAAAATTAAGCCTGCAGAAAATATATGGCCTCTTAATATTTAAGTATGTTCATGAAACCAGTCCCTAATCTATTGGTTGGACATCATTACAAAAGCTGTCCAATTCTATGACTATAATGATTTCTTAGCCTCTTACAGCACTTTTATTTAAAAATTACACCAACTTAGACCCAATTTACTGGCAAAATATTAGATATGTACTAGTAAATACATTCAATCATTTATTCATCCATTCGACAAAACTCAATGAGTACACGCTACATGCCAAGAATTGTTCTCAGCACTAGGGAACTGTAGCAGCGACCTAAAAATCACAGTCCTTGCTCTCCTTCAAGGAACTTACATTCCAGTGAGGACGACAAGCAATAATTAAGTAAATAAATAAGTTCCCTGAGATAAAATCAGATAAAAGCTATGGAGAGTAACAAAGTGGGAGGTGGTCAAGAAAGGTCTCTCTGATGAGGCGAACTCTGAGCAGAGATCTGAAAGAAATGAGGAGCTAGCCTTAATATCTGGGGGAGGGATGCTCTGGTGCAGCAGATACAGGGGCTGGTAGGAACAGGTGTAGTGGTGTGTTCAAGAATCGCAAGGAAGCCTGCGGAGCAAGGAGCGAGCAAGAGGACAAACGGTACGGAACGATGGGGGGAAAGGTCACAGAGGCAAACTGTGATGGAAGGATCTGGACTATTCTGAGTGAGGTGGCAAAGCAGCGGAAGGTGCAGAGCAAAGAAGCCACATAAACAGACACACACTGGAAAGAAAAGCAGTGGTTGCTACGTAGACCCTGGTAAGGGGCAGGGGTGGAAGTCAGGACAGCAGGCAGGAGAAGGGGCAGTGGCCCGGGCTGGAAGAGCAGCAGTGCATGTGGGAGGGGACAGTCAGACTCCGGACGTGTTCTGAAGGTTGGACGCGGGCTGCATGAGAAGGAACACTCAAGGACACCTACGAGAGCACTAGCCTGAGCCACGAAAATAAAAATTTTATTTTTTTATTTTTTTAATTTTAAAAATGATTTTATTTGTCAGAGAGAGAGAAAAAGAGAGCACAAGCAGGGGGAGCAGCAGAGGGAGAAGCAGACTCCCCACTGAGCATGGAGCCCGATGTGGGGCTCCATCCCAGGACCCCGGGATCATGACCTGAGCCAAAAGCAGACGCTTAACCGACTGAGCCACCCAGGCACCCCGAAAATAAAAATTTCAGATAAAGACTTTCTTTTGGGGAAAATAGACTGAATTATTGCTTTAAAAAAATTATAACCAGATTATCTTTCACTACAACTTGTAAGTTCATCAAACCACTTCAAACATTTGATCCCATTTTTTTTTTAGATTTATTTATTTATTTTGAAAGAGTGAGAATGAGAGAGAGAGAGCGAGCACATGAGAGGGGGGAGGGTTAGAGGGAGAAGCAGACTCCCTTGCTGAGCAGGGAGCCCGATGCGGGACTCGATCCCGGGACTCCAGGATCATGACCTGAGCCGAAGGCAGTCGCTTAACCAACTGAGCCACCCAGGCGCCCCTGATCCCATCATTTTTTAAGCTGGGGGACGGGGGGATCTCTCTCTGATATAGTAATGGATTTCTTCTTTTGTTCATCATTCTTCTTCCCCTTCCTGTCCCCTAAATCCTCTGCTTCATAATTCTGTATAAGACATAGCTTTACAGAATGAAGCTCACAGATATTTCTACCTATTTTTTTAAAGATTTTATTTTTATTTATTTGACAGAGAGAGACACAGTGAGAGAGGGAACACAAGCAGGGGGAGAGGGAGAGGGAGAAGCAGGCTTCCCGCTGAGCAGGGAGCCCGATGCGGGGCTCGATCCCAGGACCCTGGGATCATGACCTGAGCCGAAGGCAGACACTTAACAACTGAGCCACCCAGGCGCCCCTCTACCTGTTTTCTATATGAATTTTCTGTGCAGACCAAGAGGTGAGGAGACCCGCGCAGTAAGTGTGAAATGAGCAAAGGTTAAGTGGTAGGAAACGGGAAATGAAATACTACTTTCACCCCATCTTTGGCAAAATCTCTGGAGAGGCCAAATCATGGCCTCTTCCCACATGATCTCCATTATAAAACTGTCATACTTAAATAAAAAAAAAAAACACAAAAGAAAAACCAATGTCACCAAAGTAAAGAACAGTAACACTAAAAATGGTCTTTGCAGTATAACTTGACCAAAAAACATGCCCTAAGAAAATTAGAGAAGAAAAACAAGTTTGTGTAATTAATAGTTACAAGTCCACGCATTCTGTTATTGAGGATTTTATTAATTTTATGAAAACTCATTTAGAGCCACTATCACCTCTACCCTGGCAACAAATTCCTATACACAGAACTAAGTCCCAAGTCTTTCTCCACTTTCTCAAGTCAGCACATTCTGTGTAACTTCCAACACTTCAGGCAGTCAGGAATGACTGTGCTTATCGACAGACTGCTTTTCTTGTATAAGTTATGATCATAGATTTAAGGTTAAGTCTAAAAGTAGAATTTGATCAAAAGCATATACAAAGGAAGGGGTGCCTGGATGGCTCAGTCAGTTAAATGTCAGGTTAAGGTTTTGGCTCAGGACATGATCTCAGGGTCCTGGGATCCAACCCTGAGTCCAGTCAGGCTCTGTACTCAGCAGGGAGTCTGCTTCTCCCTCTGCTCCTCCCCCCTGCTCACATGCTTTCGTTCTCAAATAAATAAAACCTTTAAAAAAAAAAGCATATAAAAGGAAAACATCTTCATTTATAAGTGTTTATATAAACTCTCCTATATGTTTATCACCTTCTCTATGGCGGGGACCTATAATAATTAGCACATGAAAGTAAACCATTATCTGGGAGCTGAACAACACTGTTTCATGCTCTTTTTAGAGAATATAGTTCAGTATCTAATTTTAATCATTCTGATAACTAGGGTACCATATGCTCTTATAATTCCCAACCGGAATTTTATAAAAATGAAAGAAGCCACTCATAAGCAACTATAAATATTTCAAAAATGTGACCTTCATGAGGGCAGGGGTTTTCTCTATTTTGTTCACGGCCGTATCTCTAGTACCTGCAAGATTCCTAACGTACAACAAACGCTCAGTGAATACTTACTGAATGTATACACACATACGTGAATGAGTGAATGAAAATGCCACAGTGTTTGGTACGTTGTCCAAAACAGCTGTCCACGTTAACTAAAATATTGATTATGCAAAATTGTGGTAAATTAATTATTCCATGTTAAGGATAAATATGTAATATTTAATAAAAAAATACTTACAGAAAGTACTAATGGTAGATAACTTTTTAAAAACAGGGTTTTGGGGCACCTGGGTGGCTCAGTTGGTTTAAGCGGCCGACTCTTGGTTTTGGCTCAAGTCATGATCTCATGGTCGTGAGACTGAGCCCCACATCGGGCTCCATGCTCAGCAGGGAGTCTACTTCAGGATTCTCTTTCCCTCTGCCCCTCCCCCCCCCTCAAATAATCTCAAAACATAGGGCTTTATAATGAGGACAGAAAGTAAAAAGAAGAGTGGTCCCTTCATAATTAAAGTATTGGGTACTCCAGATGTAGAAGGTAATACTTTTCCCTAATGAATCACCAATTTAAAACTCTAAAGAAGAAATTACATAATTTAGTTCCATGACACAGAACAAGACTTCATACCAGGAATATATGACCCAATAGTAACAGGAAAGTCTTGTCCTTCAAAAAATTCTGTCTTCCAAGAAATCAAAACCTTATGCAAAGTGATTTAATTATTTCTGTAAGATAGAAATTTTCAAATTCTGCTGTGGTAGAGGAGGTATTTAACAGATTAGGGAGATAACAGAGAAGCTAACTGGTTTCCCCAAGGTCACAAAGCAAGATAACAGGGGCACCAAAAGCAATGCAAAATTGCTATCCCCTAGTCTTCTCTATTTCTTGCTGAAACCACATTGATTCAATATAATTGGACAAGCAGATACGTCTCTGTTGGCAGAAGAGAGGAATAAACTTCATCATCTCTATTTTATACATCTGAAAACAGGCTCATGGAAGGTAGTCAGCTTGTACACAGTTATGCAAGGAGTGAAGGAGTGGAGCCAAAATATAAATCCAGGGCTCTATCTGCTACACTCGGCCCCTTCCCACCACATTCTACGACACCCATGAGGTGCTTACACTGCAATTTTCCTCTTCTCCGAAGTTCTCCCTTCACACCTCCCACCTTCACCCATCAGTGAGCCCCAGCTACTGGTGGGGATTATCTTACCCTTTGGGTATGTTGGGGAGAAAACAGGCTTACAGACCCTCGCCTGGCTTGTCTTCCCTTCCAATAGTCTTGATTCACTTAGCACAATCCAATGTCTTGATTCACTTAGCACAAGCCCAGTTCAACAGACATTTCCTGTGATGGCTAATTTTCTGTGTCAACTTGACTAGGACCATACTACCCAGATGTGTGGTCAAAGATTATTCTAGATGTGTCTGTGAAGTTAATTTTTAGATAAGATAAACATTTAAATCAGTAGACTGAGTAAAGCAAGTGACTCCCCATAACGTGGGTGGGCCCCATCCAGTCAGTTGAAGACATTAAGAAAAAGACTGACTTCCCCCAAAGAAGAGGGAATTCTGCCCGCAGACCTCTACCTTTGGACTCAACCTGAAATGCCTCCCGGGGTCTCCAGGTCTCCGGGCTGCAGAACTACCTTGCGGATTTTAGACTTGCCAGCTTCCATAATCATGAGAGTCAATTACTTAAAATAAATCAATCTGTGTGTGTGTGTATATATATTAGATATAGATATCGTTATCCTGTTGGATCTGTTTCTCTGGAAAACCCTGAGATACCTTGCCAAAGTTTCCCCTCACCACTCCACCCATGAAGGGTACCTACCCCAGTAGGTACCTACATTATACTACCCTGTAGTAGTAGGTATATTTATGTGACCATCTGAATCTTCCCTAATAGAGTGGAAAACCCATTCAGGACAGGAGTAGCATCGTGTGCCAGTTTGCATTTTACAGAGTGCTTTATACTTAGAAAATAATACGTGGGTGGAATGAATGCCCAGAGATGAGTCCAGAGGGCAGAGGAGGCTTCCCAAACAAAAGGCAAAAGGAAAAGGGAGATACCTCAGTGACTGGCAAAGACCCGAGGAAGCCGAAGCCCAGGGTGTTGAATACTGATCAGTCAGAGAAGTAAGGGTTTGTGGAAGAAGTAGAGGGCAATAAGGAGGATGCAGACTTGCAACGCTTCCAATGCCTTTGTATGTTTGTCTTTACCTGCCAGGTGATGGTAAGTCATCAAACATTTTTGATAAAAGAAGGAAATTATGAAAACAGCCTTTAAGAAGGATGCTTAGAGTTGGTGGGTACACCATATTTTTTTGAAGATTTATTTTTTATTTTAGAGAAAGAGAGAGAGAGTGTGTGTGCATGAGCAGGGGGAGGGGCAGAGGGAGAGAAAGAATCCTCAGGCGGACTCCCTGCTGAGCACAGACCCTGATGAGAGGCTCAGTCCCATGACCCTGAGATCATGACCTGAGCTGAAACCAAGAAGTCGGGGGGGGGGGGGGGGGGGGGGGGCGCCTGGGTGGGTCAGTCGTTAAGCGTCTGCCTTCGGCTCAGGTCATGATCCCAGGGTCACCGACTGAGCCACCCAGGTACCCCTGGTGTGCACACCACATTAACAGATGGATTGCAGAGACACAAGAGGCCAAATAATAATGGGAATGGTGGTCAGGCAGTACAGAGCCTGCTTTTCCATTTACTAACCAGTTCAATCCTCAAGGATCCTCCTGTTCATGAAAAAACTGATTCTTGGAAAGGACCAATAACTCACCTGAGGGCAGAGAGAAAGCAACAGAGCCGATTCAAATCCAAGCCTACTCGATTCAAAAGCCTATGCTCTTCCCCACTTCACTGTATTTCAGGCCGGAAGTAAGAAAACATATGGTAGGGGCAGCGTAGGCTGGAACAGATTTAAATGAGATATGTATAGATAGTAGGAAACATATGGATTCTGGGGCCGCGCTGTGTAGGTTCAAATCACAGCTCTGTCACTTACTCATATTGCGATGCTGGGTAAGTTATACAACCTCTCTGTGCCTTAGTTTCTGTCCTATTCTGTAAAATTAGAATAACAGTGCTAACTCTAAAAGCTGTAAGAACTAAATGACTTCACACATATAAAGAGTTTAGAATTGTGCCCTGCCACAAAGTAAGTACTCAATACATCTTAGCGGTCGTCATTATTGCTACTATTACGAAAGATCAATAATCCTATTGATCTGCAACTAAGTGCCAGAGTACTTGCTTTTATGTTTACGGATGTAGCCTAAGGGCCTCAAACATAGTAGGCATTCAATAAATATTTAATTAATGATGAATTCAATATAGGAAGTAAAAGGACAGCAAGGTCAAGTACCTAAAATTTTTCAGCCTTAAAAATGTGCTTTTGAGGGGCGCCAGGGTGGCTCAGTTGGTTAAGCGACTGCCTTCGGCTCAGGTCATGATCCTGGAGTCCCGGGATCGAGTCCCGCATCGGGCTCCCTGCTCAGCAGGGAGTCTGCTTCTGCCTCTGACCCTCTTCCCTCTCATGCTCTCTAGCTCTCATTCTCTCTCTCTCTCTCTCTCTCAAATAAATAAATAAAATCTTTTTTAAAAATGTGCTTTTTATTTTGCCGGTAGTAATAAAAATTTTGGAGAACTTTTGTTGGGTAAAACCTGTGTATACATACTCAGCAAAAGTGAGTACCAGCACAAAAGCCACATGCAAGAATTATCCACAGGACGTGTACTAGGATGCCCTTAATACACGTACTAGAAATGTAAACAGCAGCACAGTTCATAATAGCTCCAAACTGTAAACAATCCAATTGTCCTTCAACAGTAGGATGAGTAAAATGTAGTGTACACACTTCTGGTTATAAAATAAATAAGTCATGGGGATGTAACATACAGCATAGGAAACACAATCAATAATATTGTAATAACTTTGTATGGTGACAGACGGTAACTAGACTTATCATGGGGAACATTTCACAATGTATAAAAATATTAAAACCACTACGACGTACACCCGAAACTAACAGAATACTGTACATCGGTAACACTTCAATTTTTTTAAATACAGTATATTCCTGCTGAAATATTATGCAGCATTGAAAATGACCAATCTCTAACTACACACAATACAGATAACTCTCAAAAAATCTTGGTCAAAGAAGACACCAAAGAGCACATGCTATATTATCCCACCTTAAAAACAATCCAGGCAAAACCAACTTATGTTGTTAGAAGTTGGGATAGTGGTTACTCTCGGGGGACAGAGGTTGAGAGGGAAGGTGAAGGAGGATTCTGGGGTGCTGCTGTTTCAATTCTTGATCGAGGGACTGGTTACAGAGGTGTATTCATGTTGCACAGATTCACTGAGCTGTACACTTTGATTTCTGCACCTGTCTATATGTTCAACTTCAACAGTTTATCTACAAAATGACTATTGGTAAAGAAGGTGACAACATGACTCCAAGAGAAATGTCTAACCAGAGCTTGGAGGAATGGTCAGGCCCAGTGTAACAAATGATATAAGGAAGAAGCACCCAGGTGACTTCTAATCTTCAGTTTGTGACAGCAAAAGTATCACAGAGTCATTTAGAGAAAAATGGGGTATTTAGGAAACAATTTGAGGTCAAGAGAAAGTAAGAGGAGGAAAATAGTTCATCAGCCTCTATCTTCCTGGTTCCTAGGAGGATTGGTTGAGATAGAGTGAGCAAAGTGTCCTGTGTGGAGCTGATCGACAAAGGGTAGCGGTCATCATCACCCAAAGAGCCTGAAGCAAGAATGCAACACAAAGCAGAGGGGCTCACATGAATGCATGCTCCTGCAGGAAAGAGTAGTATTTTATGTATACTTCTGGTGACCTGTACACAGTAGATATTCAATATATGAATGAATGAATGAATGAATGAATGGAAGACTGTCCTGCCAGCAGGAAATCACTAAGATGAGGGTGATACCAAATGAAGACCCATCTGTCAGAAACTACTTCTAAAGGCTGAAGATGACTAAGGTCTACTGCAGATCATATATAAAGAGAAAAATATTTAGAAGCGCAGAGTTCTGGCAAATTGGGGACCAGAAGCTGAAAAGAAGTAGGTCCAAGACTGGATGAGGCAAAAGGCACCAAAAACCAAGGAGCAGGAGGATTTCAAGGAGTGGGCTCTTCCTGTTTAGTGCTGTCCGTGAGTGAAGAGAAGAAAAGGCCACTGGTTCAGAGGTGGGCGTGTCCTTTGGTAAAAGAGGTCAATGTGAGCAAAATTGATAATGTAATTTTTCAAGGACTCAAAAGGAACAGATAAACAAAAAATGACGGAGGCAGCAGGTAAATACATAGAAAAGCAGCCAAAAACCAGATATCCGAAGGTAAGAGAGATATTCAGTAGTAATTAGGACGTATAAAGGTGTATAAATAGACACAAGTATAAATATGTTGTGGTTAATATTTAAGACAGAGAAAAAAACATGGGTAAAACAGAAGGCAAGGAATCTAGGAGAAACAGATATGAAAGATACTTGAGGGGTGCCTGGGTGGCTCAGTCGGTTAAGCGGCTGCCTTCGGCTCCGGTCATGATCCCGGGGTCCTGGGATTGAGCCCCACATCAGGCTCCCTGCTCAGTGGGGAGTCTGCTTCTCCCTCTCCCTCTGCCTGCCTCTCTGCCTACTTGTGTTCTCTCTCTGTCAAATAAATAAAATCTTTAAAAAAAAAAGATATTTGAAAATTATGGGAAACTGGAGTAAGCCTGGGTAAAGCATTGAGAATCAAGAAAAAAGGCAAACAGCAAGACACCCAGTCCTTGGACTCAGCCGGAGGTGGGAGGCGGGCAACAGCTGTGGACTGTGTCAAGCACAGGATATGCGCATGCGGCACCACTCTGGAAGCAAATGCTCGGGCTGGCTCTGATCAGGCTGGTTTCATAAGGAGGAGTCAGATTGGATGATTTGTAATGTCCTTTACCATTACAAAATTCTGTGTTTCTTAAATGAAAACCATAAGAGGAGAATCTGTGCAATGCCCAAATGAGCCTCCTTCATCATATCAGCAAACACTAGTCTAGACAATTAAATATATATATTTCATTCCTCATGGTCAAAAAGCTAGATTGATTCTCTCTTCTATTTGAATGCTCTCTAACGCAATTATTTATATACTGAGTCAAGGGTAAGGAGGAGTAAAATGTTTTAGATTTGTTTTGTGTATGTGCTTTCAGGTAAAATGCAAGTATCACAGAGCAGTGGATAAGAATCTCTGTAATTCAATTCAACATTCTTCTCCTACAGATGTTTAAAGCTCTAAATGCATTTCTAATTGTAGTTGTAATTACACAATATTATAAATGAGCAAATAATCACATTAAATGAGAAAGGAAAAACGCCTACTTTGGGAGAATAATGGTTAAATAATCTGTGACACTCTTTTGAACATGAACCAGGTATAAAGAATACAATTTTCCTATCTCTGATACTTGCCAACTTCCTGTGGATAAAATATTTCCAAGCCTTTTTGAAAAAAATAAACGTGGAATTTTTTTGTGAAAGACTGTCAGAATATTAGCTCTCAGGATAACACATTCACTACTCATAACAAGAGGGAACGCATCACAAAATCATGGGGGGGGGGTGCATGAGCATAAAGCAACACAAAATCTCTATGTATAGTAAACAAAAATTTGTTTGGAAAATTAAGATAAATCCTATCAGGAATGGAGCCTTTTTATTAAAAAAAATTTTTAACTGAAATATATTGTGCTTTTCCATTGGTATTTGGAATCAAGGATTCAATGAACCAGTCTAGAAAAATACATATTTTTAAAAAACTGATCATGAAAAGAAACTTTAATGTTTTCACAACTTTAGACTTAATTGTCTGAAATGATCTTATTCCTGTTTCTCAGTTTACCTACTGTTTCATCTTTTACTTAAATGCAGTAGAAATCGACAAACCAGAGAAATCCATGAACAGAATTCTCAATTTTGAAAAATTCTCATTTTCTTAAATTAAAATTAAGCCTACAATGTCTAAGTCTGGGGAAATAGTGGCAAAGGTCTCCTTTAAGGTCCTAGAGTACTAATATAGTATAATTCAGGCCAGTTACTACTGCTTTTATTACGGATGCAAAGAACACTAAATTCTTGCACAGTATCGCCCCTATGATGTAAACTATACATTATATTATGTATAATCTATTATGCATTATCAAAGTTTAATCGAAAGGTTAAAATGTTACATTTCAAAGTAGAGGAAATACAAACTGACCAAAATTCCTGCAGAACCTTGGGTGCTCGTTCTGTATATGCCAGGGTCCCATGAAGGTACACATCGTTATTCTGCAAATGAGTCCACACCATCCATCCTCCAAATTCCTCAGCCTAAACCAGATGTTCCAGACTTTGCAACTCTTTCATTTCCTCCCAGTTCCTTGAAACCCACTCTGTTTCTAACATCCATATACTAACATAAAACACCAGCGACTGCTGAAGGAACATCAAGATAGAGCTGTGTTCCATTTAACCGAACTTAAATAAGTGTAAAAATCACCTGTGGCACTAAATGAAAAAAGATTCCGGAAGTCAGGAGCGGTGTACAGCAATCTGCATTTTCAAAGAATGCCAACGGACAATTCTGCTAAGGACCACATTTCAAGAGTCAATGGGCTCCCAATTTCTCCGTTTTGCTTTGTTTTTTAAAAAAATCATCATCACTTACCAAGAGTCTATCATCTCCTTAAATAATCTTTAACTGGAATCTGTTTATCTTCTTCAGACTACACTCTCTTCAAGTTACAAGTACTGCAAGATTAGCATCAGGTCAGCCTGGTCCCTCCTGCTGCAGCCAACCTGGCTTCAAGACCCTGAGCAGCTGCTCTGACCATGTGTGAAGCTGTGAGGCCAGGCCTCCCTTACCCTCTTTCCTCACACTCATCTGATAACCTCAGCACAGCGAGCAGGGCCAGCCTGGGCCCTCTGGATTAGATCTGCTCCGTCACATGGCAGAGGGTTGAGGATGGAGAACCTCCCCGGGAAATATGTATTTATGATAACAATACAGTTTCTGTTTAAATGAGTCTTTGCAATTCTGCCTTTGGGAAGTGCCCAAGAGAATATGGGACAAATTTGAAGTTATCTTCAACCACATTAAAATTTTTACCTTTTGAGATTAATTTTGTTTTCCCGAACTCATGAGTCAGTACCAACTTTGGATTCAATAGCGCTAAACAGTGATTTGGACTCTGCTAATCATGAATTATGTACTAAGCCCCTTGGTGGCACTGTAATGTCTCGACTTGGCTAGGCTGAACTGCATTTCCCAGAATGCGCCTCGCTGTGTGTTTCCAGGTGGGGTGGGCCAGGATTGATTCTTCCAGGTGACTGACAACCTACCCACACAGCTTCCTGAGGGATGCAGCAATTTGTCACTACCATCTAACAGATCTTTTTCATTTAAAAACAAACATTATTTGGATGCCTACTATGTACTGAACGCACTGATAGGCATTTTCTGAAGCTGTGCTAATATCATCTCCTGATTGACTATAAACACAGAAGGTGAGTTTTGGGGAGTTTACAGAGCCTGGCCAAGAAACAAATACTGGAGAGTCAGGTCTTCTGACTTCAGGTCTGTGCTGCTACACAAGTTGTTTTGTTTCTGAATGACATTTTATTCCCATTTTTTTTTTTTTACGATTAGACCAAATGCCAGTTCTTTGCTGATTCCATCAATCATTCCAAATATACAACATAGTCTGGCAGATACATAACCTGCCTTCAAATTTTTCCATCAGGATCCACAGTTGGTCATTTATTTTGAGGATCCAAATTACTTAACTTTTCCAGTTTTCCTTAGATCTACGGGTTTCTTGCTTTAGTTATCATCATAAATGTCTTGACTACCTCCTGCAAAACATCTGTCCTGGTCAAAAAACACGTGTTTCTAACATTGCTTTATCTCCGTGAGTTTCTATTAAAGTATCATGTGTCTCACTTGCTTTTAGTTCAACTTAGGTAAAATTTGCTGGGTTTTGCTCTGAATAACAGTAACACATTTTTATGCTGGCAAGAAACATTTTTATGCTGGCAAACCATCTACTCTCTCTCCCCAGCTGCAGGCTAAGATTGACGGGCTGACCTTGAAAGAGAGTTCGGCTGGGGTAAAATGAAACATGTTGCAACATGTCCCCCCACGAGGACTCTTGCCCCCCTTGCTTTCCCAAACCGCACCAGAAAAGAGGATCCTTATTTCTTAGTTGCACCTGGTAACTTGACACCGGCTGACACCTTTCTACCGTTTATTTCCAATGTCTCAATTTTCCACTCTTCTAAAGGGCTTAGTGTCATCTGAAAGCTTGGCATTTCGCTCTGTGCCCAGGGCTGCAGATGACTGATAAAAACATTAAATAAAACCCATCTTGGTTCCAATCTCTACATAATGCTATTTAAATGACTCCATTCAAAGAAGTGCCTGTTTTCCTCTACTCTTTGTTTCTTCTGTCTGAACTACTTCCTTCCCTTGGACAAAACTCATCTCTTCCAGTTCCAGTGTGTTTTAGCTATCGCAGGGCAAGGGAGGGGAAGATGGGCAAGGGTTTCTGGAAGTTTAAACAAATCCTATCCATGGGCTCTGCCATGTCTGCCTGCTTGGTTCACCTAAACCCATCCTTAGGAAGAGTCAGGCTCTGTCAATGGGCAGAGTGTGACAATGGGCAAAGTCCCCTTACTTCCTTGGTTCTGCTTCTTCATCTGTAAAATGAAGCAACTGGTCTCTGTAATGTGTGATGTTCTGAGCTTAGACATAAACTATGATTCTAGTAAAGCTTGACCTGCCTTGCTAGAAGGCGAACTATACTTTCTCAGATAGACCACGTTTGCTTATGATTTTGGTGACTTTTTTTTCTTTTGGCCAAAGAACATTTGGTACCTTTCTTCTGGATGGAACCATTTATGAATGAGGCAGATGCTGAAAGGAATAGGGAGAGGAAATCTGGAAAATCTGAGCTACATCTCCACAACAGAAAGTACAGGGCTATGTAATCTAGCACCCTGGAGTGATCTTCCACTGAAACAAAGTTTTCAAATAAGGGCTTAAGGGAAATGATCCTCCCATATCCAGCTACAGTCTCTGGTAGGTAGCCAAAGTGTTAAGACAGTTAGATGCCGAGTGACATTAAAACCGACTGGGCCAATGAAAAGTTATGGGTTGACCCAAGTACCGAGAAGTCCTTCAAGTTATATGGATAGTGGCCACAGTCTAAAGGCCTACAGGACCAGTCAGGTCACAGGAAGGAGTAAATGTTGTCCACTCTAACACTATGGGCCAGGCGGGAAGTGGGACAAACTGCAGAGCATATGCCTATACGTAAGGCATCCAAATTCAATTTTTTTAAAAAATTTCACTTTTTAAAAAATGTCCAGGTGAAACAAAACCTACTGGGAGACCAGAATCCACCCTTATGGCACCAGTTTACCACCTGTCACCTCACAGGAATGTTAGCTGTCTGGATTTCTTTTTTGACACTTCAGTAAAAATTAAACCCCCCTGTTACGCTGGAGAGTACAGGGACATATGGACAGATGTATTTCGCTGGCAATGTAACATAAAAGATTCAATTTATTTGATGGATGAAATCTCTACTTATTATTAATAAAACTTGTCAGAAAAACAATCCTTTATCAAAGGCTAATAATAGTGCCCATTCATAGGTTCTGGGGAGAACTGAAAAAGATAATCGTTGAAGATACTTAGCACAGCACCTCGCACATAAATGCTGGTCAGTGTCATTATTACTATTATTAAATTATATCAGTTGATGGAATGCAAACCACATTCTTGCACAGAACCCCAAAGAGGAGGTTTGGAAGTCTGGTATGGGGTCAGACAACAGCGCTACTGCCATAAGGCACAACAAAGGATTCTGTGCTTTCCAGATCCCTCTGCTGCTCAGGCACTGTGGGTCTCTGTGATGTTAAAAACATGACATCTGTGACTTTCTTCCCCCTTCCACACCCATTCAACCCCAACCTAAGGTCCCAGCCCTGAGAGTCCAGGAAAAAGGTAGAGCAAAGGATTCTAAAACCTTTACTCCCCGTTTCCCTCTGCTCCCAAGATTTTCAAAAGCCCATTTGAAACTAACACACCATTGGCAATCCCACCCATTATAATGATACCCCTACAAATCCTAAGAATCCTTCACAAGGAAGTGGATATCTTTAAAAAATTCATAAAGCATAGCTGGCATGCTTTGACATGACCAAACACCTCTTCCCATAGCTTCTGTTTGTTTTCCCATTTCCACCCCTCAGCTAAAGGTAAACACTGCTGTGTGGGATCTTCAGGTTCTACTCAGCTTTTGAAAAAAAAGAATACGCTAAAATTTGAGTCCATGCTCTATTCCAAATCTTTGATATTCCCTGGGTCGAATGTGGAATCTCTCAGTCTTCTGCAATGTAACTCTGATAAAGAACTATTTGGAATCAACGACTGAGTGAATGAACAAATGAATAAAATTATCTTTGGAAAGCAAGAAATACACAAAGACCGCTAATATTACCCTTGCTTAAGAAATTAAGTTATTTTCAAAATGGCTTACTAGGAACCCGTTATTTGTTTGCTTTTGGAAAAGTTCAGGATAGATCATCAAATACCGGTAAACACACCTTAACCATAGGATTACAAATGAGATAATTTTAACACTTTAAAAGCAAAGGCTTTTTGAGGTATACTACTTCACCTATTTTGGGGAAACTCTGCTTTACTCATGATTAAGACATACATAAGTATATCTTACTTTACAAACGGTAACAATCAGACGTCAGAGCTTCTTTTGAAATATGAATGACACCGATGTATTTCCTTTTGAAAATCTCATTTTTCGGGGCACCTGGGTGGCTCAGTCAGTTAAGTGTCTGCCTTCAGTTCAGGTCATCATCCCGTGGTCCTGGGGTTGAGCCCTGAGACTGCTTCTCCCTCTCCCTCTGCTCCTCCCCGCACCCCCCACCGCCACCCCCCACTGGTGTTCTCTCTAATAAATCTTAAAAAAAAAAAAAAAGAAATTTTCATTTTTCCATGCATCATAGGACACCTACAATGAATAATCATGTCAAGTGATATTACTAAAATATACTGAATTTTTATTACTGTTTTCTCTCCCTTAAAGGGAAAGAATAAAAAAACCACATAGATTATGTTTAAGGGTTAACTTCACTTCATCTGTCTATACTTTGTTGTTCTAATGGTAGTAGGTTGCCAAAATAGCTAACAACCTCCCTGCATGTCTTGCAAACTGTATCTTTTTCCTGGAGCAGAGGGGTTAGGGAGTGGGACAGGAAGCCGCCCCATGCATTGGGAAGACTCAAACAATCAAGAAGGGGGCTAAGGTGCACCCCTGATTTAATTAAGAAACATATAAACTTTGCAGAGTCATCTTCACAGTAAAATATGAAGAAAGCCTAGTTGAGGAATGAGATACGCTAATCAATCAGCTTCCCTAAAGGAAATCAAATTGATTTTATAACAGCTCCCAGACTGCGCAGGATTTTCCCGTGAGTCAGGTCCAGGAGCTGAAATGGTTACCAGGGCCATGTTTTTATTTTCATATTTGCATAGGTAGCGAAAATTTTATTTTCGTTCCACAGCAGGTTTTTTGTTTTGTTTTTTTCTTTTTCTCTTTGATCACGCCCATAACAGTAGACTCAGATCCACCCATAACTGAGAGCAAATCCTAAGGCAACATCAAAACAAGAAGAGAATGAACAGAGATGGAAGGAAGGAGGCTCTCCGGGCAGGACTGGCAACATAACTCAGAGTCTACTGAAAAACAAAAATGCAAGATCCGTGGTTCCAAAATTTAATTATTAAGAATCTCAAGAGGGCCACAGCAGAGCATGAAACCAAGCGCAGGGCCTTTCTGAGCTAGGGGCTGGGCAACTAACTGCCCAGGTCCCAGGCCCATGAAGCCAGACTGTGCAAGACACTTGCCAGGCTCTCAGGGTTTCTCCAGAACAGTGGGAAAGCCTTCCCCAGGAAACAAGCGGGGTCAGTAGTGTAAGCTTGCAGGGCAAACTCAAACAGCAATAAATCACATACATGGAAATGAAATAAAAACTGCTTGGAGACACAGCTCTTTGCAAAGAGGGGGACTGTGAAGATCTGTCCGATCTTACACTCCCTCTGGCTAGCAAAATGCCTGACACAGAATAGGTGCCCAATAATGGCTGAAATGCAAAATAATGCAAATGGCAACTAACATTTTCATCAACTAATCCTCTTTTGGGGAGCAGTTCTTCCCTTGGAGACTGCTCTGCTCTTCCTAGACATTGCCCTCTCCTCTCCTCAAACAATACATCACCCACTCAGAATAATGTTTAAGGTTAAATCCTAGTAGAGTAGCAAGGGCATCTTAAAATATCTAAAATATCTGGCAGAAACAACTCCGTTCTCAGCCATCAACAGAGAGAGAGAAAGAGAGAAAACAAGTTCCCATTCACCAGCTGGAGCGGGCCAGGAAGAAGAGCTGCCATTCTCAGCCAATTATATTATCTACGGGGGACTCATGCTGAATCTTAAGTCTGAGTTGAAGGGAGTCCCTATTTCCCAGCCCACGGGTAAACTTTAAATAGCCATTAAAATGACATTTCAAAACAATAAAAGAACTCAAAGAACCGGAGAAACAAAATAAATGGTGTTGTAAAAGGAAATGGAAACATTACCATAATTAGAGCTTTTAAAAGAGACACTTTAAACAGTGGTTGAACGCTGACTTGTTTACAGTTGCACTCAAGGCACATTGCATCGGTATTTACAAGAAAGGAGAGGGGAAGAAAGCTTTTGTTAGGGTCACTGGAACTACCTCCTGAAACCTAGTTAAAAACAAAACAGAAAACAACAACAACAAAAACCAAAACACCATTCTGGCCTTCAAAGGGATGTAAGGATTCATCTAATCTGGCTTTGCCATCAATATGCCATAGGCCCAAATATGTAACTGGAGGAAAAGAGCCGCCATCAGAGTCTACACACTTAATAACCTAACTCCCTTGTCACTCACCATCATGAAAAAATGCACTTACGCTCTTGATGAGACCTCAACGGTGCGGTTTTCAATGTGGGTGTTTATCCCAGTTAAGTGAAATGACACCCTGTCCAGTAAGTTCTTCCCAGACAGGAACGTCATTTAACATAGGACACTATACGGGCCCAAGCAGAGATGAAGTTCTTTTTAAGTCCTTCTGATAGTAACTGGCAGGTGCACCTCACAGGCTAGAATTCAGCCTCATTGTCCAGTACTTGAGAGAAGGTGGAAGACAGACAGAAGAACCCATGAGCCTAAAAAGGAGAGAGCCCCACGGAGGCCGAGAAGTGCAGAAAACACAGAGGAAGCACCCACTCCACAGAGGGAGCTTGGAACAGGGCCCACAGCCTTGGAGTGGCCGCCAGATGTACCAGATGTGCTAAGACGGTCCCTGGCAAGGGGAGCGACAGTGCTGGCTAGAGCGGGGGCTTTGCTTCTGCACAGCACTCGCCACTAGGAGGGCAGAGAGCCCCACCTGAACAGGCAGGCTACAGACCTGGCCTGGAAAAGAAGGAAAGGTTATCGGACTTCATTAGGACAAGCAGAAGCTCCTGGGCACCGAGCAAACGTACCATTCACCACGGAGTGATGCAAAGACAAACGTGTTTTGGTAAAAGGAAAACATCCAAGAATTAAAAATTTTAGAAACTGTGGCATACGGTCAGTAACTAACGCTTTGAAACCTAAATTCACCCTGAAAAAAATTAGTCTCTTCAAAGTGTTCTCTTTAGTACTGAAAAAACTTGGGGAGGAACTTCCTCACTGGAGGAAGACTTGGAAAAACCCCAACCCTTAACTAGAAGCAGTAACCTCGGCCAGCTTTCTGGCTTCCCCTTGCTATTATTAAGTATCCTTCTGTTTGACGGAGGATTTCTCCACCTCTCATCAACCATCTTTTTTCTTTCTGTGTCCAGAAAAATCTGAAAACCCTGTGTTTGTACTGAGCCCGTTGCTATGCAAATCATTAAAACACATTACAAAAATCTTTCCTTTGAGTCAGGAGGAGAACATAATGGAGAAAGAGGAATCGCTAGCAGGAGTCCCTTTGCTGAACAGAGAAGCTGGCAAAAAGGAACAGAAGAAGCAAAGCAACGTGGAAAAAATTATGGTGGTCCCATCCCTTGCATCATTTTAACCAGAGTGGGAAAACTGACATTTTCAAAGCCCCAAGGTAATGCGTCTTGCAGTTTGGAGTGGGGTTAACAAACCCTGGTCTTAATCTCTTTAATTCCTATGGTTTCATGACTCAACTCCCATTTCTCTACTAGTGTGTTCTTTGTATCAGCTTTTTCGCACTTCTGTAAGAATATCAAGAGATTTTTTTTTTCCTTCTGCGGGTACTCCTTTGTGTATTCTCCTTTTGATATCTTTTGTCTTCTTGTTCAATTATCACCTAAAGGTAGGGCCTCAATTGTCCATTTCTTCTCCAACTCAATCACAGTACATAGGCAGATTTCCTTCTCTTAGGAAGAGATTTGTTCTTCAAAAATCCTATCCAGGAGATGAGATGAAACACAGTATGTCAAAATGAATGTCAAAAAAAGCAGAGCTTCTCAGTTTTCTAATTTAAAAAATCTGGGCCTGATAATTGTCATAAAGTCAATCACTTTCTGAGATAGTTTACAATCAACATCATTCTCAAATTTTTGTTGTGCTGTTCCTAGTATTCTGTTAACCTGCAAGTTTTCAAGGGCGGGATTGTCTGGGGACAAGAGGTGAGATACACAACTTGTAAATATATCCTCCTTCCACCACTGCATGTGTCTTGATATATATGGGTTCACATACACCCACCCCCCAAAATAACTAGAGTACTCATTTGAAACTCTTTGTCCTTATTCAGTCAGAAAGAAGAAATGGCTGGGCCCTACTAATGCTATAGAACCTGTTTTATTCTCAAATAGAAGTAGCCAAACCATTGCAAACATGTGTTGGGTGAAAACAAGTTTGGTTGGCTCCAGACAAAGGCTTATTTTTTAAGCACAGATGGTTGAATGGCTGCCTCCTCCAACGGGCTGCCCACAATCAAAGACAGATTCCTATTTCTAATCTATGCAAATATCTTACTCTGCGGGGCATCACAAAGACTAAGTGTTTTGTGTCAGAGTGGCAGATCTCAGGTGCTCTCAGAGATGCCAAAGCACAGCTCCACCTGAAATGCCTGGTAACTGGGATAACAGCGAATGGCTGAAGCGTTAGTCACTAACCAGCTCCTAATGAATGTTGTCGGGGCCTTCTGTGAAACATTCCTCTGGAATCCTGCCCTACCACCACTGCTTCTTCCTTGGCTGCCCTGCCTGGAAGACGGTTTCAGTATTCATTTTGGACCCCGATGCTTCTAAAACCTCCCAAGAAGGCTCAGATTCCCAAAGGCTCCTAATGACCATTAGTAGCATTCTTCACCTTGAGTTCAGCTCATTTATTGGTCTCTAACACCAAACCCAGGAACCGTGAGCATTTTAAAATGGCATTCTGGCCAAACCAGGTCTCCTTTGTACTCTTATCTAGTCCATACGCCCACAACCCAGGGTACATCTCATGAATCACACCTGGGTCACTTCCCAAGTATATGCCATTCTCTCTCTCTCCTTTCTCCATCAATTTTCCTTTCTGTACTTAACAACACTTTTCTTTCTTATTTCCTCGTCTCCCCAGCTAGTCTTTCATTTGCTCTCTTTGGCACATTCCAGTTTTGGGGCTCCTTGGAGCAACAAAAATTTCTGCAACGCTGGGGAAAAAAAAAAAACCAAACAAACAAAAACCCACAACTCCTCATGCTAACCTAGCTCCTAACTTAAACGTCTTCTGCCATAAAGAGAGGGTTGTGCCTGGGCGCCTGGGTGGCTCAGTTGGTTGGGCAGCTGCCTTCGGCTCGGGTCATGATTCTGGAGTCCCGGGATCAAGTCCCGCATCGGGCTCCCCACTCGGCGGAGAGTCTGCTTCTCCCTCTGACCCTCCCCCACCATGCTCTCTCTCTCTCTCCCATTCTCTCTCTCAGATAAATAGAATCTTAAAAAAAAAAAAAAAGAGCGAGGGTTGTGCCTTACATCTATACAGTTTAGTTCCATGTTTAAGTCTAAAAACGTCCTTCAAGTTTTATTTTCTTTGTTAGTTTTTCTGATCAGAGGACAGTAACAGAGTTCACTTCAAAATCCTTGGTTGGAAAAGATTTCATTCACTCCTTACCAAAACATATGAAATGAACCATGCTAACTGAGCAAAAAAGAAATTCTAAAGAAAAAGGAAAGAATTCCTTCCTGATCTCCAGTCTCAATCCCTACCATAATTCTTACATCAGTTTTTGAGATTTAAACACTTTCTGTGTCAGCTTGTGAATGCAAATATTGACAGTCAAATAATCTGGCATGAAAGTCTACTTGCCTGGAAAATCTAAAATTGTAAAGAGCTTTAGAGGTTAACTAATTTGTTAGTCACTGAGTCTGGATGAATATCAGAACCACCTGAAGAATACTGTTTATTTTAAACAATATAGTCTCCTAATCCCCAGCCCCAGACATTCCGATTCAGGCTTCTGTTACAGCCCTAGAATCACATTTATAGTAAATGCTCTCTAGCAGGCCTTGGTCGGTCTGAGAACTACTGGTCTAGTCCAACACCCAACCCAATATGGTGGTCTCCATCTATCCACTCAGTACCACAGCACCATGAACCAGGGCACTCACCCTTTCAGAAGTCTGCTTGCTCCACGTTTTTACGGTTTTAATAATTAGAAACAGTGTTCCTGGGTTGAGTCGTATAACCCAAGTTTTTCAATTCCTTGCACTTCACTTATTATGGGCCCACATTTTGTGCTCCAGAGTTAACACAAAATCCCCTCCCCACAAGAGCCTTCAAATTTCCAGGGACAGTTACCGCACTCTTGCAAGTCCTCATTTTTCTAAAAGCTTAATCAACCTGTTTTAGCTTCACAAAGCACAACTGCTGAGTCCCTCACCAGTTACTTCCACTGCTCTTCCTCAACAATAGGCCTTACAGAGTATGTCCAGAGTAGCAACACTTTGTTTTTTCTTACAGACTGAACTTTGCCTAATAGGCATTAATTTACAGTCCATGTTTCATCCTTGTTACCCACTGCCTTGCATTTCACAGTCTGAGAGCTGCGAATCAGCAAGGGCTTAACCTGATGCTGTGTTCCTGACCCTGTGTAAAGTACTCAAGGAGGATTCAGAAGCCAGGGGAAACTGTCCCATTCTGAAGAGTTAGTGACTTCTTGCACAGAAAGGAACCTGCGTAAGTGAACAAACTTGAAAATGGTGCACAACATCCAGCCAAGGGCTTCAAATGAATGACACCTGGAAGACCGAACACGGGTTTTCTGGGATCAGGCTGTGAGCTATTTCATGGCCTCTGCTGACAGAAATACCACCTAGTTAACAACAGTTTTTGATTAAAAAAAAAAAAAAAAAAAAAGATGGAAACTATCACCGTAAAATGTATACAAAAATTTGAAGTGCGTCCTTGTTTTAAAAGTTTAAACTCTAAGAAACTACACATGCAAGAGTCAAGGACAACACTGCTCCTTCCTTCTTGATATGTCACTAGCATCGCTTGCCAGGTACTCTGAATGCCATCATCCACGTACAAAGTGAAAAACTGAGGGTTAATTTAATCCCCTTTATCACCAGAAAGAACGATTTGATGAGGAGATATGCCCCCTCTGCATAATTTAAGGGAAAACTCTTACCAATAAGGGAACTGTACTAACACCAATCAACACCAACTGTTTCATTCATGGAACTGCAGACTTAGCAGAACTTGAGAAACATACGCAAATCCCTCACTTTACAGATGAGCGAAAAGTACCATCTCAAAGATGGCAGGTGGTTTCTTCCAGGCAAAACAGCCAATGAGCAGGAGGGCAGGACCAATCCCAGGTCTCCTCTCTACCAATGGCTTCCTGTCCCTTCTTACATGACAGAGGACAAGTAAAACTCGCCCTCCAGACATTCTCCTCAACTCTGTTCCCATCTTTAGTTACCTTCTCAATCCTCAAATCCAAAGTCTGATGCTACATTTTGCTTGGGAGCATTTTAAGGGAAAGAGCAGACCAGACAAGTATGATGTGGTTAATTCTTTATTAAATTCTGGCACATCTATTTTATCCACAGTCTCCAACTGATACTTCTATGCTGCTGGACACTATATTCAACTGCCTCAGGATCACTGCTACCTTATTAGCATCATAGGGAACGACCGGGATTATGAGCACCATGGATTCAAACCACAATTCTAAAGCTGCAAAGCAACTGGTAAACAATCCCCAACTGCTCCAGCCTCTCCCCAAATACACACACCTACACGTACACACCCCTCAATCAACCTGCTCATTGACTTCACCTGAAGCCCCACAGTTAACACACCCTTATACGGAACACAGGGGAAAAAAAGCACCTACCTTGTGGCCTCTTGCTGAAGCCATGACACATTTGGCACATAGAACATGACTCCGAAGAAAAGCAGAGGCTCATTAGCAAATTTGTCCAGATGTTTCTTCAGAGGTTTCTCCAGCTCCACCCATCGTGCTTGCTGGCTCTTGCTGAGAAACCAAAGGCCAAAGTAGTGCGTCTAGATAAAAGGGTAAAATAGCATCAGTTTATGCTTATAAGGGGTACCCCACAACTGCACAGGAAACAAGACTCCAGCACCTTATGTCACGTTTGGTTCCTCAGCTCATACACGAGGATCCAGCTTTTACTTTCTAACTTTGGGACAAGCTCAAAGAAAGCACATGCAACACAATCTACTCTGAATACCTGATGCAGGATTCATACCCATGGTTACTGTTTGACCACATGGGTACTGATGCACCTATGTTTGGTAAAGGGGGGTGAGTGCAGGGTGGGGGCCCTGTTGGCTTTTTTCCTACGCTCCCAAGGCTGATCTTCCCGTGCCTTCTGAATGCCTCAGGATCTCACGCGGAACATGCTGGCAAAGGCAAACACAGTTCTTGCACCTGCTGCAAAGTAACTTATTAGTCAACTCCTAAGACAAAACCTTCTGCAAACTGAAGGCTTCCACATTGTAGACTATTTCCACACGCAGTAGCAGGGCTTCACAGAAAATTGATTAACTCATTTTGAGTTTTAATGAAGCACTTTGAAAAACATCGGCCTCCACCACGTCATTATACATGAACTACAGCAAATCTCTCCCGCACATCGAGCTCTGAGAATGGAAGGATGTCTTCACAGCTGCCACAGAAGCCCCTGGTGACTGTTCTTGGCAGATTATGGTGGGATTTGATAGATAAAAGTGAGATTTTCACCCTTAGACTTGGAGCCTCAACCAGTTTAGTTTTGAACAACGTGCTAAATGATTAAAACAGGTACTTTTATGCCTCCAATCCTGTCTTTACATTAATTCGTGCTAGGATTTCAGGATTAGCACAACAATCACCAAAAAATAGATCACTGCTTTTGAAATATTCTTTTATATTTCAATTAGAGCTTAGAACGGTTTACAGCACACCTGGAAATCTGCCTTCAAAAGAATGTTTTCATTGCGATGTCTAATTTCCAAAGGCATTCTTGTGCCGATGTTCCCACTGCAGCTGGCTGTCTCCTCAACAAGACCACGGATCAATCCCTGCCACAGCCCTACCAAAATCTGTAATGAAAGTTTTGACTCTGACTTCACTAGGAAACCAGACATGCATGTCCTTGCTTATAAAGCTACCGACGCACATACCCTATAGGATATTTTCAAATGCACGTGCCTTCAGATGAGAACAAGGATTTCACCAACTTTGCTCCATGATGTTCTAAGGGGCAAGTTCATAGGAGGAATCTATGCATTTCTCGAGCAACAGAATGCCAACAAAGCCAAGGTTCTATTTCCATCAGCTTGGACCAATTGCCTGAGTGAATTGTGACCCTATCATTCACTTTCCAGCTTCAGGGAGTCTGTTAGCTCTTCCACTGTGATGGGTGGTGTAGAGGAAATGAAATGTGGCTGAACAGAAAGAAAACAGGCTATGAAGTCCATTCATCTCCCAGCGTTTGCACTCACTGTCTTAATAACTCCATACAAGTTGCTGAGCCTCCAGAGTGTCAAAGCTTTCTCATCTGCTAGATGGGGAGGACGCTTACAGCCATCGCCCACAGGCTGTGAGAAGCATAAATGAGATCTTGTCTTAAACCGTGCGCATGGCACAGGTTAATAACTCCTTCAATAATGGATCTTTCTGTTGCTGCTACTGCCCTCATCAACACCATCACCATTGTAGCCATCGCCATTGGGGAATGAAAGCAGGTTTTCTGCTGGCACTCCCGGCATGTCCATGAACCACAGAATTAGAAAACAGAGGTTATCTGGAAATAAACGAGGAAAAAGCAGGCAAAAGGAGAAGCGGAAGGCCTATAAATAACATAAAAACCTAAAAGGGGCAAGAAAAAAAAAATAATCACAAAATAAGTGCCTCCCCTAAGTTTTCTTTAGAGGCTTACAGGTGTTTATGGGACCCAGGAACGTACCCCTGATGCTGTCCTAGGGGATCTATGATGTAGACTTAAGCTAATGTGAAAATGAGGTAATCAGGGTACTTAATTTATTAAACTGTCTGAAAAGGGTCCAAGGTAGTTCTGCATTCTGCTGAATTCCTGTATGGTGCACAGTGCTGTTTAAGGGTATGCCACTGCCTTTTGGGTGGCTAGGAGTGAGTTTGCATAGAATAAATGAGGTAATATATATAAACAGTAACATGCTATGTAATAGTTATTTTCATTGGAAAAGAGCCCTTTTATAAGCCTGAGTGGAGAAAGGGAGGACAAGCTTTGCAGTTGCTTAACAGGCCAAACCATGATTTATTAACTTTCACTAAAATAGTCCTGACATTTGGGGGTATAATTTTATGATCCATACTTCATTCAAATGACAACATCCACTCAAATGAGTAACATTCAAAATAGAACGGGTCCACATCAACTGCATAAACATTCTACAATCAATTTTGCCAAAAAAAAAAAAAAGTTTAAAAAATTTTTACTGCTTCTGTGCTTTGAAGGCTAGCATTTTATTTTATTTCTTTAAAACATTTTATTTATTTATTTGAGAGAGAGAGAGAGAACACAAGCAGAGGGAGAGGGAGAAGCAGGCTCTCCGCTGAGCTGGGAGCCCGATGCGGGGCTCGATCCCGGGACCCTGGGATCATGACCTGAGCCGAAGGCAGACGCTTAACCAACTGAGCCACTCAGGCGCCCCCAAAGGCTAGCATTTTAAATTTCCTTTTCTCATTCTCACCCACCGAATCATTAAATCAGATCTGATCTTTCCCCAAAAAGCACCCTGATAAAGAATATTCCATGGCACATGCACACACATTCATGCACACAGATACACACGTGCATATAATGAAAAGGTGGATGAGGTACAAGAAAAGTCAAAGTAATAGTCCTGAGCCAAAATTAACAGTACAGAGCTGTGAATAACGACATAAACCACTTCTACGGCAAAAACCTAATTCATGGCATAAGATTTTTTTGTTGCTACAATATGGTATTTTCCAGAGGACAGAGAATATTTGAGTGACCTACTATGCATTTATCCAATGAAATACATTACTACTCAAGAAATGGGGTGTCCAGTACAAGGGAGAATTGAGAGAGTTCCTCCCTAAATGGCCAGAATAACCTAATTTTAGAGATGCTGAATTCCGTTATCTCGTGGAAAAGAAAATCCATTTACAAGATCCCCATTCCCACACCGTTTTATGAAGCTATGCCCAAAGTAACTTTCTCCAACTACCCTCCTACCATCCCTGCCATTCTTCCTCTAGCTAAATCCCTACCCTGGAGTATTCAACAGAGGAGAAAGACCCTGTCTCAAAGTTCTCGGCCTGCTCTATTCAAGTTTCTGATGCAGCACAGGTTTATTCCACTGTGTCTATATGTGCATCCATCAACTTCCTGTGTATTAGTCAAGGGACCATTAATCCCATCAGGCCCAGCTGGGACCACACCAGGCTGGTTCATAACTGACTTGCCAACTTAAACTCCCGCTGAATCCTGAAAGCTGAGCTTCCCTGCTAACCACTGCCACATGGTTCAGGAGAGTGTGGTAGGGTGATTCCAAATAGAAACCACTCCCTTCCTGACCAAAAGGATCCATCATATCGCCCGAGTAAAGACCCCAGGCACTTTTATTTCTCTCTGAAGCTGCAAACCTAAGCCAGGTCTAGCTAATCCTCCATGATACCTCTGGGTGAGCTAGAAATCCCATTTAATTTCTCTGGTTTTCTTTGGAAAACAGGTCTGGTGCTTTGAGTTCTGCAATGAGCTCACCGCAATGAAGAAAAAAGACAGAAGAATCAGTTCCCAGGGAAAGGAACCACATCTCTGAATCAATGACTAAGAAGGTATGCACTACTAAGAAACAGTATAAAGAGAGAGACACTCACGTGACATTTTCATATGAGTGGTTCCCTGGTCTATTTGGTTTGGAGTTTTTCATTTTAACGGAGGAAGCAGAAATGCATGCATCCAGTCAAAAATATGCTAGTTTCTTCAGTGGTAGATTGGTGTGTGAATATTTTAGCACCAAAGTAAGATCCCTCTTCAGTACAAAGAAAAAGATTCTAGTGAAGGCCTTTAAAAATAGTTGGAGTTGTTGTCGTTTGTTCATTTACCTGGAGAGATGGTGGTATCCCCCACATGAGCTATTATTAATAGGGAAAGATTCTTTGAGGACTTTGTTTTTCCAGTTTTGCGACCAATGGCGCAGCTCTGATGCTATTTGCAAGGGTTACAGATGCAGCCTTGGCAATTACCAAGGATTAAATCCATGATCTTATCTCAAGCATTTTGAAGAGTTAATCATCCAGAAGCCTGAGTTTAAAATATCTTGCATTACGTTGTAATAGATTGCCTGTCATAGCTAGCATTTTGGTTGTAAATTAAGAAACAGAGAGTTGGTATGCCTCCACATAAAATAGACGGGAATTACACTTAAGCATTAAAACTTTCACTGAGGCATGGAAAACGCTTCAAAAAGCAGACTCTGAAACAGCACTTGATGCCATTTCATTCCAACGGCTTTGGAAAATAAACCACTTGACATGAGTTGGACGACCCTGGCGAACAACTTGTATGCAATCCACCTCTACTCTGGGCAGGTCTGGGATTTCTGTAACTGACCCATCTGTAATTAACAACTGCCCCAGCTTCATTTGCCTAGCCCATCTTTCATAAAAGTATCGGAAAAGTGACTGCAGAGTAACACAGGCCCAAGAAACAAACCTCATAGCCAAGGGAGTGGGGGAGGGGGGGAGAGAAAAATCACTCTTCTGAGGCTGTACGGCTCACTCAAATATCCAGAAAGACGAAGACTTACGAGTTAAGACAGGGGAAATTATTTCACCTACAATCTATCTAGAAAACAGACGCTAGTGCCAGTTTCCCTCACAGAACTGACAGCACGAGAACAAGGTCTCATGTTATAATCTTTACAAAGGCAAAAAGCAATACAAAATTCAAAGACCAGAGATCTCCCAGCAGTCTACTCTTCTGCTGACTCTTGATCAGTGTGATTTTAGCCCTGGGCAAATACAAACATATATGGATATGGTGAGGCTCAGGGTCTCAAATACAGCAAACTCCACTACTATCAGACAGGCCAGGAAATGAGGTATTCCATTTAACCGAAAACTCTCATCATCACACGTTATGTAACCAATGCCCACAAAATTAGCATAGTATCAAACCACAGAAATATCCTTAATGTAAGTTAGCTTAAGCTAGTTAAGATTCGGGGTCTTTACAAATTCTAGCCATTATGAAAACAGCAAAATGTGGGACATTTCTACTGTAGCCCATAGCTTGGGATAAATCACCTTTTAGTAAAAACGAAAATAGAAATTCACAAAAGCAAAAGGGGATAAATCTGAGGATCATCACCCACCCTGAAATGATCAGGGATTTTTTTTTTTAAGGCTCCTTTAAAAAACCAGGGCTTTTAGTCTAGCCGTAGAAGAGATCCAAGAGTTATCGAATTCACCATTCCCAAGAGTAGATTTCCTGATAAAGCAATGGTTCTCTGTCTTGAATAGAGTTTAGCCGTGAAGGTACCTTTGTGAAATTATTTATCCCTCCTCCATTTATTATTCTTTAGTTAAAAGTTGAGTCAGGAGTATCCCTAAAGGAAATAATTCTAGCGTATTTCTACATTTTATTGGATTCTTTATATTCCAATAAAGTTCTTAATAGTCCTTATTCCTATTAACATGGCCTCCTTGCCTTTCTTAGAAGAGTGCTGTTTAGCAGAAATATACATGTAAGCCCCGTATTTGATTTTACATTTTCTAACAGCTACATTAAAAAAGTACTGTGAAATGAAATTTTAATAAATTTTTTAAAAATATATTTAAAATAGTATGCTTTCAACATGTAACTAACATAAAAATGATTTTTAAGAGATATTTTAACTTTTTTCATACTAGATCTTTGGAATCTGATGTGTATTTTACAGTAACGGCGCAGCTCAGCTCAAACTAGCCACACTTCAAGTGTTCAGTGGCCACATGTGGCCAGTGGCTACCATATTGGACAATACCACCTTAATAACTGTTCAAGAAATTGAAAGATTCTGACTCAGTGTCTGATCACGGTTTCTAATAATTCGAGCCATCTAAAAATGAAACAAGCAGACTTAAAAAAAGGTAGGAGCCCACTCGTTGGAGGTGATGTGGCAGAGTCTAGAGAGCCCATGTGGTGTCTCACAGAGGAGACCACCGTATTGAGTGCTTCCCATGTGCCAAGCTCTGTAATACTGTGGCAACGTTGCAAAAATTAACTCTTTTAATCCTCCCAACAACTCATGGAGGTTACTACTATTACCATCTCCATTTACAGATGAGGAGACAGAGGCACAGAGCAGTTAAGTAACTATCCAAGATAATACGGGTAATAAGTGGGAGGAGTCAGGACTCAAAACTCAGGCAGCTTGGTCCACACTCACATTCATAGCCATAAACCCTGCTGCTTCTCCATGCATTTATTTTTTTGAATATGAGAATTAGTCATAAGACACACTGTTTTCACTATTTCTCTCGTAACCTAGGCCAGTGATTTTCAAACTGTACTGGAAGGTAGGAAGGGCACAAGGACACGGGGTTGCAGATATGCACCCCCTCTGTAAACACAACAGCTCCATTTTATACATGGGAGTTCCACCTAAGATCTCATTTGAAGCAAAGGAAAGGGTGACCACCATTAATCCAAACATGTTTTAACCATATTATCAGAATTCTAATTTTCTGAGCCTCTACATCTTAAGTCTTTTCCTTAATAAGAGTTCCTAGGGGCGCCTGGGTGGCTCAGTAGGTTAAGCAGGTTAAGCGTCTGCCTTCCACTCAGGTCATGATCCCAGGGTCCTGGGATAGAGCCCTGCACTGGGCTCCCTGCTCGGCGGGAAGTCTGCTTCTCCCTCTGCCTCTCCCACGGCTTGTGCTCTCTCTCTCTCAAATAAATAAATAAAATCTTAAAAAAAAAAAAAAGAACCTAGCCAGAAATTCATACATAATTTTTTTTCTGAACTTAAACCAATTAAAAAATTGTTTTTTTTCCCCTAAGGAATCCATTTTATTTCTTCTTGCCAGGACTATCGTTAAGTCCATCCAGCTAGCATCTCTGTCCCTCCTGTCACCCCAATCCTCATTCTCTATTTGGTACTTTTCCTAAAATGCAAGGTGTTCATGTCACGCTCCACCTTGAAATCCTCAGATGGCTTCCCCATCTCACCACAGCGCTTTATTCTCCAAACAGTTCAAAGAGGATTTAACATGAAGCTAAAATAATTGTGAAACACTGACTTCAACACCTTTAAAAAAAAAAATAGCACTTATGAGGGTGTTTCCCAAAGCATTTTACCACAGTTCCTTTTCTGCAGCTACACATGCACCCCTGGGAATCCTAACAGTGGAGTCAGGCCGCCTGGTTTGAGCCAGCCCCGGCATGGCCAGCAGGTCACCCTGTGCTGCAATGTCCCCATCAGCAACATGGAGACAGCCACAGAAGCCACCTCACGGAGTTAAGAGAATTCGATGAATTGATATGGAGAGGGTACTCGGCACAAGACGGGGTGCATTAAAAGGTGGCGGTTATTTTAATTATTTTTGTGACACATTTTAGAAACAGAATCCAGTTGAAACTCCCTAGCCAGACACAACCCCTTCGCTTTGTTTCTTGTTTGTCCTAGTCTCTAAACTCCAGGGTTTCAGGGACCAGGGACCCTCTCATATTCAGCTTCCCTCAGGCCTTGATTGCATATGCTGACACTATGAGCCTGGCCTGGGTCCTCTCAATGCCATTTGAAATGGCAGCATATCCGTACATTCAAAACCAGACATGGTTCTCAGAAAGTCTTGCCATATGGATCCGTGTCATTATACATTTGTCAAAATCCACAGAATGCACAACACCAAGAGTGAACCCTAATGTAAACTATGGATCCGGATAATGATGTGTTAACTTGGGTTCATCTGATTCTAACATATGTCCTACTCTGGTGTGGAGGAGGGTGTGGGGGTAGGGGAGCAGGAGGTATACAGGACTCTGTTTTCCACTCAATTTTGCTATAAAGCTAAAGTGCTTTAAGAAATCAATTTTTAGGGGCGCCTGGGTGGCTCAGTTGGTTAAGCAACTGCCTTCGGCTCAGGTCATGGTCCTGGAGTCCCGGGATCGAGTTCCGCATCGGGCTCCCCTGCTCGGCGGGGAGTCCGCTTCTCCCTCTGACCCTCCCCCCTCTCATGCTCTCTCTCTCTATCTCATTCTCTCTCTCAAGTAAATAAATAAAAATCTTTAAAAAAAAGGAGAAACTTTAAAAAAATCAATTTTTAAAATGATAAACTGGCAAAACACAAATGATAATTAATGTAGATCAAAAGTTAAATCAAAATTAATTTTCCTTTCCTAATATAAAGCTATTATAAAATCTAGGAAACATCTAGACTCCAGAATACTTCTAAGGGCAAAACCAAATAGCCACCATAATCTGGTTTCCAAGCCTTAATAAAGACTAAACATTTTGCTATATTTTAGACAGATTTTCACTTTCTCCTCTCAAGCTCCATCAGCTCTATTTGGAAAATGACCCGAATCCAAAGAAAGTCAAGTGAGTAGAGCAGACCCTAGGTTCATCCCCTCCTCCTCCTGCTTCTGGAACAATGCATTCCTCCTCGAGGTGTGTATGTGCAAATGAAGAACAAAGTAATAGATTGCTTGATCTCACCAGAGTAGCTATAGTATTACCTTCAATGCCATCTGTCACAGAACAAAAGCATACAATTAAAAAAAGAAAGTGATGTGCTCTAACGTGGATGCGCCCATTTAGAGCATGTCAAAATAAAGCCAGCGTTAAATGTCAACCCCATCTTAGCATTAGAAGATCAATCACACTGCAACCCACACTTGACAGTAGAATCTGGACATCACAGCTTTATCCTTTGTGACAACAGTCGTGGCCTAATCCGGGTTTGACCTCTGCCCTCTTGCTGAGAGAAACAATGGTCTGTTGAGAGTAATTATTAGCATACACGTCTCCTCCAGACCCGCCTCCCGTTGCACCTTAGACTCTAGCTCTACCTGGTGATGCACACCGATGCCTTCTTAGCCCCCAAGAATGGCACCTACCCTTCTGAGCCCCTGTATCTTCAAAAATCCAATTCCCCATGCCCCGGATGGCCTTGCTTTCTTTTCCACCTGAAGTCCTAGGCATCCTTCAAGTCCCCATTCAGAGAGTGAGGGCTCTGTTCATCTTTCACCGAGCATCCTCTCCCCCTCCCAGGGCCATGGTGGTCAGTGGTACAGACTGTGTACTGCACAACTCTAAGGGTAGCTTTCGCCTTTGGGGCCTGCCCCTGCACTACCCTGTAGGATGGATCGCATTCGATCTTCACTTCACTTAAATGCTGGATTCCCCTACTCACCTGTGCATAGCTTGAAGACAAAATTATACCCTATTTATCTTCATTCATCAAGTCCTAACACAGTAACTGGCACACTGCGGTTGCTCAAGATTTTCTTCAATCAAAAATTCTTAAGACACTAAAATTGGGACAATCATAAATTATTAGATGCAGCACTATGCATTTCCCATACCAAATCTCTTTTAATATTTACAACAGCCCCCATAAGACACGGAAGGTGAGTATCATTATTCTGCTTTTATAGGTGAAGAAACTGATACCCAGAGAAGGGCAGTAACTTTTCCAAGCACACCTAACTCATAAGCGACAAAACTATCACTTGAACCCAAGTCCAAGACGCGAAAGACTGAACTTATAACTGCTTCAGCGCATGATATAGTGCCTCCCGATGCACGCAAAGAATTGTTATCCTAATGCGAGTTACTGAGAATACTCAAAAGTGGCACGATCTATAACTAAACTTTTCACAAGAAATTTAGACCAGTCTTCTAATGGACCTATCTCCAGTCTTAAGGTTTCTCCTTTATGCCCATGCATATATTTAAATACGTATACCCAAATGGGCCACTGATAAGCAAAAAGGAACCAGCTATCAACCAACAAGATCAGAACACTTCCCATGTTTTTCCGCTGGGTCAGCTACCAAGCTGCATGTAGCTGTGGGACAGGAGAGTCTCCGTCACAGGAAAATACACTTCAGAGGAAGCCCCGATCACAGAAACCAAAGCATAAACCCGCAGACTGGCAGGAGACAGATGTGCTCAGGTGAAACAGCCCCCCCAGAGGACGGCAGTCGGCCTGTGGAGGACGCCAAGGGGAGAGGAAGACCTTCCTGGACCCCCCTTCCTGTGTGCATGTGGCGAGAAGGTGGATCATGAGGAAGGTGTGCAAGATGACGTCAAACACCATCACTTCCAGCAGGCACCACCGCTCACCCTACCACCCTGCCATAGCAGGCGACGTGGGCACAGGGCCTAGGACAACCATAGAGCTTTTCCGGGTCCTCAGATCCCAGGGGCTTGCAGTCCCTTCCACGCTGGTAACCACTCTATCTCTTACATCATCTTACCCACTGGCCTGCCTGCCCCGTGGCTCTCAGGACACACCTGCGAAGGGGTGGATCTCACGAAACCCTCTTCTCTTGAATGTCTGTAAGGCTGGAAAAAGCAGGGCTGCCCTAGGAGTCTCATTCTGAAGAGTGATAACCTGACCGCTTTCACGGTCAACCCTGGCTTTGCTTCAAGCCCAAAGAAGTCTCACAGACTGAGCCAAGAAAAGGAGGGTGAGTTAGAATCCTGAAAGGCACAAAACGCCCATTTTACAAGCGCCCACAAAAAGCCTCACTGGTCATGCTCCTTTTAAATACTTCTCCAATTCCCCCCCCTCTTTGAAGAGGAAAATATAGAAACAAACAAACAAAAACGAAAAGCAGCTGCATCCATCCCCTCTGTGCGTGTTTTCTCCTAGACCTGCAGCTGGAACGCCAGAATGCCAGCTACCCCACTCAATGGTTTCAAAGAGAAAATGACCTTAGACACCCCCCCCCCCCACCGGCGGAATGAAAGGAAAGCCGCCACCCCATGCAAGCTCTGGGCGGGGTCCTTGCTTGTCACGGCATCGCATCCGGGCAGGCCTCCTGATCCACTGAGGCTGCGAGATCAAGCCCAGGCCAAGGGCAGCAGGACCCTTCTACACAGGACGCTGGGGCTGGAAAGCCGGGCAGGTGCCAAAGGGCAGGTGGCCGGTCCCTTCGGCGAGTTCCAGCCTCAGACGCCCCGCCCACCCGCGCACTCCCGCTCTTACCTCCCGCAACTCCAGCCTCTGGGCCACGGCCTCCAGGCACTCCTGCCCGGTGCTCTCCACCGACAGCGTGCACTCGATCACATTGCTGTCCAGCAGGCGGATCCGCGTGACAAAGCAGTTCTTGCTCAGGACATTGTAGCGCCGCGTGCGGCGGAGCTTCAGGCCGAAAGGCATGGCGATGTGGCCCCCCGACGCCGCCTTCCCTTCCTGGCGCCCACGCCCCTGAGACGGCCTTAGCAGCTTCGTGACTGGGTGACGACACTACGGCACGTGCTCCTCCAGATGCCGAGAGAGGTGTCCATGCCCAGCGCAGCCCTCCGGAGGATCGCTGCAAACGGACAAGCAGCAAGGTCATCAGCTGCGAGGGAAGTTCGAGATAGTCCGCACGAGTTGAGCACACAGCCCCGGGACGGATGAACACCCAGCTTTGGGAACCAGCAAGCTCTGCGGCTCCCAAACGTCTTGGCAGAGCCCATGCTCTTTACCTTATCTTACCTTATTGGGGAGATCTGATAAAATCCACTGGACAGCTGAGGACACTGAGGGTCGGGGAGATGAAAAGAATGCACCCAAGGATGCACAGAGTAAATGGCAAAGCCAGAATCCCAACCGATGTCTGTTCAATGTTAACTTCACATGCTTTTCTCACTGTACCATCCTGTCCGCTCAAGAAAGCAGCAAGAGTGGAATCTGAGCACTGTTTAACTTCTAAATAGATTATCTCATTCCGATCTCATTAACAACCTGATGGGGTAGATTTTATGATCCCCCTTTTAGGGAAGAAAGAAGTGAGGCTCAAGGAATTCAGTGCTCGCTGATCCTGAACTTAGGATCTTATCTTGTTCCTCCCTCCCTCTTTGCAATACTGCCTCCTTCTTTTCATTAACAGGTGTCTTTATTTTTCTTTTAATATTTATTCTGTTATTTGCTTTATCTTCTTATTTACTTTATACATTTAGAATGGAGGATAGAAAAATGGAAGGAATGCACATTTTGTAGAGTCAGCAACATTCTGCATTTTAAAACGTTTCAAATACATGAATCCTTTTGTGCATTTAAAATCACAACTCTGTGCTTTTCTTCCCTAAATAGGTAAGACAGCTCGATGTGGAACCACCCCACCATCATTTTGTTTTACAAAACGCCTGATGCAAGTGTCTTGTCACCAAATTGCAGATACTTTAACTTACTAATTATGAGATGTACGGACACCCTGATGTCCCACCAAAGTTGACTGATAACATGATTGCCATGGAGAACACAAGAATAAAACAACAACAATAAAAGTGGCTTTACCGTTCCACCCTGAGCCAGTAACACTCCCACTGGGAGCTCATTAATTGTATCTACCAAAGAAGCCAGAAAGGTCCAGACAGCCTTTCTGTTCCACTTTCCCTTCTCCATTCAGCCTAAAAGACCATCTCTTGCTCCTATGATCGTTCTGTTACCTTGATTCCCTAACTCAAGCAGATTCAGCCTATCTTCACACCCTTCATCCACAGAATTACCTTTGAGCCCCTGGACACTTAGATGGGCAAATATGAATAACTACTTACAGAAATTCCTGAATTAATAAATAAAGTGACTTTAATATTTAGGAACTACTCCCTGTCAGTACCCCAGACCTCACCGAGGTTGTCAGGGCACAACCCTACAACACAGCAAAACATACTCCCCAGACTCCCTCGGCCCGTCTTTGATGCCTGCCCTCTGGCACATTCCTTAGCATGACAGGTATGTTTTATGATGGCTTAAAATACACATGCTAGAGACTGTGGCTTGGTAAGATCTATTAACGTTTCTAAATCACTCTGTGTTGGCAGAGTGTCATGTTTACCTCTAAGGTAGGCCAACCTGATGATCTGATATCTGCAGAAGAGACGATGTAGGGACCCACCCAAAAAAGCAAAAAAGAGAGAGCCCGAATTCAAACACAGACCCCTTAAGAGTTGACTACTCACACATTCATTCCCTCACTTGTTGAAGCACAGGGCAAGAAGACACCAAGATTTCACTCGTATATTAACCAGGGAGCCTCAAAGAAAAATATTTGCACTGTGGGCAGAAGCCACATTTCTAATCCTGGGCCAGGTACTTTATATTTGGGTGTGTCTCACCTTAAACACCTATGAAAGAATGTGGCTGGCTGGGTACACCTTTATCCCAGCCACTATTAAAAACAATCCCTGCTGTGTATTCTATAGGACGCCATGCATAATGCACAATTAGTGAAATAAAAAGTAAATGTACACACAGAGATGATTGCAATTTTTATAATAAATGAAAACACGCAAAGTAATGGGAAAGAATGTAAGTTCACTAAAAGGATGAACAGGGCTAGGTAGAGCTGATTAATTATATAGAACTCTCTATATTGTACACATTTCTTATTCTTTTTAAAGATTTTATTTATTTATTTGACAGAGAGAGACACAGCGAGAGAGGGAACACAAGCAGGGGGAGTGGGAGAGGGAGAAGCAGGCTCCCCACGGAGCAGGGAGCAGGACCCTGGGACCATGACCTGAGCCGAAGGCAGACGCTTAATGACTGAGCCACCCAGGTGCCCTGCCTTATGTTATTTTTGCAAATAAAGATTAGCATATTCTAAATATGTTAGCTATTAAAAATGGCATGTCAGAAGCAACGTCTGACAATCTGGCAATATATCTCCTAGAAAATACCAAACGATTTTAAAGAGTTTTAAAACAATTTAAATCTTCAATCTGTAAGAAACTTGCCAGGTAAGGTATCAAGAAAAAAGTTATAAGAAAACTGGTCTGAAAAGTCAATGTCATGAAACAAAAAAATTGAACGGGGGAGTGGGGGAGGAGGGTGGCTCTCGAGTAAAAGAGATTTAGGACTTCTAAAAACAAAATGCAATGTGTGAACGTTAATCAAATCCAGGTTTAAAAAAACAGCCATAAAAGACATGAGACAGGGAAATTTGAAATAGGGAATGGAAATTAGATATTAATGTATTACTGATAATTTTCTTCCGTTTTTGATAGCGGAATTGTGGTCGTCTAACAGAATGCTTCAGGAGATACCAATGGATACATCTAGGGGCAAAAATGTCATAATGTCTGTAATTTACTCACAAATGGCTAAAAAAACCCAATATGTACATATAAGAATTCAGAGTGGAACAAATATGACAAAACATTAAGAGTTGTTGAATCTAGATGGTGGGTGTACAGATATTCACTGCACTGTTCTTTCAGCTTTCCTGTATACCTAAAAATGTTCCTAGTCAAAAGATTAAAAAAAAAAAAAAAAAAAAAGGCAACCCTCAATGCCAGTACCAAACAGAGCCCTCACAGTTCGGTTGAAACGCAGCTGCCTCTTTCAATAGATTTCTCTGATCCCTCCCAGCAAAGTATTCTTTCTTTGTCTGAACTCCCACATCATTTCTGTGTATTTTAACATACCAATCAAACTCGTGTTCAAAGTATTAGCACATTTGACTCTAAACTCCTCCAGAGCCAGAGACCTATTTTCTCCATCTTTCACACCTACATCTTCCACCTAAATTAAAAGCTCCTGGTATTTACACCCAGAACTTGTGTAGTCATAGAGCTGTAACCCTGGGAAGGGCTTCCAGGAGCTCATTTAAGACACCCCTCACCTCTAGCATGGGCTCCACCTGAATGATTTCAAGTAGATAATCTATGTGACACTCATCTGTAACCATACGGTTTGAGAAGAGGACCTCTTAGTCCCTTTCTGTTTTACCATCTTAATAGTCTACGAATTATCTGCCATGTTTAGCTCTCAAAAGAATCCATAGCACATGTATCACGAGTCCATCTTTTAACTACTAAACAGGCACAGAGTTCTTCATTACACGGAACCCAGCACCCAGCACCCAGCACCCTCTGTATTTTAAGCCTAATTCCTCCTCTTTGTCCTTGCTAGCCAGAGGGAGCAAGGATTACGATACACCACCGGACAGTAGACTGGATGTGAAAACCTATTACAAGCAAGTCCTCTCTGTTAAACAGTCTGGCTCTTGGCACTCTAATTACTTCGCCCATGTGGTTCTCAGGGGCCTCCTCATATTTACTGTAGCACATGAACAACATTATAAAACCTAGAACTAAGTGCCATATTCTCCTGAAAAGGTCACATGTTTATGCTGCTTTAGATTTTCCTGATGAAACTGGGTTTTCAAGAGATCAAATTAGGGGGTCATCATTCTATTTACTGTAAGATTTGTTTGTTTTTTTAATGGAAAGTTCCCTTACAAATAAAGTCACTTAAAAGATAGAGTTTTATCTACTCTTCAGGAACATATCCAGTAAATAACACCAAGCTGCAAATGTTGCTGAGACCCATTCATGGAAGTTTAATGGAAGGGACTCTTTGTAGTTATTGTCAGTATAGACAGTAAAACCAACAGTGTTGACTCATGATTTTTTTTTCAAGGCCAACAGGAACATATTCTAACTTCAAAACATCATCTGCTGATCCTCCTTTTCAAAGATGTACCTTAGTGAGAAAAGGAGCATTGGATAAGAGTTAGACCCTAGCCCTTTAGGGATGAGAGTCGCTGGGAATAAGAAGCAAATGTGAAAAAAAATAAAATCGCAAGGAAAGTGCCACCAACTCTCTGACCTCCCCGGCAGCTCGCGGGGTCTGTGGGTCCATGAAGTAACTGACAAGTGCATGCTGAAGGCTGCCCAGAGAAAGGACACCCACGTGACAGAAGGCGGGACGTGCAATGGAGCAGGGAGGTCCTCTCCAAGGACCAAAATTTACTCAGGAAACAAACGGAACATGTGCAAACCTTCCTTCAAGAACCGGCCTGCGTGAACGCCAAGTGGCTTAACCTCTCCCAGCCTCAGTTTACTCATCTGTGAAGATAATACCCACCCCACCGGTTTGTGAGAAGTCAATGAGAAAATGCTTCTGTGGGTGTACACATGTCCCCTTCCCCCTTGCACAGGAAGCCAAGTTTGCTCAAAGGATAGCACAGCAGCTATGAAAAGAAGGGCTTGAGGGCGCCTGGGTGGCTCAGACGGTTAAGCGTCTGCCTTCTGCTCAGGTCATGATCCCAGGGTCCTGGGATCGAGTCCCGCATCGGGCTCCCTGCTCCTTGGGAGCCTGATTCTCCCTCTGCTTCTCTCTCTCTCTCCCTCCCTCTGTCTCTCATGAATAAATAAATAAAATCTTTAAAAAAAAAAAAAAAAAGGAAGGGCTTGAGTACCCTACCACCTACATTAAAAAAAAAAAAAGCAAACAACACAGGAGTTGAACACGAAGGTATGACAAGTCCACAGCGAAACTGACCAAGTATAAAACCTGAACCATGTACTCTCCTAGCACTCCACCTTGTAATCCCCCAAACACTGACACCTGGAGCAGAAAGGTGTCCATCATTAGAAGAAATGCTCCCATAAAGAGCCCATCCTAAGAGGGTAAGCAGGCTGTAGCCTTTTTCTTATCTTCATCAATAATGTGTATATTGTCTTGTTAAACAACTGTACTTTTTTTCCAGTGGAAATTGATTCCAAATTGCTGTTGGTCTTATAATCCACACGGCTGTGTCTCTAGAGCTGATATCAGTCTCCCGCACCCCAGAGAAACCCCTGGATGTGTCTTAGCTCCCCAAAGAGAATTTTGAAGGGAAGGATCTGTGTCAGATTCAGATTTGTGGTCTCCTTTGGACATGGCAGAAAGCTAACTAAATATTTGTCATCATGATGAAAGAAAGAATGAATCCCGAAATAGTTGTTTTTGAGGCCAAGCTAGGGCAGGGGCCTCCAGGTGACCTCAAGTGACACCTGAGGAATTTGGAGCCTGAGATAGGTCTGACTTTCGGGGCCGTAAGAGGCTAAACTGTGGAGAAGGAAAGGGATGAGAAGTCACTCAGCTCACTGGTGCTCTTTGGGGAAAAAAAATAAATTGAACCCAGATTTCTAAAAGAACATTCCCGCCACCCGAGTTTGCCTTTTCCAGCCCTTGATGTGTCTTAGACTGGGGGTGGTCTCAGAGACCAGAGAGATGCCACATCCCATGGAAGTTCTTTGCAAAAACTACAATGGAATTAGTCACGTGATAATCCAATGTGCCCATGATCGCCGAAAGCAATTTGTAGGGATATTTGCTCTGTAAACACTACACTTTAAAGGCCTTCAATAGAATAGGCTACAGTAGGAGAGAACATACAGAAAAGCTTCAAAGTCACTTCTAAAACTCATTCCTGACCAATCAGCTTCCTAAAAGATCTACTATGTAAGTTCCCATCTTTTAACTATCAGCTGTGGATTTACCTTCTTTCTCTCCCCCCACAAACATATCAACAAAACACCTGCCAAGTTGAAAACACAAAGCAAAGCCAGCTTTCTCATAATATAGAAAAAGTCAGTTGGCTGATCTAAAAAATTTTAAACATGATGGGTAAGAAGTGGAGAGACCTTTCAGAATACCAACCAAATACAGCTTAATCCTCTGTCCTGAATTACCTGCACCCTGAAGACTGTGCAGGTAATTCAGGACAGAGGATTAAGCTTTTTTCCTAAGGGTGAGTTCTGAAATCACGAACAGAAGCTAACTGCTGTTCAGCTGCATTCTGTATTTACTAACAGTCTCTGGAATTTTTCCAGCATTCCACATTATTACAACTCCCAAGCACACCTCACAGAACTATGTAACCCTGGTCTGGGTGTGAGAAAGGAAAAAATGATGCAATTAGTCCATCCTGTGTATAAACCTGCATGAGGCACAGCTCAGTTTTGAAAAGTACTATGTCATTTTTCTAAGGAGACTTTTAAAAAGGGTTAGGAGGGCATGGGGCAAAAAAGACTATGGAAAATGCCTTCTCTGATTCCCCCTTGAAGAGCTGAGAGGAACGCAGTTCTGTTCGGTGAAAAAAAAATCACACTGTCGGTTTCTTCTATAAATTTTAGTACTATAGAATACCCAAATTATAGCCATATATCGAATTATTTGAAGCCAAGTAAAATGTGGTGCAAGGTTTAAAGCACAAGCCCCTAACTGTTAGCTGCTAAATAACTAGAACAAAAGCAGAATGGTCACATTTTTAAATTCCTTCCTCTCCCTCCAGCTAACTCTCTTGCAAACATCCCGTGGTGGGAGGTAGAGAAATGTGTCTACATTTCTGTATTTGGAGCCGTATCTGAGGTTAGAACAACGATTCCTGCTCTAGGACCCACTACAGTGGTACCTGACCTCCATGAAAGGGGGCTACATGCCAACTACACGCACGCGGAATAGCGCCAGAAACCAGGAAATGGAGCCAAAAAGTCCTCGAAGCTATCAAATATCACAAAGTCCTTAATTCCAACAACATACACTGTGCTCAAGAAACAAACAAAAGAAAACCACCCTCACAGTTCATTTACTCTAACTTGATATACCTTCACATACCTTGCTTCTTAGCCTTTAGCAGATTTAAAAGAGATAAAGTACGTTGGCAGGGAATAAAATGGCAATGAGGGAGGTAAACTATAAAAATAATCACTCCACAGCATGGAAAACTGTGTTGAAAGCACCCTGTAGTAAATAGGGACGGCTGACTAACATCCAGCATACTTTGGTTAAGATGGCAGTAAACAAATATACTTGTAAACGGTCCCATGCATGGTGGTTAAAAATAACAACAACAACAAAAAAAATTGGTTGAGTAGTAAAGCTTCTGGAATCACTTTTTCCCCCAAGCAGTGGTTCTCTATTGATTATTCCTGCTCTAACACTCAAAGCAAACCAGTTCTATGAAGAATCAAAGGCTACATTTTCAACTGTATGTGGGAGGGGGTGGTAGGGAGGGAGCAAAGCCTGGGGACACAAGGAGTTTGAAAAAGCCCCCGAGTCATCATTGACAAAGATCATTTCCCCATTCCCTGCTTTGAGGATCACTGCCCTTAGGTCTCTAGAGAGACATGATCTTCCCACAGGAAGGATCTCAAAACAAGAAAGTGTTCATTTTTGACTTTACTCAAACTTTTAAGGCATTCAAAGTACATCTTGAATATTACAGATAAAATAATATCTTGTCGGGAATTTGCTTAAAAATAACAGGGTGGGGGTGGTGCACGCCAGGGTGCCGCAGTCGGTTAAGCATCGGACTCATGATTTCGGCTCAGGTCAAGATCTCAGGGTGGTGAGATCGAGCCCCATGTTGGGCTCTGGGCTGAGTGTGCTGCTTAAGATTCTCTTCCTCTGCCCTGCCGCCGCCCCCCCCCCCACCCCGTGCCCATGGTCTGTCTCTCTCTCAAAACAAACAAACAAACAGGGTAGGGGGGTTGTGTGGGGGTAGAGGTAAAGCGATATTGGCAGTTGTAGGTAGCAGACAGTCGGGATGTCAGGGCTTATACCATTCCCTACAGTTTTGTATGTACTTGAAATTTTCCATATTAAAAGTTAGGGGGTTTTGTTGTTGTTGTTGTTGTTTAATAAAGAAGTATTTCTTAAACGGCACTTAATAAAGTACTCTGGTAAAATAGAAAACAGTGCCCACTTTGCAGGGGTATGTCACAGAAAAAAGGGGTCAGAATTCTCCTCCAAGCAAACCCCTCTTGCCCTTCCAAAAAAGCTTGCATTTAACTACATCAAATTGACAGTAATCATTTTGCATTCCATTTTTAAAAGAAGGCAAGAAAAATTCCTTTTGTAGGTAAAGCTGACAAGTTGAATAAAATGCAAAGAACAATCAGGCAGAGGATAAGGGACTCTTCCTGTGCAACTTGCTTTTAATCAACTCTATCAGAACACCTGACTCTCACTTATTTCTCTGATGAGCTTTCTCTGTCTATTCATGCCAGGAATGCTTTGTCCTAAGAGACTCCACCCTTCTTTGAGAGACTGTAGAATCCGCAACTCTCCAAATCCAGTTCTTTTCGCCATCAGTGTCTACACCCAGGGTGATGTGCGTCCTAGAAGGTCACAGCTAATCATAGGAAGCAGAATGGGAGAGTCCTGCAAGTGTCACAACACTAAGAAGGCAATAATGAGCACCTCCATTTTTAAAGCAGATACAATGATGGAGGCCTTCTGCTAAGCATTGTCTCCAACGGCCCTATGAAATGGCTATTCCTAATGCCCCCATTTTGAGACTAGGGCACCAAGGCACGAGAGGTTAAGACCCTGCCCAAGATCACACAGTTACTAATGACACTGTCTTACCCTGTGCTCTTACTCAGTGCTAAAACCATGCTAAAAATGCCCAGAAAGGGGGTAGAAAACGACCTGGTGACATAAAAATAACCATGACAAGAGCAAACAACCACATTCTGTAAGGAAGGCTTCACCATGCCATCTGCAGTCTATCTTTGCTCACCCAGAGTGGACTCTCTTCAGATACGGCGGAAATGTATCCTGAGCCCTAGGAGGTTCTATGCAGAGGGCAAGGCAGCAGAATCAGGGTCCTGCCCCGGCACAGCATCCCATACCTCCGCCCCCAACCCGGTGCTTCTTACCTAGACAACTTCCCTTCTACGGTTCCAGTCTGTGCTGCAGACAGGGGTCATCCTGGCCCATCACATACGACCTCTTCAAAAACCAATTTGAAAAACACAATCACAAGAGCAACTGAAGAGGTTTTCCAGCCTGTTCATATGACTCACTCATCAAAACAAAAGAAACTCGCTGAAGGTAAACGTACCTCCAGCTTGCCTCACCCTCCTCCGGGATGTGCACCCCGAAGGGACAAAGCTGATCAAGAGAGGGACTCTCCGTGAGAGGCTGTTACCAGTGACCTCCCTTGTTAGCAAAGTTTTCCACACCTCCCTCTCCCGTTTCCTTCCTGCCCATGCCTGAGTTCCCTCAACTTCCCCCTCACATGGCCAGGGCTTTCAGATGGGAGGACTCACCCATGTCACTTCCTATCCAAACATCAGCAGCAGCCCCGCCTCTCTGCCAACTCTCTCTCCAAGTGGGTCGGTGCATGCAGCGCCCAGGTTCCCTGAGTACATCGCCCCGTTCCTTGGTTTCTCGAGCCCCACCAGTGAACCTCACCCGGATGTGGAGTGATTTCCCTGCATAAGCCACCTACAGGCTGTAGAATCATAGCTCCGAAGCTGCCACACTTGCTGCGTTTGTACTATGGGGTAGTAACAATGCCCACCAGCCAGAGCTGCTGGATTACACCCGTTAGTAATATATCAAGCACTGGCACGGTGCCTGGCACACGGTGAGCGCTGTTCGTCCGCAGTCACTGTCCTTATTGTTCCTGTCACTGAGTACTGCAGGCAGCCCAAGGAAACCCAGACTGCCAAGTGTCACAAGGGTAAGAACTGCTTTCCAACAAGCCAATGGTTATCGAATTTTTAAAAGTGAGGCGATGTCTCACAAGGCGATAAAACATGAATGCAAAACAAGCAACTACAGGTCTCACGGACTGGAAACCATGACAGGCTGCTCAGTGGGTTTCAGATACGGTGACCATTTCAGTGAGTCAGGAATACAAGCAAGCAGGGTCTAAAGTGTTACAATGCAATCACTTCTCCAGAGCCAAGAAGCTGAATCAGAGGGGAGAAAGAATGGAAACAGGTATGAACTAGTGTCAGCTGCTCAGAGTTGCATAATCCCAACTGACGTAACCAGATGTTAATTACTAATGGGAAAAAACAAAGCTTCTAAACAGAGATGGTCATGCTACAGGTTGGCATCTACATAATAGGTAGCCAACATGTGCACATGCACACACACGCACAGGAAGCCCGTCATAATCGTCCTGTCTTCTCTCTGTCCCCTGTCTCTCTCTCTCTCTCTCTCTCTCTCTCTCACACACACACACACACACACACACACACACACACACACACACACCCCCTCAAGTGGGTACTTGGAAAAACGTATGTCGTACTAAGCAGCTCTCAGGGACATTACAAAGAAAAGGCACCTGCTTCTAGCACAGTCACTTTGCTGTTATAAAAACAATTTGTTAGCATACGAACATTCCTGTTACCATTGGTGACCTCAAAACTGAAGATATGCTCAGCTGCGTGCATCAGTGTCGAGCAAACCTGGGCCTCTAGAGACAAGATGCTACCTGCAGGATGGCTCTCCCCCTGGGTGGGGGACATCCGCAGCCCTGGAGGGTGTAGGCACAGGAAAAAACAGGAGGGCAAATGTCAAGTGCTTCAGGTCTCAAGTTGGACTCTCAGCTCTTAAAAACTGAGAAACTTAAACATGTACGATTTCTAACAAATTCATATCTGATAAATACAGCAAACACTACACAGAGTAAACCTACTTCATGAGGCTCCCTTTGCTCTCCTGATTTATACCTACGTTTCAGAATGTTAAGGATTTCAAATCTCTCTGGAAATAAACCCTGTCTACGGAAAACTTTGTACATCAGCAAAAACATCCCTGGGAAAATAAATGCGTATCTATTCTTCAACTAGATTGTGTGAGGCCAGGAACCAACAATGCTTTCTACAGCTTTTAGAACCCCAAATCCCTCTGCGCTATAATTAACGCATACTCGAACTCAGCAATGCCACTTTGTGGAAATAAAAGCAATGAATCTTAAGGCTTATGTAGAAGGATGGTGCAGCAAACATCGTCTGTAGTAGGAGGTGGGGAACTAAAAACAACCTATCTATAGAGTTATGACCAAATTAACTCTGGCATAGCCACTTTAGGGTATTATGCAGTTATCAAAAATTAGTTAACTCTGAATCTATGAACTCAGAGCAACACCCATTAAAAATTCTATACCTACTGGCTGGTTGCAAAAGTTGCAGGGTAATACATAAGGCAAAAATCAAAGCAAAGCTAGTCATCGTGTATGTGTTCATGCTTACACAAGCTTGGAGAAAGGTGTGAAACATGTCCATCTTCAGAGGGATAAAAGGGGAAACAGAACATCTACTTTGTCTTTATTCAGTCTTTGGAGTATTAATGTTGTGTTAAACCAAAAAACCCATATGTTAAATACTGCCTCTCCTGGGGCGCCCAGGTGGCTCAGCAGATAAAGTGTCTGCCTTTGGCTCAGGTCCTGGTCTCAAGCCCTGAGTCCAGTGGAGTCCAGCTCCCTGCTCAGTGGGAAGTCTGCCTCTCCCTCTGCCCCTCCCTCCCCTTATGCATGCACATGCATGCTCTCCTTCTCTCTCTCTTTCAAATAAATAAATAAAATCTTTAAAAATAAAAATATAAATAAATAAATACTACCTCTCCTAAATGCTAGATATAAAAAAAATCAGGGAGAAGTCTTCCTTCAGGACTACTATTCTATCTGTCATCATTTACCACATGAGCTAGAATATCATCTGAGTGATTACCATGTGCCAGAATTGAGCTAGACGTTTACAGGCACTGTATCATCTGACCCTCACAATCCCAGTTTACAGACAAGGAAACTGGGACTACATAACCTGGCCAAAGTTCCAAAGCTCTGTCTTCACAATTAGATTATACATACAGTAAGATGCACCTTGACCATATATGCCCCCTTCACAAATAACAATATTTAGAACACAATCTCATTAACCACGTGGCTTTTAGCACATATAAATCATACCTTGATGAAGAACAAAAGCAAAATTAAAAAAAAAATCACTTGGGATCAAACATTCCTTTTCAAAATGAGAATTAAAGCCACTTAATTCCTGGGACTTCCATGAGTTTTCCTTCTTTTGAATTATTAGGCCTAGACAGGCTATTCTTCTTCTACTTTAAAATTTTTAATCATCTTTAATCTTTCTTGATTAAAAATTCATTATAAAAAATTGAAAATTATAGAAAACTATGAGGGAAAAACAAAAATCACCCAAAATGTCACCACTAAAACAGGATCAATTTCAAACTTTCGCATACTTTAATTCCATTCTTTTAATTAAGTATATTTTAAATTTGTTGACATAGTTTGGACTGTACTACATTGTCTGATATCTTTCAGTCTTTCTGATTACTACTTATTATTTTCCCTTATTATTGTTTCTGAAAAGCTTACTGAAAATAAGTTCAATAAGTAAAACTTACTGAAAGGTGTTCAAAAACAAGTTTAAACTGTTACATAATATTCCAAAGTTAAGATCAACATTTATTTATTGTTGAAATGTTGGGTTGGTTCTGATTTTTTTTGTGATTGTTTAAAATGACTTGCCTATACCTCTGATTCTTTCTTTAGGGTAGTTTTTTTTTTTAAGATTTTATTTATTTATTTGATAGAGAGCAGGAGCAGGGGGAGGGACAGAGGGAGAAGCAGACTCCCCACTGAGCAAGGAAGCCTGAAGCCAGGCTTGATCCCAGGACCCCTAACTCACAGGGCTGGATCCCAGGACCCTGTGGTCATGACCTGAGCCGAAGGCAGACTGACAGACTAGTAACCATCTGAGCCAACCAGGCACCCCTTTAGGGTAGATTCTTAAGGAAGAGAGTTAGTTATCAAGCCAAAAGCTGTATGTTTCTAGACGTCTCTTACTGCATACTCCCAAACTGATTCCCAAAGGTCAAATGCAGAAGCTATGATAAATTGCCACAATTTCCATTTCTTTACCTGCAAAATGATTGAAATAATATGTTTTCTCAAGTGCTTCAATGAAAAGCTGCATAACGGAGAACAGAAAGGAATCAAACTTGGGAGTCAAAAGCACCCAGATCAGGTAACAGCTTTTTTTTCTCTTACTGGGTTACCTTAAGCATGGCTCCTCAACAAGGCAGAAAAGCTTTCATAAAGGAAAATTTCAACCCAAAAAGGACAGATCAAAGTCCTAAGGTGAGAGCAGGTCTGGGCAGCAGAATGTCTCCCCAAATCCAGCCTGCAATAAATAGGATCCCTTCACTGATAGCTACAGCGCTATGTCCCAGTACCACAACTTCAGAAGCAGCTCTGAGGAGAGCTTTTAAGAAATACAACGTGGTGTCCTCCATCAAGTGGTAACTATGGAGATTACTTGGCCTGCACATCAAATGACTGTACTTCCTTATATTTATATATCATTTCCTCAAAAACTATTATTCACTCAGCACAGACTACTGATTGTGGGAAATCCCAAAGAACAAGTAAAAACACCCTCTCTGCCTACCAAGTTGTAGGAAATGCTAGGTAAGCATAAAAACAGCAGCAGCACATAGGCTGGGCAGCTGGCAAGAGAGGAGCCCAGACACAAGAAAGGAACGAGGAGTGGATGAAAATGCACACCAACCCCCTGGAGGCTGCTCTCTGGTTCGGGATAATCTACAAAAGGTAGAAGGGCAGATGGCAAAGGCAGAAAAAAGAAGAGCAGCCCGCGTGGAGAGATTCTGACTGAAGATTATGTCAAAGCTCATTTTATTCTATATAAATGCAGTATTTGAAGCAAGAGCAATGCGGGGGGGGGGGGGCACACAAATTCAGCACAAGGCAAGAATAAAAGTTATTCTACTCATCCTACTAGTACATTCTATTTCTTTACGTTGTTCCACTGAAGCCAACACTGGAGCATCGTCACTGGTCCTCAGGGGCGCCTGCTGCATGAAAGTCAGACTGGTAAACAAGGATTCTGATCTAGCAACTAAAACAGGCAAGTAGTAAAGAGTGAAGATGTCGTTCTACTACCTGTGCGTGGACCCTCTCAAGGGAGAATGAGCTAACTGGGGGGAAAAAAATGTAATGGTGGGGAATCCCTTCCATACTAAGTTAGAACTTTTAGAAACACAAAGCGGGGGCACTTGGGTGGCTCAGTCGGTTGAGTATCTGACTCTTGGTTTGGGTTCAGGTCGTGATCTCATGGGTTGTGAAATAAAGCCCTGTGTTGGGCCCCATGCTCAGCAGAGTCCGCCTGAGATTCTCTGTCTCTGCCCCTCCCCCCACTCACGTGCGCATGCGCTCTCACTCTCTCAAATAAATAAAATCTACATTAAAATAAAACACATTAAAGCAAAATTTTTCAGGGCGCCTGGGTGGCTCAGTCATGATCCCAGGCTCCTGGGATGGAACCCTGCGAGCAGGGAGCTGGCTTCTTCTCCCTCGGCCTCTGCCTCTCTTTCTCTGTCTCCCATGAAAATAAATAAAATCTTAAAAAAAAAAAAAAAAAGGCGGGGCACCTGGGTGGCTCAGTTGGTTAAGTGTCTGCCCTCGGCTCAGGTCATGATCCTGAGTCCTGGGGTCGAGTCCCCCCATTGGGCTCCCTGCTCAGTGGGGAGTCTGCTTCTCCCTCTGCCCTTCACCTTGCTCATCATGCTCTCACTCTCTCTCTAATAAATAAAATCTTAAAAAAAAGCAAAATTATTCAAAATGGCCATACTTTGATGGCTCAGTCCAGTAACAATCTTTCAACAACCATATTGCAATTTCTTCTTTGTAAAATATACTGATATCTCTACTGATAATTTTATCTATTTCCTCCTTGAAGTCTTTCATCCTGAAAAGGGAAACTGGGAACCATCCTCTCCAGAACACACTTTCATATATTTAACACTCTTATTACGACACTGCCTCAGATTCTCCAACATAAATATTCCTACCTTGCTTGTCTTCTCTTTTGAGGTACTAGTTCATTGCCCTGTAATCATCTCTGTGGTTCCCTAGTCACTCTAAATCCTTCTTGTTTTCTCTTCGTTGCAGACCTAAAATGAGGCAAGTTTATCTTTACAACCTAACTCATGGGGATGGGCTTATTTCAGAAAACACAGACAACACATGTTGGATTTGCCCATGAAATTTCCACTTGAACAAAAAGATCGCTCACTAGAGAAGACACCAAAAGAAAATCTAACCATGCTCTCATTTGTTTTTTTTGTTTTGTTTTTTAAAGATTTTATTTATTTATTTGACAGAGACACAGCGAGAGAGGGAACACAGGCAGGGGGAGTGGGAGAGGGAGAAGCAGGCTTTCCTGCTGAGCAGGGAGCCCAATGCGGGGCTCAATCCCAAGACCCTGGGATCATGACCTGAGCCGAAGGCATACGCTTAACCAACTGAGCCACCCAGGCGCCCCACCATGCTCTCATTTGTGTCAGATAATGAAGAATGTGACAAAGGAAAAAAAAAGTATGAAGTGGGTCTGGAGTACCTAGGCTTAATTCCTAGCTCCGTCTGGTTACTTGAATCCCATCAATAATTAGAAAGTTAAAGCTAGAAGTTGGGAGACAACAGGGTTTAAGTGACAAAACAAAGATGTTCCCCCCATTGAAAAATCACTTCAAATCATGGAGGGGAACACAACACAAATGATACAAGCCCCATGTCTGATGAAGCAAGGGGGGGTTTTAGAAACCCCACACCAAAAAAAAAAAAAAAATACAAATACAGAAGGAAAAAACCTGGGAGAGTAAGCTAGGTGGGGCTTCTGGAAGCTTAACTTTGAGAGGCACAAGGTACCAGGTGCCGGGGTTTGTTTTGTGAGGTGGGTATGTCCTTTTGTTTTTGTGAAGTGTGTAGGCTGTGAGTAGGGAAGGATTTGAAATTAGGGGAATTGTCTGAATGTCTTTATAAGGGCGTGTTACTCTTCCCAGTCCAGATGGCACAGGAAGTCAGAGGGCTCCAGGAGGAAAGAAAGAGGGGAGCAGGGTGAAATATTCTAAGACCGGCTCATGTGGAAAGTCGTGTAAGAGTTTCTCAAAGCAGTTGGAGGTGTGTGGGAAGATTGAGTCAGATGTTTCAAGAAAACCAAGCAAATGCAAAGGTGAAGCATTTACAAACTCAAGAAAAAACAAAAATGTGTCCAAGAAAGAAAGCCCAATCTAAACACCACACTTGGCTAAGCTGTAAACATGACTTGCATATTTATACTGAACAGAAAGCACTGAACTAAATCTAACCAGAGTATTAGTGCAACGATTCTGGAATGATGGTGGCAAGGAAGATGGGGTATAAATGAGCTAAGGTCCTTCCCTGCCGCTGCCATCACCATCATCCTGGCTAACACCATGGATCACTTCGCAGGTTTTATAGTTCTCATACTGAACCCTCGTAAGTGGGTCCTGTGTCTCTACCAGGAGTCTGCCACAAAACAAAAGATATCACGAAGCCTCCCAGACTGAGCAAAGAGGGATGTTTCTCTGGCAAGGAAAGTCTCCTTCGAATGTCCTGCAGTCAGCCTTTGGAATTCTTTCAGCAAGGACAGGAGAAGCATCCCACCCAACTTCAGGAAGTCTATGATAACTGCCAGAAGTAAGTCCTCATTAGACAAGAACAGATGAATAAAGAAGGGCCAGTGGACACGGAGCTGGGAGAAGTGGACCTGAAGAGAACTGACCTAGCCCTCCAACTCCTCCCCTCCACCACCCAAATAATACAGAAGGTTAATCTCAACGCAAGCACAGACAGCTTTTGTACTGAGCCTAAACCCATGAAGAGTGGGGCTGAAGACACCCAGCCTTTTTATATGTATGTGGTGATCCCCTGAGCACGGACATCCACAGACGCTGAACCATTAAAAGCGGTATTACTGAGAGGGTCGATGTTAGGGTCACCAAATGTTCATGACCAAAGCCATGCCCTAATTTTATCAGAAATTCAAAAATTTGGAATTTAAATTTAATTTAATTAAATCAAAATTTTCCTAGTATGTTTAAATTTTTTTTTTAATTTTCAGCTTTATTGGATGTAACTGCATATAAAATTCTAAGATATTTAAAGTGAATGCCATGATTTGAAATACATACTGTGAAAAGATTCATATAGTGTATATATGAATTATATACATATTTTATATATATATATACATAATGACTATTACTTCAATGACTATGGCTCTAGTGTTGGCTTCAAAGGAATTTAATTTAAATCCACGTATATTGTATATATTAATTCTATTTTGTGTTACATATTGTGAAAAGATTCTAGAATCGTCTCACTAATACTCTGGTTAGATTCAGTTCAGTGCTTTCTGTTCAGTATAAATACGCAAGTCATGTTTACAGCTTAGCCAATTGTGGTGTTTAGATTGGGTTTTCTTTCTTGAACACATTTTTGTATTAAAATCAAAATTCTGGATCTTGATTTTTTTTTTGTTTTTGAAATTATAGTTACCATTTCTGGAGCATCTCCTCCATACTAAACTCTGTACATTCTAGTACTCACATCCTCAACCCTGTGGTAGGCATTATACCCATTCTGCAGATGAGTCAACTGAAGCTTACAGAGTTTAACTCACCTAAGAAACATACTAGCTAGCGATGGAATTCACAGTCTCAGGCTACGTAGTCTCCCCTCTTCCATATCTGAAAGGAGGCTTTATTAGGACTTTTCTACAGAGTCTGGAGGGTTACAGGGAAGTCAATCTCTGCCGATGGAAATCTAACTTAGAGCTCAAGACCTACTGACAGTGTTGTATACAACTAGTTAACCACATTAGAAAAACAGACTCTTGGAGCACCTAGGGTTAGGACAATGGGAAGAAGTTGCTAGATAACCCCAGGGTCAGAAGAAAAAGCAAGAATTGAGATTAGAAGGAGTGGAGAGGGAGGCTCAAGTCCTCACCCACAGGAGCCCAGTGTTTGCTCTAGACATATGCCTGGCATTTCCCATATTGTTCCTCTCTTTCAAAGACAAAAACAACCTCCCATGGATCCTCACATTCCTCCCAAAGGTGAACGGAGGCCAATCTTGATATTGTAGTGTTAAAAAAAAATAAACCAAAATGTGAGAAAGGTCTTAGATATTTACATGACAAATTGGGACAGCCCAAGCTTTAACTTTGGCACTTCTCAGGAAATCTAGAAAAGCTGACCCACTGTCACCCAGAGGCAACAACCTTCTACCTATTTGTATTAGTTTGTACACTTCGGTCAAATTCTCCAAAGCATCTTTTCATTCTACCAACAGAATAATAAATACCAGATAAACATGGGAGGTGATGAATGTGTTGATTAACTAGATTGGGGGCGGGGTGTGTGTGTGTGTGTGTGTGTGTGTGTGTGTGTGAATCTTTTCACAATATATATGTATTGCAAATCACGGCATTCACTTTAAATACCTTACAATTTTATATGTACTTATACTCCAATAAAGCTGAAATTTTAAAAAAATTAAAAGAATACCAGGAAAAAAAAAGCTATGCTTTTTAAATAGAAAATATCATGGGTAAGTGCAGATGTGAACACAAACTGCACCACACATGCTCCTCGTGAGCCAATTCCAGTATGGAAACAAATTCAAGTAAAGTTACTGATTTGTGGATAGTTCACATTTGAGTAGAGAAAGGAAAAGAAAGGAAGGAGGCAGTGAACAGCTTACTGAAAGTCTCAAAAACTAGCCAGACATGAATTAAGGAAAGTGAATCAAAGATTCTTAAATCCAATTATAAGAGCAACAAGGGAAAAGAGCTTATCAACCTATGCCTTGCAAATAACGTATGAAAAGGTCTGAAAGCATCTTGTCGCAAGATAACATGCTCACAGTGACTTAAACTTAAGCCGGTGGGGTGGAGGGAGGCTCCGGAAGGGGAGGCAGATACTGTCAATAGGATCTTTAGGCCACAGAAACGGATGCATCTGAGAGAGGGTGGGGGGAAAGCATTACTGGATGGCTTCCCTGGTCTGCCGCACCTCCCATAATCCCGTCATGGTAACGAGCAAAGGGAATCGGAACAGAGCTGGGACCTAAAGTCCACACCCTAAAGCACTGTACCCACACAGCGCAAAGACCTTGCCCTTACAACAGGACTGCTAATGAAGGACACAAGTGGAAGAAAGAAAAAGCTCTGGACACACCATCTGGCATATAAGCCAACCTTTTAAACAGAAGAGCATTTCCACCCAAACTTGAATTTTGTACTGACCACAGGCAATCCACCTACTTAGGAGCCAAGAGAAGTAACTGAAAGTCAAATGTGTTTTCCCTTGTTAGATTAAGATTATATAAACGATGAGAGACTATGGACTCTGAGAAACAAATAGGGTTTTAGAGGGGAGGGGGGTGGGGGGATGGGTTAGCCTGGTGATGGGTATCAAGGAGGGCACGTACTGCATGGAGCACTGGGTGTTATATGAAAACGATGGATCGTGGATCACTACATCAAAAACTAATGATGTACTGTATGGTGACTGACATAACATAAAAAAATTTTTAAAAAAAGATCATATTTCAGGACAACGACCTAACCCACATTTTTAAAAGAAATTCATTACTGCAAATATTTATCAAGGACCTACTCCGTGCCAGGCACTAGGCTAGACAGTAGGGATAAAACTATTTTAGAAGAGACACAGCTGTGTTGTCCTCACAGAGCTCACCTACCATAAGACACCTTAACTGTCTTAAAACAACTGTCCGCACAGGCACACCAAGGAACTGAAATTAAGCAGGGCGGTATTATCGCTGAGCATATAAAAATCACTGATTAACGCACTGGCACAAGTCTTCTCTTTCTTCTTAGCAGTATCTGCCTTCCTTGAACTATCAAATACCAGAATATTAAGGAATACCACCAACTTGCACTCACTCAACCATTTCTTCCGAGCAATTAGCAGGTATCAGTGGAAATACAAAGCGGACAGCACGGTTCTTGTCTTCAGAAGCTCATAAACTAAGGAGCGTGAATTCCTGAGAATCGGAGGGCAAATGGCATTCTCTGGAAAGAGCTTTAACAGCTGTGTTTAAGAAAGTGTTTTGCAAAACTGACACAAAGTAATATTATTGCCTTTTTCTCCTTACAAATGTCCCCATAACAAGCACAGACCTCAGAACAGGCTCTTGACCTCTCTGCTATGTTGAAATGCATTTCATCCAAATGAGCTTTCTGCCCCTTCTCCAAATATGAAGTTCAGTCTACCCTCCCACCACGGCATTCAAAGGCATCAGAATCTTCCCCAGTCAACGCTGTGGCTAAGGCAGCTCCTAAAGATTAAATACAGTAGTATGAGGAAGGTCCTTTAAGATCTGCTCTTTGTCTACCTAAATAATGAGGAGGAAGAGGATGCTGACAGTGACGATGGTAATTAATAACTGCATCTTCAATGTACTGAGCATTTACTATGCGTCAAGCACTGTGATGATTACAAACCTACGTGAGAGGCATATTATTTACCCCCATTGTACAGATGAGGAAACTGAGGACTGAAGAGATCTGGCTCAAGAACACAATGCCAGGATGTGGCCGAGTCAAGCCCAAATGCTTCCCCATCGTACGTGGCCTCCCTCAGCCACCCTTTCCTCAAGGGCACCGAACACCTGCAGTGGTGGCGTCTCTAGCCTCCAGGCTGTTAAGTACTATTCCTTTCCAGTCTGCGTCCGGTTGACTCCTACTTGTCTTTCAGAACTCATTTGGAGTCACCTTGCCAGGAAACCCATCTGGACGCCCCCTTTAAAGTCTAATGCCTCCTGTCTGGATCGGCTCTGCCCTGGGCATGGACCCACTCTCTCCGCCAGCACTCTCCCATGACAGCCATTTGGTCATGAGCTGCTCAAGGCCATGGGCCATCTGATATCCGACTCTGCAGCTGCACAGCCCTAGTGAGAGCCCAGGCAGAGCACTTACACAAAGCAGGCAGCAAATCGGCGCTATCAGTTGGTTGAACAAATGAATGAGGGAAGAGAATGGAGGCTAAGGACTTATGCTAGGTCTCTGGAACCAGAAATCCCTGAGTTCAAGTCCTGACTCCATTTCTTACCGACCTGACCAAATTTACTCACCTTTCTAAGCCTTCTCATCTACAAAATGAAGGCTATCAAGTAGCACCTAGCACAAAAGGCTGTTCCAAGGGCTTCGATTTAGCAGCTTAGCTCAGTAAGTGGCACACACAGTATGTGCTCAATCAACGTTAGCTATGAGTAGTAAAGTATAGGACAAAAACCAGCCCTCTAATAATAATAACGAACTCTGCCTCAATAGGGCTTCTCTCTCCCCTCTAATCTCAAGGCTCTGAGCAAATATAGTCACTCTTCTCACAATGTGGTTGGGGGGAGCTTCAAAGGCTCATTTCCACAATGTGGTGGGGGGGGGGGGGCTTCAAAGGCTCATTTCCACAATGTGGTGGGGGGGGGGGGCTTCAAAGGCTCATTTCCACAACCAATCCAGGTCCCTTCCAGACCTAAATATTTAAAGATCATTTAGGTTGGGGCGCCTGGGTGGCTCAGTCAGTTGGGTGGGGGGCTCTTGGTTTTGGCTCAAGTCATGGTTTCGTAGTCCTGAGCGGGGAGTCTGGTTGTCCCTCTGCCCCTCCCCCTGCACAGCCTCTCTCTTTCAAATAAATAAAATCTTAAAAAATATAAAGATTTAGGCTTTTCCATAAAATTTTGAGGGGAAAACAATGTGTCACACAAAACCTTACACTTAACCTTTTCTCCCAAGACAAGCATTTCCTTGGGAACCGATAACCTAGCTCCGAATACAGCAGTTGCCCGTGTGACATTTACCTTTGACAGCAGTATCGGTAGCCGCATAGTGTGCATCACTAGGTCATAGTTTAAGATCCTCGTCATTTTATGCCATATTCACCAAAACATCCTTGGCTATACATTAGACAACAGAAGGGTTTCCCATTCTGTATATACACATGACAGCACCATGAAAGATGTCAGAATTCCCAGTTATATTTACGCTACTTTAAAAAAATATAATTCACTTCATACGGTGTAACTCCATATTCAGTGGCTTAGGAATGATTTGTTTTTAAAATTACATTTTCCTTAATAGGTTTTTAAAATCTACAGAGCTCATTATAATAATTATGTAGGACTAGGAATGGCCCAGAAAAACTCTAAAATCAACGCTCCCCTGACATGCTTTCATGGTGCCGCAATGTCATATTATTTCCCAGATAAAAGTGTAAGATAAGAGCTCTGCGGAGGGTACAGAGAACCCAGGCTGCTGGCATCTTCCAACTTTCACTCACTGGTCTTGGTAAAAGCCCAGCTGCCCCCCCCCTCCCCCAGGCATGTCATGAAAACTTCGGAACTTACAAAGTTGGTTTTGGAAAGAGACTATAGATTGAGGTGGGGACACAAGATGTTCCCCCCCAGGTTAGTTCATCTGTGTAACAGACCAGAGCAAACTTCCATTGTTTCCCTTTCATGTTTTTCTTTCATGTCTCTCCCTCCAAAAAAGGCTCATTTACTACACTAGCACCTTGTCTAAAAACAGAACATTAAGCGAGAACTTGACCTTTTCTACACAATTTTAATCTATTCAGAGGCACAGTGGGATCAGTGAGGAGGATACGAGCTCATTTGGCAGCCCACGCCAGACCCACTTTATATTCTTATGGGGTCACCTATACATGACCAGGAGCTGCTCAAACCTGAAATAGGGGCAGAGTGATTATCCCAGGAGGAGGATCTATTACAGAACTTAGTCTTGTTGGCATCTATTGGAGGAAACAACTTCTCAACTTTAGCAGTGCTCAACTTTAACATAGAGACAACAAGGTAAATGGTTGGGTCCTCCCTGCCAGTGTCCGCTCCCCCCCATCCCTAGTGCCTTCCTTCCCCTCGTTTCCCCCCTTCCCTCTTCCTCACCTTACATGGGATGTCAGTGGTCCTATGGGCCCTACTGATGGGCTAGCATCCCCCAGCATTACAGAGGTTGGAAATTCCTGCTAGCTTTAATGCTTTCTAGTCAAAACAGGAGCGAGCCCTGCATACACTTCTCTTTACCCACTGAGTTACCCAACTTCAACTGCATGCTCTGTTGTGTGTCATTGTTAGCTAACGTGAGGAAGTTAGAGCTGCTCTTTTTTTTTTCTGAAAGTGGAAAGAAAAGATGCTAGGAAACTGCCCATACAGCAGAAGTTCTTGCATGAGCGAGGCAGACTGAACCAAAGCTAACAAAATACACGGGAGTCTAAAGGAAGTGCAGCCTCTCGTGACATTTCTAACGCCAAGAGTCACCACTGCATTATTGAATGGAAGAGCGGGAACAGCGGAGGGGGCTCTGTTCCTTGACAAGATTCAAGGAAAAGAGGGAGGAGAGGATAACTTAGCAACGCTAACCCCAAGTCATCTTCACCACAAGTGGACTTAAGGGAAAGAGATGCCTGCAAGATGTGGAATTTCTCTGGTCCAACTCATGAAACTAAACCAGTCTTGGAGATGATTTCATAATTCTCTTTGGATCAAGTAGCAACTGTCTGAGACCTGGGACCAGCCGTTGTGGTGGGATGTATTCTCTCTTCTTAGCCTCATCCTGGAAATGGATGGGGACACATCCAGTTACTCCCTAAGGTGAAAAAAAAAAATCTGAAGACATTATAATAGTTAAGAGCTTGGGCTTGGAAGTAAGAGAGTCCTGAGCTTGGATACTAGGTTTGAGTTTTAACTAACTGTAAAATCTTGGGCAAAATACTTAACTTCTCTGAGCCTCAGTTTCTTCATCTGTCAGATGAAAATAAATGTCTTTGAATGACATGGATTTGAACTGCATGGGTCCACCTACATGTGGAGTTTTTACAATACGATACTGTAAATGTATTTTCTCTTAACATTTTCTTTTCTCTGGCTTCCTTCATTGTAAGAATACAGGCTATAATACATATAACCTAAAAACTATGTGTTAATAGGCTGCTGCTTATGTTATCACGAAGGCTTCTGGTCAACAGTAGGCTATTAATAGTTAAGTCTGGGGGCAGTCAAAAGTCGTACATGGATTTTCAACTGTGTGCGGGGGAGGAGGTCAACCACATTGCTCAGGGGTCAACTGTAAGAGTCACTACACATCACGGGGTTATTGGGAGGATTAAATGAGGTAATGCATATAAAGCAGTTACCAGAGTATCTGGCCACAGTGAAATACCTAATAAGTTATCTATTATTATAGCTATTACAATTAGAGGAAAGGTAAAAAAAAAAAAGTTAACTCAAAAAATAAAAAGATTTGAAAGGGGATACTAAGAACTAAAATTAATCTGATACCTTCTGAAAAACAAATTAAAGGTGAGGAATAAGAATTGAATAGTCAAAAAAATCTGCAGTGCCTTAAGAGTCCAAATAAGAAATAATGTGCCATTAATCTGCTTCAGGAAAAAGTGCCTTTGGACCAGACTGCAGTTGTCAAATTCAGATGGGGCAGGGGAAAAAAAGGCTTCTTGAAATAGTCACCATTTGCTATTTTAATATATTTTTTCACACCCACGGATAAGCAACACTTCATGTTTCTTTTCTAAACATAAAAATAAAACTCTCCTGGCATTCTTGGTCCTGAGCTTCTAATGTACTCAGTAACTTTCCGTTTTACTAGTGTGCTCACAGACTGAGAAAAGTACTTCGGGTCTTAACAAAAATATTGATGCTCTGAAGTATTTATTGCTTCTACATAACTAGATCCCAGGGTACGGATGAGAAAGGTATCCAAGAGGAAATGTGGAATAATAGCGGGCAAAGTGTTCTAGAGCAGAAGGTCAAACCACAGAACACACTTTATAACTGTAACAGGATAGGGCTGGAAACAGAGCAAGGCTCAACCCAACCCAGCCCAGCCCCTCCGGGCAAGGAATTCTAGCTCCAGTGAACACTGACCGTTTGCATGACCAACACCAACACGCAGGAACCCCTCGGGGAAAATGAGTTACTATTACCTGCCCAGCTTCCAAAACTTAAAATACATTAGCAAATCATTGGTTTTCTGTTTTGTTTTGTTTTTTTTAAGCAACACCTTTATTTTCAAATAAAACATTACAGATAAAAGCAGAACTGACTTCCTGGCACCTGTATATCCTCTGTGACCCCCCCTTCCCCAGTTCCAAGGCCTGGGACTTCCAACATGACCAGGAAACACTATTTGAAAAGACAAACTAAAGGAGAGCTGGAGAAAGATTAGTAAATCCTCAAGAAAAAAATTTATCTGGCACATGTAAATTTCCATCATTCAATTTTAACTTGATTTATTATTATACAGAATCGCTCTGTTAAGTCATAAGAATCCTATACAAAAATATGCCAATTTCCATGATCAAACTACAGAGGGAAAGGAATAGAATTCAACCATCCAATCAATCTAGCTCAGTCTAAATGCAAGAAAACAAAATTATAAAACATCACAAGAAAATACATTATAAATGTGAAAGTACGGAAGTCTTTCCTAAAATCTCTAACTCTGAAACCATATCAGATTTTGTTACATCATTTAAAAGTGCCATATGGCTAAAGACAACATAAAGCAGGTGACAAAATAACCACCTGGGAGAAAAGTCTTGCAACGTATGTAACACAAAAGTTAATATGAAAGAAATGTCAATAACCATTAAGAAACTAGAAAAACAGACCATTAATCGCTGAAAGAAACAGGGCTAAGAAGCATATGAAGACATTCAACCTCACTATCAGGAAAAGGTAAATTAAACATACAAAAGAGGTCATTTAAAAAAAAAATCTCTCAAGGGCGCCTGGGTGGCTCAGTTGGTTAAGCGACTGCCTTTGGCTCAGGTCATGATCCTGGAGTCCCCGGATCGAGTCCTGCATTGGGCTCCCTGCTCAGCAGGGAGTCTGCTTCTCCCTCTGACCCTCTTCCCTCTCGTGCTCTCTATTTCTCATTCTCTCTCAAATAAATAAAATCTTAAAAAAAAAAAATCTCTCAAGTTGCAAAAAAAAAAAAAAAACCTTGAGACTGATCATTTTCAGTGCTGATGATATAGAAGTGTTATTTATTGAAATATACACAGTAAGACTTTTTAAAGGGAAATCTGGCATCACCTGTAAAAATTTAGGTGTGCATGATCTTTAACCCAGTATTTCCACTTCTAGGAATCTGTCCACAAGATTCTACATGCATCTATTAAAAAAAAAATGTTCACTTCAGCATTCTTTATAATCGGGAAAACTAGATACACTAGAGTGCTGTAGGGAACGTGGTGCAAATGTTTAGAACTCAGACCAACACAAACTCACAAAACAGGGGACTGACCATGTATCTCTGAGCAGCAAAAAAACATGCATGGTATAGTTTTGCTTCTAATTTGTTTTAAAAACTTTCTTTACATTTCATATTACCTATGTATGTGCAAAGGAAAAGTTCTGGGAGGGCACACCCCAAACATTAGCTGCTGGCAGGGTGAAAAGGGAGAATATACAACTACATCAGGGGTGCCTAGGTGGCTCAGTCAGTTAAGCCACTGACTCTTGGTTTTGGCTCAGGTCCCGACCTCAGGGTGGTGAGAACGAGCCCTGAACCCTCAGCTCAGCGTGGAGTCTGCTTGAGATTCTCTCTCTCCCCCTCTCCCATCCCCTCTGCCCCTCCTCCCTCTGTTCTTGCGTGTGTGCGTTCTCTCTCTCCCAAATAAATAAATAAAATCTTCGGGAAAAAACACAAAAAGCTACATCAGCCATGCTGCTCCCAATTTAATTTCTCACACACACGGAAAAAAGAACTGATGGAGTAATTACATATGGGTGTTAGGATTCTAGGTGATTTTGATTTGCTGCTTTATAAAATTTTCTCTATTTCTTACACTTTCTATAATGATCATTATTGCTTTTATACTCAGAATAATATTAAGAGTTATGCTTCAAATGTTACAATGAAGTGCTTGAGGGGGAGCTTAAAAAAAAAAAACTTGAGAAAATAGTATTTATTGAATGTTATTGTTTGTGTCCCAAGAACAAGACCAAAAACACAGGGCAAAGCCAAGAGTTAAACCCCTCCTTGCTCTTTCCACTCTAACATTTTGATTCTTCCGACATGATAAAAACATGATACAGATTAATTATAATAAAAACATATAATTGAGTATGGGAGCTAAATGTTGCCCCATATCAATAAAAGCTAGAATAATTAGAGCAAGTTCCATGGAAAAAGGCAACAGTGAGTGGATCTTAAAGAATTCGGAGCAGGCAGGGCGCCTGGGTGGTTCAGATGGTTAAGCGTCTGCCTTCGGCTCAGGTCATGATCTCAGGGTCCTGGGATCGAGCCCCGCATCGGGCTCCCTGCTCAGCGGGAAGCCTGCTTCTCCCTCTCCCACTCCCCCTGCTTGTGTTCCCTCTCTTGCTCTCTCTCTGTCAAATAAGTAAATAAAATCTTAAAAAAAAAGAATTCGGAGCAGCGTAAGAGAGAAAAAGAGGATGTGAGCCCAGTTTCTCAAATTACCTTATTACTCATCTGTTCTCAGTCTGATAGCGCTTTACATTTGAAAATCGCCACTTTAAGCAGCCACCTTTTGAAAAAAGACTCAAATATGACAACGCGGTAATGACATGTCTATTGAAACATATTTAAATATGCACGTATTATATATTTAAATATGCATATTTTCAAATTCTCAAATTCCTAGCCCCAAGACTTCAAAGCCCATCCTCCACAAGGTACTCCTATACATTGCTGGTGGTGTAACTTCCATGGCAAGCAATTTAGCAATATCTATGAAAATTACAAATGCACAAGTCTTTGACTCAGCAATTCCACTTCTAGAAATTTATCCAAAGACTCACACGTGTGAAAAAATTCTTTGAAATCGCAAAATCTGGGAACAACATAAAAAGTCCATCACAGAAGACAGTGTAAATAATGGTGTGCCCAAAGAAGGGAAAAATGAATGAAGAGGTCCTTTATACACTGAAATGAATAGCTTCCAGGATGAGAGACAATTCTCATACACAACAGGGGTGGTGTAATGTGCTAGCTGTGTGTGAAAAGGAGGGCAGGAATATGTATGTATGTTTGTATGTATACAAACCATATTAAAACTACCAAAGACCATATTAAAAACTACAAACAGTTGACCTCTAAGAGGGGAACCTTAGACTAGAAAACAGGGTAGAATAAAGACTTTACCACATCACCTTTTGTATTTTTAAAGTTTTGCCTTATTTTTTTTCACTCATTCGAACAAAAATAAATATAACTTTGAGTTTAAATATAATACATTTCTCTCTGCCCTCTAAAGAAAACTTCAAAGCCAATACTCCATACAGTAAAATTAGCCCTTTATGTGAACTCAGAAAGTCTGCCAAAGTCCAAGGAACTGCAATTTTTTAAACGGCTGGCCTGTCAAACTCTCTGTAACGTTGTTATATTATTTCCAACTGAAGTCTAAATTTTCTAAACATGCCTATGAGGCCATTCCTAAAAAGAAAATACTCAGTTTTATTTGATGTCTCTGAACACAGAAACGCCCTTCACATGACAGGAAACTCAACTTCAAACGCCACTACAGTTCCTATGGGAACTCTTGCTCCCGGTGACACATCTGTACCAGGCACTTGAGGAGGGGAAAGGGCAAACAGTCCTACCTGTGTTTCTGCCGCAACTCACATGTGACAACTCTCTCATTCTAGGCAATGAGTAGTAATTCCAGTTTATGGCGTCCTGGCCTTATACTTAATTCTAAAACATCAGTGAGGATGTGCCCAAGAACAAGAGTTCTCTGCAGAACATTCTCCCAGATAAGTAACACACACCCACATGTGTTCATGTTGCTGACATATCTGTGGCAATTAGGAAAGATACCTGGAAAGTGATCTTAGCAGCCTGGATGGGACAAGAGATGGACTCAGGTCCCAGATCCCTAATCAGAAGGGTCCATACCCCGTTCCCTTCTGAGCCAAGTCTTCAATCTCCTCTACAACATCCCCAAGTCAATTCAAATTTCGTTTAAAACCCCTCCGCCCAACTTCCCAGATTCTTCCACAGGATGTGGCTTCACATTCCTGCATGTGCTCTACGAGACAGGCTTCCTATAATCAGTGCCACCCTTTGAGCAACACAAGGAAGTCACCAATACCCTCCTCTAGGGCTCATTAAACAACTCTTTTTTGGTTCCTGAGAGAAGTGGCTCTAAGACCACGGGATTACTGAATAAGGGGCGGAAATCTGTCTTGAGAAGAACAACCTTCTAGGTGTCAGAACCACCGAGGAGCAGACAGACAGAAATGTTCAATCCTCAGGTCGCATCAGATTTCAATGACATGAACCTTAGCTATATCCCAGAAGGGGATAAGGGTCTACACTTTGTTACAGCCCATGTATGGTCTTCAGAAGAAAGACTAAAAGAAACCTGAAGCCGGCAGAGGACTTCTCTGGAACTATGTCTGTGGGGCATGTGGTGCCTCAGGTCCCGGCATCAATAATAGGAGGAAAACACAGACTCGGTTCTGGAGGATGGTTGTGCACACTACAGGAGAGATTAAAAAAGATATCTGGAAGGTGGTAATTATTCATTACTGGGTTTTTTTTTTTTTTTAAAGGTTTTATTTATATGGAGAGAGAGAGAGCACGAACAGGGGGAGCAACAGAGGGAGAGGGAGAAGCAGGCTTCCCGCTGAGCAGGGAGCCCCACATGGGACTCGATCCCAGGACCTCAGGATCATGACCTGAGCCGAAGGCAGATGCTTAACCAGCGGAGCCACCCAGGCAATCCCTATTCATTACTGTTAAAACACACACCATGAAGGATTCACCATGCTCCATAGTAAGTTTGAGAAAACTAAATAAAGACAAAAACATATTCTGACCGATACGGTGTGCGGTTTGAAGTCAACACCAAAGCTCAAGGGAAAATACAGCAAATAGTGAAATTCATCCAGCAGAAATGGACAAAAATGTCAAATTCATCTCTTAATATTTTAATAATATTACAGTGCAACTATAATAATTTTATAGTCTCATAAGCCATATGAGAGCTGGCGAAACAGAAAACTTCATCAGCAAAAACACGGTAGGAATTCTATGCACAAGCAGCTATCAACTCTTTAAGAGGTGACCCTATGCCTGTCTTATACGTGTTGAATTCCTACCCAACCCCATACCTGGAACATAGTAAGAGCTCAATAAATAGCTGCTAAGGAAATGAATTGGGGTCACTACATAGGGTATGGAGAAAAACTAATAGAAATCCACTTTTCATGCTGTACACTCAATCGACTCCAAGAGCGATTATTTTGAAAATTTTTTATCGTGGTAGTTAAGAGTCTGGACTTTAAACACAGGTTCAATCCAGTTCTGTCCCTTACTAGCCCAGCAAATGATGTGCCCTGTATGTGGGGGTGGGGGTATGTGTATGATATGCATTTTTTAGGCCTATTTTCCCAGGTGCAAAATAGGCCTCATTTTCCTGAACTACAGCTCACAGAGTGGCAAGACTTCCACATGAAAAACAGATGCAAATAGTGCCCAACACGTCGTAAGCCTTGAAAAATGTCTGTAATATTAAACATTTCTATAATTTAAAAGCTAAGTTAAAATGATAGGCATTGTAATTTAAGCTTTGGAGGAAATATAGCATCTGTCAAGGAACTAAGAAGAAATTATCAAAAACAAAGGCACAGTGATTTGATCATGTAAAATAGTTCCCTAATAAAACACAGCATGATAACGTTAGACATAACAGTATTACAGAAAATATCTATGTGGAAAATATAAATGAAACCACACCATCATTCTCATTGCAATTATTTGCATGGATATAACCAGATTTCCTTCAAAGTTTTTTTTAACAGGACAGAAAAATGAAATGGGAAGTTGTTGAAAATTTGTCATTTAAAAACTAATCAGTATAGATTATTGATCAAAAACAGCAGCAGCTCTAATCTGACAAAAGCAAAGTATCTCAAAAGAAATTTCCAACCAAAAAGACAAAATCCAGTTAAGGGAGGGATTCTGAGCTTTAAATTCAAACTGCGAAAATCCCATCATTAGTTTATATTCGGAGAAACATGTCACTGAAAGCAAAATTTAAGTACAACTTCGTTAAAAATAAGTAACAGCAACAATAAAATAGCAAGCACTATTTGGTGTTTACTATGACAGACACTATCTTAAGTAATCTATTAAGAACGAATTCATTAAATCTTCCAAATCGTCTCTAATAACACAATAGAGGTAAGCTGAGCTAAGCGCATGTTGACTTTGCGGTTGGGGTGGGGAAAGACATTTTGGATCTGGCACCTTGGACACAGCTCAGTCATCAGAAGGCCTGGACCTTATTTAATCATAGCCATAAATTTATCAGCAGCTGCCTCTCTTCCATTCTTACCTCCAGTATGCAGGTGTGTATTTGCAGGACAAGATCAACTTTAAAAAAAAAAAATAGAGTTTAAGAAGCAGAAAATCAAAACCAGCACTCCAGTTTCACTTCAAATCTCAGGACTGTCCCATTTATGCAAAGCAAAGCAAAGCAAAGCACAACACCTGAACGTGCGGTCTTGCGAGCCCACTTTTGTAAGGTTGGCCTGGGAACAACCAGGTGGGGCAAGTAGGGAAAATCTTAGGACATATTTAGCTGCAGAAAGACCACAAATATCAAAATGATCAGGAGTCATCTTATTTTATCTGCACATAAAATATGTCTATCTGTTCAGCAACAAACACATCTGACTTCACCTACTCCAATAAGGTTTGCCTCATGTCTTTTTACTCCTTTAATTTAGCTCACAGGTGAGTCTCTGAGCTTTCAGAGTAAGGACATGTTTCCTCAGACTCTAACCCTTTCGATGGCTTTCTCGTTATTGAGACATGTGAGAAATAGCTGGGAAACTGGTACCTTCCCCAAACCGCAGGATCAGCAGACGGCCAAGAGATGCTACCAGGGATGGCACGATTTCCTAGTTCCTCCCACGCATATGGAACCTGGGAAACTCAACCCGAGACTAAAGAAAAGGCTTTCAACTTACACTGAAAATGTAAAGCAATTGCCACTGTCTCCCCCCGATCCCCACTTTGACACTGCACTCAAGGAGTCAGAAAGATGAAGAGGTGACCTCCATCACTCACCACGTCACCAGACAGGGAACCTTGTCACTGCTGCATCCAAGCACCTAGCCCGGCCCTTGGCAATGGGTGGCTGCCCTGAACACACCATTATTGAGAACCAGCTACTCATCAGGTGCTTCTGATGCATTATTCTTCCCTAATCTTTATAGCAAAGTGCTGTGTTCTCAATGCACCAAAACTGCCTCCTGCCCTCCATCACCTTCCCACAGAAGTCTCATTCAACTTGAGGCAAGCAAACAAAGGGCAGACATCACGGAAACAGGACTTCCAGGACCAGAAAGTCCACAGACTGATATCCCAGCCCCAACCGGTTGTCCATGTAAAGGGTAGAACACCCATCAGCCATGGACTAGTACTCAGACACTTGCACTAAATGACGTATTTCCAAGGTACCACCCTGCCTTGGTGAGTGGGAAACTACGGTGAAGGAGGCATGGCCCCAGCCGAGGTCAAAATCAATCAAGGATAGACCAACAGGTAAACAGGTAAAGCATAACCCAGGATAAGGCACAGGTCTGCAATTTGGGAAATCTTTCTGCAGGAAGCAAGGTATATACTGAATCTGAAGGACAGTGGGATTACCTAGGATTAGGAAAAAAGTGGCTATGGTAGGGTAAGGGAAAGGTTTTGGTGATTATGGCATATAGAGGGTGAAGGAGAATGAGGATCTTAGGTTGACTCAAGTACTCTGTTTAACTCGATAGGAGGTGACACCACCACCAAAGTGAGAAACAGAGAAAGGAACAAGTTTGAGGAGAAAGCCAATTAATTGTTTGTACCATTCTGAGTTTAAGATATTTGCAAGTCAATCTACATGGCTAATCCAGTAGGCAGTTGGAACGTGCGGGCCCCAAAGAGAGAGGGGTATGAGTGACAGAGGAGCTTAAACGAGTAGTCTTGGAGATGGCTGTGACAATAGATGCCGGATCACACCTACATTCAACAGGTGATCAGGGGAGGAGAACCCTCAAAGGACAGTGACAGAAAATACCCAGGGTAGGAGAGGAACGTCAAGGGGGCCCAAGAAAGTAATGCTTCAAAGAGGGGGCTAAGGTCAAAGTCAAATTCCAAAGGAAAGTCAAATAAGAAACAGGCTGAGAAATATACACTGCAGCCATTACGCTATGTCTGGCCCCTTGGCAAACGCAGTGCCCAGGGAGAGATGGCGCCACCAGCCAAATACACGGAGCCCAAGCCTGAAAGAGGCAGCCAGCTCTCAGAACTGTCGCAAAAACCTGAGCTACAAAGGAAAGAGGCCAGTCTTTTTGGTTTTTTTTTTTTTGTTTAATTTAAGGAGTTTATAATAAGCAAGAACTATAACACAGACCAAACTGTTAGTCCAGAACAGATTTACAATGAGTTCTCAGAGGTAAATACAAGCCAGAGAGACACTGGCCATGTCAGCCATGCATCCTTAGATCAGAGACAACAGACAGACTACCAGGAAGAAAAGGAAACAAAGAACACTAGAGCAGTCTCTAAGAAAGAAAACTAGGACCCTGATAATGAGCTTGGAATCATGAATATATAAAGCACGAAATTCTCAGCAGAGCTTTTTTTTTTTTAACATAAAGGCTATTTCTAATGTTTCTAGAATGTTCTTAAGGGGGAAAGAGCACCAAAAAGTTCACTTGGACATAATAAATGGAAAACCTGAAACTACATCTTCACGGTGGTGCGTTCTATCAGGTGCGCACCCCGCGTTAACTAGGAAAGAGGTGGCTGACTCCTCGGAGGCTGGCATGCACCCAGCCTGAAGCAGCCCCTGTGACGGGAGGGAGACCTCCCATTTTCCTTTGCTCCCCTTTTCTTAAACTTTTTATCTTTTCTCAGTCCAGACGACTGGTCCCCACAAATAAGAAAATCTCACTGTCACGTGCAGCTCTGCAGACTAAAAGGACATGTCTGTTAATGGGAGCACTATTGGTTGTTTAACACTGAAGAACATAAAATGATTTTTTATACTGGTGTCTACATAACTGAGATCGAGTTAAATGAAGATTCGGTAGCAGTAATTCGACTTGTCCCTGAAAAGGGCAAACTGTTCATGGATACCACCTGCTTTCTTTGCAAGGAATGAGTCATAAGACTTTTGTGCCATGTAAATTTTATTTGCAAAAGGAAAATAAAAAACCTTTGCAGTCTCACATATTTAAGAGCACAAACTATGGAAGGTGTATGGTCTCAGTCAAAGGTAAAGAATGGTTTAACCATTACTCATTCCGAGCAGTGGGTCTCATCAAAGATTAGGTGTTCCATTGGGCCTATTGCAGGAGTTAACCATTAACCTACCGGCTAACAATAGCCCCCACAATCCTTCCCAGCCCTTCAGGTCCACAAATGAGACACTGAAAAGGCAGGAATGCCTCCTGTTTGGGAGGCTGCAGATACGGTCAACCCCACATCAAGGCACTATCAGTAAAGGACATCTCAGAAGTCAAGATCTCAACATAGGTACCTTTTTTCAATTAATCCTGAGTCAGTAGGGGTTCACCGTAGAATATTAAGTTCTAGAATGAAACTTTCAAGAGGCATATAGAACACTTTTTAACCCTAAAACTACAAATTAGCTGTCACAGAGTGAAACTCTTCTCCAGGATTTAAGGGGGTTTTCACCAGATTGACTACAACCAACTTTCTTTTGTTCTAATCAGCACCAACTAATGATATAGTGAGGGGAAAGATCATTTATTTACTTTCCTCATATGGCTACTTTAGTTTCTCGATCCTTTCTAAGTACACTAAGCTCTGTCACTATGAGATGGTTCACTTTCTGAAAAAAGAGTCAGTTGCTTCAACTCTCCTTCACCTCCCTTGCCCTCCACAACCTCAACTCAAAAAGCTTCATCAGATTCCACAGGATAGTGCTCTCAGGATGAAAAGTGACCCCTCTATGATGGATAAATAGCTAGAGATCCTCTCAACTTGTTTGTACTTTTTCTGGGTAGGCCTAAGCCTAGGCCAGAACATACTAGGTCCTCGGCAAATAAATATTATGTTCTCTAAGCAGTTAGAGCCAGAGGCCAGGATTCCCGGCTTTAGTTTCTGATTCTTTAATGGTTCCTCAAGCTAGGCTGGTTGGATGAGCTTTTGCATCTTCGTGTACAAGAGCACATAATGATGCTGAGAAGATTCTTCCATGCTACACCAAGGGAATAATAGGAAATACACTTTTATGGCCCTTGAAAGCTCACAGATTTAAAGCTACTAAATAGTCAAACACAAAACAACAGCCAAAAAGCACCCGAAAAGACGCTCAACATCACCTTGGAAAAATGAAAGCCAAACCACAGTGAGATAGATATGACCTCATATCTATCAGGAGAGCCACAATCCAGAAACAAAACCAACAAACAACAACAAAACCAGAAAATAACAAGAGTTGACAAGGATGGGGAGAAATGAAAACTTTCACGTACTGTTGATGCAATGTAAAATGGTATAGTCGTTACAGAAAACAGTATGGGGGTTCCCCCCAAAATTAAAAATAGAACTGCCATATGATCCGGTAATCCCTCTTCTGGGTATATACCCAAGGGAATCGAAAGCAGAATCTCAAAGAGATATCTGCGCACACCCAAGTTCACAGTGGCACTATTCACAATAGTGTGGCAGATGAATGGATGCCGATGGATACACAAAATGTGGTCTCTACATACAATGGAATATGATGCAGTCTTAAAAAAGAAGGAACTTCTGATAATGCTGCAACATGGATGAACTTTGAAGACATTATGCTAAGTGAAATAAGCCAGTCACAAAAAGACAAAGACAGAGACTGTAGGATTCCACTTCCGTAAGGCACCTAAAACAATCAAATTCATAGAAATGGAATGGTGGCTACCAGAGGCTGGGGGAGGAAGAGTTGCTCTTTAGTGGGTATAATTTTGCAAAATAAAGTTCTGGAGATCTGTTACACAACAGTATGTATACCAGGACACTAGTGAAATGTAAACTGCAAAATGGTTACAATGGTAACCACAACCTTTTTTGAGGATTTTTTTTATCACAATTTTTTTAAGAATTTTTTTTTTTAAGATTTTATTTATTTGAGACAGAGAGAGAGCAAGCACAAGCAGGGGGAGCTGCAGAGGGAGGAGAAGCAGGCTTCCCGCTGAGCAGGGAGCCCAACGTGGGGCTCGATCCCAGGACCCTGGGGCCATGACCTGAGCTGAAGGCAGATGCTTAACCAACTGAGCCACCCAGGCGCCCCTAAAATTTTTTTAAGATTTTATTTATTTATTTTAGAGAGAACGTGAGGGGTGGGAGAAGCAGAGAGGGGAGAGGGAGGAGGGAAGAATCTCCAGCAGACTCCACACTGAGCACCGAGCTCCGCACAGGGCTCCATCTCAAGACCCCAAGATCATGACCTGAGCCAAAACTAAGAGTCGGATGTTTAACAGACTGAGCCACCCAGGCGCCCCTAAAAGAATTTACAAACAAATTTACAAATTTACAAAACAAATAAACAAAAACTAAGAAAAACACCAGGAATGCTGGTCCAAACACTAGCTTAAACTAAAGGGATTTTAACCTTTGAATCTGATCTATATATTTAGCTAAAAAGTGACCTGGTCTGGGATAGGAAGCAGCAGAAAAACCTAAAAGGTAGTTGGGGAAAGCCACAGAGCAGAGGTTGAAAACTGGCAGCCTCAGAGGGTAACACAGCCCACAAACATTCATTCGTTCATCTGTTCAACAAGCCTCCACTGAGCACCTGTCATATGCCAGGCGCTGTTCTAGGTGCTGGGCATATAGCAGTAAACAAAACAGATGAAAAACCTTGCTTATATTCTCATGTTTTGTTTGGCCCAGATAGTTTTAAAATTTGAATGTGATACCACTATTTAAAAATCAAGACATTTCACATAAAAATATAGATTTCCACTTGCTCTTGGGGGGGAAAAAAAAAAAGATCTGATTGCACTGGCCCAAATTTCAGCCTAGCAACAAGTTGCTAGGATTGAAGTGATTACCCGCTGACAGGAAAGCACTCTCTGGTGTGACTACAGGCATGCTTCAGTCATTTATTCTGCCTGCCTAGCCCTAGAAGCATTTGAATGTTGAATCTGCACTGAATTTTGGGCTCAGATGCCAAGTCAGGCTTCACAGAGTTTGAATTCCACATCTGCCACTACTAGCTATTTGACTTGAATGAAACTGTCTTCCTCAGTTTCCTCATCTGTAAAATGGGGTAATAATGGCACCTACTTCATAGGGTTGCCACAAAAATTAAATGAGGCACTATATGCAAAGGGTTTAGCACAGTGCTTGGCACAGAGCCAGTCCTCATTAAATCCTTGCTATTCTTATTATTCGTTGTTGTGTTTGTTTATAATCTCATCTTCACTATCATCACCATTATTATTATTGCAAGAAAAACAATTAAAATAGAGAAGGAATTCCAGGACTCACCCAATTGTGAAAGATGCCCTCCTTACACCACCTCTGCCCCTAACAGTTTTTTTCTGTCTTTTCTTTTTTTTTCCCCCATCTAGGATAATTTTGAGAGTTCCCTTAGGAACCCCAGGTAGTCTTTTACCATCTGGACACTCCCCCAAACGCAATTTCTGGAGCAGCAAGCATATTCGGCATATAACCCCAGAGCGCAAAATTAGTAATCTGAGATTGTCCTTAAACAGAATAAAACACCCCATTTGAAAAGGCAACAAACCAAGTGCTTGATATAGACTCTCGAGGCTCTCTGCAGAAATATCATAAGAGGGACCGTGATTTTAAGGCGTGCCGCATATAGGAGCCCTGCGAGCGCATGAGAAATGCTCTGGGCTCCTCACCCACAAGCGCATAGCCAGACCATATGAGAAAAGGTGTTTTGAAATTGCAAAATGGGCTGAGAGCAGTCATCTGCAGAAGGAAAGCATGAACCACTGGTTTTCCAGGGAATGTGTTAAAATGCAGACTCCAAGGCTCCACCACTAGAGAGTGTGATTCCCCAAGTCTGGGGTCCCTTGCAGGGACCTACTTTTAATGAGCTTCCTGGTGGGTGGGGCTAGGTCTGGCCGAGATGCCTAAGTGTGCCCACACCTCCATCACCAGATCCAGCCTTGCCCCCATCACTCCAGCTCACACCAACTGCTGCATGGTGCTGCCCCACTGTAACACCACACACCAACTCCAAAAGAGAGGCACTGTGTACCCTCAGGACCCTCCTAGAACAGAGGATGGGAGCTCCCCTCAACCCGTGTGAGCATCAGAACAGGCACTTGGGGCACTAGGGTAAAGTCACATGCTCAGCAGAAACCCTCTTGGCCCTGTTCACTGTCCTGGCCGTGCCCTCACTTTACGGTCAACACTGAACAAGCATCGGCCTCCTGCCACCACCCATGGCCGTAACTGAGGAGCAGAACTAACTGCAAGGAAAGAAATTCCTCCTCCCAATATATCTTCTAACTTAAAAAAAAATGGACACAGGGCCCAGAGAATGGCATCTTTTCAATCAGTGCCTTTTGACCAGCTATCCAAAACTGCACAGAAAGATCCCTCCATAAGCAGAAAAAGCCTTCTCTCAGAATAAAGGAAAATGAAAAATTCACCCACTATTTAATTGAGGTTTTTTTTTTTAAACTCGGTTCAGTGTATTCATTGCCATTTTAATCCCATAAAACAGATTTTATTTCCTTTTCTCAGAAATGGCTTGCTATATATCATTGCCCTTGGAAAAGTAACATTTAGCAAAATACAACTTTCCTGGCCAAACTGCCATTAGGCCGATTTTCTCACGTAGGGCTTGTCCTGTATCTGATAAAGGGGGTTGTGCCCAACTTTCAAAGAAGCTCCTGATATCTGGGTAGAAGTCTTCTGAACCCCTCCTGCCAAAACATAAAAGCAGGAAGTATACCTCCACCTCTCCCCAGAAGAGCCAGGTTTCCCCCACCCACGCCACCTGCCACCCCCAGGTTCTCAAGAAAAATCTCCCTGAACTGCCAGATGCATAAGGTGACAAGGCCAGTCACTAAGTAAGAACAAATCATTTGCCTCTCCAGTTTCTTCACCCTTCCCACCCACTTCTGACAGTTAAAGTCATAATACTGGGGCACCTGGGTGGCTTAGATGGTTAAGCATCTGCCTTCGGCTCAGGTCATGATCCCAGGGTCCTGGGATGGAGCCCTGAGTCGGGCTCTCTGCTCAGTGGGGAGTCTGCTTCTCCCTCCCCCTCTCCCCCTGCTTATGCTCTTTCCCTCTCTGTATCTGTCTCAAATCAATAAATAAAATCTTTAAATAAAGTCATAATACTAAATGGGTAGAAATAATTTCTGTACAATGTTTGTTTTGTTTTTTCATAGTGATAGTCTAAGAGGTCGAGGAAAATATACAAATTGAAAAGTAATTCACAGCATGTCAGTCTCCCCTTCGCAAGGATGACGGTGACCAATGAAATACGCTGCTGTCCCCATTGGAACAAGTTTAAAAGAGTCATCACTGCAAAACATATGCCAGGCAGATAGTACATTTGCCAAAACCCCCAGCATTCCTGACAAACGAATGCCTTATTAAGATATGTTGACTTCCCTTTGGACACCACCATTCTTGCCATATTAGCACCAGAGCAAAACAAATACAAAATGTGGTTTGGTAAAGAGCGTTTGAAGTCACCTGTGTTACTAAATGCTTACCTAGGTGATCCATATTGCTACCAGACCTATAAATATTTATTTTCTTTGAAGACAGAATCACATGGAAACAGAAAAGCAGTGTATGTTTGAAAGCACTGGATTAACTTTGATACAAGAAAAAAAAAAAACCTCAGTGAGACAGGCAGGTATTAAGGGTCCCACCTAGAATAATTCTAATCTTTCTGAATAGAAAAGTCACACACATTCCTTTGTTATCATCATATCCCGGCTTAAAAGCAATTCCCCTTCTTTTCCACCATCTCCATCCATCTCCTGCTACCCCTGGCATACTGGACTACTAGCTTCCTCAGTATGCCCTGCATGTAGGTGTCCACTCTCCACCCCTCTCAAAGCCCGTGTTACCTCTCTCCTTCTGGACACATTCCTTCTCTTCTTTCTTCCTGGAGGTCCCGTTCACCCTTCCAGGCTCAGCTACTTCCTCTTCTGCTAACGTTGCCTCATATCATCCAGGCAAATGCAATCAGTCCTGCCTTTGCAATATTGTACTCAAATCACTTAGAGCAGTCATCAACCCTGCATATCTACTTCCTTCTGCCTTAATAGCACCACCATCTCCATTCTGTGAAAGCAGGGGAGGTGCACTATAATGCTCTTCCCAAAAAGCAGACTTTATGTATACATTACAAAATGCATGATGTTTCTTCCTCTCTGAAATCATTACTGTGCCAAAACTTAAGGAACCTAAATAGAGAAGGGCGAGCCCTCCCTCGAGGATACCCCGCTGCAACATGGACCACTGACGTTAAGACTAGTTAAAGACCAAGTCAGTCCAGTCAGTCCCTCCACTGAATCGAAAGCAGCAGCTTGAGATGCTGCTGCTGGGTCAACTCACTGAATTTCATGAGGATAACTCAGCTCAAACAGCTAAAGAAAGAGTTATCATTTAACCACCTACACCCAAAAACCTTATCACAGCACTCACCAGGAGCCATAAACGGAGCAAGAACACAGCAACAAAATAAAACGTATCTCTCTTCTGAGATGAAATGGAAGGGGGGGGAAATGGAAGCAGGAAGAGGAGGGCAGGAAAGAAAAGGCTTAAAATATATAAAGTTTATAATAAAGTCTTCTAAAAAGGGGACTTGAGGGGCCCCTGGGTGGCTCAGTCGTCAAACGGCTGCCTTCGGCTCAGGTCATGGTTCCAGGGTCCTGGAATCGAGCCCTGCAGAGCAGGGAGCCTGCTTCTCCTTCTCCAACCCCCCCCCCCCCGCCTATATTTCCCCCTCTCGCTGTCTCTCTCTCTCTCTCTCTACCAAATAAAGAAATAAATTCTTTAAAAAATAAAAAATTTAAAAATTTAAAAGAAGAGACTTGAAATATGAAGAATTTTTAAGAAGATCCTTTAAAGAAGGAACCACGCAGGATGCCTGGGTGGCTCAGTGGGTTAAGCGTCTGCCTTCATCTCAGGTTATGATCCCGAAGTCCTGGGATCGAGTCCTGCATCGGGCTCCTTGCTCTGCGGGGAGCCTGCTTCTCCCTCTGCCTCTCCCCCTGCTTATGCGCCTTCTCGCTCTCTGACAAACAAAATCTTTTTAAAAAATAAAGGAAGAGGGAACCATGCTTTGATATCTTTTCATAACTCCTAACCTACCATTTCCACTTCACCTAGCAACACAAGAAATTCTTAATAATGCTTGCTGGTCCGTAATAAATGGAAGTAACTTCCTAATATATTTTAATATAGTCCAAGCGACAGTCTGAAAAGGAGAGATGTCCAAATAACAAAAAAATCTTATTTTAGATACTAAAGTATTCTTATTTGTATAATAGGCTAACACTAAATTGTTCTTATTTATTTCCTGAATCTACCCTGCCTAGACTTCTGCTAGGTCACAGAGATAACTGCTTGTACAAACTATTTTTCTAGTAGCATATAAAAGGAAAGCTCTTTCAAATTAATCTGGATTATTAATATTCACACAAAGAGTTTAACCCTCCTACCCCACGAAATCTTTTATTTGAGATATAAAAAAGGCAAAGCAGTCAGGTACAAATTAAAGGTCTGCCCATTCTTTGGTGGAGATGAAATGGGCAGATGAACAGCCAAGCTTCAGGAAAGGACAGGAGGGAAAAAAATGCCTACGGACCCCAGCGCTTACCATGTATCAGGCCTTCTGGGTAGAAAATATTATGGACTTCATATCTAGAGGCCCTGTGTTCTTCCCTTTTAAAAAATTCTCTCCAAGCTACACCTAAACAATTTTTGAAAATATGGTAACACTAAAAATGACAAAACTGAAAAGGTTTCAGAATGCTTTTACTTTAAACCCAACTGTGGCAAGCAGTGACATCAAGTCATAGACTCCAGTAGCAGAGAAAATACAGAATACATTAAGAATGATGCAAGAGAAGGTTTGGGTGGGAAAGTTTCAAGAAAAAGAATTAAGAGTGTTCAGCAAAACAGGATTCGAAGACTTCAGGATGGCTGGAATCTGAAAGCAAGATGGCAGGCAGTTCAGCAGCAGGTGGGAAGAGAATGGGTACACTCTCATTCCTCATAGCATCCACCCATGTCCGCTGCACCAGATTCCGATGGTCATCTTTCCACAGTGGGAACAGAAGAGCAGGCTAAATGCACTCTAAAGGCCCCTTCCACTCCCCACTTTTACTGGTCTGCATGCCTCAGAGACTTTCCTCCATCACTTTGACTTGTTGAGTTTATTGGGATCGGTCTTGTGATTAAGAGGCTTGTAAATAAATGCAAGACATTTCACCAGTTCACTCAAATGTTTTACTGCCTGACCTCCTGCTTGGAGGTTACACATGGAGCTGATGAAAAGAATGTCATAAGCATTCTTTTCTACCCACCTGGACTAAATTGTTATTTACCCCAGGCTAGCATCTCTTTAAAGGAGCTAAAATGCCTGCCTTGCTTTTTGTAACACAAGGAGAAAAATAAAACAGATTCACCATGACTGCCAGGTCCACATGTCATTTCATAGAGGAATTTTAGGGAAAAAGAGTCATCTGTTTTCCTAACTTGAGAATGAAGTTTACCTTTGGAAGTGGCAGTTAACAAAAAAGAAAAATACATGGCTAGATGCAATTTAAAAATGTTTTGTTGAAAAGGCATTAATCAGGGGCACCTGGGTGGCCCAGTCAGTTAAGCGTCTGACTCTCGACTTCGGCTCAGCTCATGATCTCAGGGTCGTGAGATTGAACCCCCTATTGGGCTTGGCACTGAGCAGTGGAGCCTGCTTAAAATTCTCTCTCCCCTTGGTCTGCCCCTCCTCTGCTCATGTTCACGCTCTCTCTCTCTCAAAAAAAGAAAAAAGGCGTTAATCAGGGCAAGGTTCATGGTACACATGACATGTTAATAGTGTCAATAAAAAGACCTCTCATATAAACGTGTACACATGTAAGCTGTTTTCATAAAGTATTCGACAATTCCTTAATTAGCGGCAAAAAGGACTTCTTAGTCACCTACTTTGGCTCCTCTACAGAAAAGAGCTTTTGAAAGGACAATTTAAAACAGCAGATCCCTAACTTTTGTAAAAAAAAAAAAAAAAAAAATCTATGAATACTAACTAGAGGAGTTAAATAAATAGAAACAAAAAAGAACAAGAAGCATTCAATAAGAAAATCTCTTAAAGGTGGCAGAAGAGGGGCGCTTGGGTGGCTCAGTTGTTAAGCATCTGCCTTCGGCTCAGGTCATGGTCCCAGGGTCCTGGGATCGAGCCCCACATCGGGCTCCCTGCTCAGCGGGAAGCCTGCTTCTCCCTCTCCCACTCACCCTGCTTGTGTTTCCTCTCTTGCTGTCTGTCAAATAAATAAATAAAACCTTAAAAAATAAGGTGGCAAAAGAAACAGAGAAAGCATGGAGAATATTGATCAAGCATGTGTCCCCCAATTTGTCAGAAGTACCTAAAACCATGTTTCAAAAGACTTGTTTTGCTATATTTAATTTGCAAAATAAAATAAATAAACTCAAAGCTTTGGGGATCATTTTTTCACAAGTTTGAGAGATTTCATATCAGTAATATAGCAATGTTAAGATTCAAAACTAGCTTTCATTAAATATGGAATGTCCAATTTGGGGGTTGGAGCGATCATTACCAAGGCAAGCTTTAGAGTAAACCAGTGTCCCCTTTTCAAAAAGGGTAACTTGCAAAATGACTGATCAACAGCTGATTCAACAGACTGAAATAATTACTTATGTTCAGAATACTAACATCCAGACCAGTAGAATGTAACCAAAGAATGCATATACAACACAGGCTTTCTATCAGGTTCTGAAACAAACTTGCTTTCCTAATTACGTTTGTCTGACATCAGCATTAAAAACAAACAAAAAATAGCTAAGATTCCTTGAGTCTACACCAAATAGTGCTAAGTGTGGATAGCGGACTCCAGGCTATTTTAAATTAAGAACACGAATAGTGTAAAATGAAGACCACCAATAAATAAATAAATAAATAAAAGAGGAAGGAGGAGAAGGCATGAGAAAGCTGCAAAAACTTTACTTGGAAACTAAAGATAACCAATTGTGAAATTAAACGTCATGGCACTTTTAGTGATTTACTATGCAACTTTATGTGTAACACTTAATACAACTTCAGGTGATATCAATTACACTTAAAATGATGCCAAGACAAGACTAAGAGGAAAAAGGCAGCCACTAGGCCTATTAAGAAGCAGGGAGGGGGGGCACCTGGATGGCGAAGTCAGTTAAGCGACTCTTGGTTTTGCTCAGGTAGTGGTCTCAGGGTCGTGAGATCAAGCTGTGTGTGAGATCGAGCTCGGTGTCAGGTTCTGCACTCAGCGTGGAGTCTGCTTAAATTTTCTCTCTCCCCCTTTCCCCTTGACCCTCCCCCCCTCACACTTCCTCAAGAAAGCTCTCACTCGTACTCTCTCTCTAAAATAATAAATCTTTAAAAAAAAAAAAAAGGCAGGGAAACACCAACTCAAGATTTTTTTAACTGCAATGGTGATCAGAAGCTATGTTCCAAAATAATGAAAATTATTCTGCCTTTTAAGACTCAATCATACAGGGCGCCTGGGTGGCTCAGTTGGTTAAGCAACTGCCTTCGGCTCAGGTCATGATCCTGGAGTCCCGGGATCGAGTCCCACATCGGGCTTCCTGCTCAACAGGGAGTCTGCTTCTCCCTCTGACCCTCTTCCCTCTTGTGCTTTCTATCTCTCATTCTCTCTCTCTCTGAAATAAATAAATAAAACCTTTTAAAAAAAAAGACTCAATCATACATATGAAGCATCTAAGCATATAGAAGACTAATAAACTATTAATCCTTGGGTGATTCTGACATTTGCACAATATAGGATCTACAGAGACAGGCATGATCCATTTTTATGGAGGCAGTCACCTTGGGCCTTGCATCTAAAAGTCAACATAATATTTCATAGGAACACATCGGCTTTCCCACCCCCCTCCCCTACCTTCCCATTTTCCTTACACATCCCTTATTGGTAGTCTTTCTTAACCAAGAATGAACTCAGAGTAATCACTGTAACTGGCCCCAGGGATTTGACAACTGAGGGCCCTGTGGGCAGTTTCTATGAGGCCCCCAGAGGGATGGGAGCCCAGGTGTCCAGTGGCATTTCCTAGGGAGCTGGTCCCAGGAACACTGGCCACTATAAAGCCTGGAGCCCTCTCCTCTTGCTGAATCTCCTGCCTCAAACTCCTGTCACTAAGCATAGAGCTGGGGATCTCTTTTTGCACTAAAATAGTATTTAAAAGAGTAGCTTCAGGGGCGCCTGGGTGGCTCACTCATTAAGCATCTGCCTTCGGCTCAGGTCATGATCCCAGGGTCCTGGGATTGAGCCCCGCATCAGGCTCCCTGCTCGCCGGGAAGCCAACTTCTCCCTCCCCCACTCCCCCTGCATGTGTTCCTGCTCTCGCTGTCTCTCTCTGTCAAATAAATAAAATCTTTAAAAAATAAAATAAAGAGTAGCTTCATTCTATAGTATGTTATGTAAGAGAAATGGGCTGATTTCACCAACTAGTTGAGAACTTAAGCACGGTTCCTATAGGAAAATCAATTCCTGGTTCCAGGCCAATTGATTTACAAACTTCTGGACCACTCCTTGATAAAGTGAGGCTAGAAGTGGAAACAGTATGTACATTTCAAGGGAATAAAAGCAAAAGAGCAATTTGTATTGCTCTATTGAAAAAACAAACTCTGTATCTGTGTTTTCGTGTGTGTGTGTGTGTGTGTGTGTGTGTGTGTGTCTAGAATGGAAAAAAAAAGATTTTTGGTTAAATTAAGATCCAATTAGAGTGGAAAGTAAGCAATGTAAGGTATGCTTTTAAAAATATGAAAGGATTCAAAATATAATAGGATCAAAGGAAAGATACCATACATACTACAAAATCTATTTTTTTCAGACAACAGTAGTCCCCCCTCATTGTGAGGGATACCTTCCAAGACCTCCAGGGGATGCCCGAAACCTCCAGATGGCATTGAACCCTATAGATACGTTTTTTCCTATACATACATACTTGTGATAAAGTTTAATTTATAAATTAGGATTAACACAATATCAGAACAATTATAATATACTGCAATAAAAGTTATGTGAATGTGGTCTCTCTCTCTCAAAATACCCTGCTTACCATGCTCACCCTTCTTCTTCTGTGATAGGAGATGACAGTGTCTGAGATGAAGTAAGGTGAACGATAAGGGCATTGTGATGTACGATTAGGCTACTACTGACCTTCTGAGAAGTCAGAAGGAGGATCTTCTGCTTCCAGACCACTGATGACTGTGACTTGGGCTACTGTATGCTCCCGTCCAGCAACCCATACCTAAAAGCTACAGCTCCCTGTTTGGAAATCAATGACCCACCTCCCAATCTTCTCTCTTCTCTCTCATCCATCATGCACTGCTTCCTAGACTGGAGGTTTCCAGCCTAGAATCTGAACCACCCAGTGTCTCAAATTATTTCAAAATAAGTTATGAAATTCTCAAAACAGATCAATGTAATAAGCATTTGCTATAAAGAAATCTGCAGCGTAGAGTGTCAAGAAACCTAAAACCCTTGAGATGGTGTTGCAGTTCCCAAAAGGATACAAATCACAGCTCAGAAGAAGCCAAAGAAGCACGTATGTGACATACAGCAACCTACAAATACTTGCAAGATGACCACAGTAACAGCAATACCATGAAATCTCTGCCAAGAGATCTGAAATTCATGCCACACTGTCATGAAAATAATGTTTTGCAGAGGGCAATGGACAAGACAGCAGGATATGTATCCTTTTCTACAGGGCAGACAGACTTCTGCTGTTTACACTAGTCACCTCATCCCAGAGCTTGCCACTCTGACAGGGCAACAACCAAGACTATCTAAAGCTCTGAAAATACATCCAAACACAATCAACATTAATTTCAGTGAATGTTACAACAAGTACAGTACATACATTATAACCCCATTTTTCATAGGAATGATGAGAGGTAAATGCCACAAAATCATGGAAACAAAATGAACTATCATTACAAAAAAAAGTTAAACCTAAGATTTAAGTATGAGACTTGAATCTATTCCCGGACAAAAATGAATCAGACAACTAGTAGTTTCTTCTGAGAACAGTAACAGCACAGAGGCTTCCTTCTTTGCTCTGACCACAAATTCAACCGCAGGGATGAAAGAAAAAGTTTTCTAGAACTACTGAATTTTCAAAGAAGTGTGGAGTTAGGAACCTAAGGAATCATATTCTATTAGACCAACTAACTCATGACGAAGACAAGGAAACTGAGTCATGAGTGGCTCAGTAACTTGCCTAAAACCAAAATAGCTAATTAGTGGCCGAACTAGGGACTCAGGTTTCTGAAATTCCACAGGAGTGCCCTTTCCACTGTACCACGTGGGGGACGATGGGGGATGGTTGGAGAGTTTGCAAAAATTCAAAATGGACGTGGCCCGTTGCACATCTGCCCAGAGTGGTTTCATCTTACATCGCCTAAGGGACTCTCATGTGACGAGCCAGTCACTTCATAATGGTGCTTTTTTTAATGGGTAGTGGCTTTTTTTTTTTAGACCTATGTGTGATCAAAGTGATTAAAATCAAGTTGGAATTAAAGTGTACACATACCAACAGTAATCCAAATACCATTCAAAGAAGTCACTGTTTGGCGTTCTAGGTCAAAAAGTAATTTATGGAAAAAATATCCATATAGTGGATATTTTAATGGATCCAATTACCAGTAAAACAGGCACAATAAGGAGACTACCTTTAAAATCTGTTTAGTAAGAACTTGAGGTCCCTTTTATATATTAAAAGAAATATATATATTAATTATACATAAGAAAATATATATATAAAGAAAAGAAATTATTTTTATATATATATATATATGTATTAACAGCTAGCTTTAGTAGAGAGGTTCTTTGAGTGCCTGGGTGGCTCAGTCGGTTAAGCATCTGCCTTTGGCTCAAGTCATGATCCCAGGGTCCTGGGATTGAGTCCCCTGTCAGGCTCCCCTGCTCAGCGGGGAGTCTGCTTCTTCCTCTCCTTCTACCCCTTCCCCCTCGCTCATGCTCTCTCGCGCTCTTCTCTCTCATGCACTCTCTCTCTCAAATAAATAAATAAAATCCTTAAAAAAAATAACATAAGAAAAGAAAGTAATGAAGTCGCAGAGAGCAGGTGATGTAAATGGGGAAGGCACAATGGCGCACTTTATCCAAAAGGAAAGCAGGAAAGCCCCTGCCATCAGACAGGAAAGCTTCAGTCAAGAAGTAAGAACCAGAATAGGTTTTCAGGAAATCTGGAGATTTCTGTCTGGGTGCAAACAGCGGCTTCTGTCCTCATATATCAGATCTGGCCTTTTGCTTTTTTTGCCCATTAAGGAACTTGATTTTATGAGTTCAATCAGGAGCGACCAATGCCAATTGAGAAATTATACTGATGGTCAAGGAGACTCAGCTCATTCTCAACCCAAAAAGTCTGATATCTGGGCAAATTAGTTTAATCCTCAAAAATTCTGAATAAAGGGAATTAAATCACTCTACCTATTGTAATAAGACAAGGCTAGCCTGTTCACGTAATGAGACTTCTGTTCCCTGCTCAGGGTTCCTTTAAACATTAATTACATTTTTTTAAGATTTATTTATTTTTGCACTGCACTCCAGAGAGAGAGAGAGAGAGAGAGAGAGAAGGGAAGCACAAGCAGGCAAGGGGGCAGAGGGAGAAGCAGACTCCCCACTGAGCAGGGAGCCAGATGCAGGGCTCAATCCCAGGACCCTGGGATCATGACCTGACCCAAAGGCAGACGCTTAACTCACTGAGCCATCTAGGTGCCCCCATTAATTACATTTTTAACTCTTCTTTTTTAGTGTTTCTTTTCATTGCCACACACTCCTATTCATACAATAATATTCCCCTCCAGCAGGTATGTCCATGATTCTGAATAGTCATGTACTTTAAAAATGGACTGGATTTTATAGCAGCACAGAAATGCATGCCGAGATGCACCTAACCAATCACAATCAATGAAGTAGAAAAAGCTAAAAGGTAGATGGGAAAAGCAGTTAAGCAGAGCTTGCAATCTTCAAGCCAAATGCTATCTAGTGGTTTTTAAAATTTTCTCTCTTCATAGTTCCCCCCCCAGAAAAACCTCTGTAAACATTTTAAAAATCAATAAAGTGCACATAAAGATGAATGGTTACAATATTGGAAATGCTAACACCGATAAGTACTTCTCCCTAAAGCTCAATAAATTTACTGAGCACCTACTGAGGACCAATAGTGGACTAAAAGACTCTGACATCAAGTCAATAATATGCTAGTAATATTTAATATTAATCCATGAAACAAAACAATGACTAAATATGAACCACATAAATTATAAAAATCTGGTAGTAGATTGGGCAATTCTTAGAAAGGTGGCTTTGCCAACAAAAAACATTAAAAAAAATGCATTAATCTTTCTCCTGGGAATTCAACCCAAAGGAATAGTCCAAAAGATGAAAGAAGACACTACATGACAAAGATGTTAACAGCATTTTATTTATGATAACCAAAACCCTCAAAATAACCCAGATAATCAAATAGAAATTGCTAATATATTATTAATTCAGTGAATTAATTATACATCTGTTAAATTTATATATACATGAAGACTATGTAGAAACAAGAAAAGTATACCTAAAAATATATGTGGGGGAAAAGAGCAGAATAAAAAGTATTCTCTTGATACGTTATCCTCCTTGAATATTATTCTATACATACAACATGATTATAGTTATAGAGTTAACAGAAAGTTTAGAAAGAATATATAACACAGTGGCTATGCTTCAGTGGTAGGATAATTAGTGTCAAGATTCTTGAGACATTTTAAAAACCAAGTATGGTGGTTTTAAAAAATGGGCGTCAGTGTGATATCCACAGGCATAGAAGTCAAGAATTATGGGTGCTAACCCATATGTCATGGATAGATACCTCATCACAAGCAATGAATGCGTTTGTGAGACCATGGTCCTCAAAATAGCAAAAAAGGAGATGATGATGGGTCGCTCACAAGATGGCTATGCAAAAAAATGCACTTGTATTTGGCAACTGAGTGCACAAGCAAATCAGAGTATGCTGCCTACACTTTCCTTGGGGGTCTGCAGCAAGGAGACATGAGGGATATTAACTTGGTTTTTGCCACTGCCCTCCTTACAAACAACCTCAAACAACTCATGGACATCAGCAAACATATACTAATTACTGTATGATACACAACAGATTATAAGAACCACAAATGTGTCCTATGTCTGAAAAAGCTGTGGGTGCTCTGAACATTGTGTTGGTTAAAGACAGAGTCAGATGGATGCAGGTATGTTAAAACAGTCTGGTAGTCATAGGCCTCCTTAGGTAAACAACTACAACATTTTGTCTGACAGTAACACATCAGGTTAAGCAATATGTCTTAGTCCATTCTGGCTGATGGCTGATACAACACGATACCACACACTGGGTAGTGTATAAATGACAGAATGTATTGCTCACATATCTGGTGGCTGGAAGTCTGAGATTAGGGTACCAGCATGGTCTGGTGAGGGCCCTCTTCCAGATCACAAACTTCTCCCTGTATCCTCAAAGGGATACAGGGAGCTCTATGAGGTCTCTTTTATAAGAGCACTAATCTCATTCACGAGAGCCCCACCCTCATGACCTAATCACCTCCCGAAAGCCACATATGAATTGGGAGTGGGGGGGGGGGGGTGGGCAGGAAGGACATTTCAGCCCATAGGCCAACATTCAGGCTTGCAGGAAAGTAAAATGGAACAGGAGGAAGAAGGTACTGGGGGGTGGACAGAGTAACACTGATTTGGGGCAACACTGTACAGGGTCCCATGGGGGATGGGGCATCAAACCAGACCTGAAAGCCATATACACATATAATACATTTTACACCCTTAGCCGCAACTCTCCCAAACACAGCATATTCAGTGAAGCAGAACACACAGCAGGTGCAAGAACTTCTTTTGTCTTTAAAACTATAAGCAGCTTAAGAAAACATTTACCATGGAGGGCCTGGGTAGCTGTCAGTTAAGCGTCTGCCTTCAACTCAGGTCATGATCCCAGGGTCCTGGGATCGAGTCTGACATCAGGCTGCCTGCTCAGTGGGGAGTCTGCTTCTCCCTCTGCTCCTACCACCCCACTCCCGGCCTTGGGCTCTTGCGCTCATGCTCACTCTCACAAAGATAAACAAAATCTTAAAAAAAAAACAAACAACAAAAAAAACATTTACCATGTGCATGACAACCTTCAAGAAAAGCTCAGTAGTAATCTTTTTATAATCTATATCTATAATCAATATCTATATCTATCTATATCTATATCTATAATCAATCTAGATATGTAATGATGATTCAGTACAAACCAGCATCCTGTTTGCATGGATTTTTTTAAAGTTTCTGTAATTAGCTGGTTTCTTCTGTACTAACATAAAGTATCCTCAGTCTCACTTACTTTGAGCCTCAGAATCCAGTTTTCCCGAACGATTTGCCTATTACAAAATCAAAACTTCATAAACCAAGGAGTCCTCGTCTTCCAAAGAAATTTGCAAAGAATTCCCAGAAGACTTACACAGAAGGAACTTAAACTGAAATAAGAAATCATTTCAGGAACAAAACCCAAAGACTTTCATAGCAAATCTATTCAAATTCCTTCATCTTCAGCATTAGCCTGAGTCTTAATATTCACACTATTAACATCCTAAATGCTTGTATACTTTTAACACTCTGCAGCCAGCAACTACTACTGTTCAAATAAACTGTTTCACACACAGATGTCTGGTTCACACATCATCTTGCTTCTCCCACACTTGGACTTGCTTCCCACTGAGCTGTAATATTTCTTACAAGCTTTACCAGGCTGTGTCTAAAAACACAGAGAATGGGTTCCTTAGTTCAGAGGATTTTTGACATTCCTCTGCTAAATGAGGTGGGAGGCATTTGCACTCTAGAGGGAAGAATGTCTATCATTCCCAAATCCCAGCACCACTTCCCATCCCAAATCCTAGCACCACTTCCCATCCCAACACTCTCTCCGTGTCTATGGACTTCTGGATTGAGTGGCCTAAGGATTTCTTTTATCTGCTCTGCAAGTCTTCTTGCATTTGCTGTGAGACCTCAGAGCCTTACATGAAGAAATATAACCAAGGATATTCATGGGTAGGTCTAGATACCACTATTTCTAAGCAGAAGGCAAACGCAAGTGTACCCAGCAGGCAACATGACACTTGTAAAGTAAACCAAGTGAGAGGATACAGTTGGTAATAAAAAGTTTTAGTTTATAGTTTGATGGGGAAAACTATAGGAAAGGCTGGTTCTTGGGTTTCAATTGGTATTTTCTGCTATATAAACCATACAGTAACAGGATAATCTGAAAACCACGGAATTAAAACTATCCACTTTTAGGCAACATGATAATAAATAAATCCTCTCTCCTAAGATTTTAAAATATGCAACAAAATTCAGCTATTTAAGTAGGTTCGGCCATTTCCCTAGTTCCTAGTAATTACTACTATGACTTGATTCAAAGATGAAAGTTATAAAACCTCAAATCAAATATATGTTTTCTTTTTACTTTTGTCACCATTTTAACATAAGGATAAAGATGTATTTAAGATAGTCTACTCAGAAAAATATGAGACCAAGGAGACAAAGAGAGCATGAAAATTAGCACTTTTTTTTACAACGGCTTTCAGAACCCGGGAGAGAAAATTATAGATTGTTTTACTGTTTTATTCAACTAAATAGATGAATACCAATAAAACTTGTTCTGAAAGTTTGTTTTAAAATACCATTAGTAATTGCAAAAATCAAACTGTAAACAATGATGAAACCAACAAAATGAAAACTTCAAAACCCAGCACGAGCAGAATATAAGGAAAGTTGTATACTTCAGTATTAATGACGGCACTATAAACTGAGAGTCTTTCTAGAGAGCAATCTGGCCGCGTGTAACAAGATCCACAAGCAATTCATGCTCTCTGACTCAGATAGCCTACTTTGGAAACTACATCCCAAGAAAATAATCTCCAAGTAAATAAATGTAATTTGTTCAACAATGTTTGTAACAATGCTATTTATGACTGTTAAAACTGGAAACAATCCAAATACCAAACCATAAGGGAACAGTTAAGTCAATGATGGCATAAAAGATGGGATTATTGATCCCAACCCTTTGCTCCCTTCCTGTAATGTACCCCTCCACGCCCCGGTGACTTGCCCGGGAATCCTGGGGGTGAGTGTAGGTCCCTAACCCATTGGGTTTTAGGCTTGGCCACATGATAATACACTTTGGCAAACTGGATATGGGCGACAACATATTTGCCACCTCCGTGCAGTGGCTTTAAATGGGACTGCATGCTTCTCACCATATTCCTGCGCTTAGCCGTGAGAATAGCATGTCCCAGATGGGGGCTGTCCTTTAGCCTGGGTTTCCGAGTGAGAAGACAGTGGAACAGCACCACGCCCAGTCAAGCCACCAAGAGCTGTGGCACATCCACGGCACTCACATAACGTGGACAAAAAACAAATGTTTGCTGCTTTAAGCCACTAAGATGTTACCATAGCAAGAACTGTGAAAATACAGTAGTCATCAAAATGTGGCAAGCTATAGGAAAATACTTGAAGAAAAGCTTGCTAAAAAGTAGAAGACAAGAATAAGAAGCAGATACTGATGATATCGAGACAAAATAAGGCAGGCCAACAAGTACCAGAATTAATGTAGAATTATGTAATAGTTTACACTTATTTCTTATCAATGAAGCATGTACATATATATATATATATACCTTAAATTCCTTTTTAAATGCTACCTTTATGTAAACATATTTTCAATAATTCTATACATATCATATTCATAACAGCAATAATTCCAACATGCCTTTTTTCTGCATTACATGATGTAAGGATTAGTGAACACTTATGCCAAAAAGTGAATCTAGTGTAAGGGTTATTATCCAGCCTTTGAATGTTATCAATTTAGGGCTCATCAAATCCTTTTGTCAGACTATAACAAAGGGAACTATAAGAAAAGAAAAACCACACAGACAAAAAGCAAGACTTATTTGCTGGGATAATCCACTCCCTAGGCATCAAACATTGTGCAAAAAAAAAAAAAAAGGCTCAAAGAATATCAGCATCTGAAAATAAAGTTGTGTTACCTTTCAATTAGTCTTCATGAGCTATGTTTGAAATTCCATTTGTAGGATTTAAGCATCACAAAAAATGATAACAAGCAATTCTCACAGACATTTATCCTAAAATAAATTCAACAAAAATAAGATTAATGTGAAGATCCTCACTACCATCTTCTATGGGATAGCAAGAAATGTATGTATTTTCAGTAATAAAAAAATAATAAAGGTAATTGTAGTATATTTATTACATGTAGATACACTAAATACCAATTATTAAATAAGTATGAAAGACGTATATATGTGAAGGAGTACATAAAACTATAAAAATATATCTACTTAGGAACACTAGAAAAATATGAAAAATTTTAAATAGCTGAAAATAGACCTGGTTGGTAGACTTTTACCATGTTTTTTAAAGTTGTAGTTATTTTGAGGGGAGAGAGATTTAATACTTATATTTACAAAACCTGTCCTTGCTATGAAATACATCAATGACTCTCAGTTAAAAAGCAATCTGAAGTGGGCTTAAAGCACTGGGTTGTGGGTTTTTTTTTTTTTTTTTTTTTTTTTGAGAGAGAGAGGGAGCGAGCGAGAGCGAGCACGCACGCATGTGTGAGTGGGGCAGGGCAGAGGCACCCAGAGAGAAAGAATCTCAAGCAGGCTCCACACTCAGCACAGAGCCTGACGCGGGGCTTGATCTCAGGACCCTGAGATCATAACCTGACCAGAAATCAAGAGTCGGACGCTTAACTGACTGAGCCACCCAGGCGCCCTTAAAGTTTCTAAAATCAATTTTTGGTCAATATTTCCTAACTAAGGCAACCTTGGACTAGTAAATGAAGTATATTCTATCAGGCATAATTTCACCATTTCTTGCTAACTTGAGGCCATTCTCAGGAACATCAATTGTTGTACTATATTCCCTAAGAGAGATGACATCTGCCAGTGCAGGAGAATGTGTGCCCCAACTCCCACCCCATAGACAATAAAGCACTGCTATGGATCCATTCCAGGTAATGTTTTCTTTTTTGCCTTTGGGAGGCAGTGATGCAGAGTGGTTACAAGTACATGCTCTGGATTCACGCCCAGATTTGACACTCAGCTCCGTCATTTACTAGTATTTGCATGCCAATGGTGTTACACAGTAAACTAGTATTTACTAGTTGTAGGATCTTGTGCCGTAGCCTGTCTAAGCCCTGGTTTGCTCATCTAACAAAATAAGTCTGTGCGATTACTTACTTCAGAGTTGTTGTAAGGATCAAAACCATAATCCACTAAAGTGCTTGACAAAGTACTTGCACACCCTAAGTAGTAAATAAATGCCAGCTAATATTGGTCTCTGTCTGGCGGTCATCTAAGGTGTCATCAACCTTGCTTCTTACCATCACCAATAACTATTGTTAATTCTTGTCTCTATCTTGGGGCGCCTGGGTGGCTCAGTTGGTTAAGCGACTGCCTTCGGCTCAGGTCATGATCCTGGAGTCCCGGGATCGAGTCCTGCATCGGGCTCCCTGCTCAGCGGGGAGTCTGCTTCTCCCTCTGACCCTCTTCCCTCTCGTGCTCTCTATCTCTCATTCTCTCTCTCTCAAATAAATAAATAAAATCTTTAAAAAAAAAAAAAAAATTCTTGTCTCTATCCACCGGTCCCCAACGCTCTGAGGCATCCCTCCGAACCAGGGCTCCCAGGAATAGTCTGATAACCATCTGTAATAGTGCTGCCCCAAAGGAAATATAATGTGGACCACAAATGCAAGCCACATAGGTAATTTTTAATTTTCTAGTGGTCACATTAAAAAGCAAAACAGAAGAAGTTAATTTTAATAATGGACTTTATTCAACTCAATATGTCCAAAATATTATTTCAACATGTAATCAATTTAAAAATATTCCATTCTTTTTACATTCTTTTTTCTTTTTTTTGTACGAAGTCTGCTAAGTCTGATACGTGTTTGATACCTACAGCACGTCTGAACTCAAATGGGGCACATTTCAAATGCCAAACGGTCATACGTGGCCAGCAGCTACATTATTAGTTGCTTGTTACTTTGAAGATTATGACCACAGAAAGACATCCCCCCTCTTCAAAAACATCAAAAGCCATTTATTAAAGAAACCAATGGATGGACAAAAGGAAAGAGAGGAGGAGGAAGGGAGGAAGCGCAGATGTTGCGGACCTGCATAGACCTCTGGGCCTCCTGTTGCATTAAGCACTTGAGCCACGGGGTCAGAGAGAATGGGTTCAAATCCCACTTCCCCCACTGACTAGCTGCAACAAGACTTTCACCAATAATCTCTTTAACTCTCTTATTTCCCGGGGATAAGCTATGGATAAAAATAATCTCTCTTTCATAAGATCGTTATGAGTTTAAAGGTTGTAGAGGGAAAGTAGTTTCCATACATAAAGCTCTGCTTTGTCAAAGGTCAGAAATGGGGGTAGGAAACATTGATGAAGGGGATATGGAGCAAATTAGCTTGAGGTAATAAAGGGGCCACAGTAGAGGGAAAACTGTTCATATTATAGTCAAAATGCCTGCGTTAAAAATGCCCAGTTATACAAAACAACTTAAACAGTGGCAGCTATTAATAAAATGAATGCAGTGACATTTCTAAAGTCCTCAACGGTTTGCTACCTCGTCAGTCTGCCTCTCTTCTTGGCAGTAGCATAAGCAAGGGGGAGGAGGGGAGGGCGGCTGATCGCCAGAATTTGGAGAACCAAGGTTTTTTAGGAGTGCCCATATTAACCACAGCTTCTGGCCTCAATGAGATGGGACTACTGAATGTGCCTAAATCTATCTTTGAAGGATGAGGTTCCCGTCATGCCACAAATGTAATCTGAATTATTACTCTTCACTGTATAAATACGTAAAATTAGATGAAATGTTTACTGTCCCTAAAACTTTCCCGGAAATTCAGTTTTGTGAAGGTTCCTGATACTCTGTTTTAAACTTGCTCTTCCTATTCTTTGAGTATTTTATTAAGATTTTCTTTATTTATTTGAGAGAGCGCGCGAGTGAGAGAGAGAGAGAGAGCACAAGCGGGGGAGGGGGCAGAGGGAGAAGCAGACTCCCTGGGAAGGGAGCCCAACGCAGGTGGATCCCAGGCCCGCAGGACAATGACCTGAGCCAAAGACAGCCGCTTAACCAACTGAACCACCCAGGCGCCCCTTAAACTTGCTCTTATGTGCTCCTGCCCTTCCAAGAAAAATCCAATTAAAAACAAAACAACAACAACAACAACAAAGTGAGTTTGGTCTGCAAATGAAGATTTTTAATATTTACCCATCTTAATAATCCAAGTCACTATACTCTCTAATTTATGTTGAGTTTCTTAAGGACAACAAACATGACGTCTCTATTCCAGGGACCTTGTAAACCAAACTTTCTCTAGAAAGTATTCTATATAATATCAGTGTCCCTTGAGATTACATATGTCCCATAAAATCAAATAAAAATAACAGGTCTTACTAAAATGAATTCAGCTTTGACACATTTTGTTTACTGCAAGACTTCTTGGGGTCTTTAATACACTCACGTACACAGATTTCAAACTGCTATGCTCAGCCATTATTATCATTTTACCAGTCTACAAATGAGAAAAATAGTAATATGAATTGAGAATCACATGATAGGGAGAGAGTCTAATTATCCCAGGGAAACAGACATTCTTTACAGATCTTGCACTGAGTTTCTGGCCTGATGTGCTGTGCGTTGTCCATTTCTCCCTTTTATCATCCCTGATAAATATCAATCTTGAATACATATATAGCAATTAACCCATCAGAAGCCTCCAAATGAAGACAATTTATTATACAGGGAGGGAGAAAGAAGGGAGGAGAAAGGACTGGAGGAGGAAGAAGGGGGGAGGGGAGAAATTCCTTTGAATAACTTAGTGTAAACATCACTTCATACTCGCAGCTAGGCTAAAATGCCTAAATGCTTTCATCAGGATGAAGGGACATGAAATACACACTTGTACCTAACCTAGCCCTTGGAAAATAGGCCTCATTTTCAAAACAACCAAACAGCTGCTCCGTAGAAGCAGAGCACAATTCATCCTTTCCAGCCTTTATTTTTAGATGCCTCTTAAGCAAAACAATAATTTTCTAAAGAATGTCATTAAGATCCGTAGGTGTCATCTCATTATTTTCGAGTGTTAATTCGTGTCATATCAGTCACATTTTTCCCTCCGAAATCACATCATTATATCATAGTCCATAACAAATTTCTTGCCTTTGAATAAAAGAATCTATAAATTTAAAAATGTATAGATTCTAAAACAGGACAATCTACCCAGAATGTTAGGGTCACTCACAGATTTAAACAAGGGGGGCCTAAAAGTCAGCCCCATTTTTCAAATGATAATTTGCAGACCTGTGCATGTCTAAAAAAATGCGTTACCTTTATCATCTAAAGCACATTTTACAAAATGTATAAGGAAAAAGAATATGTTTAATAGATCATAGGATTCCATGGGCAGAAGTGAATGCTAATTGCCTGTCGGAATCCTTAATGAAACCTAATTGCTGGCTTGAGCTGTCACCACTGACCCTGGTAACAGACTAGTACACCCTTCATAAACCTAATTCAGCATAATCCTCCTTCATTACGGTTATTATAGCTCTGCAGCGGGACACGTCTGAAAATAAACTCAGCTGCCTCTTCTCTAAATGGAGGTGTCACTTCTCCATCCCGGAGCAAGTTAAGTGTTGATGGCAGAAGTCACCCTTACAATAAGTGGTACCACTTCACAGCCCAGATCGCCTTCCAAACCCAGCCTCAACACACCCCCTGCAAGGCCACTGCAGAAACCACCACCATGCTCCACGGTGATGGGGGAGGGGCCAGGGGCTAAAAAACCGGAAACAACCTGAAAGCAGCAAACCATCACCCACCACCAGCAGGCAAATGGGAAAAGTGGAAGAAATTATTTCTTGTTAAAACAACTGGGTTTGATTTAGGAAATCCATGTGTAAATCCATTTCATTTACAGCCTACGTGTCAGATATTGAGTCCAAGAGATAGTCCCTTCAATTTGCTTTGAAGGTTGTTTTTTTTTTGCGGGGGGTAGAAATACTTTAAAATAGGAAAACATGGGGCGCCTGGGTGGCTCAGTCGTTAGCGTCTGCCTTCGGCTCAGGTCATGATCCCAGGGTCCCGGGATCGAGCCCCCCATCGGGCTCCCTGCTCAGCGGGAAGCCCGCTTCTCCCTCCCCCACTCCCCCTGCTTGTGTTCCCTCTCTCGCTGCGTCTCTCTCTGACAAATAAATAAAACCTTAATAAAAAAATTTTTTAAATAAAATAAGAAAACATGACTTCAATTAAAAACATTAACCTTACCTCTCGTATGCAACAATTCCCACAATCTGTTACTCTGCAGCAGGTGCCCCGACCCCAAAGATAAACAAATCACAAAACACACGCAGGAAGAGCGCACCACTTTGGGGAGGTAGAGGAACAAGTAAATGGGACACAACGCGAGGCATATTCCTAAAGAATGGGTGAGGTAAGACAGGAAGGCAGATCAAGTGAAAATGAACTCTCCTAAGGATCACAGGGACAAGTCAAACAAAACATCTACAAAGACATAAAAATCAGACTAGACGTTAAAAAACAGAGGCGGAGAAGATTATGTGACCAGGTGTGAAAAAGAATTTAAGGGAAGAGTAACAGTAACAGCAGGAGTGGACGCCCATGATTTCAGCTGTGAGAAAGTTTTGCGGAAGGGTGACAGGGAGCTAAGAGAGGCAGGGGTGCCAGTCAGGGTGGGGGGAACAAGAGCCTGCGAGTCTCGAATGCTCTGCTACGGAGTCTGCATTTCAGCGTGGGCCATTTTGTGTGTTTTTTATATATTTACATATTTTTATATATATATTTTATATATATAATACATATTTTATATATATATTTTATTTAATTTTTTAAAGATTTTATTTATTTATTCGGAGAGAGAGAGCACAAGCTGGAGAGGGGGCAGAGGGAGAGGAAGAAGCAGATTCCCTGCCGAGCAGGGAGCCCAACATGGGGCTCCATCCCAGGACCCTGGGATCATGACCTGAGCCGAAGGCAGACGCTTAACCCACTGAGCCACCCAGGCGCCCCTAAATTAGGTATTTTAGACTACAGGAGAATATAGTAAACACATACGTTCCCACCACCCAGCTTTGGGCGGGGGGAAGCAATAAAACCACACCCACATCTCAGCCCTCACCCACCCCTTTCCCCCACATACCCCCTGTATTTGGGTGTTTATCCTTCTGTCATTTGCTGATGCTTTTACTACAGACACAGGCATCTCCAAACAACATAAGGTGGCAAGACAGATTCCGAGCAGGAGAGAGAAAATATCAGACGTGTTTAAAACAAAACTCTGTGGTGTGGGGGTAGACTGGCCTCCACACTGGAAGCAGTGGGAGAGCTGACAAAAGGTGTGGAGAGAGCTGTCGTCACTGAAGGACTGTCATAATGAAGAGAGAAGGGGCAGCCTCCGCCTTGGAGGGCGTTCGTGGGGCAAGGAGGAGGTAGGCCTGAATGAACCGTGCCCAGTGAAGCCCGAGGCAGGATGTGGACAGAAGTGACAGGCCCGGGCCGACACCGATGAGGGTGATGAGGCGGATGGGCCAGGGCACAAAGCCCAACCTGGTAAGGGCCAGGAGCACAGGGGCAGGAGGACCTGACCAGGGAGTGACAATGGGGAAGGCTGCCCAGAGAGGTGGGAAGTAAGGTGGTCTCAAGGGACAGTTTTGACAAGCAACCCTGAGTGGGAGGATTCCTGGGCAGGGGAACAGCGTAACTAGAGGTGGAAAAAATTATTGGGCCTGTTCAGGAAACAGCTGCAGCTTGGGCAAAACCCTGGGGGACATAAATCTGAAGAAATCAGAGGGCCACATGGGGGATTATTTGCGGAGAACCTTAAATATCAAGATGAAGTGTGTATGGTGTGTACACGTAATTCATAATAAATTCACTTTCATGACCATGAAATCTGCCTTAATCCCCTTTACTTGGGAACTAAAATAATGGCAACAGCCAAACTTGTGATTTGGGGGATAACATCAATGATATCATTGCTGATTATAGTCCTATATGCAGAACAGGCTGTCTTGGTTAAGGGCAGGCTGGCGAATCTGCCGGGACACAGCGTCATGGAGGGTCTCCCTCTCACTTTAAAAACTAGTAACCCAGGGGAGCCTGGGTGACTGAGTCCATTAAGCGGCTGTCTTCGGCTCAGGTCATGATCTCAGGGTCCTGGGATCGAGCCCCACATCGGGTTCCCTGCTCAGCGGGAAGTCTGCTTCTCCTCTCCCTCTGCTGCTCCCCCTGCTTGTGCTCTCTCGCTCAAATAAATAAATAAAAATCTTAAAAAAAAAATAAAAAAGTAACCCAGAGGTTGAATAATGAGTAATTCTGCCTCTTCCTCTTTAATATAAGGTACAAAACGCATAAAGGAAGTTAAGCATATTCTAATCAATGTATCTAAACCTGCAAAAACAATTTTGTCTTATGCCTTGTCCTCCAAATGTTCCTGCTACTTAATCCTTCTGATATGTATACTCCCTTGATCTGCAAGGTTCCCTAGGTTTGAAAAATGAGGGGAAAAAATTATCACATTTTTTAAAAGTTCCCAAGTAAAGCAAAATAATATTAAGAACCAAAGTGTCAGTAACTTCAGAAAACAACTTAGGGATGTGATCCATCTCAAGTGAACAAATTACATGTGTATAATAAATAGCACACCGATACCTGTTTAATTTTCAAAAATCACATACAGTCATTAACATGATGTAATTTTCCCAGAGCACTGAACCTATTAGAGACTAAATAATAAAAACTCCATTCCATTCTTTGAAAAATAGAAATAGTAATTGTACCCACTTCATACGGTCATTAAAAAAATTTAATGAAAGCACTTCAAGCACTACGAACCCGGGGATAGAGTCAGCAATGATACATATAAGCCATGGCTACTGCTATCCAACATCCGTATAGGGTGGAAAATTCTAATTCTGAACCAAGTCAATGTGATTACTGGTGGAAAGGCTTATTAACTTAGTAGAAGAGATAAGGAGATAAGCATATATAAGATGAGACACAGCTCACCAACATATAAGTGCAAAGTGCTTTGGGACTATAAAGAAAGGAATGTCAGGGAAGGTGAAGCTTTAGTTGAATGTGCAGGGGCTAAGCAGGCAGCAAAGGGGACAGGTTGGTCCGGGTGGGAGTGTAACAAAGACAGGAGAATTCACCACCACCAAGTGTTAGGGCACTAACATGGACAGAAAGAGCAGTAGATAATGGGAAGGGAGTCAGGGGTTAAAGAAGCTTTATCGTGCAGGTAATAAGAATCAAAAGAATTTAAATATTATTAAAGACTGTAAAAAATAAATAAATAAATAAACCTCAGAGAGAGGAAAGAGTAGATGAATATAGGATAGGCAGCCTCTGAAGCTCTTGAACAATTCCCAAGAGGCAGTGAGGATGGAGGGTACAGAGCAAACTAAAGATATGTTAGAGGGTCTAAAGACTGGTAGGCTTCCTGATTGACGTTTGCAGGTAGAAGCTAAGGGGTGCTGAGAATGACTTGTTGAAAAGAACCCCAAGTGCCTGGTTTCAGCAGCTAACTCAACAGATGGCAGGGTCACTGACTCAGACAGGAAATATAGAAACAGCACATTTTGTGGCAAGAAATTAGGGAGCTCAGTTTGAGACAGGTGGAATTTGGAGACCCAAACAGACAGAAATACCAGATAAACCCAACTGTTTGGAACCAAGCGGAGGGGTCTGGAATGGCGATGATAACCAAGCAGATCCACTGAAATGGAAACATGTCGTTCATGCTCTCATGGGCCTGACGAGGGCTGAGTGAGTGACTCCCGGCCTCTCCTGAGCTCTAAAACTAACCAGGAACAGGATCATTCAAGCCAGTGTAGTAAAAACCTTAAGTGACTACCATAAGAGCCTGAGGACAGAGGTGGATGGACTCCTTAGCTCTGTGATTCTCAAAATGTAGTTGGTCAAGGACCAGGATTATTAGAATCACCTGGGAGCTCCTTAGAAACACAAATTCCCAAACCCCACCCCAAGCCTACAGACTCAGAAGCCGGAGTGGGCGTGGAGAATAGTACTCTGTGTTTTAACAGCCCTCTGGGTGATTCTGATACCCACTAAAGTTTCAGATCCACTGCCCTAGCTACTGCCCCCCATTACCTGAATACAAAGGAGTATGAAAAAAAGAATTCCCAGGAAATGGACTTCCAAAGACCTGAGGACATTAAGTCTAAGTAGAGGGTAGGTAAAGAATAAAGCATTGGGAACTTTTGCTAATTTTCAAAACAGAGGGAGTCTTCCCTGTAAGCTAAAAATCTGTAAGGCAAATTAGATCGAGTCAGTGGCCCACGCAGTAGAGCTTCCTAATTTAGCATATATGGTTCAGTACTAAAATATCAAACATCACAAATGCAAAGAAGATGTTCTGCTCGTCAGAGCACATCACACCACCGGCCAATCTCTTTCTCATTTTCTCATCAACCTCCCAACATCAAGCATTTGTGGGGATGGCTGCCTAGGGTTACGGGACCTCTGGATATGCGATAGGCCTCTGGGTCAAGCTAACTGACCAGGCTCAGGACAAAACCCTTGAGCTGGGCCTTATTTAGTCCCCTAAGGAACTAAGCTAAATCACCTACGTATCAAACTTTATACACGAAATTGATCTAAGAATGGTCACAATATGTTTTTTCCCGGAGCAAGGACCACGAGACAAGTCAAACAAAAGCTTGATGGGAGAGCAAAACAAAACCAAGCCAAGAAATACAGAACCAACAAGCAAAAGAGAAAGGAAATTAAAACAATGTTAATTGCCATTTATAGTGCAACTTAGACGCATAACCACCCCCCGCCCACAAGGAGCCACTATTACCTTTTATCCCCAGCTACTTCAAGTCCTCATCCACAAGCATTGCCTCATATCCTCCCATTCACAATTATAAATAATTCAGAGATTATTTTCATAATCAGTGTGCATATAATATATGGCAAAGGCATGGCTGGTCTGGGGAACAGGGACTTCCTCACCCTCGCAGTGCAAAAATCGCAACCAGATCTGCGTTTTTCCTAGGCTTTCTCCCCCTGACCTCTCCAAGGGGTACTCACTCTCATGACCTCCCGGCCTGCATGCAGTCCACATTGGGGATTCTTGGCTGTAAGAACCCGTTCTGCTTCAAGAACACATCTTACATACTATGAACCTGCTCTAATGACGTTTTTTCCAAGCTGTCCCTTTCTTCTAACAATCCCTCCTGTTGGGAGGGTGATATGAAGATCAATGAGTTAATGTTTGTCAAATACTTTAGGCTTCTCAGACGAAAGGCAACATTAAAGTTCAAGAGACCAGAGGCTGACATTACACTAGAAGTGTATTTGGGCTTCAAAGAAGGAAAGAAATCAAGGCTGCAAAGACACTCCTTTGTGAAGACTGGCTACCTTCTGCATTCTTGCTAAAAGCAGGCAGATTTATTCTTAACATTCTTTAATTAACTGGATCCCAACATTAGAAATACAAGGATCTTTATATTAGCGCCAGACCCTTGTTATATAGTAAGTGGCACACAGGGCAAAGGATCCTTTTCTCTGCCCTTTCTAAGTGGCTTTTCCTCCCCAAGCTTCCCTACTGTCTGAGCATGCAATTCTCAATCTCCTCCTATAGAGGGGCCACATGAAAACTGCCAGCCAACAAGTTTTCTTTGAGCCAACAGACCAAAAAAAAAAAAAAAAAAAAAGGTCAAAGACAAAGCTTTATGTGTATGTTGGCAATGCATGTGAATTTAGGCTGCTGGAAAAAAAATGACCCACACAAAGAGCACATTCATGACCACATATAGCTCCTCAAACATATAAATAGCCATTCTTGACCCAACACCTACTCTGTGCGAGGCACTGTGTCGGGAGGGTAACATACAGCATTCCACTGAATTCTCCGCAGATATGCTGGCAAAGTTAGATGCTCCTGGGCCCCACTTTGTAGATGAGAGAATTGAGACTCCAAAGGACTGCAAAGTTTGTCCAACATTACCCAGCGAAAAAGTGGTGGAGCTGGAATTCAAACCTAGCTACATTTCAAACTTTTCCCAAAGCTGGATCCCCTGCTCCAGCACAATGCTAGACCGGAAAGTTGCAGAACTTGCTACATCCCGCTTGGCCTGCTCCAGAAGCACTCCATGGGGCTCAGACAGGGCAGGGTAAATTCAATCAGTAAGGGGAGATCACAAAGTCTTATTTCAAACATTCGTTTTCATCTCTTCTTTACCAAAACTTGTTTTCCCTCGTTCTTTTTGATTCGGCCCAAGCAGTAACGATTTAACTGGCTAATTACGTATTTCATCTTATCTCTTCCCCTGGCCTTATCTCTAACAAAGTGCACAGCACAGCGCTGAGGCTTAGAATGAGTTCGAATTCTACAAGGCCCTCGGTGACAAAGAAGTTCAAATGCAACACAGCAGGTGAAAAAGAACAAGCATATGGAACTCAGGTGGGCCACACCGTGCAATCAAAGGGTTTATGTTTGCTTCCCTGGAGCAAAAAAAAACAGAAACCCTTAATAAGGAGGGAGGACATTAGGGGGAAAAAAAATCCTCCTAGTTTTTGATCCCGGTCTATCCATTCAGGCCAAACACAAATTCTCCTAAAAATTCTTTTTCTCTGGATTCTTTAGGTTCTTCCATATTAAAAGAATCTGACTGTTCTCTTCCCATGACAGCTGTCCGGCCCACACAGTATGCACAAACCTGAATAACTAAAGTGTGAATAATAACTGTGTTTAAGCCAATGATGGAAGCTGGGTAAGCAGGGGGATTAGCAAGAACGAGAGCTTCCCTTCAGCCATGCAGGGCCTATACCTCCAATAAAACTCCTGTCAAGGGGCTGTTCTTGAGATAAGAGAAGGTGTTTGTATAGGGGCTTAGATAAACACCCCACATTGTACTCTTTCTGCTCCAATGTACTGGCCTGAGGCTCACGGAGGCTGGACCTCTGCCACCTCAGCCAGGACTCAGCCACTGTGAATACTACTACAACCCCACTTCAGCCCAGCGAAGAGGCAACCTTGAAAGGCAACCCACGTACAGAAAGCTTCTGCCTCATAAGGAACCTTTCTAGGCGGGATCTGCTGAATCCTGGACCATCAGGCTACAACAAGAGATTCTGTTTTTATCAAGTTTCAGAGGGACGAAAAGTAATCCTCACAACCTTACAAAAGCAATAACGACCTTTAAACGTAGAGAAAACAGTAACAAACACACTGACCCGTCCATGGACTCGTTCTGCACATCATGGCCACCCATGTGGATTAGGCGAAAGAGCATCACGCTGCGCAGCTCCCACTCACTAAGGCTATCATTTCCACGGCACAAGCTTTTAACCCCGTCACCAAAAGATAAGCAACTTTAATGCGAGGTTCTGGAATGCTGCAGTATTATGGCCAACTGCTGTCAAGTGCCTCTTTTAAAGGGAATCAAGTGCATTCTAATGAAAACAGGCATGGGCCAATTAGTGCCAATTAAAATTTAGATGGTCACACAACTGCTGCTTGTAGAAACAGCATCAGGCATGGAGGTGTGTCCAAAAAGAGAGACCTATGCTCCTCTGGAAACACCTGGCTCCCATAAGTGGGTAATATGCTTCTAGTTTAATTTCTGTTATCTATCTATCATCGATCTATCGTACCCCAAATAGCTAGATTTTTGAGGTTTTTTTTGGATGACTCTCATTTTGCACAAGCTGTTTCTTCTACCTGGAATGCACTCTCCTAATCACTCCTGCAGGTAAGCACTCCCTTAGCCCTATAAACTCAGGGCACACCTTACCCCTCATCTCCAGAACCAAGCCTTCCCTGCCTCTCACAGCACTTCTCCCTCACTATGTTGTAATTCATGATCAGCCTGTGGGTTTCCTCCAGGAGGCTGCAGTTAGAGCTTGTTTAAGTGTCTTTGTATCCTGTTTTCCTAGCACAGAGTAGAAGCTCAATACCAGGTTTGTTGAATGAATGGGTGAACCAATCCAGTTTAAGAAATTAACACTTTGGTGGAACCCTGTAACCGTATATTCAGCCTGCAGTCTAGAGATTCCTCACCTTCACAAAGAGCCTGCAACAGCCAGTTCCTGGACAGACTGAAGCGCAAACCCCACGATCTCCTTGAATTGTAGGTGGGGTTGGGGTTGGGGTTGGGGGTGACAGGAACTGAAGGAAGTGGAAGGGAATGCTAGGTAGGGGCGCCGCTACCTCACTACTCCCTCAAAAAGGTGTAAAACCCACTTAACAAGTATTCAAAACCCAGATTTAGGGGTCATGCCAGCGAGAAAGGAGGGGCGTATTAACAACACCCTCAGAACTCGTTAATACTCAGAACTTTGAAAGTCTGAGGTGGAGATCCGCTCTGAAATTATGTGGTCACAGGTTTTCCCTATGAGCCAGCCCGACCACCCAAGTAGGGCCAAGAAGGCCTTAAGTCCGGTGGCATGGCTGGGGCCTAGTGGGAGGGCATAAGAACTTCTCTTCTTCCCAAGATCCTGCCCCCCCGCCCCGGGGAGGCGGTGGGAAGAGGGGTGTCGGGGAGCAGCGTTCCTCTCCCGCTGGAACAGCAGCAACGTCTGTTCTCCTCTCCTCCTCTGCCCTCACCGCTTGGGTATCTCCAGCTGCCCTTTCCAGGCCCTCGCCCGGTTCCCCAAGAACAGGGGGGAACCGGGAGGAGGGGGCGCGGAGGTGGGTTTCCCCGCAAACTCTCCGGACAGCGCTCACCTTCCACCTTAACCAACCAGACAGGACGTGCGCCTCACGTCGAGCAGCTCCCACCCGGGCCGAGAACGCCCGCGGCCCGGCCACCTCGCGCCCCCGCCGCTCTGCCAGCGTCCCGGGCCGCCGATCACAAGCTGGCGCTGCCAGCGTTGCCCCAGTCCTCGGCCGGACGCCCGGAGCGCCGAGGCGGCCCCCCACCTCCGGCCCGACTCCCCTGCCGCAGACGGCGCTTACCTGCTTACATGGCCCCGTCGGTGCCCTGGAGTCCCGCGCGAAAGGCTGTCCTCCGCGGCGGCGGCGGCAGAGCCCCAATTCCCTAAGGAATTGATTCCAGTGGCTGGCGGAGGAGGGGCGGAGGGAAGGAGCCGGAGGAGGCGAAAGGGGAGGGAGGTTTCCGCTGCGATCCCGGCGCACCGACAAGGAGAAAAGGAGAACCACCTCAGCACGGGGTTGTCCCGCCGGAGGGGGGCCGGGGCCAGGAGGCCCGGGAGGATGGGTGAGCTGGGAGGGGAGGGGCCGCCCGCGGCCACTGGGTGTCTGCGGCTCCCCGAGGACCTCAGCCGGGAGGGCCGGCAGCGGAGCGAGAAGCCGCGAGGCAACCTGCCCCGGGACTGCGCCCGCAGCGCCCGCTCGCCTGGGGGAGAAAAAGTTGGGCAGAACTTTCCGGGGCCGCGAGAGCCCGGGCGGCAGGAAATGCGAGCGGCCGGGAGAGGAGGGAGGAAGGGGCCGTGCGATGGGAGGGGACGGAGCAGGCGCTGGCGGCCGCGGCTCCCCCACCCCCGGGCCGGGCGGCGGCGCGGGGGGCCGGAGGCGGAGGGAGCGCGGGGCGCGCGGCCGGGGGCGGGGAGGAATGCGCCCGGGAGGCGCGCGCGGCTGGGCGGCCGGGGAGCGGGGGGGGGGGGGGGGGGGGGGGGGGGGGGGAGTCTGCGCGGGGGAGCGCCGAAACTTGGAGCCCGAGCTCCCGGGCTGGAGGCGCGCCGGCCTCAGGGACGTCACAGCGCTGGAATCCGAGGAATGCCGGGCGGCAGGAGCTCCCTGTGCAGGCCCGGGAGAAGTCGCGCACTTTCGGTGCGGTGGCTTTGGGAAATGTTTAAAGGTGAGGGCTGAGGAGGGAGGACGGGTGAAACTCCCTGGAGTCAGAGACGTGGGAGTGGAGGAGGAAAAGCGACCACAGCCGGCAAGACCTAGCGCCGCTCCCGGCGGGGGCGGGGAGGGGGGCGGGAAGGAAAAAATCCCACTTCGAAAACCGCAGGGGCAAGGCAGAGGCCGCGACTGGCCCGCTCCGGCGGTGAGCAAGGACAGCCCGTCTCATTTGGGGGAACCCCTCGGAGCCGGACGACCCCAGGCAGCCACTGCACGGAGGGGAAGACAGCCCAGGAGAAAGTAAGGTGACTTCCCCGAGCAGACAATCCCAGGGTTCTCTCTCCGGGACACCAGGAGTCTCTGCGTCCTGGATCTGGGGTTCTTAACCGCCCCCCCCCCCGGACTCCCCCAGCGCGCGCGTTCGCAAAAGCAGTTTCTGTGGGCTGGGAGCTGGAAGATGTCGTTTCCCCGGTTCTTTCTGTGCCGCAGCCTCGCCCCACCCTGCCTGGGTGGGCACTGGGAGGGAACTTCCTTAGCACTTTCAGAGGTGGAGTTAGGGCGACGCAGCTGCGTGATGGGAAAAGGCACCCAGCCAGACGAGGGAACCTGGGTTTAGGACCTGCCCTGCCCGTGACCGAAGGGATGACTGAGGAGTATCCCAGCCCCTGAAAGCCTTGGTTTCTGTAGCTGTAAAATCGTTTTCCTAATATTTTCTATTTCTCCGTGGTCCTTCGCTTGGCCAAAAACATGTCTTAGGGGTCTTTTACCTAACCGAGACTCACAACCCAGTTCTTTCAACCTTTCTTAGGTTGAAAAAGGTCCTTGAAGTCATTGTCACAGAAGATGTCCCAAATGACTTCAGTGTCCCACAACTCATACAAAAATCCGGACCTCTTGGGGAAGAGAACTGGGAACCAAAAAGCAAAACCTGTTGTGCCCATCATGTACAGTTCGTGGTGACTCTGACTTCTCCAAGTATCTGCCAACCTCCAGAACAATAAAGAAGTCGAGAAGGCCCCAAAGGGATGGAAGGAAAAGGCTGCAGAGAATTAAACGTCAGTTTCTCAAACTTTCAAGGACATAGCTGGATAGCTTCAGTATGGACTTGCTGGATTCCAAAAAAGAAAAGAATGCCGAATTCTTTACTGTGCTATGGGAAGCATGGAAAGCACTTTTTATGTGCACCTGTATTATTATCCCATTTCCTAGATGAGAAAAGTGAGGGCTGAAGAAATCACCTGTCTTACCAAGGGTCCCACAGCTTGTGAAATAATAGGATAATAGATCCTAGTCTGGCCCCAAAACACAAGCTCTTAAATTCTTCAAAATTTGACCAAAATAGGATTAAAATTATAAATGAGGAAATACCTGCAGGCTCTCAAAGGAATACAGATGAGAGGCCTTTGGTGCCTTAGAGGAAAAGATGTGGTATTTGTGTATTGTCCCTCTGTGATACCGAACTCCCAGCACAGCACAAGGAGACAGTTGGGGTGTTAGAAGAATAAAGGTTGCCTGTAGACATAGAATTCTGGTTCTGCCTCTGACCAGCCACGTGACCCTGAACAAGCCACTTCACCCCTAGGCCTAAGTTTATTTTTTAAGTGGAGTGTGACATGGAGGTCAGAGTTTGGTTGAATTGCTTCATCTCTGAGGTCTTTCCTGGGTCTGAACTTGAATGAACGTATACTCCTCCAGGCAGATGGCATGCCTATGGAGGAAGCTCAGTGATAAAGCCAGGATGTCTTGGAGAGAGGACTGTTTTCACGCTGCCTTTGGAATCAGAATGAATGTTGGGAATGCTGCTGAGTGATCTGTGGCCAAAACAAAACACACAAACACACCAAGATTTAGCACTAAGTCTGTGGCCTCTTTTTAATTTAAATAATTTTACTTCTAAATTAAAAAAAAATGCACACACACATTATCAGTTTAAAAGCCCATATAACAAAAAAATAAAAATAAAAAATAAAAGCCCATGTAAAGTACGTCTGGCCAGCCACTTTTCTCTTTCTTTAGAATAGATCGCGGAAAAGCAATACAAGTTACATTTTTTAACCAGGATGTCTGGTGCGAAGTGAAGAAAGCCTTTCATTCTCTAAATAAATATATAAAAACTAGTCACAAGCTGCTTTCGAAAAAACAAAAAAAATTTCCTAAGTCTACATCACACTCAAGTCTCCTTAGTATGTGTCAGAGGGAACAGGATGGTTGATGGCCTGGGTCCCAAACACATCACTGCAGACTGACTTTAAAACTTTGTGGTTTTAGGAACTTGTCAATATTAGGCCCCAAAATACTTCAACTGTTCTAAGCCTGACTCAAACTATAAATACAGGCAGAATTTCATGGGCCTTCATGATTCCTCTCACCTTCAATATATTCCTCATACTAATTTATTAATTTTATACCTTCAGAAACACTGAAATCACTTGAAAGCAAAACAAAACAAGTTCACCAAAAGTGAGCAGGCCCTTTTAGGAAAACTCTTAGTGATATTTAGGGACCTGCAAATGTTAAAATCATATATATTATTTGTGTATTTGTTTTTATCCTTTCTCTAATTCCAATTCCTAATAGAATATTTGGAAGCTTACAATAATAGTGGGAAAGAATAATGGGGAGCTTTTTAAAAATACACGTGCTCTCTGTATCCCCTACTCCACATATCTTATTCATCTTATTCTCTGAGTCTAGGGTGGAGGCTTCGGTTGGTATCTGTATATGTGTATCTATCATTTTTTTAGACAGTATTTTATTGAAACATAATTCACATTCAATCAAAAGCACAATCCTAAGTATACACACCACTTGATGATTTTTTTCATATACATCCATATGACCACCACTCAGTTCAAGATACAGAAAATGTCTATCAGCACAACATTTCCCTCCTGTGATTTTTCGGTCAGTATCAGCTTGCCAAGCTAACTTCTGCTGGTTAGCTTTTGCTCGTTCTCAAACTTCATATAAATGGAATTACAGTGTGTGTGTGTGTGTGTATACATATAACAATTTGCTTACCCATTCTCTTGTTGATGTATTGGGCAGGTATATTTTGAAAACATTTCCCAAGTAATTCTGTTATCCTGGCCCCCTCTAACTCAGAACCACTGACTTAACAGCAAAAATGTAATAAAATAAGCCTAGCTTATTAACACCTACAAAGACATATTAAGCAACAGAGAAGGAAAGAAAGAGAACACTTTGGGAGAACCAAATTTAAGAGGGCTTTAATCGTAGTATACATTCAGAGCTCCTTGTTAATGAAAACGAATTAGCAAATTGTGATATGAACTTCTTGTTATCTAGTGATTTTCTTCAAACTACATGATTCTGCAGAGCTGTTGTGTACAGCCACACTCTAGAAAGAGTAATTCACATGCATAATTGGTACTTTCAGCAAGATTTAAAGTACACGATGCCACTCCATGTGCTAGAATAGTCTGGAGTGTGAATGGCGTCCTCTAGAGTTGTACCATGTGGTGACCATGGTATTACAAATTTTCCCTTTAGAAATTGTCTCATGGTACCTGCTTTAGAAAAATCATTTCTGAAACAGGAGACCGAGCCCTTCTTCCCTCCTGGTGCATCTTTGAGGGGGAGAGAAGGGGCCACAGCCCAGCCTCTCCCCAGGTCGACTAAGCCAGTGAGTCACATTCTTCTCAAATATTGATAAAATAATGAGAGACTTTTGTGGAAGTATAGATTAGATGAAAGTGCTGAACGTTTATTTGGATTTGCTCTCCACGCTCTTTTGGAGGCTCTCCGTACCTGCACCCTTTTGTGTTACATACTGTCTCCAGTTCATCATCTGTCCTAATGTCTCATGAGGTCATTCCTGCCGCGCCCTCCTCTCTGGCCACTGAGCCTTGTGGTCATTTCCTCTCCATTTTATTTCTCTTTCTTTTACCCACTTCTCAGCAGAAGGCTCTCTGCTTCCCAAAGGGACAGACAACTCCCTGACCTGAGCCAAAGAAGAAAGGGCCCCCATTCCCATGCCTGTCAACCTAAGACACAAGTGAATTATTTCCTTGTTACTTCCTTCTGGAAAGAATGTCAAACATTTTTATGTTGTATTTTTTTTCAGGCTGGGAGGAGAAAGATGAATATGTACTCCTGAGACGCTTTGCCAGCATCTCTGGTAACTACAGTTGACCACATGGGCAGTGATCTCAGCTATCTAGACGTCAGGCAGATTCACTCGAGGCAGATCCCTAGTTTTTGCGATGAAAATGCACGAGATTCAGCCAGTTGGTTTCTCTTTAAAAAGTCTATACAACAGCAGTGTGTAGTCATCAAGTACACTCTAGAAAGAGTAATTCACATGCATAATTGGTACTTTCAGCAAGATTTAAAAGAAATAAAACCTAGGCAGTATTAAGGGTCTTACCAGTTTCAATGTATTCATTATCCTCCACTAATTTCACCTGGTGTGGCAAACCCTTTGAATCATGTTTTAAAGAGCCAAGCTTCCTGATCATATTCACCTGGCTCAGCTTGCTGACTTCCCCCACATCCCCCAGCCCTAATATTGTCTTCCAGCTTTTCAGGCTTGATAGGAAACACATAGCTTATCTCCCTACACACTGGCAGATGCATGCACACATCAAATCACTGCAACCTCTGTGCGGTGTGCTGCTAATGAAGAGCTTACCCAAGCCTTATTGCTCAAAATTGTGTTATCTGGAAAAGGAGGCTTTTACTGCTCCTGTAATGTCTTCTAGGATAGGAAAGCTTCGTCATTGTGATTTAAACAATTTTTAACTTTATAATAGAATAGAGTCATTTAAAGAAGAAAACATTTTTCATTGTCATTTACATATGGTTTTTAATCTTAAAAACATACTCTAATGTTGAGTGCGGCAGATCTAGTAGGCAGGGTCAACTGTCTTAGTATAAGCTCCCTCAGTTTAAGAACAAAACCCCACTTCAGATTGTTCAAGCAAAAAAGGAATATATTGGCAGGATGCTGAAGCATGTCATGGAATCCATGAGCAAGAAGGACGGGACCAAGGAACCCTGAGGGTCCTCTGCTTTTCTCCCTCTGTCTAGGGCTACTGTCCTCCACTCTTGCCCATATCCAGGCTTAATAGCTATGTGACCCTGGGCAAATAACTCTCACCCGAATTTCCTCAAAAAGGGCAGTGATGTAAAAAGGAGAAATGACGAACATACCTACTTCGTAGAGTTGTAGCAATGGTTAAATTAGTCAATATGTGAAAAATTCTTAGAACAGTACCTGATACACACTGAGCTCTCAGTATGTTACCTATCAATATTATCATCAACCTCATTCTATCTCAGCAGGCTGGTGTTCTCTCCTTCAGCAGGGACTGGATCTCAAATCCAAATTCTCAAGAGAAAGAACGTGGCTTGAGTTGTCAACCCAGGATCTTGGAGAAGGACCAGGCTGCTGTGGCTGGACCTAGCCCTTTGTGTGGGAAGAACAGTTCCCAGAAAGGAGACAATGGCTGGAAGAGAGGGGGCCCACAATGGGGAAACCACACCAATAAGGGAAGGGAGAGATTTTACCAAACTGAAGTCTTAGGAATCCCTCTGTTCACTCTGTAACTATCTACATCATCTCTGCAAAGGGCCAAACCTGGCTCCTCATGTGTAGAGAAGAAAGTGACCCACTAGGGAGGGAAATGACCTAGGGTAGAAGGTAAGGGAACCAATATCCATTGAGCACTTGCTATGCTCTAGGTAGCCTAGGTCCTGTGTATATATAATCTGAAGGAATCCTTGTGACAGTGTTTGAGTATTATAAACTGAATTGTGTTCCTCCAAAATTCATACGTTGAAGTCCTAACCCCCAGTATGACCATATTTGTAAGTAAGACCTTATGGAGATATTTAAGGTTAAATGAGGTCATAAGGGTGAGGCCCTAATCCAATAGGACCAGTGTCCTTCTAACTGCAGAGAGACACAACAGAGCTCCTCTCTCTCTATGCAGGCACAGAAGAAGGGCCATGTGAGGACATAGCAAGAAAGAGCAAGGAGAGAGGTCTCCCCAGAAATTAACTCTGCCAGCACCCTAACCATGGACTTCCAGCCTCCAGAACTGTAAGAAAATCACTACCTGTTGTTTAAGCCCCATAGTCTGTAGTACTTTGTTATGGCGGCCTGGGCAGACTAATACATTCAGGTTACTGTTTGTTGTTGCTTCGCAGAGAAATAAATCGAGACCTCACATTATGTACCTGGTACTTAGACATGTACTAAGACAGTAAGTGCCTAAGTGAATGGTAGAACCAAGATTCACACCTCCTCATTTCTCCTTCTGAAGTTCATATTCATTTTCATCCATCGTGTTGCTGCAAAGTTTATCAAGTACCACTGTATGTCAGGACTGGGGTTAAGTGGTGGCTGAAATTGGATGGGATGGTAAAAGCAGGGGTGATAAAAACATCAGGATAGAGTGTGTTCTAAGTTTCCATGACAGTGATTTACCAGGGGACAGCTCTACCTGACTGATAGTAAATTGTGCTAATGAGAAGACACATAGCCAGAATCTTTGTCTCCAATTATTTCAAATCCTTCCTTTCCCAGGTGTATACACCTGAGTGTATACAGCAAAAGGGGAAATGGAAGTGCCATTAGAAGATCAGACAGCAGATCCTTTCAAAGAACATTAATACCTTGCTACTGTTTGTTCCATTGGCTCCTGAGATGCCTAGAGTTAATGTTCTCACCTCCTAGCCTCGTGAAGTACAGCAAGTGGCAAGTCGGGTCTGTGGTCCTTCTAGCACACAAGAGGTTGCTTTTGACTGGCATGAGGTCACACTTTCTGGGAGTGTGGAGGAGTCATTTCTGCTCATGACAGCAATCTCAAAAGGTCAGAAATACCCTAATTTCTAAAAATAGTTAGTTATGAATCTCCCATCCATGAACTGAACATTTTTTTTCATCCTGTGTATATCCCTACCTTGCCCAGCTCTTAGGAAGGTAGACAGCTATAGAATTTGTCATGGCTGGCCAAGGAGCCATCAACACCCTCCCTGAGCTGCATGAGGGCAGGTACATGACAGCTATAATTATCCCCATTTAATCTTCTCCAAAATAGCTGCCTGTTGCCATTTTGTGGCATGATAGTGGGACTAGGTGCCAGATGGCTAAGAATAACTGGGATAGAAAAATTCTGAGTGCAATCTTAAAATTATTGTTCATGGGAGATAAAGTATTGGTTAGGCACACTATTATGGGATGTCAAGACAGCCAGGACATTTCTGAGTAAAAAAAGTCTATAATAGACTCCCCTCTACATGATGTACATTTTTCACTCCTTTCCCACCATCCTCAGAAGAAAAATATTTGGAGTTAGGGGGCCTGTCTTGACCTTCTCATAATTATGGTGTTCAGAATACAGGGGCCAGTCCAGATGGGGCTCTCTTTGTGATGTTGTCTACATTTGCTAGTATTTCTAGCTGCACAAAACCTCCAAAACTGTATCCAATGGGAGAAAGCTGGGCTACCCTCTTCTAGGACACTGACTTTTCTCCTTCTGGGAGTCCTACATGACAAATCTAAATAAAGCCCCATAGGTGGCAATTCATTAGTTTATCCCCCCTCACCGCCCACATCTCCTTAGTTCTGGGCTTATTTTTTAAATGTAATTTCAACACCCAGATGACATTGTCAGCAAGTAATAATGCAAACTGAACTACCAGATTGAGGGAGGTGAGAAATGGACAGCCCCCTGGACAGACGGCAAATCCAGAGATGACTGTAAAGTAAAACAAGAACACGGTGCGTTGGTTTCTGACATGGGCAGCTACAGCCAGCACACCCCTCGGAGAGGTATGGGACAGGAAAGGAATCTTCTGCTGTGATTAGCAAAAAGGAACAACCTTCGCTGGGGGAGGGAAGGATCGGGTTGTCTTTAGGATGCCTTTCTAAAGAACATGGGCACCCCAGCCTGCAGGGGTGAGATAGGTTTACGTACGCCTATGGGCAGGGCTATGTAAGAGAATCCAACAGCACTAAATCAAGCCCTCCCCTAGGACCTGACTGCTTCCTGGCCACCTCCCCTAGACTAAGGGGTGACTCAGAGTGTGCCTGGCTCTGGGACTTCAAACATTTCTGAGTAATTCCCACGGACCTGGACAAGGGCAATTAGAGGACTGGTTTGGAATGACCACTGTGGATCAAAAGATACTTCCTGGGGCCAGCAGGCAGAAGGCAATTGCCTAGGAAGCTCAATTTTGAGGTGTCTTCTGCTCAACCAGAAGGCAGAGGTGTCTTCTAACATACTAAGTTGTAGGGGCTAGAGAGAATTTACTAACATAAGAGGGCATACACTGGGCTTCCCTCCATGGTTGGCACCCCTGATTTAGCAGAGTACGCAAAGACAAAGTTTTCAAATAGTGACAGAGAACCCGAATTTTTAGCAACAGATCAAGACCCAAATGATCTAGCCATTGGCTACCTCTCTCATCTAATTTCCAACTACTCTTCCCTGGCTCACTCCGCTCCCAAGCAAGATACTGGCATTCTGCCATTCCTTGAACATGCCGAGTACGCTCCCACCTCAGGATCTTTGCACTCACTGTCCACCCCGCACCCCCACCCCCACTCCCGCCATGAACTCCCCACTCCTCCAGATGTTTCCCGGCTTGTTCACTCACTTCATTCCTTGCATAGACCTTTCCCAGCCATCCTGTCAAAATAGTACCTCTTCACCATCCCATTCTCTATTCCTCTACCCTGTTCTAATGTCATTAGTAGCACTCACACTACCTCACATCACATTATCGATTAATATTTACTTATTGCCTTTCTCCCCCTCCCCCCACCCACCTTCTACCCCAGAAATTCCATCACTTTAAAGATTTTTGTCTGTTTTGTATTCCACTGCCTGGTGCTTAGAAAATCCTCAACAACTATCAATTGAATTTTTAGATGAATAAGCAATTGTATTATTTTTATGTGAATACATGCAGTTATTTTCCTGTGCCTAGCATCCTGTCTATATTATATGATTTAATCTTTACAACAATCCTATGAGGTAGGGGTTACCATCGGCCATTTATAGATGAAGAAAATGGGGAGTAGAGAGAGAAAGTGACTTGTCTGTTTTTGTTGTTACTTTTAGATTGTGGTTCTGTGTTTTGGGGGTTTCAATGTTTATTTTTAAAGATCTCAGTCACATTGAGGTGAGACATCTAGACTTATCCCCAGGTCCTGCCACACTGCCTCCTTCAGTTCATGCGATGGCTCTCTTCTGTTTGCTTTGTATTTTCCCCCCTCTTTGTGCCCTATTCCTAACTTCATCCTCCTCTTCCTCAGACTGGCATCTGACGTAGTAGACCCAAGGCAGTAAATAGTCGTCCAGGGTATGTACTCCAGCTAGCTTGCCTGGGCTGACCTCCTGGCTTTGCCATTCACTAGCCATGTGACATGAGAAAATTCTTGGTCATTATTGCTTGAACTATTGGCCTCCTTCCATTTCCTTTTGTTCTTCTGGTGTCCCTAACAAATGGATTTTGACACTTGTCTGATTCCCCAAATTTCTTTTCTCTTTCCTTCCCATTCTTTACCCTATCCTTTCCCAGTGCCTCCTGGGAAAACTCTGTGGCCTCATCCCCCAGCTCAAATATTTACTTGATACTTTCATTATTTAAACAATCCATTGAATTCTTTATTCAATAATTATAGGATTCTTTAAATTTTAAGTTTAACTTTATTTTTTCAGCTTTTTTGAGGTATAATTGACAAATAAAATTGTAAGATATTTCAAGAGTACAATGTGATGATCTGATATATATGTGCATTCAGCTAATACATCTATCATCTCGCATACTTTTGTGTGTGTGAGAGAGAACATTTTTAGTTCTACTCTCCTAGCAAATTCCAATTATACAATACACTGTTATCAACTATAGTCACTGTTTTATATATTAGATCCTCAGACCTTATTCATCTTATAACTGAAAGTTTGTACCCTTTTACCAAACTCTCCCTATTTTCCCCAGACCCTGGCCCCTGGTAACCACTGTTCTACTCTCTGTTTCTACGAGTTTACCTTTTTTTTTTTTTTTTAGATTCTACATATAAATGATATTATGCAGTACTATCTTTCCCTGTCTGGCAGAATTCATTCTTTAATAATTTTTTTAAAGGATTTTATTTATTTGAGAGAGAGAGCGAGCGTGCACAAGCGGGGGGGGAGGGGCAGGGGGAGAGGCAGAAGCAGACTCCCCACTAAGCAGGGAGCCTGATGCGGGGCTCGATCCCGGGACCCTGAATCATGACTTGAGCCGAAGGCAGATGCTTAACCAACTAAACAACCCAGGCGCCCACATTCTTAATAATTCTAATTCTTTTATTCAACTGCTTGTTCTCACTTTCTGTTCCCAGTAAATTCTCTCATCTCTTCAAGTATATTTATTATTCTGGCTTTAACTTCTGTTTCTGTTTTCCATGAGCTCTGCTTTCTCTGGCATAAGTTGTTCAGTTTGTTGTTCTCCAAACTTACGGTTCTCAGAATCTGCCGTCTGAGTTTAGCCTTGTTCCTTCAGAGCCTTGAGTTGCCTTGATTCGTAAACTGCACCCATGAAGACAGGCAGATGTCTAGCAAGATTGTGCTTCTCCAGGTGAATTGGTGTGTGTATTCGTGGTCATGGGCCTTTGCAGGAGACAAGTGGTATTGTGCTCACCTGGTCTCCACAGAATCTGAATAATCTCTTATTGGAGGCAGCCACTCTGTAATACAAGTGGATGCCCACAGGAGGGTGAGAGCAGGGATATGTGTGTGTGCAGAGGGTTTTCTCAGGGACTGGTCAAACTGTCTACACTTAGGGTCTTCTGCTTATAACCATACCAGGTCATAGCTCTGCCTTAGTTACCCACTGCTTCTGGCTTGTCCTCTGATATCCTGGCCCTGCAGTAAGTACCAAGAGGAAGGGGGAAACCTGCCTAGCACAATACAGGGATGAGGAAAGGGCAGAACTAAAACATTTTCCCCCAACCCTTGTCCCTATTTATGACCCTAGGACCTCCTAGTTTCCCTGCCAGTTGACAGAATTAACCTCTATCTATCCCAAGAATTTCCAGGGCTAGTCACTGAGAACAGCTCTCAAGTCCATCCTTGCTTGCGGCATCTCTTCCAGAGAGAATAGAGTGCAGCTGCGTGTCCATCCTGGGCCGCTCTGCTGTCTTGCTCCACATTAGAGCCCTGTATGTTTTCCAAAATCACCAAGCTGGGAAGTGATGGGATTCGAACCCTAGTCTCTTTTCACTCTATATCTTGTGTTTTAATCCCAACCTTCAGGGTTTGTTGAAAGACGATTGGGTCAAATTATCCATCCCGCTAAAAAAAATACTTCATTCCAGATATTTCCCACTAAATGGAACCTGGATCCTTAGAGAAATGGTGGACTCCCGGTCTGAGGAAAGAAACATACAAGAAAGCTATCAAAAGAACACTAGGGGCAGGGCGCCTGGGTGGTTCAGTAAGTCGAGTGCCCGACTCCTGATTTCAGCTTGGGTCATGATCTCGGGATCTTGGGATCCAGCCCCGCATGGGGCTCCACGCTAGGCAGGAGCCTCTCCCTCTGCCCCTCCTCTTGTTCATGTGTCCCTGCACTCATGCACTCGTGTGCATGCTCTCTCTCAAATAAATAAATCTTTAAAAAAAAAAATGGACTCAGGAACCACCTTGAAAAGATTCTCAGTGACTAATGATGGGTACATTTTCGTGTCAATAAGGATAATAATGGCAATTACGTGTAACATTTCAACTGTGTTTAATTCTAAGTTTGTCAAATGATATGAGAAAAAAACTAGTTTGTCACCACTAAAACGAGCTCATTATTTTGAAAAATGTTAAATGGAGGGACACAAATAAACCAGCTTGTCTTTCCTAAGAAATTATACCACTGGTAATCAAGTAGCAGAGGAGAAGGGTTTTTTCATTATGGAAATATCCTAGATAATAAACAGAAGGGATGGTAAGATTAGAGTATCATCATTTGCCACCTCGGATAAAGTAAGAATCTAGGCACAGGCTTCAGTAGTTGCTAACGTCACAAAAAGAGACATTAAACTATTGCTATTTTTCTTTGAGAAAAATAAACTGAATCTGACCAAACCTCTAGAATAGATTCAGCTAATAGCTGTCAAATACAAAAAAACAAAAACAAACAAAAAAAACCCCCAAGAGCCCAGGAATATGTTTGAACAGACCTTAGAAATGCCATCAGCAAAATGTAAGATGTGGAAAACTCTAGAAGCTAGTGGAGGGGGAGGGGCAGAGGAAGAGAGAGAATCTTAAGCAGGCTCCGTACTCAGCACAGAGCCTGACACAGGGTTTGATCTCATGACCCTGAGATTGAGACCTGAGCCAAAATCAAGGGTCATTTGCTTAACCAACTGAGCCACTCAGATACCCCTGGAAGAAAATATTTTTGGGGGCGCCGGGGTGGCTTAGTTGTTAAGCGTTTGCCTTCGGCTCAGATCATGATCCCAGGGTCCTGGGATCGAGCCCTGCATGGGCTCACTGCTCTGCAGGAAGCCTGCTTCTCCCTCTCCCACTCCCCCTGCTTGTGTTCCCTCTCTCGCTGTGTCTCTCTCTGTCAAATAAATAAATAAAATCTTTTATTTAAAAAAATTTTTTTAAATAAATACATTTCCACGATAAAGGAAAGAAATAGGAGTAAACTTTATATTAAAAGAGACTTAAAAGATGTAGATGTATCAACTATCACAACATGTGACCTTGTTTGTATCCTAATTTAAATGAACTCTAAAAAAAAGCTGTTTATGCCTTTTATGAGGACATTTGAACACTGAATAGATATTAAGGAATTATTGTAAAATATTTGAGATATGTTAACTGGTATGGTCTTTATGTTAAAAATAAAGAGTGTCCTTCTTGTAGAATTATATATTGAAATATCTATAGGTAAATGTTATATCTGGATTTTGTTTCCAAAAAAGACAGAGGTGGGAAATGAATAGGAATATATATAAAACAAGATTGTCAATGAGTTGATGATTGTTGAAGCTGACTAATGACTATATGGGAGTTTGTCACACAATTCTGGTTAATTTTGTATAAGTATGAAATAATGAAGTTAAAAACCTAATAATAATTAAAAGTTTATATATTTTTAAAAAATGTGTTCTCATTTCAAACAATATTGAAGTATTTAATTGAAAGGTGGATTATCTGTTTTCACATCCCATTTCCATTTTAATATTCCCTGGAGATAATCACTTTAATTCTATACTGATACAAACAAAGGTTTTATGTGTTTTGAATATATTTTTTTCTTTCCCTTAAGTGCAAGAAAAAGCCAAGGTTAAGCATTAGCTACTACAAAATGCTGACTGTGAGTCATCCTATATTTTGGGTGAGACATACACAAGATTTTCTTTTTTAAGTCTAGAAGAATCTGTGCAAAACTGTTAACAATATGGGGAGAAAATGAAATTTTCATTTGCATGGTATTTGAGATTTGGACTTATCAGAGTAAGTTCAAAGGTACCTTACTTTGGAGAAAGACAATATAAAAATTTTAAACTTATGGTTGGGCAACTGCCTTCGGCCCAGGTCATGATCCCAGCGTCCTGGGATCAAGCCCCATGTTGGGCTCCTTGCTCAGTGGGGAGCCTGCTTTTCCCTTTTCTTCTGCCCCCCACTGCCCCCTGCCCCTGCTCGTGCACCCATGTTCTCTCTCTCTCTCAAATAAAAAATAAAATCTTTAAAAAATTTTTCAAACTTAGAAAACACATTTGTTTTAGATTGGGTAGAAGGAATTTTCATTAAAAACAAGTAACCATAAGTATAACCCCAGGGTCCTTTAAAATGTGAACACGACTGTTGATTTTAATTTTTAAATTTTATTAAATTTATACATAACTTTTCCGACGCACACACCTCATGGTCTATGATCTGGATTTGAAGTCAGGAGACCTGAATCCTTAGGTAAACTCTGTACAGGACACCAAAATAACTAGTCAATCCTATCAATTCAGTTTTGTCAACCATTTGTTTCCGCTGGAATTATTCCATTAAAATAGCTGATAAGTTAATCATAGTAGACTTGTCCAGGAAGGAGGAGAAAAGTAAGCTCAGCAAGCATGCACATATAAATAGAGACCAAGTGTCATAACTACATGAGCCTTATTTAAAAACAGAGAGAAACACTTAGTGTGTACATCTTATTCTCTTCTGACAAGAAGCAGGAAGATGGACTTGTGGGGCCCTTCTGCTCGCCAGGAACCACCTACTCCCACCCATCTGCCAAGCCAGCTCCATATGTTCTATGAAGTCAATGGACTCTTTTTGTGATGTTTTTCCCAATTAAAGAGAGCCTCTTTTCTACCCAGTTTTTCTATAAACTCCTTATAAACATTTATATGATGGTATTTATGTTAAATTTAATCTATTTCTTATAGACTATATACAGATTAACTATATTAATTATTTTCTGTGTACATAGTTGATCTTAACATTATTTCAGAAATATTTAATAATCCCCTACTGTTTGCTAAGTGCTGATAATACACAGCTGAGTAAGACATGTTCCGTATTTAGACAGAAACAGCTCTTTGTTGTCATCTTTGGATACCTTCCTATGACTAATAACAGCATTTTGAATGAATACATACATACTTTTTGATCAAGATGGATGGTGTGGGTTTTTTAAATAATAGAATATGGGGAGAATGTTCAATAGCTTATTTTCTTGAAAGAAAAGTATTACCACATTTTCCTGTATTCTTTAATTTAAAAGAGAGGCATTCAAATTAAATGAGACTTGGCATAAAAATTCAAAAAAAATTATGGTATCATCAAATCATGAAAGCAGGATTGTGATTTAAGAAAACAATCCTTTAGTAGGAGCATGGAAATACCATATCTGGCTAAAATAGCACTTTGCTGTACAAATTGTAAATGAAGGCCTTGGAAGGATTCTAACTGCAGAACTCCTAGGATTTGAAAATCATACAAAGGAAAAAAAAAATCAATGCTGTAATAAGGAACAAAAATTTTTAATCTATATAATAGCTGTTCTGTAAAGTTACTTACATCTTTATGAAAGTCTTATATATATGACTGAATACTCGCTTTTACTGATTTGCAATCAGCAAAGCCAGTGTGGAAAGTAAGTACTCTAGAGAAATAATTTGAGAAAATGTCCTGTATTTATGGATATTTAGTCATTTCTTAACCAAAATCTGTTACCAAGAAAGTAAATATTAATACATGGCCACAAAACTACCAATTTCCTCAAAAATGCACAGGAATAAGTGAGTTACAAAAAAATTGTGATTTGTGATTCATGTATAACCCCTCCCCCTCCCCTTCCTCCCCCCTGCCCCAGCTGGTGAGAGCTGTGCCTGGGCTGTTGGAACACATGGCTCTGGTCTCACAAATGACACATGGTGAGCTCACCAGTGTCTCAGAAAGGGTTTGTAAGGGGAGAAAGTGATATTTTTTTGGTACAAAACATGGGATTTCATCAGAGTGGCTCAGCAGGGCCTCACTTTGGAGAAAACCTAATATAAAAATTCCCAAGTTATGAAATAAATATGTTTGGGGATTATTTCTCACTCAAGGTAAATCACCGAGGCTAGAACCATGGACTCATTTATATTATGTGCATCAGTATTGGTTCTAAGGAGGCATTCACTGTTTACCCAGATTTGCACACACACAGAATTTAGGATCAGAGCTTGAGGTCAGACATGAGTGACATCATTACAATCTGAAAACTGGCCATCTGACTCTACAATTCACTTAGAGGTCCTTGTTTCCCAGGTTATACATTAAGGGGAATTGGCGTAAAGTCTCTTTTAACTCTAAAATTGTATGATTCTTTGATTTTTCGGAAAGAAGTCTTCTGCTGCATTTGTTCCTTTCTGCAAACCTCCTATTTTGATGGTTTGGGCCAATGCTCTAGGAACCATACAAGTAATGGACTCCCTGTGGTTCTAGAACTATGGTTAACCGTGCATCTGGATTTTTATGGACCTGTCAATCATAAACCATCTTTCAATCCCCAAACACCAGTACAGAAGTCTGTGTAAGTACTGAAGCATTCTATAGGTAAAATACAAATAACGGTTTACAAATACAAAAGAAAATAATGGTTTGTCTTTTCTAAAATCCCTGAAAAAGTGAGTACATAAAATTTTCTCAATGTCTTGTGTTTTTCCCATATAGTTTCTTAAATTTGCAGTGCCTGACCCCACTTCTCTGTTGAAGGAGGAGAGCAGTGCAAACGGGCAGCAAATTAATATATTTGGAAAAACATGGAAGACCACTGACTTTTAGTTCACTAACTTATTTATGCCTGGAAACTTACAGCTGCCATTTTCCATTCCTACATAAACTATCGTCACTTATTAATTCAACAACTGTATCTTTTTTTGTTTAAGATTTTATTTATTTATTTATTTGACAGAGAGAGACACAGCGAGAGAGGGAACACAAGCAGGGGGAGTGGGAGAGGGAGAAGCAGGCTTCCCGCGGGGCAGAGAGCCCGATGCGGGGCTTGATCCCAGGGCTCTGGGATCGTGACCTGAGCTAAAGGCAGATGCTTAATGACTGAGCCACCCAGGCGCCCCCTCAACAACTGTATCTTGAGCTCTTACTACTTTCCAGGTCTTGTGCTAGACAGTAGATACAAGACGTTACAACCACACAGGCTCTTTGCCTCATGAGAGTGACAGCTAGTGCAGACCTAAATGTTAAATAAATGATTATACCAAATATATTCATAATTACAAGCTGTGCTAAATGTAATGAAGGGGAAGAAAACAATATTAAAAGAGAGAATAAGTCTCCCAGCCTAGAATTTGGGATCCTTGAATCTTCAAAACAAGTCGTCTTTTGTATAAGGTTCTTCCTATAGATCAGACATCATATCTCAGGCCAGGCTGGGGAATGCAGAACATCCTGTCTCTCCTTTCCTTATCTCTCTTTCCCTTCCTCATCTGCAGGTGCCCACGCGCCAACTTTTTTCCTTCCTCCTCCTTCAGAACAAACAAACAAACAGGCCCCATGTACATCCAATTATGAAAATCAATACCTAGGAAGTCCAGTGATCTCCTGGAAATGAGCCATGGCGAGTGGTCTACTTGTTATAAGTGTGTGTGAATGTTAAGTGAGAGGCATGAAATAAATAAGCGGACACGCCAGACATCAGAACTCAGTGTGGTAGGCCAGGTCCCAGACCCTATACTCATTTTTCTGTCCTCATTTCCTCGGTTTCTTGGCAGCGTTTCCCACAGTTGATTACTACCTCTTTCTTGAAACGTAAACCCCTTGGCACACTCTCCCCACGCTCTCCCCCATTTCTCTAGCCACCTCTTTTCCACCCTATCTCTAAATGTTGGAATTACTCAGAGTTCAGTCCTGGGCACTCTTTGTCCTTGATTAATTCCCTTCTTTCCTAGATTAATCACATCTATTCACACGGCTTCAAATGTCATCTGTGACTGATGACTCTCAAATGTACATCTCATGCTGAAATCTCTCTTCTGAGCTTCATATTAAAACTAAATTCTTTTTTTTTTTTAAAGTAAGCTCTACACCCAATATGGGGCTCAAACTCACAACCCTAAGATCAAGAGTTGCATGCTCCACCAACTGAGCCAGCCAGGTGCCCTAAAACTAATTCTTTATTCACATTTTTTAAAAAAGATTTTGTTTATTTATTTGACAGAGAGAGGCACAGCGAGAGAGGGAACACAAGCAGGGGGCGTGGAAGAGGGAGAAGCAGGCTTCCCGCTGAGCAGGGAGCCCGATGCAGGGCTCGATCCCGGGACCCTGGGACCATGACCTGAGCCGAAGGCAGACGCTTAATGACTGAGCCACCCAGGCGCCCCTCTTTATTCACATTTTTAAAATCCTGTTCCTCTTTCAGTCTACCCGACTGTATTTATTATCACCACCATCCACCCAGCTGTACCAGTCAGAAACCTAGGCACATCCTTGATGTCCTAACTTCCCACCTTGTTCATGCCTGCCATCATATAACCTTGAATAAGCCCACATCTTCTCACCATCTCTCCCAGCACACACATATCCCACCTGGACCACTACAGTAATCTAAGAGTTTGCCTACATTCCATTCTCCATGAGGCAGCCATTTTTCTCCAGGTTAAAACCCTTCAGTGGCCTCCTACAGTAATTTGAAAAAAAGTCCAAATATTTTACTAAGAGTCCTGCATGATGACCTCTGCAAGCCTCCTCAACCTCATCTTGGGCCATTGCTCGTTTGTTCCTTGTGCCTAAGGATGTGGACATCCTGATTTCCTTTTCACTTCCTTGTTTATGCCAAGCTGCTTCCTATCTCAGGGCCTTTGGGTATGATCTTTCCTCTGCAAGGAACCTAATTGACCTTTACTTTTCACACAGTTGGCTCCTTATTCCTTGAGGTTTAGTTCAAATATCTCTTCCCCAGGTCTTCCCTGTTTATTCTCTGTATCAAGGTTCTCCAGAGAAGGAGAACCAGTAAGGTGATAGATAGATAGATAGATAGATAGATAGATAGATAGATAGATAGATAGATAGATAGATAGATAGATGATAGATAGATAATTTGATCCATCCATCCATCCATCCATACACACGTACATACGTACATACATACATTATTGGTGTAACAAATCTGAAATCTGCAGGTCAGCACAGCAGGCTGAAAACTCTCGGTTAGAAGCTGATGCTGTAATTATGAGGCTTATTTCTTATTTCCTCAGGGAAATCTGTTTTGCTCTTGAAGCCTTTCAGGTGATTGGATGAGGCCCACCCTCATTATCTAGAATTATCTCCTTTATTTAAAGTCAACTGATTTTATATATTAACCACATATACAAAATATCTCCACAGCAACAGCTAGCTTAGTATTTGGTTGAAAAACTGGGTCTTATAGTCTCGCCAAGTTGACACATAAAATCAACCATCATACCCTGCTAGAAGGAACTCTTCCCAATCTTTATTTCTATGCCGTTAGCATATGCATTTTATTTCCTCATACCAGGTACCTTGATAAGGGCGGAGAATTTTTTCCTCATTACTATTCCCAAGGCTGGACTTGCAGGCACTTTTGACATGCAATAGAATTTCTGGGCTAGGGAACTGCTTCCACAAATTCCCCCTTACTTGTATTTTTCCAGTCAAAAAATTTGCCACTTAGAGACAACACTTCAGTGTCAAAGATTGTCACAATGTAAACTCCATAAGTGGTCATAATAATAATCCTGTTACTGGACATTCTAAGCTGGTCTTGATTTCTTCCTCTCTCTTCACCATGGCTTTCTATGACTCTGAATATTCTTTCTTTTGTACTTGAGCCTAATTGTTTAGGAATACTTAACTAATGTCTGATATTCTTCAGATTAGCACCCAGATGTGTTACTTAGTATTTGAGAATCCTGAAATTCTCCTTGCAAGAAAATAAGTGTCTTTTTTTTTATAATGGCTTATAACAGTAAAACACCTTTCTCCTTATACCGTAATAGGAAGAATACACATCAGAAAATGACAGGGGAAAATATATGGGAGAGACAGAGCCTCAATCACTTTCCAGTAGGTAATAAATAGGCTCGTCCTACTGAAAATAATGCAAAATCCACCCCTTCCTTCCCAAAGAATGGGAGGGAGGGCAAAAATACGTAGTTCACCAACTGTAGTCAAGTAGTAATTTCTTGAGCCGTAATTATGCTAAGGTTCTCAAGCTTGGCAAAATCCAGGGTATTTGCAAATGGGAAACATATCATGACCAGAAATGATTTTCGTATTAATTCTCATCAATATCAAATGAGTGACACCGAACCTGCAATCTTTGAATAGTTAAGTAATGTGGGGTGGGGGGTTGGAGGCTAGCTGGACTGTGAATCATGTGGGCCACTTGCTTTGCCTCCTCCCTGTGATAATGATCTTCCACCCAACTGACTGAGCACCTCAGAGGGTAGGGGAGGGCAGTTGTGGGCACAGGATATTATCTTCAATTTGGTCTACTTTGCTTTTCTTTAGAAGGGAACAGAGGTTGAAATTAATGAGGTGGAAATGAGATTCTGAATTATCAGTGCATTTCAATTATCTCTGCTCACCCTTGCAGGTTGACTGCACTCAATTTCCTTTAGACTTCCCTAGGTAGAGGTCTAGACTCATGAGAAAGAATTACTTCTTCATGGGAGCTCTATTCCGTGTATCCCTGTATCTACCTCTGTTATTTTAAAGGGAGGTTTAAAAAACTTAATGAGGCCTAAGTAGAAAAACATTTTTTAAATAAATTTTATGTTTTTTAAAGATTTTATTTATTAATGAGAGACAGAGGGAGAGAGAGAGAGAGAGAGAGAGAAGCAGAGGGAGAAGCAGGCTCCCAAGGAGCAGGGAGCCCAATGCGGGACTCGATCCCAGGACCCTGGGATCATGACCTGAGCCGAAGGCAGACGCTTAACCATCTGAGCCGCCCAGGCGCCCTAGAAAAACATTTTTACTTTTTGTTTGTTATAGAAAGCCTTGAAGACATTTTTGTAGAGAAAGGGTTTCCCCTGGTGTCTTTGGACCGTATTTCTGAAAAGATTCTCCATGTCACTTCTCTGCATATGTTCCCCAGACTAGAGGAATGTAAGTAACATAATATACCCTCTATATACTACTTTCTTCCTCAGTTCCTCCCATCCTTGTTGGAGAAATAGCTTTCATTCTTTACGAATGCTTTTAAGTTCTAATGTCAGAGAACTTCTGCAAAAACCAGATTTGGGCTTGATGTGCAGTGGATTGAGAATTTGAAATAACATAATGCCTGCATACGACAGCAGTGAAAACTAGATTAGGTTCTAGCTCCGTGGGTACAGTAAACAATGATAAACCTGGCAGAGAGATCATAAAGTTCTTCTTCTTTTTTTTTTCTTTTTCTTTTTAAGGAAAAGAAAGAGTTTAGCTAGGAAAGAAAAGAGAAGGGCTTTTGTCTCTGGTTGACCAGCTAGCTCAAAGATTCTATCAGAAATAGTAAAAATTGCAGCAACTTAATGATGGCTTACAAGAAAGAGAGTGCCATTGGCTTGAGGTCCTTTGTTGGGTATTTTTTGAGGACCTGGTGCGGGCCTGCAAGGAGGTAAAGTTTGGGGTAAAGAGAAGTGAGGAGCAAGAAGTCCAGTCAGAATTTGGCAGGGGTACAAAGGTCAGAATGAGCCCAGTGATGGGGGTGGGGGTAGCCGCTGAGGAAGGTTGTCTGCCCTACCCAAGGGAGGGACATAAAAGAAGGACGTAAGCCTCCTTTTCTCTGAAGAAGGTTCAGGGACAGGCCTCAGTGTGACTGAGTAGTGGCCTGTGCTGGTTCTGTCTGGCAGAAAGCCTTCATTAAGATCTTCTGAACTGCCAAGGAAATTAGGCCCCAGTTCAGCCAAGTTAAAATTCAACCCTCCACCTCCAGCCCCACCCCTTCAAGATCCTTTAAAATTGACCATAAGACCTTTAAAATTGCTGGAATAATGGGGCAGAGAAGAAAAGATTAATGGTTTTCCCTAAGCAATTAATTTGGGCCTGCTACTTGAATAACTAATGTTCTAGTATCCTCTTAATTTGTTTTCCACTTAAAATTCAAAGCAGGCTCATAACTACTCCATATGAGGACAAGTTCTGGAGTTTCCCATCTATCTGTTACCTATATAGATAAATTATATAGTTACAGCCCCCCACCCTCTCCACGTGTGTACACACACACAGACACACACACACAGCCAGAGTTACAACCTTATCTCCCTCATTCAGTTTCTAATACATTCTGACCTGGTGCCCTCCCCCTTTTAAGTGGTGAAGACAGTAGAGGAAATCTTAGCATTTGACTTTCAGCTCATCATAAACATACAGCTGTATATACAAGTTGTGTAGGAAAGCATAGAATTATCATACCACTTAAAAAAAAAGTTGGCCATTTCCTCCAGGAAAAAAAAAAATGTTGGCCCAAGAATCTTGTATTGTTTTCTTCTTCTTCTTTTTTTTTTTTTCCTCTTAATTCCTGAAACCTACCAAGAAGATCCCAGGGAATCAGTAGAGTTTCCAAGTTTGGTTCTTGGTTATTCCAAAATACTCCTTTTTGGGATATACACGGGTGTGTGGATCTTTATTAGATATGGTCTTTGCCCAAATGCCTAACTCAGTCTGTTTCCTTGCTGTTATCTTCAAGTGAAATCCAAATCTCTAGGAGGAACTTAAAAAAATAATAACACCTGGTCTGGCACCAAGAACTTTAAGGGCTGAAAGCCAGAGCAGATTCTCCAACTACAAGAATCAAACCATTCATCGTCTGGCTTTCGGGTCTGCCAGCCAAGAGGGAACAGGAAGCTTGCTCTGAGTCCAAGACTGTGGAATGCAAAACCCCAAGCAGTTACTTGCTGTGGTTTTAAGCTTTGTCCTGAGAGTTAAGAACAATGTGAATGCTCTTCTAAATAACATTCTAGTCAATAAATACCCAACTAGCACCTAAAGTCTTTGAACCTACTCTAGTAGGCACTCTTTACATGATATTTCAACACCATATTGTCTTTAAAGCAAATTTAATATGGATACTTGTGTACCAAGTGCCCAGATTGCCTGCCTGATTAGGTTGATATTTAAGACTGAGCAGATCAAATACTTTCCCTAAAAATCCTTAGTAGTCATTTTAATGCCTTATGGAAACCTTAGCTAGCTATTGGAGAACCTTTCTCATGGGTCACCCTTCATTTATAGTTTACAGATTTGTATGGGGTTGAGGGGACAGTTTGAGAAGGATCCAAGTTGGTCGTGGTTAACATATATGTGCATTTAGACTATATGCTTGCTGGCAATCCAATTTAATAGTTCATTTCCAAATCCTTTCTTGGAAAAGGAATTCAGATTACATAATCATGAAAAACAAACCTGTTGCCACCCATCATGAGCTAACATGTTACAGTACTTTATGGCCTCAGGTTCTTAAGCCAGCACCCAGTTTCTTGCACCAAGGAGAACACTGGGAAAGTGAAGATCTGCCAGTTTTGTTAAAGTAATGCCACTTAGCGGTAATGACATAGGCGATTCACCTTTCTCGTTAGATCACACCACCTCAGGACTGTGTGATCATTAGCAACTTAGAAGCCTATTAAAGCAATTCTTTAGATTAGCTCGTCTTAGTAGGAAGACCACCTTGGGTGTTCCTAGTCATCCTCAAGATTCCCATCAAATGCACCTTCCCTGACATGGCACCCCTGGGCAAGTGAAGTCATGAGCTCTGATCTGGTGTAGCCATCCACAAGCATAAATGGTCTATTAAACTCAACCAAAGAATTCTGGTGTTTTGATTCTGGCTGGCTTGGGGATTAAAGCCTCTAAACTAAATTCTAATCTATATTTCCTGGCTTAAGAGCTATACACAGGTAACCCTGTGATTAATACACCTAATAAACTTGCTATGAGGTGTAAAAACCACCTTCTTTGTCCCAATAGAAATTACAGATGATTAGGTGACAACCTACCCAGCACAGTGAGTACCAATAGCTATCTTTTTTTTTTTTTTAAGATTTTATTGGTTTATTTGAGAGAGAGAGAGCACGAGTTGGCGGGGCAGGGGGAGGAGAGGGGCAGAGAGAGAGGGAGAAGCAGACTCCCTGCTAAGCAGGGAGCCCGACGCAGGTCTCAGTCCCAGGACGCTGAGATCATGACCTGAGCCAAAGACAGATGCTTAACCACTGAGCCACCCAGGCACCGCACCAATAACTATCTTTTCAAAACTTACCATGTGGCATGCTGCTAAGAGCTTTACACAGATGATCGCCTTAATTCTCATAAGAACCCTAGTAGGTGGATAAGGGTGAAAAGAGTAATTTGCCCAATGCCTCACAGCCATAGTGGTGGTGCTGGGAGGTGTTCTTCCATTGGCCACGTACACCCCTGCACTGGGCTGTCTCCTGGTTATCACGCAGCCTGGGAATCCAGACGACAAGGAACACACCCTCCAGTTGCTGTGGTCAACGGGGCACCTTTATACACCCAGAATATGTATTCTGTCCAATTTGACTTTTTCATGAAATAATACCTTTTCTCCTGGCAATGAAGGAATCATATGCAAATCTGAAAAGTGTTGGTTACCTGTTTTTCTAAATAGTCAAGTGTTCCTGTTTTCTGGTGCTGAGATCTCAGAAGTAAATTCTAAAAATATAAGGGTAATTTTGGATACGCTTTCTCTCCCAAGTATCTAGCTAGCTGATACTAGCCAAGAGGGAAAAGTTAGGTCCCTTCAGCAGCTACTCCTTCTCCAGCCTCTGGGAGACAAAGGAGACAGGAACAAACACTTTAACTCAGTCTATCTGGTTTATTTGCACTCTGCCTCATCCACTGAGCTTTTAGATGAGGCAAAAGCCAAGGGGTTGTTCTCCAGCTGTTTCTCTCCCCTCCTCTCCTGATGTCTTTCTTTCACCAGATGCCTGGGACAGTACTGTTGGATGAGTTTCCATTATTTGAATAGGGGCCCTTGGATCTATCATTCACAGATTCGACTTGTATTTATTGAAAGCCTACTAGGCACCCGGAAGTGAAGAAGGCATTAAGGGTTCAATACTCAGCTTTTTTTGGTGGATACCTAGGGAACTGGATTCTGGTAAAGTCAGACAGGCCTCAGATGCTGTTCAAATATTGCATTTACTCTCAAAAGCAGTAGTAGTTTCAGGGTTGTGAAGTGTGGAGGTTAGTTAGGAATTGGGAAGGGTTAGCAGTGTAAAGAAGTCAGGGCTACCCCTGGGGGGAAAGGGAAAGGAAGGGAATCATCACAAGATATTTGTCTAGGGTTTTTCCGGTTTGAGAAGGGAAGACTGGAATATAAGGGAGCCATGAAAGTTGCTATTTAGTTTGTGATATACTAAAGGTAAAGAGCACCTTTTCTGAAACAATGGCTCAGAGGCCCACTATTTCTGATTTCTCTTCTCCACATGACAACCAGGCCTCACCGAAACACACTGGGGTCTGAACTCATGTAATAGCTGTTGGGAGACCACCAAAAAAGTTAGGCTTGGCTGAGACTGCCACGGTTTTAGCACTGAAAGTCCCACCTCCCTGACACCCCTCCTTCCTGGGCATTTGGTCACGTTGGTCATCCATACTGCTCCCTGAAATTCAGCAAGCTAAACCTATGTGACCCTCGTCTGTAGGGTTTTTTTTTTTTGCTGAGAATCAACTGAGACAGTTTTAAAATGTTAAATTCTCAGGTATTTTTTTCCATGTCCTATACCCTAAAATAAAAACAAAAGAACCTCCATCCAAATCCATTTAAAAATATTCCAAAGCTATTCTCGCCAATTTAGGGCATGAATGACTTAACTGTTTCTCCAGTTCGGGTTTAAAATAGAATGACTATACAGTTTAGCTGCCCAGTTAAGATATTTTTGAGAATAAAAGGGGGACTAAAATTATTTAAAATGTATAATTGTAACGTATATATTTGCCAACAAATTGGTTTTTTATATTGTTGGATCTTTTCAAAAAAAGAATTCTTTCTCAAAAACATATATATCTATGTATATTAAAATAAAAATTTTGAAACATTTATGTTGAATATCAGAATATTAAAAGTATCCTAAGTAGGATATTGTTGTTGGTATATAATCATAAACTTTATCCAGTTTCTTAGCTTTATCATTTGCTAATACCCAGAAATATTGAGATATTTCTGAAGAATGTATTTTTTCAGTATGGTCTTATTATAGATGTATTTTTAAAATAAATTTGCCACATTCCTAATCAGTTCACCCCTCTGTAGTCCACAGTATTTTCAACTGAGAACAAAGAGTAAGTTCAGAACAAATTCTGCTAAATGGAGGAAATTCTCGATTCTATTCTTTTTATTTTGAAATGTGTAAGTATTTCAGCCAAGGTATTTTCACAGATGACTTCTGTTTGCTTTTTTTTCAGAGTAGATTTCTTTAGCAAATACTTTTATAAGACAAAACTTGTCAGTAAGTTGTCTCTCTTTATACTTTAAAATATTTTATATAATGTTGATGCTTCGTAATTGTTAGCTTTTATGATTTCACTCCATTCTAGCACAGAATATACATTTATGAAATAAAACAAGGAGCTCCATCAAAAGATTATTCCACAAGTCTGGATATTCAAGGCACAATTGTAGAATTTCAAAATTAAATCTTGTAAGTTGATGAAGTTCTCATTGTTTATTCAATTTTTCCTTGCTTTTCTAGGATAAATTTCAATACTTCCTTGTTTCTAAATTTTGTTTTTTAATAACCACAATCCTCTAAAAGCTTCATGGAATATTTCTGCTTTATAGACATCTTATTTAGCATGAAATTTATTGACAGAAGATAGAATGTATGCAGAATTTGTATTTATGATACTCATAAAACAAATAATTTTATCTTCAAAGTTCAACTTTTTCATTGAATTTACAGTATTTTAAATATTTACAATATGGCCAGATGAACTTTTTTTTACTTTGATTCCATGAATTTCCTGAAAAAAATTGAACACTTACTGAAGTTAATCAATTTGTAATTTGAAGCATCTGTTGACACATGAGAAGAGTCATTTAGCTGTCTGCAGAGTTCTTCTGTTAATTAAACCAAACACATTAACAGCTATGCTTCATATTTCATACTTGTCGAAGAAAACCTTAGAATAATGTCTCACGTTTAAAGTAAATACTGGGGCCTCTACGGCACATTCATTTTTTTTTTCTAGTTTTCATTACTACAGTTCTCATGGTGGATAGTAATTGGGCAAACATTTTAGGTACATTATAGATTCCTCATCAACATCACTGAAAATTGAGAATTCTGTACTTAATTTTTTCACTAAACACACATTTGCTTTGTTTTGTTTCTTGGTTCATTGGTGATGAGAGGGTTCACTGCAAAATCTTTAAGAACTATTACCAAACAATAAAGACTTGTAGATTTACACTATCTAGTATATTACAAAACCATTTTAGCAGGATTGTTCACACCACTCTATATAAGCCCTTTGGCAGGCATGCTTAACCCCCACTTCCACATCTATCTCATATTCACCAAATTTCTCATTTCTTACTTTTCACGGTGATCCCACCCACTGGCCTACTGGCAGCCTAATGGCTTCATCATCTCCCAGGCCTGACTCTTGACCAAGGCACAACTGACTCATACCCCAGATGACCACTAGGGGCAGTAGCAACAAGCATTTCTCCCAATCCCAGGACCGGAAGCTGTCCAAATGCCACTTTTATGCAACCACTCTTTATCAGCCACCATCCTGTATGCTACCTTTATTTTTTTAATTATTTTTTTAAATTTTATTTTATTATGTTAGTCACCAGCCATTACATCATTAGTTTTTGATGTAATGTTCCATGATTGTTTGCATATAAATCTCTGACGGTTTGTTTCCCCCTTCTATTTGCCTCCCTTCATTTTTCCCTTCCTACTATCTTCTTCTTCTTTTTTTTTTTTAACATATAATGTATGATTTGTTTCAGGGTACAAGTCTGTGATTCATCAGTCTTACACAATTCACAGCTCTCACCATACCACATACCCTCCCCAAGGTCTATCACCCAGCCACCCCATCCCTCCCACCCCCACCACTCCAGCAACCCTCAGTTTCTTTCCTGAGATTAAGAATTCCTCATATCAGTGAGATCATATGATACTTGTCTTTCTCTGATTGACTTATTTCGCTTATGTATGCTACCTTTAAAGTAGTGGAGTTGGTTCATTGTGTCTTGTTTTTGAAAAAGTGAGGAGTTAGCACTGATAGTTCAGATTTAACCTCTTGTTACATGTTGAACCCTGTTTATTGCACATGTATATCACACACTCCTAGAGAAGACCATGGTAGAATATGGAAGTACAAAGTGATCTACCAAACCCATCCTGGTTTATTCTAACACACCTGTTAATATCTCGTTAAAAGCAACAACAATAACAAGGACAACTCGGACACATGTTAAACCAGAGGGATGCCAGCACAATAGAAGTAAACCAGGAAGTACCTTCACTCTATCTGTTGATCACAGGGGTGCTTCCTAAAGTGAATTTCTGTACTCCCTCTTATACCTATTAAATCAAAACTAGATATAACCTCAAATTTTTCATTTTAGGGGCCCCTGGGTGGCTTGGTTGGTTAAGTGTCTCCCTTCGACTCAGGACATGATCCCAGGGTCCTGGGATTGAGCTCTGTGTTGGGCTCTCTGCTCAGCGGGGAGTCTGCTTCTCCCTTTCCCTCTGCTGGCCGCTCTACCTTCTTGTGATCCCTCTCTCTCTATCTCTCTCTGTCAAATAAATAAAATCTTAAACATTTTTTTTTTTGGTATTTTAGAAAAGCTTTCCATGGTATTCTTAAGGATACTAACATTTTATTCCTGGTTTAGAAAATTCCTTTACCTTTTATTTCAGGGTGTCAAACCCGCTGATTATAGAGATCAGGAGAATCATGCACTTTACTGCATGGTTAACCTAACACCTGGATCAAAACTGTTATTGAAAGTGAGCTAGAGACAAATTGAACTTAAATTCGGTCACGTGATGATAAATACTGTCATCTCCTTTGGCAAACTTGTCTTGCAAGTTGGGAGATTTATTTTTGGCTATATCATTGTCTTTTTGGAAACTTGGACCTGTAATAACAGCCACATTCTTTCTCTGAGGATCAGGTTTCCAGCCAAAGAATAGAAAATATAATGAACATTGATTTTAATAGTTTGGAAGAAATAAGCACCAGGTAAGCATTTTTTTAAATGAAACGCTACTGAAATTTTTTAAATATGTAAATTATTTCGCTTCATTCATAATAATTGCAAGAGTCATAAGACGTGTTTCTAATTTCTATAAGGTAATTGATTCCGGGATGATGTGGTTTTATCTGTTTAAACTATTTTCTGTATTTGCATTTTTTTGTATTTGCATTTTTTGTGTGAATTTTTAGAACTATCTTAATCTCACTGTTCTCAGCTACAAAATGAGGATTTTAGTCTAGTGGATGTCCAGTGTTCATTCTAGTTTCTTAAATTCATCTTTCACATCTTTTTTGAACAATTGAAATTTCTTATCATGTGCATGTATTTTATTATTTTGTTAATAACTATGGGCCATTATTTTTTCTGTTATTTTCCTCTAAACAAGCAAATGTCAGCTTAAAAAAGGAGTAAACAAAGACATTAGATACATAGAGGGAATGGACTGAGGGAGATAGAAAAGAGAACATAGTGTGTTAGGGTATGTGGGACGTAGTTATTTTTGAAGATTTTTTAAGGTATAGGGAATCACCTAGTGGTGGAAATAGAAAACGCTTTTTAATTTTTCTTGGGCTTTAATTCAGTTCAGATCACTGAGTAGTACCCATATGGTTTGTAATCAATGTACTTAAAACATACCAAGATGTTGAATATTTATTTTTTGTAATCAATTTTTTAAATCATACTAAAGCATTGAATATGTAATATTTATCCTCAGGCCTTTCTTTCCTAGAGGCATCAAAAATCCCCTCATATCGAGCTTTGAAAATTAATTTTTATCCCAAAGAATGTGTTAAATTCATGATTCTGTAGTCAAAAGAAATCTAGATATGCACAAAACAAGCATGAAAGCATGACCCTTATCTCCCAGAAATGCCTGGTCTAAAACTATCAGAACCAGGCAAATCTATTACGATCATACTTCTAATTTCACAGATGAGGTAGCTGAGGTTTCATCTACATAATGGAAGCTTTTGAAACATTTGAGAAACTGAGATGGATTTTTCATTTGTTGAAAATAATAAATCATATATATGACACCTTCCATTTAGTTTGGTTTCTCCTCAAAGCAGAGACTAAGATAAAGACTAGATGAAAGGAGTTTATTTGGGTGATAACTCCAGGAAGCCAAGTGGGGACCAGGGAGAGTGAGACAGGGAAAGAGGAAAAGTCAGGGGAAGGGTGTGATTTCCCAATTGTCACTGCAGGGCCAAGGGCTTGGTTTTTCCGCCATCTTTCAGAATCACATTTGTGAAAGAGGAAATGCTCAACCATCCATCCACTGGTTCCTGACCACGTTCACTGAGGATTGTCTCTGGAAACTATAATTATCCCTATATTTCCAGGCTGTGCTTGGGGGGTGGGTTAGCAGCCTCCCTTAGCTCCAGAGAAATCCCTGGATCAGAGAAGTGGGGTGACCTGTGGCTTGTGCTTGGGGTGGAATTAGTCTGAGCACACACAGAACTGTCTTCTACAGCTGTGGCTGAAATCACAGGTGGGCCAAGGGGATGTCCTAAAAGTACTTGCTATGACCACACCTTACCCTGCTTAGATCCACTTGTCCCCATATTAAGTTTACTCTGAAATTGTACCTTCAAGTGGTGGCCACAGTGTCTACAAGACTTTGTACAGAAGAATTAGTAGAATGAGCCACAGTGGTTCCTGCTATTACAGCTGGTCCCAAGGCCATGACTGATATTCATCAACTCTGTGCCTACCATCCATTCTAGATTTTTCCATCTTTGGCCAGTATCAACTGATCTAATTTATTTGCCTGGTGGGGGTATTCCAGAACTTCATCTCAGAGTGATCAGGCTTTTGGTTGCCTTGCCCTTGTTGGACTGTGGTGGCTGCAATTACTTGTTCACTGTAATGTCACAGACATAAACCCATAGGAATACCTCCAGTGATTCCTCTGAGTTCCAGACATATTCTTCCTGCCCCTTTTATGTAACAGCAAGCCTAGTTTCTCACAATAATCTGGGTTGATTAGCCTCACCAGTATTGTAACTCCTTTCTTTGCCTGCTGGTTTCAATCGCATAAACAAACAAACAAATAAACAAACAAACAAAACCAAAGACCACTTGTAGCTTCAGGGTTTGTGGGACCCTTTTGTGTCACTAGGAGTAGTGTTCCCCACTCTCCACTTTACCCAGTAGGGTCCAAAGTAGAATGGGAAGCACATATGGGTTATTGCGAGTGATAGTGAGAAGGGCTAACTTTTGTTCCATACCTTAGAACCTGGACCTGGATATTCTAGCTATTGAGGACACAACTTGCTATACGGGCTTAATACAGAGAGTGCATTATGGAGGATGTTTCCCTAACTCCACTGGAGGCTATGCCTAAACTAGCCCTTAACAGGCTATTCCAATGTGGTATCTGTATTAGTTTCCTAGGGCAACTGTCACAAAGTACCAAAACCAAGTGGCTTCAGACAATAGACATTTATTTTCTCTCAGCTCTAGAGGCTAAAAGTCTGAGATCACAGTGTTGGCAGGACCGGTTCCTTCTGAGGACTGTGAGGGAGAACCTGTTCTCTGCCTCTCTCCCAGCTTCAGGTAGTTGGCCAGCACTCCTTGGTATCCCTTGGCTTGTGGCAACTCCACTAGTCTCTTGACATTCTCCCTGTGTCTCTGTTTCTGGGTCCAAATATCCCCTTTTTATAAAGACATTATCCTATTGGATTAGGGCTCACCCTAAAGACCTCATGTTAACTGCTTACATCCGAAACAACCCTGTTTCCAGTCAAGGTCCCATTCTGAGGTGCCAGGGATTAGGACTTCAACATGTGAAATTATGGGGGACACTCTTCAACCCATAACAGCATCAGACCAGCTACTTCCAGGAAATAGGCAAGATACGGTAGAACCAGCAACCCTGTGGTCACATACATATTTCTCAATGGGTCCTCTGGTCTAAAGCAATTTCATGCAAGAGCACAAAATCAGCTATTCTGTAAGCTCTCACATAGGAGAGCTGGCAGAGGCTCTGTAGAAAGAAAAGATAAACCCACATCCGGAGTAGGTATTGATTCCTTCAGAGTGGAGTTGGAAGGGTTCCAGTGCAACATTGACTTGCCACCAAGAAGCTGGTTGTTTCTATATCTATAATGGAAATATAGCTAGAAAATCTGCAAATATTTGATAAACAATATACTTCTAAATAACCCACAGGTGAAATACAAAATCATAAGGGAAATTAGAAAATACTTGAACTGAATGAAAATGAAAAGACAAACAAAATTTGTGTCATCCAATTCTCCAGAGAAGACATCCAAATGGCCAACAGGCACATGAAAAAGTGTTCCACGTCACCCATCATCGGGGAAATACAAATCAAACCGCAATGAGATACCACCTCACATGGGTCAGAATGGCTAAAATTAACAAGTCAGGAAATCACAGATGTTGGCGAGCATGCGGAGAAAGGGGAACCCTCTTACACTGTTGGTGGGAATGCAAGCTGGTGCAGCCACTCTGGAAAACAGTATGGAGGTTCCTCAAAAAGTTGAACATAGAGCCACCCTACGACCCAGCAATCACACTACTGGGTACTTACCCCAAAGATACAAATGTAGTGATCCGAAGGGACATGTGCATCCCAATGTTTATAGCAGCAATGTCCACAATAGCCAAACTCTGGAAAGAGCCCAGATGTCCATCAACAGATGAATGGATAGAGAAGATGTGATATATATATGTATATACACACAATGGGATATACGCAGCCATCAAAAAATGAAATCTTGCCATTTGCAATGATGTTAATGGAACTAGAAGGTATTATGCTAAGCGGAATAAGTCAATCAGAGAAAGATAATTATCATACAATTTCACTCATATATGGAATTTAAGAAACAAAACAGAGGACCATAGGGGAGAGAGGAACAAATAACACAAGATGAAATCAGAGAGGGAGACCAACCATGAGACTCTTAATCATAGGAAACAAATTGAGGGTTGCTGGAGGGGAGGGGGTTGGGGGATGGGGTAACTGGGTGACCGGCATTAACGAGGGCATGTGATATAATGAGCACTGGGTGTTGTACACAACTGATGAATCATTGAACTCTACCTCTGAAACTAATAATACACTATATGTTAATTAATTGAATTTAAATAAAAAATTCTTTTTTTAAAAGATTTTATTTATTTATTCATGAGAGACAGAGAGAGAGAGAGAGGCAGAGGGAGCAGCAGATTTCCCGCTGAGCAGGGAGCCCGATGTGGGACCCGATCCCAGGACCCTGGGATCATGACCTGAGCTGAAGGCAGATGCTTAACCATCTGAGCCGCCCAGGTGCCCTAAATAAAAAATTCTGTGTCATCGGGTAAAGTTAATACAAACTTTAAATGCTTACGTTAGCAAAAGAAGAAACGTCCAAAATCAGTTATCTAAACTTTCACTTTAAGCAGTTAGAGAAAATTAAACTTAAGGTAACTTAAGGTAAACTTAAAGATAAGATCAGAAATCAATAAAACAGAAATGAAACAGAAAATGGACAAATATTAGAGAAAAAAATCAATATAATCAAAAGCTGGTTCTTTGAAAAGATCAATAATATCAATAAAATTCAAGCTGGGTTAATGAGAGAGAGGGTGGTGGAGAGAACACACATTATTAGCATCAGAAATGAAACGAAAAAGATAATTACATACAACAAGGCCACTGAAAGGATGATAATAGGAAATTTCAAAAAACTATGATCCTGTAATTTTGACAGCCCAGATGAAACAGAAAAATTCCTTGAAAGACACAAACGACTAAAATTGAATAAAGTAAAAAAAGAACACTTTAAAAACCTTTTTTCAATTAAAAATTTTAATTCCTAATTGGAAACCTGCATAGAGAAAACTCCAGGCCCAGGCATGAAAGACTACTCTGGAAAACAGTATGGAGGTTCCTCAAAAAGTTGAAAACAGGCCAATTATATAAACTCTTCCTGAAAGAGATGAGGAGGAAATGCTTCTCAACTAATTTTATGTGGCCAGATTTAACCTGATACCAAAACCAGGCAGTTTTAATCATACTTAATGATATGACAAGATAAGGGGCGCCTGGCTGGCTCAGTCGGTACAGCATGCAACTCTTGATCTTGATTCGGGTCCCATATTGGGTGTAGAGATTACTTAAAAATAAAATCTTTAAAAAATGATATAACAAGATGGAAAACTAAGAACTGATATCTCTCCTACACATTAATTGCAAAAATCTTTGAGAAATATTAGCAATATTCATCAATATATTAAAAGGATAATATAGCATAGCCAAGTGGTGCATATAACAGTAATCCAAGGTTGCTTTAACATTTGAAAATCAAACAGTGCATCCCCATGATATATGAATAAAGGAGAACTACCATAGGATCATCTCAATAAGTGCAGCAAAAGAATTTGATAAAATCTAATACCTATCCATGATAAAAACTGTCAACAAACTGAAACAGAAAGAAACCTCCTCAGTCCGATAAAAGGCATCTATAAAAACATACCGCTATCATCATACTTAGTGGTGAAAGACTGAATGTTTTTCCTGAGATCAGAAAGACAAAAAAGATGTCCGCTCTTATTACATCCATTTGACATCATACTTGAGGTCATAACCAGTGGACTAAGAAAGGGAAGAAAAATAAATAGAAAGCATAGACTGGAAATGAAGAAGTAAAACCATGTTGATTCACAGAGAACACGTTTAGGAAATAGTAATGTACAAAAAAGCTACTAGAACTATTAAGAGATGTTATGAGTTAACTTGCACTTCACTTGCCAATTCATATGTTGAAATCCTAATTCCTACTACCTCAGATTGTGACTTTATTTGGAGACAGGGTCTTTGCAGAGTTAGAATGAGGTCAACAGGTTGGGGCCTGTTATTGACTGAATGTTTGTGGCCTCCCCAAATTCATATGTTGACATTCTAACCCCTCAGGGTGATGGTATCAGGAGGTGAGGCCTTTGCAAGGTAATTAGGTCACGAGGGTGGAACCTTTGTGAATGGTCTTCGTGCCTTTATAAGAAGAGACACCAGAGACCTTCCGCTTCCTCTCTGCTCTGCCCCTGTAAGGAGGGAAGAAGATGGCCATCAGGTGAGGAAGAGGTCTCTCGCCAGAGCCCAAACATGCTGGCACACCTGATTCCAGACTTCCTAGACTTCCGAATTGTGAGAAATAAATTTCTGTCATTGAAGCCACCCAGTCTATGGTAATTTTTTTAAAGATTTTATTTATTTATTTGAAAGAGAGAGAGAATGAGAGAGAGCACATGAGAGGGGGAAGGGTCAGAGGGAAAAGCAGACTCCCTGCCGAGCAGGGAGCCCGATGTGGGACTCGATCCCGGGACTCCAGGATCATGACCTGAGCCAGAGGCAGTCGCCTAACCAACTGAGCCACCCAGGCGCCTGTCAGTCTATGGTAATTTATGATAGCAGCCTGAAGGAAGGCAGGCTCTAATCTAATATGACTGAAGTCTTCATAGAAAGGGGAAATTTGGAGTTGCCATGCATATAGGGAGAATGTCATGTGAGCATGAAGACAAGCCAAAGAGAAAGGCCTGAGACAGATTCTTCCCTTATTGTCTTCAGAGGGACTCAATCCTGACAACACATTGGTTTTGGACTTCTAGCCTTAAGAAGTTTCTGTTGTTTAAGCTATTCCGTTTGTGATGCTTTGTTATAGCAATCCTAGCCAATACAAGACAGGTTAGCAAGTCTGCAAGATACAAGGTCATTTTATAAAAAGACTTGATTTCTTTATACAAGCAACAAAATACTAGAAACTAAAAATTTTTAAAATCCACTTACAGTAGCATGCAAAAAAGGAAATACTTATGGATGAATATAACATTTCTTAAATAAGACTCAAAAAACCATGACCTATGAGAGAGAAAATTAAATTGATTCTATCAAAATCACAAGTTTCTGCTTTTTGAAAAGCAGTATTAATAAGTTGAAAAGACAACACATTTGGAGAAAATGTTTGCAAAATATGTATCTGACAAAAGCTTTGTGTCCAGAATATATGAGAAATCATAGGAAGAAGACCAACAACTCAATAAAAAACATAGGCAAAATATTTTAAGAGACACTTCATAAAAGAAGACATACACCGAGGTAATAAGCACATCAAAATATGGTCAACATATTAGTCATCAGAGAAATTAAAATTAAATCCACTGTGAGCTAACATTCACACCAAGTAGAATGGCATAAATTAAAGACTGCCAATCCACGAGCATGGAACATTTTTCCATTTCTTTGTGTCTTCCTCAGTTTCTTTCATGAGTATTTTATAGTTTTCTGAGTACAGATTCTTTGCCTCTTTGGTTAGATATAGTCCTAGGTATCTTATAGTTTTGGGTGCAATTGTAAATGGGATCGACTCCTTAATTTCTCTTTCTTCCGTCTTGTTGTTGGTGTATAGGAATGCAACTGATTTCTGTACATTGATTTTATATCCTGCCACTTTACTGAATTCCTGTATGAGTTCTAGCAGTTTTGGTGTGGGGTCTTTTGGGTTTTCCATATAGAGTATCCTATCAGCAAAGAGTGAGAGTTTGACTTCTCCTTTGCCGATTCGGATGCCTTTGATTTCTTTTTGTTGTCTGATTGCTGTGGCTAGGACTTCTAGTACTATGTTGAATAGCAATGGTGATAGTGGACATCCCTGCCGTGTTCCTGACCTTAGGGGGGAAGCTCTCAGTTTTTCCCCATTGAGAACGATATTTGCTGTGGGTTTTTCATAGATGGCTTTTATGATATTGAAGTACGTACCCTCTATCCCTATACTCTGAAGAGTTTTGATCAAGAAAGGATGCTGTACTTTGTCAAATGCTTTTTCTGCATCTATTGAGAGGATCATATGGTTCTTGTTCTTTCTTTTGTTACTGTATTGTATCACGTTGATTGATTTGCGGATGTTGAACCAGCCTTGCAGCCCAGGGATAAATCCCACTTGGTCGTGGTGAATAATCCTTTTAATGTACTGTTGGATCCTATTGGCTAGTATTTTGGTGAGAATTTTTGCATCCATGTTCACCAGAGATATTGGTCTGTAGTTCTCCTTTTTGATGGGGTCTTTGTCTGGTTTTCGGATCAAGGTAATGCTGGCCTCATAAAATGAGTTTGGAAGTTTTCCTTCCATTTCTATATTGTGAAGATGTCAAAGCTACCTAGAGCAATCTACACATTTAATGCAATCCCTATCAAAATACCATCAACTTTTTTAAAAGAAATGGAACAAATAATCCTAAAATTTATGTGGAACCAGAAAAGACCCCAAATAGCCAGAGGAATGTTGAAAAAGGAAAGCAAAGCTGGTGGCATCACAATTCTGGACTTCAAGCTCTATTACAAAGCTGTCATCATCAAGACAGTATGGTACTGGCACAAAAACAGACACATAGATCAATGGAACAGAATAGAGAGCCCAGAAGTGGACCCCCAACTCTATGGTCAACTCATCTTCGACAAAGCAGGAAAGAATGTCCAGTGGAAAAAAGTCTCTTCAACAAATGGTGCTGGGAAAATTGGACAACCACATGCAGAAAAATGAAACTGGACCATTTCCTTACACCACACACAAAAATAGACTCCAAATGGTTGAAAGACCTAAACGTGAGACAGGAGTCCATCAGAATCCTAGAGGAGAACACAGGCAGCAACCTCTTCGACCTCAGCCGCAGCAACTTCTTCCTAGAAACATCGCCAAAGGCAAGGGAAGCAAGGGCAAAAATGAACTATTGGGACTTCATCAAGATAAAAAGCTTTTGCACAGCAAAGGAAACAGTCCACAAAACCAAAAGACAACCGACAGAATGGGAGAAGATATTTGCAAATGACATATCAGATAAAGGGTTAGTAGCAAAAATCTATAAAGGACTTATCAAACTCAACACCCAAAGAACAAACGATCCAATCAAGAAATGGGCAGAAGACATGAATAGACATTTTTCCAAAGACATCAAAATGGCCAACAGACACATGAATAAGTGCTCAACATAGCTCGGCATCAGGGAAATCCAAATCAAAACCTCAATGAGATACCACCTCACACCAGTCAGAATGGCTAAAATTAACAAGTCAGGAAACGACAGATGTTGGCGAGGATTCGGAGAAAGGGCAACCCTCCTACACTGTTGGTGGGAATGCAAGCTGGTGCAGCCACTCTGGAAAACAGTATGGATGTTCCTCAAAAAGTTGAAAAATAGAGCTACCCTACAACCCAGTAATTGCACTACTGGGTATTTACCCCAAAGATACAAATGTAGGGATCCGAAGGGGTACGTGCCCCCCAATGTTTATAGCAGCAATGTACACAATAGCCAAACTATGGAAAGAGCCAAGATGTCCATCAATAGATGAATGGATAAAGAAGATGGAATATTATGGAATATTATGCAGCCATCAAAAGACCCTGAAATCTTGCCATTTGCAACGACGTGGATGGAACTAGAGGGTATTATGCTGAGCGAAATAAGTCAATCAGAGAAAGACATGTATCATATGATCTCACTGATAAGAGGAATTCTTAATCTCAGGAAACAAACTGAGGGTTGCCGGAGTGGGGGTGGAGTGGGAGGGATGGAGTGGCTGGGTGATTGACATTGGGGAGGGTATGTGCTATGGTGAGCGCTGTGAATTGTGCGAGACTGTTGAATCACAGACCTGTACCTCTGAAACAAATAATACATTATGTGTTAAAAAAAAAAAAAAGAAGATAGCAGGAAGGGAAAAATGAAGGGCGGGAATCGGAGGGGGAGACGAACCATGAGAGACGATGGACTCTGAGAAACAAATGAGCGTTCTAGAGGGTAGGGAGGTGGGGGAATGGGTTAGCCTGGTGAGGGGTATTAAAGAGGGCACGTACTGCATGGAGCACTGAGTGTTATACGCAACGATGAATCATGGAAGACTACATCAAAAGCTAATGATGTAATGTATGGTGATTAACATAACATGATAAAATAAAATTAAAAAAGATAAACAGTAACACATTTTGTCAAGGATCCTGTAAAATTTGAATCCTCATACGTTGCTAGTATAAAAGTAAAATAATAAAGGCTCTTTAAAAAAAAATTAAAGACTACCAATACCAAGTATTGGTGAGATGTGTATCAGATCAAACACTCATGCACTGTAAAATAGTGGTTACTTTGGGAAAGATTTTGGGCATTTCTTAAAAACTTAAGCACTTTCTTAAAAACTTACTATTTGATGCAGTAATTCACTCATGTATTTTACAGGAGAAATGAAACATATGTTCATGTGAAAGTTTGTACACAAAAATATAGAAGCTTTATTCATAATAGTTCCAAACAAGAAACAACACAAATGTCAATCAACAAGTGAATGGATAAACCAATTATATATCCATGAAGAGAAATATTACTAAAAAGTTATAGGATAGGTAAATACAAGTACAGTAAGGATGTGTCTCAAAAACATTATGCTGCGCAAAAGAAGCCAGATACAAAAGAGTATACATTATGTAATTCCAGTCATATGAAGCTCTAAAAAAAAATATATATATATATATATATTCAATGTATAGTGACAGAAAACAGATCAGGGTTGGAGTGTGTTTTGGACTTTTGGGCAGTGGGTAACTGGAAAGGGGCACAAGGAAATCTAGTGTGAAGGATTATTTATATTTTGATTTTGATGTTGCTTAGGGGGGGTGCATATATTTTTCAAAATCCATTGCACTATACACCTAAAATTAGTGTATTTTATATGAATTATATCTCAATAAAAACTTAAAAAATTAGGTCTAGGTTTTCAAAGTGGATAAAAACAAAATCATGTGCTACTTGCAAGAGAAGCATCTAAAGCATATAGACACAGAAATGTTGCAAATAAGAAGATGGAAAAATATATTCCACCTAATACTAACTACAACAATAGACTCTAAAACAAACTGAACCAAAACAAACAAACTAAAATAACAGCCTCGACAACCAGCAGAGCCACCACCCAGATAGTGCTCCTTCCTCATGGAACGGACATTGTAGTGAGAGAGACAGTCTTGTAATTAGATAGAGTCACGTAAAATTGTAAATGGTTTAAGTTTTCACTTAGCTGAAACATTATTATGAAATCATAAAAAATAAATTGCTGCTTCAAATAATAGGTTATATTGTATTCATGTTTCAGAGAGACAGACTTCATTTATAGAAAGAACTTTCATGTTTTGGGGAGGGGGATAATTGATTAAAAGGAGGTTGGGAACTTATTTAATCAAATCTAAAAAGGAAATGCAGTGTAATGAGAGAGATATGATGATTGGACAGAGCGTAGCTTGAGAAAGTATTTCTTCTTCAAGGGAAAGATGTGAGCAGTGTTAAGTGCTATGAGGAAAACTCAGGAAGGTAGGACCAGTGGAAGATTCTTGTTTACAACTCAGAGCAGAGTTCCTGAGACACAAGGGGCTCCAGAACACAGAACTTTTGAGCCAGAAATACGCTTCCTGTGGTTGTAGCAGGAAAAGTGGAGAGAAGAATGGGTGTAGATTTGGGCAAATTTGTAGATGTTGGTGACAGGCAGTTGGTGTTCCTGTCAGACGTCTTTCATTTTCTGTCATCTGGGAGATGTGGTCATCTTCTGAGAGCCAGAGTAGAGACAGTAGTTGGAGGAGATTAGAGAAATTTTGGACTTGGGAGAAAGGACTGTGGAGCAGCATTGAGACCCCAGTTAGAAGTCATATATTTAAAGTGGTTCCTATGGGGGTGCCTGGGTGGTTCAATTTGTTAAGTGTCAGACTCTTGATTTCAGCTCAGGTTACGATCTTGGGGTGCTGGGATCAAGTGCCACATCTGGCTCCGTGCTCAGCATGGAGCTGACTTGGGGTTCTAGCTCTCCCGCTGCCCACCCCCTCCCCAGTTTGTGCTCTCTCTCTCTCTCTCTCTAATAAATAAGTCTTAAAAAAAATAAAAAAATAAAGTGGTTCCTATCTGCGCAGTCCTGGGAGTTTTCTCCAGCCCCATTCTGGAGCATCAGTGCTCTTAGGAAGGGTCTGGAAAGGTGCATGCATATAGGTTTGAGGAGACAGAACAAGAGGCAAGAGAGTTGAGGATACTAGCAGAAGAGTGGTTTAAGTGATGAACCCTGCAATCTAAGCTGGAGAGGAAAAGATAGAAAGACTCAAGGGCAGTGATTCATGGACAGAAAGTAGAGATGGTGGATGAATAGTCCAGAGAGAGTAGACTGACTCAATGAGATAGCAGCTTTAAAAGGAGAAGTGAGGGAGTTGAAAATGACTCTCAGAAGACATCTGCATTTTGTTGGCTGGGATTCACCCTCTTCAGGCCCTAAAAAGACAGGCAGGGGAAGGAAATCATAATTGAAGTCACAGAATAGTCTCCATTACATGATTCCCCTCTTCAAGAAGCCACTGTATTTCTTTACTGATTATTATAGATGAATGTAGTACAAGGCTTGGCTATACAGTGACCACTCAAGTAGGTATCTACTAAGAAATGACTAAATCAATAGTAAATGCAATCCTTGAATATCCTCTATTGTATGTCTTTCTAATTCTGTTTTCCGTAGGCAGCTAATAGTTGAATAATTACCCCTAGGAAGCAGTGGAGTTGTGATTAGTGTTGGAATCAGAATTTGGTTCAAATCCCAGAATAACCAGATGCTAGACTAATCATGGCAGTGTCCAGTAAAAGTTTTCCTCACCTATTGGCTCCCTCCCCATTTTGGGGGGATTCAGGGATAGTGGAGAACAAGGCCTTTCTCCAGATAGGCTTCCCAAGATGGTCTTACTTTTTATGTGCAAAGTTACTAGGGAGTTACTAGAGATACGAAAATGAATTAAAACAGATTTTACACTATAGGAATTGTTGAGACTGCTAGGAGAGACAGACATAAATATATACACTGATTTCTAGGAAAGATATAGGAAATAACTATCTAAGGTGTGGGTGAAAATAGGGAGGTTTTATGTAGAAAGTGGCATTTGATTTGGGTACTGAAGGATGAGCAGAAAAGGTAAGGGACTATCTAGAATGCAGTAAGCATCTAATGAAAGGTAGAGAGAGGGTTACAGAAAACTTGGAATCTATTGAGGAGGACAACAGCATCAGAGATATATTAATGTAACAATTCATTGTTTTGGTTCTGTCTTTGAAAGCTTATTTTTAATTGGATAGGGAAATAGAACAAGTACATAAATACACACAAAACTAGTGGGCTTCATAAAAAGAGATTACATCCAGTTTTGGAGATTCTTCTGGCTGCAGTGTCCTCCCCTGGAATCCAGCTAACAGGTGTTCGGATTCACCTCTTTAGAGTATGATCAACAGAGGACAGCAGTTAACAGTGAGATCCTGTATGCTCTAGATTCAGTTTCAAATTAGGGAGCTTCGATGTGCCTCAGTTAACTTTTAAATAAAATGGAAATACTTTCCTCAAGGAATTGTTAAGAATGACACTGGACGAAAATGCACAGCAAGCGTACTACCTCGTATCTATGTCCTAAATTGTTTATTTAATAAGTAGATATCTAAAGTGTTCTCCAGACAGCACAATTCCGCTAGTTGCGGGCGATAGCCCACACCCTTCTAATCCGCCCGCCGGGTTCCCTGGCTTTTGCGGAAATAGCGGTGCAAAACTTCTTACAGCCTCTGAAAAAGCACGTGGTCTCCGCCCTCCCACAACAACAAAAAAACACTAACTCTAGTGCCGGCCCCAGGTGGTGAGGGCTTGATTTTTAAATCCATCCGAAAGAACCAATCAGAACCGGCAGTCCGAGTGCGCGGAAGCCGATTGGTCCATTCCTACTTAAGGTGACCAATAGGCTTGGAGGGTGAGTTTGGTCTGTCCCGGAAGCGGGCGAATTGAAAACCGGTGGCGGCCGCGGGCAGTTTGAATTGGAATCTGGGCTGAAGCCCGCGGAGGCTGCACTCGAGCCCTACTCTCTGAGGGGTCGTCTTTCCCTCCCCGCCAGCAGGGTGAGTGTCCTGCGTGGGTCGTGGCTTCGGCGGCGGGCGTGGGCGGGGGGAGCGCAGCTGGCTTTCTGCCCGAGGATCCTGGGCCGGGATGCCTGTGGGATCGAGCTCCCGGGCCCAGTGGGTGCAGCGGATCCCCCCCGCCCCACCTGACGGGACCAGAGGATCGGCTCGGGTGAGGTTTATTAAGGCTGTCGGCGCCCCTCTGCTCCTGGGCGAGCTGTGCTCGCACTAATGTCCGCAGACTCGGCTCGCTCACGAGCTCGTACTTTGGGGGATCAGTTTCCTCCTCTGTAAGATACGTGAATTGGAGATTAACAGATATTTCTTAGCAGCCGTCTACGCCCAGAGCCAGTGGTCCCTTTTTGAAATTTGGACGTCGGTCCTTTGTTGCATGGAGGAGATGAAAGCTTGGGTTTTGATCTGCGCGGCACGTTGGTGTGCCTATTGTTAGCTGCGAGAGCATTTCTCGCGTCTTCCACATTTATTTGGACACGCTTGGGTGCCTGGCTCTGCTGTTATGAAGACCCAGAAATAAATAAATGACCTGAGTCCTATCCTTGAGTTTTGTCTAGAGGAGCGGAATTTTCACTTTTAGGCTCAGCCGTGGCATTGTAGGCGGCGACTCGGGGTTTCTTGGCTGAGATGGGAGCTCCTTTTAAAGGGAAAGCGTTAAAGTGGGCCTCCAGTACTGGGGTGAGGTGATTCGGACATAAAGAGTGCCCTCCCCATATTTAAGATAGAAAGAGCATTTTCTGCAAAATCCTTGCAGGAACCTTGACACCCGGGCTGTTCCTCAACTACCCATCCTCCTTTACACCTGTTGCTTCTTACATCTTAATCTGGAGATTTACACTTCTTGTCCTTTGCCCCAGTGGCTCCGTACAGCCTGCTGATGTTTGATGCCTTAATCTGATCAAAATTAGCTTGGGTCTGGTGATTGTTTTAACCACTTCTTTATAGCTGTATCTTAGACTTTGAAATGGAAAAACACTCATCTTGCTAGTTTTCCTTCTGTTTATTTTCCTCATCTCTATCTTTCTAAATTGACCCTTTCATTATTTTGTTGGTGATGGTGTCTTGATGTAACAATTTCAGTGGTTGGCAGATCTGTTTAGGACAGTTATCGGTTGTGTGCCTCTGGGGCATTGTACCCTCATCCCTGCATGGGCAGGCTAGATTGGAATGGAGGGAGAAGCCTATTGTGACAGTGTAAATTGTCCTTTGTTGGTGGAGAGAGAGGTATGAGATTTCTTTCAGCAGTTTTTGGGCAAATGAGAGTGGAGTTTAAGATGGTGTGTTCAAAGAACTGAGATCTGGAAAAAGAAAAAAATTAAACTGGCAAAGAAAACACTGCTTTCCAAGGCTTAATATCTAAACTATGTTTTCCATGAACTTTGCTCCCTCTCTTAATTTTTGAACATCTTTTTATCATTCTGAGCACTTTTATCAACTGTTTATTAGTTCTGATAAAAAGTTTCATTGATACATCAATTGAAGCAAGACACTAAAATGTTTGTGGACTTCATGTAGCAAAAAGCGGATTCTCACCTTCCCCAAGTAGCTGGAAAATGAACGCTTTTCTTTAGGTTCTAGAGACTAATGAATAAAGAACAATTACCATACTTTTCTCCCAGCTGATTTAAATTTCCTAAGATGTGGCTGAGAAGGAGGTAAGCCACTTCCCTCTTGGTACCAGAGGCTGAAATATACAAATGAAGTGTTTTCGAGTATTAATATAATAGCTAACAGGTACAGAATGCTTATCAGGAAATATAAGATTCTTCTAAGGCTTTGGGAAGTCACCGCCATTATTATCCACACTTTACAAATGAGGAAACCAGGGCCCAGAACAGTTAAGTAACACACCCAAGGTCACACACATCTCGTCCGTGGCTGAGCTGGGATTTGAATTACTGAGGCTATGTACGGGTTTCCTCATCAAGGTCTGTCTGGAGCATGGCTTTCCTGGATTCTAGCACTAATATGGCATTTGCTCTTTGTTCATTCATGCATTAATTCAACACGTGATAACTGCTGGAAAGGGGGGCAGGGGCTGTGCCATCACAGGCTATGGCCAGGAGATATGACTAGGTTAGGGATCGCCCTAGGGAAGGCTTCCCAGAGGAAGAGAAACAAAAGTATGCATGACAGTGATGTGAAGAGGGAAAGAAGAGCATTTGCAAAATAACTTATCATGAGTTTTCTTTGTTAATAGGAGCTATTTCACCTATTTCAGAGCAAAGTACTCCTGTTTTATATCATGATAACAAAGTGAGAGAAAGCGGGTAGCTAAGCAGTCAAACCTGAGAAACAGGAAAAACAGAGAGCCAGGGAAGCCACACAAGCATCTTAGGTACCTCACAATGAGAACGATTGGCGGTCACCTTTCAGGGCGTGGGGAAGATCCATGTCCTATTTCCTTATCTTCCGCAATGTGAAGCTTGGAAGCTCCTTAGAGACTCCTTAGTCCCTGAGGCTTTTAGGTCTCTTTTTATGACAGTAAGACCAACAGTCTGCTTATTCTTTCCAGTTTATTTATAAATGTGTGACTGGTAAAGAAAGGAGAGCAACATGAGCTGGGCTTTGGAAGAATGGAAGGAGGGCCTGCCTACGAGAGCTCTTCAAAAAATCGAAGAGCTGGAAGGCCAGCTGGACAAACTGAAGAAAGGAAGGCAGCAAGCGCAGTTCCAGCTGGAGACTCTGGAGGCCGCGCTGCAGAAGCAGAAGCAGAAGGTATCACTGAAGCCCTGGCTCTTAACCGTTCAATCAGCATGTGGATTATTTGATTTTGGTCTGTAATTTCGAGAAAAATGAGTGTGTTCTCTGTGGGTGGTAATCTGCCCCTCTCCTTCTTCTCCAGCCTCTGCCCCTCATACTGAGGGCTGCTGAGTTCCATTTTCATTCTGTTAGGGACCACACATGGGAAACTGCATTTGGGTTCCATACCAACATGGCCAAAATTCTCTGACTCCGAATCTGGGGGCCGGTATTAGGGCACTTTGCAGTTCAAATGGATATTGCTCCCTGAGGGTGGGCTTTTCACCTTGGCATTCCCAGACTTCTCTTCTGGGCTAGGAAATGAGAACTAAAACAGTGCTTCTTCCTTGCCTCTGCATTAGCCAACAAGTTGTGGTACAGTCACTGCTTCTGAAATGGCTTCCCTAGTGGGAGAATTTTTACAACAACTGGCTTCAGTGGCCGGACTTTCTTTTCTTTTCTTTCTTTCTTTCTTTCTTTTTTTTTTTTTTAAAGATTTAGTTTCTTTTAGAGAGAGTGAGGGAGAGAGCACGAGTGGGGGGAGGAGCAGCGGGAGAAGCAGACTCCCCACTGAGCAGGGAGCCCGATGCGGGGCTTCATCCCAGGCCCCTGGGATTATGACCTGAGCTGAAGGCAGACACTTAATTGACTGAGCCACCCAGGTGCCCCAGTGGCCAGCCTTTAAAATGAATTGCTAAGAGAGATTTATAGGGTTTATTTTTGATTTTGTTATACTTGAAAGGACATTAAAGCCAAGTCCCTTTCCAGGAATGGTATGTATAGCCCTGACCAAAGACAATATAATCCATGACTTTATAGAACTTTTCTATCTAGTCTTCAAAGTGAGGTCATTTAAAATTGCTGTGTTTGTGGGGCGCCTGGGTGGCACCATCGGTTAAGCATCCGATCTTGGTTTTGGCTCAGGTCATGATCTCAGGGTCGTGAGATTGAGCCCCAGTCAGGCTCTGGGCTCAGCATGGAATCTGCTTGGACTTTCTCTCCTTCTCCCTCTCTGCCCTGTGCTCTCTCTTTCTCAAATAAATCTTTAAAAAAATTTTTTTGTGTTTGTGAAGAAGCACTGACCTATGGATTACAGCAACCACATCTCACAATAATTAGTTGTTGGTGTTACACTCAGATTTACAAATACTTGGTAAATTCATGAAGTAAAAGAGACCTATTTCTGCACGATTCTGTTAGGTTGAGAATGAAAAAACAGAGGGCGCAAACCTAAAAAGGGAGAACCAAAGCTTGATGGAAATATGTGAGAATCTGGAGAAAACCAAGCAGAAAATTTCTCATGAACTTCAAGTCAAGGAGTCACAAGTGAATTTCCAAGAAGGGCAGTTGAACTCCAGCAAAAAACAAATAGAAAAACTGGAACAGGAACTGAAAAGGTAATTATGTTTGAGTGGTATTAATGTGGATATCTTTTATATGTGTTCATTGGATGCTTTTATCTTTTCCTTTAATGGTGTAATTATATGTCACAATCATTTTCCCAGTGAAATAAACAATGACTTGAGGAAAATTAATTCTTCTATACTTCAGTGCTATAATTGCATAGCTCAATACTATGTAAATGCATTAAATGGCTTCTTGCTTATTCATTTATTCATTCAAGATATATTTATTAAGCTGCTTCATGGGCCAGATGCTGTGTTTTCTACCAGATGATGTAATATTAAATAATACCAAATCTCTCAACAATGAGTACTAGAAGATGGAGGGGAGTTAAGCATATCTAATACTGATGGCTTATGTTTCTTCCTCTGAGTGGAAAAGCTGTTGTAGAGAAAGAGAGAACTAGGGAATTTCAAAAGACCTAGGAGCACTGAGGGCCCCGTTGAGGTTGGAGACCAGGAATTTATAGTGGGACCCATCTATAGAGTTGTATGCTTTTTTTTCTTTTCCTTTTAGCATCTGGGAGGTAAATGCTGAGAATGTGAACAGGAGGATTGAGTTGGGGTTGTTTTTGGCCAGGGTAATGGTATGGAAGATGGTGGAATATTTAAGGATGCTGGGAAGAGAGTGGTTAAAATTGTGTGCCGTGGAATCTTAAGCTGGAGAGGGAAGGAAGCATACTCAAGAAGGGGCTCCTACTGGGGCGCCTGGGTGGCTCAGCCCTTAAGCGTCTGCCTTCGGCTCAGGTCATGATCCCAGCGTCCTGGGATCGAGACCCGTATCGGGCTCTCTACTTGGCAGGGAGCCTGCTTCTCCCTCTCCCACTCCCCCTGCTTGTGTTCCTCTCTCGCTTTGTCTCTCTCTGGCAAATAAATAAATAAATAAAATCTTAAATGAAAAAAAAAACGTTCCTACTGAGATCCCCATCTTCCATCTTAAGCATTACATAACCAGTTTGCCAGTTTAGGCAATAAAAAATGGTGCCTATGACTTCTTTTCCATTAAAAGAAAAAATCCAACTTGAGACATTAATCAAAATAAATCCAGTGGGACCAAAATACTGCTAGCTTATAGATGGTATCTTCTTGTTCTAATAGTGGAATTTTGTAAAAATAACAAGGGTAATACAGGTGGAAAGCAAAGTGGACGTCAGCAGATTGCCCCATTGTTGATTCTGCTAAGACACACCCAGAAATTAAAAAAAAAAACAAAAACAAAAACAATTTCATTTTGAAATAACTTTAGATTTATAGAAACCGTTGTTAACATCTTACATAACCAAAGTACAATGACCAAACCAGAAATAAACATTGATTCAATACTATTCACTAAACTATGGACCTTGTTAGAATGTCACTGGTTTTTCCAGTCATGAGCTTTCTCTGTTCCAGGCTCTGATCCAGGATTCCACATTACATTTAGTTGATATTTTCTTAGTCTCTTTCTAAGCTGTGACGATATCTTGTTTTTTGTGTCCTTGAAGTTGTTGAAGAGTCCTAGTCAGCTCTTTTGTAGAATAGTCCTCAATTTAGGTTTGTCTATTGATGAGATCAAGACTTTTCAGCAGTGGCATAATTCACATTTGGGACTAGATGGTCCTTTGCTGGGGAAGGCTGTCCTGTGCATTGTAGGATACTTAACAGCGTTCCTGGCCTCTACCCACTAGATGCCAGTAGCATCTCCCCCACCTGCATGTTTTGATAATCAAACATGTCTCTAGTCATTGCCAAATGTCTTTTGGGAGGGTAAAATCATCCTGGATTGAGAACCACTGGGTCAGATTGAGGTTATGAATTTTGGGTGAGAATACCACAGAAGTCGTGATGTGCCTTTCTCAATGTATCCTATCAGGAGATACGTGACCTAAGAGGACTTTTACCCTGATTCCCTGGCTGAGGTGTTCTCTGAGTTTCTCCACTGTGAAGTTACACTGTTTTTCCCTTTGTAATTTATAAAGATCTTGATTCCATGAAATTTTTTTTCCTAATGTGGCCACAATAATCTTAATTATACCAACCTCTCAAATTGAAAGTTAAAATACTTTAAAATTACTCTTATTTGTCTTCCTGCGAGGATAATTTAGGTACACAGAAGTCTCTTCCTAATTTTTTTCCTACCCACGTAGGAAGGTGGCTCTCTATAAGTTGCATGTTGGAATGATAAATAACTTCTATCTCATTGAGTTTTTTGTTTTCTTGTTTACTGTCTGCCATACCAGACTCCATGAGAACAGAGACCTGGTCAGTCTTTTTTTTTTTTTTTTTTTTCAAGATTTTATTTATTTATTTGATGGAGAGAGAGACAGAGACAGACAGCGAGATAGGGAACACAAGCAGGGGGGCAGGAGGGGAGAAACAGGCTTCCCGCTGAGCAGGGAGCCAGATGCGGGGCTCGATCCCAGGGCCCTGGGATCATGACCTAAGCCAAAGGCAGACGCTTAATGACTGAGCCACCCAGGTGCCCCGAGCCCTGGTCAGTCTTATCAGTGTACCCTGTGTACCTGGCAGGCCCTCAAATATTTGTCGAATAAATAAATGAAAGATAGATAGTTGTTTTTGGAAAACAGATGTTAGGGAAGTAGGAAGCTTACTTTCAGAATGCCAGAATAGTTTTCTTTGAAAGTACATTTTGGCTGCTGGTTTTAGAAATACGGGTTTATTTTTGTTTATTTTTAAAGATCTTATTTATTTATCTGAGTGAGGAGAGACAGAAAGAGAGCGAGCAAGGTGATGGAGAGGCAAAGGGGGAGAGAGAAGGAAAGAATCCCAAGCAGACTCCCCGTCGAGTGTGGAGCCCCATGTGGGGCTTGATCCCATGACCCTAGGATCATGACCTGAGTGGAAACCAAGAGTCGGTCACTTAACTGGCTGAGCTACCCAGGTGCCCCAGAAATATTGGTTTTAATAATTTAGACAGAAATGTTTGTATTTTTAACATTTGAGGTAAACATATTTTTGTATACATGTCTATTTTTTATTGCAAAGTGACATTTGGTGGCAATACTTGCAGATATAAAGTGCTCAGAGTTGTGTGTGATACCTAGCAACTTGGTAAGTGTTAACATTATTATTATCAGTTGTTATAGTTGGGGTTAGGATAGCACACTTAGTTTAAAAGTATTCTTATTACCGGTGATGTAGATATAGATGTTTATAAACTATATAAACCTCAGACTGTAAAAACTATTAAGTTAAAAAAAAACTATTAAGAGTACAGTTTCCTAGAATATAAAAACTAAACTAGAAAAACTATTGAGTGTTTTCAAATTCCCACTGCTAACCTTTAAGTGCAGGCAGAAACTTATTTTTTCCATCAGTGGCCACTGATTAGGTTTCTGGAAGGTCTCAAACAAGTTAGGTTGAACCATTGGAAATGTTGGTCAAAAACTGTTGAATATTGACAATCTCATGCAGTTAAACCGCTTAATTTAGTGCTATTTTGGTGGCAGTTTTTGTTTTTCTTTGTAGGAAATAGAAATAAAGGCTTATAGAAATAATAGGGTATAGTTTTATATTTAAAATAAACTTTTTTTCTAATGAAAGGATAGACAGGAGGATAAAGTTTGAATTTGAGAGGAAAAAGAAACACTGATTTTTACAAGCTTCTTTAAAATTCATCTCTAAAATCACCAAATTTGCTACACCTTTGGTAGTCCATAGACCTGGACCATTCATTGTGGTAGCTACTGGCTACATGTGGCTATTAAGTGCTTGAAATGTGGCTCTTACACATTGAAATGTGACAGGGCGCCTGGGTGGCTTAGTCGGTTAAGTGTCTGCCTTCAGCTCAGGTCATGATCTCCAGGGTCCTGTGTTCGAGACCCGCATCGGGCTCCTTCTCCCTCTCCTACCCTTCTCCCCTGCTTGTGCTCTCTCTCTCTCTCAAATAAATAAAGAAAATCTTAAAAAAATAAAACCAACAACAAATTGAGATGTGCTATATGCAACGCTTACCAAATTCTGAAGGTTCAGTAGAAAAAAATGTAAAATATCTCAATAATTTTAGTATTGACTGTAAGTTGAAATGATAGTATTTTGAAAATATGGAATTAAATAAAATACTAATATTAAATCCATTTGTTTCTTGTTGCTCTTTACATGGTAGTAGAACCTTTCTATTGGAGAGTGCTGTTACCAACCATAAGTTCGAATGTGAAGATTTGATTTGCAGAGCAGTCCTTTTTAGCCCAGACATTGCTTTTTCCTTCCCAGTTTGAGTTTGGAGCTGAGTGGAGCTAGGGCACTGGGGCACTTCCTTCACTCCTTGTTTTAAGCAACATGTCCATGAGAAAGAGACTGCACATCATTAGCTGTTCTATGGGGTGTTCATTTCTTGTGTTGAGCTAAAATCAGAGACATTACAGACTTGTGAGAATTGAGTCCTCTTAGGTTGTTTGATTTTGAAAGGTGTTCAGAACTTAAGTGATAGAAATATTCTGTGCATATATACAATATATAGTTTACTTTTCCTATTTCTTTGTGACTGTTGCCAGCCCTGTCTTCTCTAGATGCACTGTTAACTTGATTTTTATGTCTGTGTTTTTAAAATGTCATAAAATACATGGCAAGTCTATGTTTTTGTCATGACTTAATATTCACAAATGATGTCATTCAGTTTTGTGATTTGAGCCCATGCTTCAGTGACACCAGTTTCTTTCTATGTTTCTGAAGTTCTGTTGTTGTTTTTAAATATTCCTGTGTCTTTCTTTGGCTTAGAGTATAAACTTTGCTCAGAATATATCCCCAGCCTCCCAACTCTATAACTATAGTGTCATTACAGATCTTCATGGTAGCCTTTATAACATTGTGATTATTGGTTTATATTTCTGTTTCCCTAACCAGACTGAGTTCCTTTGAAGAGCGGGGCCTGAGTTTAGGTCTGTTCCATAAGTTAGTTCTTGTTAAATGTCTGTTAGACTGATGAAGTGGTAAGAATTCTTAGAGGGTGGGGTTTTCGTAAGTTTATTACTCTCTGGGAATGGGTGGTGCTGGCATTCAGTAGCGTTTGCTCTGATTTGCGTCCTCTTGGGTCCTTTTCTAACAGGTGTAAATCTGAACTTGAAAGAAGCCAACAGGCTGCACAGGCTGCAGATGTCTCTCTACATCCATCCACGACACCACAAAAAATCTTCGCAACTCCACTAACACCAAGTCAATATTATAGTGGTAAGGATTTTTTCCCTTTTACTGGAATTTTAATTTGGTCAAAGAAATCAATTAATTCATCTTTGAATTCAACTTTTAACTTGGGCATTAAAAAGAAAACCTTTTAGTTTGGGCATTAATGCGCTACATATCCATTTGTGTATCTGTTGAGCTATATGGAGCTACCAGGTTAAGCCCTTAAACTTTTCATTTTAGCCTGCAGTGTGTTTTAAAAATAATTCAGGTTCAGAATATTCAAACCCAGCATCTTTTTACTTAGTGTACCACAATATTCAGTTCTAGACTATTGAAATGATTGTTGATCTGTGAATTCCTTTATGAAATCAATGACTGAAGTAAAACTGTTTCTCATTGTCTTTGTTTAGTTTCCAAGTATGAAGATCTAAAAGAAAAATATAATAAAGAGGTTGAAGAACGAAAAAGATTAGAGGCAGAAGTCAAAGCCTTGCAGGCTAAAGTAAGTTAATTATGGGCCTTACAATAGAGTATGCAGTTGAAGAAGTACTTTGATATACAGGAGTCCAGGGTTCACGTAGAGCTTGACACATTTTTCTTACACTGAGAAGATAAAGTTCCTGGCTGATTACCTTAGTTATAATTACTTTTTGGTTTTTAAAAAGTAGGAGTAAAAAAAAATAGTGTGGGGAGATCAGTTTATCCCTAGACATTAGATGTTCATCAAATTCTACAGAAACTGTAGCCATCTAATTATTTCCCTATTGAGATCTAATGGTAAGGGTGGGGGGGACCAGGGTCATTCCAGACACTCACTGGCTGGCTTTATCACCTGGAGGCCATTGATTGCTTCCCACTCAGGCCTTACGGAATGTGCTGATTGCCACCAGGGACATGGGGTTTGAGGGTCATTATTTATGAAATGGTTTTTTAGAGGGGAACATTATCAAGATAATCTCCCCAATTCTGTTAAATAAGCTGCTGGACAGGATTTTAAGCTCCATTTTGGTATGGGTAAATAGGCAGAGAGGTTTGTTTAATGTCAGCAAAAGAAACAAAATGCAGGATTTAGAAACCCCTGCTTCTAGTTAAGGGACTGACCCTAAATATACCTGGTATCTGTAGAATTTATCCTTACCATTTCTGCTTGTGAGATGTTATTTGCTAAAAAAAAAAAAAAAAGGTGGGGGGGAAACAACTTAACTCCAGTTTTGCACCTAATGTTATATTTCTGCTAACCACAAGAACTCGCTGAGATGGGACCATTCACACAGTTTAAGGCTGGATTTATAAGTAGATACCTTACATACTGAGGATCACAAAGTACCTATGAAAGCTTTAACACTTTAAATTATTCTCATGCCCTTGACCCTTGTTTGGAGGTCAACAGGATTCTGATATGTAGCAAAGGTATTGCTTCTTGCGGTGAATAAAAATTAAACGGTAACTCTCTGGTTTGTCATAGAAATATCATGTGCTTTGTGATCCATTTCAGTCATTGGTGCCCACTTTGCTCCTGACATTGATTCCCAGAGTTTTTTCTGGTGGAGAAATTTGAGTCTCTACAAACATGAAACCTCTCTGTGTGGCAAGAAAAGCTTTTGCTATAAAAAAATTTAATGCACCATCTATAGCCATGTCTTGATATTTGTCAGAATGGAGGTAGAGAGAAGAACAAAAGGAGACAAGGGGGACTTATTTGATGAGCACTGAGAAATATATAGAATTGCCGAATCATTGTACACCTGAAACTAATATAACACTGTACATTAACTACACTTGAATTAAAAAAAATAAAGAATTCAAAGCAGTAGCAAATCCGCAAATGTTTATTATATAACATAAAACACCTTATATGACATTTTTTGGGAGTGGTATGGTGGAAAGTGAGATTCTTGAAAGAGTTCTTTAGGTTAATATTTAATTTTGGTCCTCTTTGTGCAAAGCTAGTGGAGGAGGTGACCAAGGACAGGCAAGCAAAGGACACCAAATTTCAAAACTCAGAATGGTAGTGAATACTCACTTGTGTTTAATGGAGTATATGGGGGATGCAGAATAAATATAAAAACTGAGCCGATTTTAATAGATTGGGACTCAAATGGTACTGGTTTAGCCTTCAGTGCTATAGTCTAACCATTCGACAGTTCCTGTCCTGGATATTTGGACCTAATGGTTCTCTTGACTTGATAAACATTCTTTCTAGGTGTGCAGTGGAAGTGGTAACTTCTTGGCATTATGTCTTTATGTGCTATCTGAAAATAAATAGCCTTGAATATTGAGATGTTTAAAGGGCTCTAAAGAGTTTCTGTCTTTACAGAAAGCGAGTCAGGCTATTCCCCAAAGCACAATGAATCACCGGGACATTGCACGACATCAGGCTTCCTCATCTGTGTTCTCGTGGGGACAAGAAAAGACCCCAACTCGGCTTTCATTGAATGCTCTAAAAACTCCGATTAGGAGAGAGTTCTCTGCATCTCACTTTTCTGGGGAACAAGAGGTGACTCCAAGTAGATCAACTTTGCAAACAGGGAAAAGAGATGCTAATAGCAGTTTCTGTGATAATTCGAGCAATTCTCACCTTTTGGACCAATTAAAAGCCCAGAATCAAGGTAAATTAGCTAAATTGAGCTAAATGAAATTGAAATTACATTTTCCTGAGATAATTTCTGAGGTGATGCCAGACATTTTTAGTCCTAAAAGGTGCTTGTGTGTTTTGTTAGACACATCAAAGCCCAATATCTCAATCTGGTGATGTGAAATACTGTTTTTGGGATAAAAGATACCACAATTTTGAAATGTCCTTTTATCAGTACTATAAAGCTGGTGCCCGGAAGCCTTCCAAAGTAGTCTGAGTGGCTTTGTCTTTCCAGAAGTAGGGTGAGTAGGTTACAGTTGCCACGCCCCACGCTTCTCTGTCTTCTTTGGTGGCCCATGGAACAAGCCTGGGGTCTGGCCAGCTTTGGCCAGAGGTGTGGCACGTGTCTGTGGGGCAGCTTTCTCTGCATTGCCAGGTTGTCCATATGGGAGCAAACCTGTAACCTTGGCTGGAGTGCCACACCACAGCTGACAGCCAAGGGCACCAGGTGGTGTTTTGGAATCTACTCTGCAGATGACGATAATTTCCAGTGCTATGATATATAGAAAATCACTGTCAGTGATCGTTGGTGAGAATTGTCACACCGCCAATGCCATTGGAACCGGTATTGTTTGTATGTAGGAAAAAAAATGAAAAAAAAATTACTGTTAATTTTGGCAGTATAGGAGGTTCACACTGTCTTGATCTTTACTGGAGGTAAAGCTACCAGAGAATACAGGGGGTTGAATTTTGCACTGCTTAGCATTCATTTGCATGGATATGGGCACAAAACAAATGGTAGTTTGCCAGTGTATAAAACCAAGTGGTAATTTTTATGTAGGGTATTATATGAGATACACTTTTTGCATCCTCAGTAAGATACTCTTCATGATTTTAGAAAACCATTTTCTTTCCCAAGTTTCTCTGAAAACATTAGAAAATGTGTTTCTCTTGCTTCCTATGGATATTTGAATACAAATGACAATAGAGACTAACCATTGAATTAAATCCAATTAAAGTAGTTTCTGTGTTTAGTGTGAATTAATTTATATTTGTCCTACCAAAGATTTCAGAGCAGAGTAATAACAAATAATACATTCTGAATTGAGCTGTAAAGTTTTTGTCAAAAATATATATTAATTAAGTGTGGGTTTTGTTTGTGATTTAAGAGCTAAGGAACAAGATTAGTGATTTGGAACTACATCTGCAAGGACAAGAAAAAGAAATGAAAGGCCAAGTGAATAAATGTCAAGAACTCCAACTCCAACTGGAGAAAGCAAAAGCGGAATTAATTGAAAAAGACAAAGTTCTGAATAAAAGTAGGGATGAACTGGTGAGATCAACAGCACAGTATGACCAGGCATCAACCAAGGTACTGGACTTCTCATGAGTTGTTGAAAGCCTACATTTCATCTTACAGTTCTTTGGAAATTTTTTTCGTACAATATTTTAACACTTAAATTTATGAAATAAATGTTAGTAATGAACCTCATTGATACATACTAGGCAGTATTGGTGCAGTTGAACTAGTAAGTTCGTTTAGAGTTGGGTAGATGTGGGGTCAAATCCGTACTGCACGTTTTCCTGGCAAAGTGACTTGGGCAAGTCACTGAGCTCTTGTCCATCTAAGAGGGTGGGGAAGAATAAAGATTATGTATACATGGCACTTGACACATACAAGAGGCGACTAAGTAATGGAGCTTTAAAAGAGTCAGGGGCGCCTGTGTTAAAAGTCTGCCTTCTGGGGGCGCCTAGGTGGCTCAGTTGGTTAAGCGACTGCCTTCGGCTCAAATCATGATCCCGGATCCCTGGGATCGAGTCCCACATCAGGCTCCTGGCTCAGCAGGGAGCCTGCTTTCCCTTCTCACCCTCTCCCCTCGCATGCTGTTTCTCACTCTTGCTCTCTCTCAAATAAATAATAAATAAAATCTTAAAAAAAAAAAAAAGAGCCTGCCTTCTGTTCAGGTCATGATCCCAGGGTCCTGGGATCAAGCCCCATGTTGGGATCCCTGCTCAGCCAGGAGCCTGCTTCTCCCTCTCCCTTTGCCCCTACCCCCTCTTGTGCTCTCTCACTCTCTCTCAAGTGAATGAATTAAATCTTCAAAAAAAATAAATAAATAAAAGAGGTTTAGGACATATGATAAAATTTAATCTATTTTTTGATCCAATATATGTACTCTTGTGATTTAATCTTAAGCTTCCAATTAAGGCCAAGCTTCTTAGAGTATTTGAGGGTGTTTTGTTGTTGCTTTGTCCCCAACTTACCTCTAGTGTTTTATTCCCTTTTTTCTATTCATTCATTCATGTACTCATTTGACAAAATATTTGTTGTCTGCCTACTGTATGTCAGGCACTGTTCTAGACCAGGGGAATGAAGCAGTGAGAAGATAGACAAAAATCATTGCTCTTGGGGAACTTCATCCTAATGGTGGATGTGACATAAATATATAGTCACATAGATAATATTGTATATGGTGACAAGTGTAGAGAAAAATGAATTATCTTCTAGGACCAACTGTGATTACTTGGTGTTTCCTGAACCCAGTCTTCATTTGGGTCCAGTGTTTCTTTTCTTTTTTTTTTTAGATTTATTTATTTTAGAGCAAGTGCACATGCAGGGGGGCAGGGGCAGAGTGAGAGAGAGAATCTCAAGCAGACTCCCTGCTGAGTGGGGAGCCTGATGTGGGGCTTGATCCCATGACCCTGAGATGACCTGAGCCGAAATCAAGAGTCAGATGCTCAACTGAGTCACCAGGCTCTCCTATCTGGGTCCAGTGTTTTGCTTACATTTGCCTTTCTTCCTGGTATACTCTTTATACACACACACACACACACACACACACACACACACACACACACACACACTATATATATATTTCTGGATTTTATTTACTAACATTTTGTTGAGGATTTTTTTTGTCTATATTCATGAGGAATATTGGTCAGCTTTTTTGTACTTTTGTTCTGTCTTTGGTATTTGTATCAGAGGTCATACTAGCTTCATAAAATGAACTGGGAACTGTACCCTCCTATCTTTTGGAAGAGATTGTGTAGAATCGGTGTTATTTCTTCTTTATGTGTTTGATAGAATTCTCCATGAAACCATCCAGTCCTGGAGATTTCTTTTTTGGGAGTTTTAAAATTACAAATTTAAGGGGCACCAGGGCAGGGGGCGCAGTCGGTTGAGTGTCTGACTCTTGGTTTTGGCTCAGGTCATGATTTTCATGGGTCATGAGATCAAGCCCCACGTTGGGCTCTGCACCCAGTGTGGAGTCTACTTGAGATTCTCTCCCTCTCCTTCTGCTTCTCCCACTCATGCACTCTCTTTCTCAAATAAATAAGTCTTTAGAAAAATTACAAATTTAACATTTAAAATAGATATATAGCCATGAAAATTATTTCATACTGGATGGGTTGGGATAGCTAGTGTTTTTATTTTATTTATTTTTAAACATTTTATTTATTTGACAGCAAGAGAGGGAGCACAAGCAGGGGAAGTGGGAGAGGGAGAAGCAGGCTTCCTGCTGAGTAGGGAGCCTGACACAGGGCACAATTCCCCGGACAGTGGGATCATGACCTGAACCGAAGGCAGACGCTTAATGACTGAGCCACCCAGGCGCCACTAGCTTTTGTTTTTAGAGGAAATGATCCATTTTATCCAAATACTTAAACTTAAAAATATAGTTATGTGTAGTATTTTCCTATTCTTTTGCTGTTGTTAGGTCAGGTGATGTTCTCTGTTTCTGATATTTCTGTCTTCTCTTGCTTTCTCTTTGTCAGTCTTGCTAGAGATGTGTCAATTTTGTCAGTAATAATAAAATTTGTCAATTTGTTGATCATTTATTGATCTTTCCAAAGAATCAGCTCTTTGGTTCATTTATTTTCTTTTTTTCAATTTGATGTACTTTTGCTCTTTTATTTCCCTCTGCTTGCTTTGGGTTTATTTTGCTCTTCTTTTTCTAGGTTGTTGAAGTGGGGAGCTTAGATGATTGATTTGAAACTTCTCCAGTGTAGGCATTTAAAGCTATAAATTTCCCTCAGTACTGCTTTAACTGTCCTACAAATTTTGATATATTGTATTTTTATTTTTATTCCATTCAATGTATTTTTTTATTTTATTTTTTTCAATGCATTTTTAAAACATTTTGCTTGAGACTTCCTCTTTGCCCCATGGATTACTTAGAAGTACCTTGTTAAATTTCCCAGTGTTTGGAGATCTTCTCTTTTCTGTTATTGATTTCCATTGTGTTCAGAGAACATACTCTATGATTTCAATTCTTCTAAGTTTGTTGAGGCTTGTTTTACGGCCTAAGACAATGGTCTATCTTGGTATATGTTTCATGGGCACTTGGGGAAAAAAGTGTATTCTGTTGTTGGGTGAAGTGTTCTAAAATTATCCTTAGCCCCAGATTTTCGGTTGGTTGATGGTGTTGTTGAATTCTTCTATATTTTTGCTGATTTCCTGTCTATTAGTTGTTGAAAGGAGGTTAGTGAGGGTCTTCCATGATTGTTGATTTATCTATTTCTCCTGTCAGTTCTCAGTTTTCACTTCACATATTTTATAACTCTGTTGTTTGGTGCATACACATTTAGGATTGCTGTGTCTTCTTGGCGGATTGACCTTTATCATTATATAATAGCCCTCACTGTCTCTGGAAATTTTCTTTATTTTGAAGTCTACTCTTATATTAACATAGCCACTCCAGCTTTCCTTTAATGTTTGTGTGATGTATTTCCTTCTGTCTTTTGACTTTCAGCCTTTTTATTATTATATTTGAAGTGAGTTTTATATAGACAGCATACAGTTGGGTATATTTTTTAATCCACTCTTCTACCAACTGTCTTTTAATTAGCATGTTTAGGCCATTTACATTTAATGTAATCATTGATTGGTCATGGTTTAAAACTGCCATCTTATTTTTTGTTTTTCATTTTGTTCGTTTCCTGTGGGTTACTCAAACATTTTGTAGAATTTCATTTTATCTAGTGTTTTAAGATGTATTTCTTTGTAGACCTTTTATAGCGACTGCTCTAGATAATAATTATATATACACATCATTTGTTGGTCTGTTGGTGTTGTCATGTAAGATGTTCTAATGGATTACAGAAAATTTACTGCTCTTTTCATCCTTTTACCCTCCCCTATTTATAATACAATTTTCTTAAGTGTTTTCTCTACCTACATTTAGAACTACATTAGATGGTGTTATAATTTTTGCTTTAACTGCCAAACATAACTTAGACTTTCTTTCCCTTCTCCAGTTTTCTATCATTTATGCCAATATTGTTGGACCTTCCAAGGTCCCTTCTTTCATCATTTCCTTTTTGTTTAGAGAACTTCTTTTAGCCTTTTTTTTTTTTTTTTTTTTTAAGGGTTGGTCTACTGGCCACATATTCTCTTAGTTTTCCTTTCTCTGGAAATGTCTTGATACTTCATCCTGTATAAGGTGTTTCCTCAGGATACAGGGTTTCTGGGTTGACTGTTCTCTTCTTTCAGCACCATCATGTTTTTCCCTTGGGTCCCAAAGTCCCTAGTCACTCAGTCCTCTTCTCTCCTTTCAGAGCTTTCTTAACGTTTGTGAAGGGTTTTCAATTGTTCTCAATCTGAGGAATAGAGAAATGTACGTTTATTATATCTTCCTGGAAGTGGTAGTCTAGGTTCATTTTTTTAGACATTCTCCTAGTGCAATGCTTTGCACAGAGATATTGTTGATAAACACTGATTCATTGTATGAAGGTGCAGTGGAGGGTCAATGGGAACATGACCTACCTTGACCTACATATTTATTCACTTTGTGCAGTCTGCGTTTGTAGGTTGGTTTTCTAAGTTAGAGAGACTTGGATTTGAGCCCTGGTTCTGCCACATCCCACTTGTTTTGCTTTTGAATTCCGAGCTTCCACTGACGAAACAATAAAATGGTGTTAATGTCTGTGTTATAGGGTTGGTGTAAAGATTGAGATAAATTTTTAAAGGCTTTAGCCTAGTGCCTGGCACATGGTGAGTTTATAATAATACATTAGTTATAATTGCATTGAGTTCCTTGTCTTTAAGCTTTTTTTCAATTGCATTTCTGCCAACTTAGGCCTTCCTATCTATATATGAGTTAACTTATCCTATTATACTTTGTCTTACTGGTTTTGGAGTGACAGGATCACTGAATCTTTGTTCTATCTAGCATATTTGATAAGGTCTCTTCTTATCAGATCACGAATTAAAATTTTGACTAGGACAGTGCTGAGAACACAGCTCTGGCTTTCTATTAGAAACTTTCCTCCAGGTTCTTCAGATTCATTTGTTCAATGCTTTCTGGATACCTTTTTTTTCCACTGAGCTACAAATCTACCTAACTGAAAACTCAGACTACCTTTCTCCTGCTTGCCTCTTAGAATAATAGGAGCTGGTCAGATGTGTTGCTGAAATCAAATTATGCTTTGTTTATGCTGTTCCCTGACTTACCATTAGAATTACCCATTAAGTAAAATGGAACTAATTTAATCAAAATCAATACCATGTTCTTTTGTCAACGTATGCTGTTTCTAGTATGCTTCTTTTCCAAGTATTTGCAAACTGTGTGGGATACATAGTCTCTACTCATGTAGAGACATTGAGGCTGACAGCAAACCTGTAGTTCAGCACCGACATTTCACAGTTGGAAACTCAGGCCCAGGATGCTGAGTGAGTGCCCAAGGTCATATACTACATATTTTCAAGGATTTCAGCTTGAACACTATTTTAGAATATTATGGAACATTCATGACACCTAGTGGTCAGCTAGTCTTACATGGATTGTGCATCGTCAGAATGTATCAGAATGTCATTGTAAAAAATTTAAATAAAATGTGAGTATCTTCTAAAGGCTCTTTTTAACCTGTTACGTAGGAAAAAAGTTGTTGATACTGAGATCTGTTAGTGGAATGTGTTGCAGTTTGAAGGAGGACCAGGAGAGGGCACCAAGGGTTCATTCATCTCTGCCTTGTGTGGGCTTTTTTTCCCTGAGAATTGTCAACCACCAAAATTTGGACCATCATCTGGGCAATGATTTTTATCTGGGTTATTTACTGCTGCATCTCCCGTGCCTAGCACAGTGCTTGACATATAGTTGATTCTGGATAAATATTTGATTCATATTTGTTATTATTATAAATAATTTCTGTAATACTTTTCCTAGGGGATTTAAAAATTCAAGAACAGTCAAGATAATGGAAAGGTGTCTTAATGTCCAAGGCAGTGGATTAATTTGAACCACTGGGTCAATTAATTTTCTTTTTGAAATTGGTATGTTTAAAGTACTGATACTTGGAAAATCATTTAGTCATTAATGAGCAGCTTTATTTTTTTCATCTTTGGTTAGTTAATGATTGGTGTCTGGTCTTCTGGCAAAGTATTATGTAGTGTTTTCTTGCAACTTTTCTCTTAGATTTCTAATATTTCTAATAGTTCTGAATGATATTATAGTGATTCTCTGAGAAATACTTTAGAAGAGAGATTTGCCAAATTGGGGCACATTTCTTTTAGACAAGAGAGTTCTCCCCCACCCACATGAGGTGTTCTTATTCTTCCCCAAAAATTTACAGTTGTTTTGTAGAGCATTTTAAGGATTTGAACACCATGGGGAAGATTCAGAGGACATTTTGCTCCAATTTAATTTTAGAAGGGCATCCTAAGTTTTGATTTAGTTCATGCTGTAAAACTTATTTTAAGGGTATTGGCTATGTACAAAAGCAAAAGAATGTTCTTTGTGTTGCTTATGGCAGCTTGGTTAAAAACCAGTTGTGATATTCTCTGGAGTGCTGTGAACCTTCAGACATTTAAAATGGCATAGTGGGAGCCTTGTGGAAAGAGGCATTTTAATATTTAAAATTTCCCACAAAATCTATTATGCTTGAAACAGACTATCATACGAGGGTCATGGGTACCCACTGATTATTTTACAGCTTCTAAATTACACAGATCAACATCACTGCATTTGAACGTCTCATTTCTATGCAACAAAATGTTAGATGAATCTTTATTCAGAAACACTGATTTCTTTTTTCATAGTGCAAATTATGAAGTATTTATTTAAATGGTCTAATATTTTATATCTTTTCTAATATTTCCCAAATACAAACTTTAGGTGTGCTAAAATAATTATAATGGTTTTAGTATTTGTTGATCATTTTATTTTATTCTACTTGTTTGTTTAAAGATTTATTTAAGTAGGGGCACCTGGGTGGCTCAGATGGTTAAGCGTCTGCCTTTGGCTCAGGTTGTGATCTCCGGGTCCTTGGATTGAGCCCCACGTCAGGCTCCTGACTCAGTGGGGAGTCTGCTTCTCCCTCTGCCTCTCCCCACTGCTGGCACTGTCTCTCTTTCTCTCTCTCTCAAATGAATAAATAAAAATCTTTTTAAAAAAAATTTTATTAAGTATTCTCTACACCCAGTGTGGGGCTTGAACTCACAACCCCAAGATCAAGACTCACATGATCTACTGACTGAGCCAGTGAGGCACCCTTGCTGATCATTTAAACTCCAACTTTTAGTGAAACAAAAATGTCAAAACACAAAGATGAACTTGAATCAGACTAATTTTTCTAAAATTCAAAATATTTGCTTCTCACCTTGAATAATTTTGTATTGACCATTTTTATTTGTTGTTAAGTGTACTGCATTGGAACAAAAACTGAAAAGATTGTCTGAAGATTTGAGTTGTCAGCGACAAAACGCAGAAAGTGCCAGATGTTCACTGGAACAGAAACTCAAGGAGAAAGAAAAGGAGTTTCAAGAGGTAAGCTGAATGGATTCATGAGGAGTGTGCATTTCACAGTTTCGTCATTTGAGAAGTGTTGCTGTTTGTTGTCACTTGGGGTGTTCTGCGAGCAGGGAACTCCTTTGTGAGGAAGAGGTTCCCCGTATTTTCCTTCACCCTTCTATCTTTCAGTTTTCCATTGGAGAAGCGACTCAGTAGCCAGAATGTTCTTTTTTATCCATGTCCTCTGATTTCGTGGAAATTTGATACCAAGTAGGAAAGAATCCTGTCTCTTCTTTCAAACACTCTCAGTTGTGAAGGAAGTTGTATCCTGATCTCCACCTGTTTCTAAAGCCTGTGGGTTGGCGAATACATTAGAAAGATAGTTGATGCGGTGGGGAAAGAAGTTGGCAGACACGTTAGGGCTGAAGACGCCTTTCCAGAAGTATTGCTGCCAGTGGACAGTGAGTTAGCCTGGCATAGTGTATCCTATGGGGTGAGGCTCTCTAGTCTTTCAGGAAGAGCGCCTGGAAATGGAAATCTGCTATCCTGATGTGGTTATCGAAGTTAACTGGTGGCATATCCTTGCTGTCATTCTAAATTGTGAGTGGTGTTACGATGTTTGACATCTTAAACCCCATTTTTGAGTGTCTTCAATTTCCTAGCTGAGTTGGGACCATGGCAGCTCAGCTCTACTCCCTTTTGCCCCTGGACTTGTCGAAAGAGAGATGAAGAATTTAAGATTGGGGATGGGACGGAAGCTGGCTGCTCTCCATGTGGCCAACTGGCAGACTCCTTTCCCTTTTCCTCCGAACGCCGACCAGTGCTAAAGACAGTTAATGTTTATTGTTAAGTGAATGGTCAGCCTGGATCCCTATTGTCTCCTGCTCTTTCAGCGCGGCCTGGCCCGCCTAGGAGGCTTGCCCACCCGCCCTGGCTTCTCCTTGTTACCCGCCAGCTGTCTGATTGACGTGTGTGTCTTTGGTGTTTCAGGAGCTCTCCCGTCAGCAGCGCGCCTTCCAAGCCCTGGACCAGGAGTGCGGGCAGATGAAAGCCAAACTCACGCAGGAGTTACAGCAAGCCAAGAACGCTCGCAATAGCCTGCAGGCTGACCTGGATAAAGTAGGAAGCCGGCTTATTTCTCTCCTCCAGTAGTCCCCCTTTTCCTATTCATGCGTTTTCTATACTGCAGCTGACACCATGATGCTTTTAAAGAAGAATGCCTCTAACCTCCCTTTCCTTACTTAACCAAAGAAGAGAGCAAACGGAGTCTTTCTGAGTCTGGGGTTTCTCATTTACAGAAAGAGGGAAGTGAGTGAGCATCTCAGACCTGAAGGTCTGTGGAGGGATGTGATGTTCTGGTGGTTCTTGGGCGTGTCACCAGGTGGGAGACCTCCCGAGTAATTTATGCCCCCCAAACAGTCAAAGCGCTGAAAATTATAATCCTTTTACTTATTTAACACATACTCCAAAAATGATCTCATCCAGTTTATGGCCTTGCCTCTCATCTATATGATGACTAGCCCTTGTATTATTACCTTCAGCCGGGAGGCTTGTTCTGAACTTCAGGCTTGCGTGTGTACCTGGTATTTCCACTTGCCTGTTCAACAGGCGTCTCACACTTGGTGGGGCAATAGCTGAACTCCCGCTATTTGTTTCAAATGTGCTCCTCCCATAGTCTTCCTTATCCCAGTAAATAGCAGTTCCATCCTTCATTTCACTGAACCCAGATCACCGCCGTGTCATCTTCAACTCTGCTTTTTCTCTCACACCTCAAAGCCTTCCATTAGGATTCTTCTGACTCCACCTTTATTTACACGCACACACACACACACACACACGTGTGTATTGCGTGTGTATGTGCCTATGTATTTTTGCATATGTGTGGATATTATATGTATAGCTATATTTAAACCTTTTTGTGTTAACATACAAAATCTACATAGAACAAATTTACAATTCAATGAATTATTATAAGGAATGCTCTCTTAGAAACATTATCTGTGTCAGGGCATAGAATCTTTTCAGCTACTCCCAGAAACCCTCCATGTGCTTCCTCCCTCCTTGCTAAGAATAAACCTGATTTGTATGACCTTTTTAAAGGGAGTAAATATAAGTTATGTTTTACTGGTTTTCAGGTTTTTGAATAGAAATATGAACAAAACACTTAATCATAGTTCTAGAATAGACTGTATATATTTATACAAAATTTACCATTCTTTGCCAATTGGTGTATTTGTGTGAATTACAATACAAAATGGTGCCCCCCTGAAAGAAATTGTGATCACCATACAAACCCACGAGGACTAGGAAAGAATGGCGCCCTTTGGAGTTGCCTGCAAAACCATAAACTCAGGCCCTGAATAAATGAACAGGACTTGAAGAGTAGAGAGAAGACAAAAAGATTGCTAGAAATGCATGTTTATACATTTTACTTAATAGGGAGTCAAGATACATATTTAAAGTTATTGGGTCAAGAAAAAGAGACTTCAGTTTATCATTTAAAATTATAATATTAAAGCAATGGAAGAAGCCAGTGTATTTTTTACTAAAATTTGTAAATTGGAGGGGAGGTAGGTATTACTGTATGTGGGAATCCACTGATAAATCCTTAATGTTGTTATAAGATTGTTATTTCAATTAATGAAAGTAGCCATCGAAAGAATAAAAATAGAAATGGTAAAAACTGTATATAGAAAGAGGAATGGTGTTGGACAGAAATCAGTTTTTTATTTCCTACTGTTCTGTGCTGTTGTTTTGGGGTTTTTTTTTTATCATGCATTTAGATTACTATTACAATCATTTTAAACAATGGCACTGCATATTTATGAACAAATGATTATGTCTAACACATAGTTTGTAAAAGCTATGCCAACCATGAGCTTTGCTTATCTCTGGACTATACAGTTAAGCAATTTTGTTTTATTTTGGCTTTTGCCTATTTTTAATATTTCCACAATAGTCCTGTATAATATGCTTTATAAAGAAAATAAATACTAGATTGCCATCAACAACTGAAACATTAAAACCCATATTTTAGGAAATTGGTAGTAAACTCTTTCATCCTTCCCTCTGATCCTGTTGTCTCCCTGAATTTCTGTCTAATGAACATTGGTGTCTAGCTTTGTGTTCTATACTGACTATGGCTACTGTTCACCATTGCTGGTCCCCTGTCTGGTCTAAGACACTGTCATTTCTCACCTGGATTACTGTGCTAGCCTCCTCACTGTTCTCCCTCCTTCTGGACTTGCTCCTCACAGTCTGTTTTCAGCCAGCTGCCGGAGTGCGTCTTTAAAGGGACTGTTTTAGTCCCGAATATGTCATTCCTCTACTCGCAACTGCAGTCACTTCCTGTCTCTCTCTTAGTTGGAGCCACGTCCTTCCAAGGGTCTGCAGGACCCGGGCGGCCTTCCCACCACCTCGCTCATTGGTGGAACATGCTCTGCATGTGCTCTTCAGGGATGTGCTGCGTCCAGACAGATCTAGATCTGTAGGGCACCCACCTTCGCTTGCGTGAGCTTTCTGCTCTAGCGTCATTTTATCAATGATATCTGCTCTGGTTACCAGAGCATAGATTCCTACCCTCAAGTACTTTCTGTTTCCTTTCCCTTACTTAACTTTTCTCCATAGGGCATATCATCTAATGTATGATACAGTGATTTGTTTCTTTTCTTGTTGTCTTCCTTCCATCACTTAAATCTTTCCATGAGGACAGGCTTTTGTCTGTTTAGTTCCCCGCTCGACCTGCAACACAAAAACACTGAATAGCATAGTTCGAAAATGGCAGGTGGATTGTAGGTGTTCATTCTTTTCTTGACTTGACCCCATGTTACTTGACAGGGTGACATATTTTATTATTTTTAAAATCTTATTTATTTGAGAGAGTGCAGAGTGAGAGAGCGAGCGAGCATGAGCGGGGAGGGGCAGGGGCAGAGGAAGAAGCAGGCTCCCCGATGAGCAAGAATTCCAATGCAGGAGTCGATCCCAGGACCCTGAGGTCATGACTTGAGCTGAAGGCAGACGCTTAACCAACTGAGCCACCCAGGTGCCGCAAGGTGATACATTCTGGAGTTTACTCTGAGTATGTCCAGGATTCATCTGTTGTCAGAGTTCCATCTATTTCCTCAGTGCTTGCTTCTTTGTTTTCTAAAATGAAGGCTCTGCCATTTAGGTAGAGTCTCATTTTATGGGAAATATTGGTTAGCTCTCAAATTCAGGATATAACCAAGTGAGACATGTTGACCTCTCTTAGTAGAAGAACCAGAGATAGGGATGCAGCCGAAATGGGAGAGAGAACACTCCCTGACATCTGCTATGTACTAGGAGTTAGTCCTCTATCTGGCTAACCAAGGTTGGGGAAAAACAAAACAAAAAAACCCCAAAACCAACCAAACAAAAAATTCCTTTCCCAGGATAAATTGTTAGTGTTTAATGGGCTTCCTCCAAGGCTTTTAATAAAAAGGCCTTTTTGTTTGTTTGTTTGTTTTTTTTGTCTAAGCCTTGCTTTTATTAGATGTTTTGTAGTTTATTTAATTATTCCATGGGTGGATGTTTAGGTGCTCAACATCTTCTTGTTCACTGTAGCCCTGGTGGTAACATCCTTGGGTAACATCATGGGTGTTTCTGTAGGACAGGTTTCCATGTGTGAAATTAGCTGTCTCAAGGGTATGTGTATTCTCCCTTGTGATTGATTCTGACAAATTGCCCTCCAAAAAGTTGTAACGTACCTTCTCATGTAGTTGGCGTAAGAGAGGTCCTGTTTTCGCCCATCCTTGTTACTAGGAGATAGTCCTGGTTTTATAAATTTTGCTAACTAAGGAGTGATAAAAGTCATCTTATTGTTGTTTCATTTCATTCTTCCTTGACTACCACTGAGGATGTTTCTTTCAGAAGTTGATTTGCCATTTGTATTCTTTGTCTGTTTCTATTATTTACTCTTAAAAAATCGGTTTACCTTTTTCTAAATTGAACCATAGATGTGCTTTGTTTGTTGTATCACAGATATATAACTTTTAATCTGTCACACAGCAAATATGTTCTCCCAGTTTGTTTCTTAGCTCAGTTTTTTGTTTTGGTTGTTTATTACTGTTTCATTGTTTCACTTTTCTGTGGTTAAATTTATTTTTTTTCTCTGTGGCTCCCTCCCCAAACCCAGCTCTTTTTCCTCTTCTATCTGCTGTCACCCAAGTTGATCTGATGGTATTTTAAGTTAAACCTCTAATGCTGTATTCAGCTGTAACATAGATCATGTCTCACCCAAAATAGATGGCATCAGTTCTTATATTCCATGACCATTTTATTTAAGAATAAATAATTTATTTAGAAAATAAAGAACATAAAAATGAAACTTTGCCTTTTTTCCTCTTTGCAGGTCACATCAGGAAAGCACCAGCTAGAAAAATCTTTGGAAGAGTTTAAGCAGAAGTTCTGCCGAACTGAACAGGCGTTACAGGCGAGTCAGGTCAAGGAAAATGAGCTGAGGAGAAGCAGTGAAGTAAGTGAGGCATTGAGATGAGAATTTATCAACTTCTGTGTGGGATGAAGCGGGAGGGTACAAGAGAATTCCTATATTGTTTCTCCGTCTTTTATCGTGACCGTACGTAATTTTCCTTTTTATTTGTCGGAAGTATTACAAAGTGTTTTGTATGTAACCTACAACATAGAATGTATGTGCTTTTTTTTTCACTTTCCATTCGTATATGATTACTAATAAGCATCTAGCAGTTATAGGTAAACATGACTTGTATTAAGATCATGTACTACCTTTTTTTTTTTAAAGATTATTTTAGATTACCCGAGAGATGGAAAGAAGTGGTAAGAAACAAAATTTTCTATTCTAAGAGGAAAGAGACAAAATTGGTGATGGGAAGTATAATTTAAATCCCTTTTCTAAGGGTTGGCTTTTGAATCATCAAATATTAACTTTGTGGAAAATCACAGATTTAAATAAACAAAAGCAATGACAGATGAAGAATTTCTAGATTTAAAATTCTTGTAAGGGGCTCCTGGGTGGCTCATTTGGTTAAGCTTCGGACTCTTGATTTTGGCTCAGTTCTCAATCTCAGGGTGGTGAGATTGAACCCTGTGTCAGGCTCCACAGTGGCCATGGAGCCTGTTTGAGATTCTCTCCCTCTGCTCCAATCCCCACTTGTGTGTGTTCTCTCTCTCTCTTTCTCCAGAAACAGCAATAACAACAATAAGTAATTGTTAGTTGTTGCCCTAACTTCCAACAATGTTGGCATGTGCAAGGTCGACAGTGTCTTTTTTTGGAGATTCATGCTTATTACACAAAATGGTGGATGAAGTTTCTCCAGTGGCTTGGATATGAGAAGACTGGCCTGATATTGTTATAGGATTTTATCCATACTTTAATTCGGCTTCTCTGTTTAGTGGCCTGGAGTTTATTTATTTATTTTTTTTAAAGAGGGAGAGGAGAGGTTGAAGGGACAGAGGGAGAGAGAGAATCGTTTTTTTTTTTTTTTTAATTTTTTTATTGTTAATCACCATACATTACATCATTAGTTTTGGATGTAGCGTTCCATGGTTCATTGTTTGTGCACAACACCCAGTGCTCCACGCAGAACGTGCCCTCTTTAATACCCATCACCAGGCTAACCCATCCCCCCACCCCCCTCCCCTCCAGAACCCTCAGTTTGTTTTTCAGAGTCCATCGTCTCTAATGGTTGGTCTCCCCCTCCGATTTACCCCCCTTCATTCTTCCCCTCCTGCTATCTTCTTTTTTTTTTTCTTAACATATATTGCATTATCTGTTTCAGAGGTACAGATCTGTGATTCAACAGTCTTGCACAATTCACAGCGCTCCCCATAGCACATACCCTCCCCAATGTCTATCACCCAGCCACCCCATCCCTCCCACCCCCCACCACTCCAGCAACCCTCAGTTTGTTTCCTGAGATTAAGAATTCCTCATATCAGTGAGGTCATATGATACATGTCTTGGGAGAGAGAGAATCTTAAGCCGACTCCCCACCCAGCATGGAGCTCGATGTGGGGTTTGATCCCACGACTCTGAGATCACGACCTGAGCCGAAATCAAGAGTTGGACGCTTAACTGACTGAGCCACCCAGGCGCCCTGGCCTGGAGCTTATCTGAAAGGGCTTATCTGGGGACAGCAGATTGAACAGCCTGACTAGGACCGTAAGTCAGCACTGTAACCTTACAAAGAAGCGCGGCAGAACGGGAGTTTTTTCTCTATCAAATGTCACAGGAAAGAATTTTTCCCACTTCTTTAAATCTTTTGCAATCATTTTTTAGACCAGAGATTCTTTTTTTTAAAAAAAAGAATTCTGTTTAAAGAACAGTTCTTTATCAGAGGGGGAAAGTCTACATGTATTTATCCCCACAGCTTTGAAGAGTGTATCTTGATCGCCAAATCCGAACATCTGTCATTAGCAAAGAGGTGATCACTAGAGTGGCAGGTCTCGGAGGGGTCATGCTGCTGGGGACAGGAGGCCACAGCCCCAGCCACCCCAGGGGAAGCAAACTTCGTGTCCCATGATGGTTTCATCAGCGACCGTTTTCAAATGGGACTGTTTGTTTCAGCAACACAAATGTTTGCCTTTTTGGCCAGTGGGGACCAACCAACAGATGCTTCTGCTAACATTTCCACAGGCAGACTGGCACCAAACTCTCCTTCCAGCCAGAAACTCTCCCGCGACTCCACTGGCTGCCTAGTGGAAACATTTTGTAGCAGCAGTCTTCTGGCGAAGAGGGTCCAGACACTGTTTGCTCGGCCAAGTTACAGAAGTGGGCTGGACATGGTCTTGCAGGTGTTTCTGAAGACGTGTGCGCCCCCACGGGCTCGGATTTGCCTTCTGTAGAGCTTGTCCACAGTGAACTCTAGCCTGTAGGGTTAATTGTGTATCACGTTGCACTTAGATTTTACTGATTTTTGTGTCCCGTGAAAGTGCCTAGCACAGGGCTAAGGGATTTGTACTATTGGCCTTCATTTATATTTGTGGAGATGTATCTTCTGTTGAGGGTGAGAGCAAGAATTCCAAGGGTTTAGCTGGCTCTTGCATTTTGAATTGGGATTGGCATTATAAAAGTGATTTACCCATTTAGAGCGGTGGTACAACTTAGTAGCAGAATAGAAGCTTTAGAGGAAGGGAGACCTGGGATTGTATCATTTTCTGCCACCTCCCTGCTGTGTGACCTTCAGGCAATGACCTAGCCTTTCTGAGTCCGACTTTACTCATCTGCATATAGGGACAAATACTACCCTTCCCTTTTCCAAGCTGTATTAATGATGAAATTAAATATCCTGTGTAAAGTGCTTAGATCAGTGCCCAGCACATGAGTGTTTATTAGTAAAGTATTACAGGCTACCTGTTCATTGCCCTGGTCTCCACAAGAGCTATGACCTTTTGATGTTCCCGCTGTTTGCTGTCCCCTGTAGGCACAGAAAGTGATGTGCAGGGGACAGTGCATTTGAGATTTTTCACATTAAAAATTTTGCCTGTTCGACTCTTTTTTCACTCTGGTAGCTTTCTGTGTCGAATTCCAAGTTAAGTACAAACACTCCTATCATGCTTATACGTTTTGGATGCTCTAATAATGTGACAGTTGTACTGAAATTTTCCTTGTCTGCATTTAGTAAACAGGCTGCTCACAATGAGAGCATAGCTGTACCAGAAATGTGACTTAATGGCCCAATCAATGGTAAAATTAATGTCTAGTATCAAAGTGAAAGGAGGCTTTAGGTAAGCTGCTCATCCCTCATCCAGTGCCAGGCCCCTAGCATTGGGGGTAGGGAATAAAATACCATCATGTTAGCCAAGATGAGGGAACGTTTGTCTGGGGACCTCCCTGAGCTTGGGGATCTGTAGTATAGCAGGTTCTCTAAGGAGCTTGGCCTGGCGGGCAAGAATGATGAGGTGGAAAGGGACAGACCCTGCATCCCTCCCTTGTTCATGATATAGACTTCGTCCCAGCAGGGGACGTATTAAGCTACATTCATGGATGGGATCATGAAATGCCACACAGTAACCGAAATTTGTTTTGTCTGGCCCTAGGAAATGATGCTTCCCTTGCTGCTCCTAAACTGAAGTTGATCTGGGTAGAATTGCTTGCTAAGCTCTAATGCTGGCTTGTGGTGATAGGGATTTTTGTTGTGTTTTTCTAGACAAGTGCCCAATTTTGCAAATCATTTGAGGATGCAAGAGATGCCTAGGAGAATACATCCTTGTATGCTTAACTCATTGTTGCTAATGAGCTAGCCAATCAAGTCTTAAGTGGCTGTAGCCTCACAGAAAACTAATTGCTGATGGATGGCAGCCTACAGATCCATTTTCAGATGTTCATTTTCCACATTTTGGCCTTTTAAAATTCTTGGGTTTGTCGTAGCCATAGTATTACAAGCCTGCTTGGTCCCAGGATTGGCTGAACATTTTGTTAGAAACAAATATTTACGGAGCTAATGCCAGAATAGAGAAAGACATGTTAATCTTTCCATTGAGCTTACTACTCATTTAAATGCCCCCAGTTATGGACAGAGATGGATAGAGACCCACAGACATTTAAACAAGCATGAGTTGCCCCCTTCCCTCTCTCTTCTTTTTACCTTCCTTCTGTTGGGATGCCCCCAGGTTTGAACAGTGTCTTCTCAGCTTTGAGGCCCCTCCTCCGGATGCAGATGCCACTTGATTAAATTTTTAGGGTGAGAAAATATGTCCTAGGTTGCACAATAAAAATGGGAAGTCAACTCAGGTAGTTAAACAAGCTGATTACTATTTTACGTAGAACTCATTCCGCTAATCTTAGCATGGATCACGCAGATCTGGCTGCTGTCAATTTTTGGGAAGAAATGCTAATAATAAGGCTCCATTATCCTTATTAAAGTGCTTTAAGGTCGTTTTCCTTTCACATCTGTGATCTCATCTGAGTGGTGATTATTCTGAGCCTGGAGAGCAAACAAGTGATTATAGTTTCTATAGTTTAATGATGCTTGTTCAAGTCTGCAACATCCGTGCACCTTGATGGTCCCTCTTGGCAGAACTTTACACTGACTGGGGTGAATGTTTGCCTCGGAGTCTTGAGATCAGTTGGAGATGCCCGTCAGTCCTGACTGATTGAGTGTCCATTTAGCTCATGGAAGGGAGGCAGGATTGGGACAAAGGAGCCAGAAGAGTGTAACTACAACAGGCTCTGTCCTACTCTGAGGATGAAATGAACATATATGCATGAACACGGCAGCTGCCAGGAAGTTTTCAAGTACGTTCTACTAGCCAGATTCTCCCTCTTCTTGAATTTGGCTTTGCTGCATGGGTACCCATCTGCTGGTAGTAACCAGACTGATAATTGAAGGCAACTTTCCAGCACAGCTTTGCCAGGGCCATCTGTTTTCTACCGGGGCTGGGCTGTAGGGTTTTGGACGATGGGTCTTAATTGTTTCTTTAAGATTCAAAAATTTCCCCTTCTCACTGGGGCTGGTGGCGGCGCAGGGGTGGGGATGGGGATGGGGGGTGGGTTTGAAGTGCAGTTTTAAAAAAAGGTAGCCTTGGGGCACCTGGGTGCCTCAGTCATTAAGCGTCTGCCTTCTGCTCAGGTCATGATCCCAGGGTCCTGGGATCGAGCCCCGCATCGGGCTCCCTGCTCAGAGAGCCTGCTTCTCCCTCTCCCACTCCCCCTGCTTGTGTTACCTGGCTGTCTCTCTCTCTCCCTGTTTCAAATAAATAAAAAAAAATCTTAAAAAAGAAAAAAAGGTAGCCTTATGAAATGTCTTTGCCCTAAAGATGCGAGGAGCTTGGTTCCATCAGTTTGTAACAATATATGCCAGTCCCTGATGGTCCAGAGAGTGGCATAGAATATAGGCCGAGATACTTATCACCTATACAGTCATTGAAGGTTGAAAAACAGATTGAGGAATATAAATAGAGGATTTATTTATTGTGCAAGTCCTATGTGGCTGATAAGCAATAGTGTTTTTATTTCATTTAAGATTATTTATTTGAGAGAGAGTGAGCGAGAAAGCACGAGCAAGGGAGGGAGAGAGAGGAGCAGACTTCCCACTTAGCAGAGAGCTCGACATGGGGCTTGATCCCAGGACCTTGGGATCATGGCCTGAGCTGAAGGTAGATGCTTAACAGACTGAGCCACCCAGGCACCCCAGTAATAGTGTTTTTATTTGGCACATAAATAAACATTGCTTGGTTTTAAGATTCAAAAATAGGCACACCTCCATACTCATAGAATGGACATGCATATGAGTCTCTGCTACTATTTTATGTGACTACTTCATCTAATCAGGTACCCAAAGAACCTGTTTTCACTGTGAAAGCTCAGATTTCCCCCATCTAGAATGAATTCTTCCTTCCATGTATCTGCTCTCTGATTTCCCATAACATACTCCACCTCTCTTTAGTATTTATACATCCTGGTATGAACTAAGTGACTAGTATCAAGTCCTCCCCTACTGGAGTGGGAGACCTGCCCTGAGGGCAGGAGACTCTAGTCTTATTTATGTTTGCATCTTTCATAACACCCTTCCCAGTGTCTTACACACTGTAGATTTTCTTAATAAATACTCATAAAGACATCCTCATTACAGTAAGCCTTAACATAGTTTTACAATGAAAAGGAAAAAATCTGTCGTGTGTGTTTTGGTTTATTAGCACATCAGATCTTTGCAAAAATGTATTTGATCATTCAGGTGTGATTGGACCTTGGAGCCTGTTTCTTTGAGGATCTTGTAAATAGGATTTTCCTTAGGAGTTAACTCTTTAACAAGCACAGGGACATCCAGAAAGTTCAAAGAAGTCTGTTTCTTGAAGGGAAAAGATTATTGTCCATTTTGGGTTTTGTGCTTTTGTTTTGACTTCTATTCACAAAATCATCTGATTGAAGTAAGAATATCTAACTTAAGTGACACTTAAGTGTTCAAAGGAAAAAGTGAGATTCCTCTCCTAATGAGATACACAAGGAGTCCCATTAGGGACCCTTATAAGGCAGAAGTCATAACTAGTTTGAGTGGTTTTGATTATAACCAATTAAATGTGTGCTTTAGGAAGCGAAGAAGGAATACAGCACTCTGAAGAGTCAGTCTGAGCAACGGGCCAGAGAAGTCTGCCACCTGGAGGAAGAGCTGAGGAAGGCCAAACAGAGTTTGAGTCTGAGCCAGAATGTTGCAGAAGAAATGAGGGGTAAGTAAACTGAGCGTTTGGAGGTATTTTTCCAAGCTGATGTCCCATGAGGGAGGATGGCTGGCCTTAGAAACATTTTTTGATTTTCCTATATATCTTCCCAGAAAGATGTCTGCAGTTGATGTGGAGAAAATTTTCTCTCTTCCACTTTTGAGTTTCAGAGTGATAGTTCATTTTTTTTTTTTTTTTATTGGAACACACGGAGTCCCAAACTGCCTTTGAAACCAGAAGGGTAAATATTCTCCACACAAAAGTAAATTGTCGGTGCTGTCTCACACCCCAGAGTGCTATTCTTTGTGTCTTTCTCAAGTGTGTTTGTCTGTTTTATCCAGACAGCTCATCTCCTTGTTTGTTACCATTTCCCAGACGATGAAGAAATCCTGTATTGAATGCATGTTTTCCCAGCCCTTAATGACCTTTTTTTTTTGATGACTTATTTGACTGGGTGATTTTCTTTCATCACTTCCCACACAGACACTGGATTATGCTGCACGCACCACACAAGCCCACTATTACATGTTTATCTGTATGTACTGTATGTCTTTTACATACATTAATTTTCTCAGCTGGGGTATATGTACCTCTAGGACTTCTTTAACCTGCCCTGTGGAATGTGTGCCACACTTCTCTGTGACTCTTTCCTCATTTAAATTCTGATCTCCCTAAGATGGCTTTCAGTTCTTCCATGGCAGGGGGTAAAAATGTCAGTCTTCTGACATTTCTTTCTTGAAAGAAAACTGTCAGAAAAGGAAGGGCGAGGGCATTTTTCAGTGTTGGTTGTGTGAGGTCCTCACAAGTAAAGTGGAATGATGGCTTGTGAAGACAGCGCCTCAAGGGCCTTCAACTCTCAGTAGGTAGACTGAGATTAACAGGTTAAAACTAGGAACTGGGGGGCGCCTGGGTGGCTCAGTTAGTTAAGCGTCTGCCTTCGGCTCAGGTCATGATCCCAGGGTCCTGGGCTCAAATTCTGGGTTGGGCTGCCTGCTCAGTGGGAGTCTGCTTCTCTCTCTCCTCCCCACTCAAGCTCTGTCTCACTATCTCTGTCTCTCGCTCTCAAGTAAATAAATAAAATCAAACAAACTAGGAATTGTTTTCCCTGTAGTGTAACAACTGAGTTTATCATATATGCTAGCTTTATCATCTTCTATCTCAATGCTTATACTCTCCCAACGTATTTGAGGAACATGGAGGCTTCTCATCACTGCTGAATGAAAGCACTGCCATTATTTCCAACTAGGAGGGGCCTGGGGGTAGACATGAGGTCCTAGGCAGAAAACAAGGTGGCAGTGGAGTCTGGAAAATCTTCCATTTGATTCTCCTATTCATAGACACTTACTGTAAGGGGCTGGGATGTGGGCAACATTGTTCCTCGATAGTACCTGTAGGCCTTGAGAGTTACTGATAACACAGCATCATTTACTCTTTTGTACTTAAGCCCAATCCTGTAGGTTTTTGGCTAACATGGTGGAATAATTACTCACTTTTCTGGGAAATCAGAATTACTCTGTAGTGAAATAGAATATTTCTACCTCAATGCTGCTCTTTTCACAGTTTTCTTTCTCAGAATAAGTATTTCAGAAGGGGGAAAATACACATATTTGTAAGCATATAAAAGAAAAAAGTTCCAAGTACTTAGGAAAATAACCTCTTGCTTGTTTTATGCAGCAACACTTTATTAAGTTTAGAAAGAAGATGAACAAATGTCTTATCATCCTTTTTTTTTTTAAGATTTTATTTATTTATTTGTCAGAGAGAGGGAGAGCATGCACACAGGCAGGGGGAGGGGTAGAGGGAGAGGGAGAAGCAGGCTTCCCACGGAGCAGGGAGCCCGATATGGGGCTCTATCCCAGGACCCTGGGATCATGACCTGAGCCAAAGGTAGATGCTTAACCGACTGAGCCACCCAGGTGTCCCTCTTACCATCCTTATAAGGACCATTTCCTCATTGTCTATATGTAAGCTCAGATAATTATCAGGTGATCTACTCTCCAGGAGGTAACCAGGCAATAATGCTGATTGTCCTAGTGCTTGAGAGGCTGTTACGTTTGTTTGGATTTTTTTTTTTAAAGAGTTTGGAATTCTTGTAGAATAAATATTTATTAAAAACATGACAACTGAAAAAAAAATTTTTTTTTTAATAGCTAAGAATGCCTCTCAGGAAACCATGTTAAGAGATCTTCAAGAAAAAATCAATCAGCAAGAGAATTCCTTGACTTTAGAAAAACTGAAGCTTGCCTTGACTGATCTGGAAAAGCAGCGAGATTGCTCTCAAGACCTTTTGAAGAAAAGGGAGCATCACATTGAACAACTGAACGATAAGTTAAGCAAAATAGAGAAAGAGTCCGAAGCTTTACTGATTGCTTTGGAGTTAAAAAAGAAAGAATATGAAGAATTGAAAGAAGAGAAGGGTCTGTTTGCTCATTGGAAAAGTGAAAATGAACAACTTTTAAGTCAGCTGGAATCAGAAAAGGGAAGCTTGCAGAGTAAAATTAATCACTTGGAAACTTGTCTCAAGACACAACAAATAAAAAGTCATGAATACAATGAGAAAGTAAGAACGCTGGAGATGGAAAGTGAAAATCTCAGTGTTGAGATCAGAAACCTTCACAATGTGATAGACAGCAAGACTGTGGAGGTAGAGACACAGAAACAAGCTTACGCAGACCTACAACAGAAAGCCGAGTTCTCAGATCAGAAACACAAGAAGGAAATAGAGAATATGTGCTTGAAGATTTCTGAGCTTACTGGGCAAGTGGAAGATCTCGAACACAAGCTTCAGTTATTGTCAAGTGAAGTCATAGACAAAGACCAGCGTTACCAAGACTTGCAGGCTGAATATGAGAGCTTCCAGGATCTGCTAAAATCCAAATATTCTTCTCTTGTGACAAATGAGGCTCATCACAGAAGTCTTTCGGCTTTTGAACAGCAGTCTGCAATGAATAATTCCTTTGCAAATATAACTGGAGAACACGGAAGCATGCCTTCAGAGAGGAGCAAATGCCATCTAGAAGCAGACCCAGGTCCAAAAAGTTCAGCCATCTTACAAAATCGAGTCATGTCTCTTGAGTTTTCATTAGAGTCTCAAAAGCAGATGAACTCAGATCTACAAAAGCAGTGTGAAGAGTTGGTGCAAATCAGAGGAGAAATAGAAGAAAATCTCATTAAAGCAGAGCAGATGCATCAAAGTTTTGTGGCCGAAACAAGTCAACGCATTAGTAAGTTACAAGAAGACACTTCTGTTCATCAGAATGCTTTTGCTGAAACTTTAGCTGCCCTGGAGAACAAGGAAAGAGAGTTCCAGCTTTTGAATGAAAAATTAGCAACTGAGCAAGCAGAGATTCAAGAATATAAAAAGAGTAACCATTTACTTCAAGAATCTCTAAAGGAGCTACAACTCTTGTCTGAAACCCTGAGCTCGGAGAAAAAGGAACTGAGTTCCACCATTTCTTTATACAGAAAGGAAATTGAAGATCTGACCCAAGAGAATGAGACTCTTAAGGAAATTAATGCAACCTTAAATCAGGAGAAGATTAACTTAATCCAAAAAACTGAAAGTTTTTCAAACTGTATAGATGAAAGAGACAAAAGCATTTCAGAGTTATCCAATCAGTATGAGCAAGAAAGACTTATTTTACAACAAAGATGTGAAGAAACAAGATGTGCATTTGAGGGTCTTAGTGAAAAATATAAAGCAGCTCAAGAAAAGAACTCTCAATTAGAATGCTTGCTAAATGAGTGCACTAGTGCTTGTGAAAATAGACAAAAGGAACTGGAACATCTAAAGGAAACATTTGCAAGGGAACACCAAGCGTTTGTAACAAAATTAGCCTTAGCTGAAGAAACAAACCAGAATCTAGCACTGGAGTTGGGGGCAGTGCAGCAAGATCTGAGATCAGAGATTGCGGATACCCAAAACAGGTCCAAGAGTGAGGCGGATAGTTTAAAGCAAGAAATCATGACCTTAAAGGAAGAACAAAGTAAGATGCAAAAGGAACTTAATGGCTTAGTACAAGAGAATGAGCACCTGATGACATTAATTGAGATGAAACAAGAGCATCAGATTCTAGAATCAGAGCCAATTAATGACTCTGTGGATGGAGAGAGTGAGATAAATAAATGTCATGTTCAGCTTCCGATGGATCTTGAAGTTGAAGATCCTTCTCTAGACTGTTATAATGCACAATTGGTACAATTAGGAGCTAAGATGAGAAATAGGGAATTAAAACTTCAGGAAAGCGAGGAGAAGGAATGCCTACAGCATGAACTACAGACAGTTGGAATAGAAACTGGAAATTTGCAACGTGATGCCCAGTCACAAGAACTTAGTGGCCCTAAAGACTGTGATGCAGGTACAGAAGAAAAGTATATTTCAGTGCTTCATGAGTTGTCAGCAAGTCAGAATGACAATGCACATCTGCAGTGCTCTCTACAAACAGCAATGAGCAAGCTGAGCGAGCTAGAGAAGATGTGTGAGATGCTGCAGGTTGAAAAGCTTGAGCTATTATCTGAGCTGAATGATTCAAGGTCAGGATGTATCACAGCAACTAGTAAAATGGCAGAGGAGATGGAGAAACTTGTAAATGAAGTTAAAATAATAAACAACGAAAATGGCCTTCTCCAAGGTGAGTTGGTGAAAGAAATGGTGGAAGGTGAACCTGGTGAACGACAAAATGAGCAGGAGCATGTGTCCTTAAATCCTTTGGATGACAGTAATTGCTATGAGCACTTGACATTGTCAAATAAAGAAGTTCAAATGCACTTCGCTGAATTACAGGAGAAATTCTCATCTTTACAAAGCGAACACAAAATTTTACATGATCAGCACTGTCAAGTGAGCTCTAAGATGTCAGAGCTACAGTCTTATGTGGATGCATTAAAGGCTGAAAATTCGATCTTGTCAACAAGTCTGCAAAACTTCCAAGGTGACTCGGTAAAGGAGGAGATGCGGGGACCCGAGGAAGGGCATTTTCTCTCATTATCATTCTCTTGTGTGACTGACAGCCCTAGCCTTACACGTTTGGGAGAATCTTCTTTTTGCAAAGACCTTTTAGACCAGACAGGAGAAACATCACTTTTGAGTAATTTAGATGGGAATATTTCAGCAAACCAGTCTAATATAGAGGAAAGATCTTGCTGCAGTCCGGAGGAGGAGAATCTGACCAAGAAAGAAATTCTGTCTGCCCCAGCGAGGAGCATTGAAGAACTTGAGACTCTCTGTCAGATGTACCTGCAATCCCTCAAAAAGCTAGAAGACAAAATCGAAAGTCAGGAGATTATGAAAAATAAGGAAATTAAAGAGCTCGAGCAATTATTAAGTTCCGAAAGGGAAGAGCTCGACTGTCTCAGGAAGCAGTATTTGTCAGAAAATGAACAGTGGCAGCAGAAGCTGACAAGCATGACCATGGAGATGGAGTCCAAGTTGGCAGCAGAAAAGAAACAGACTGAACACCTGTCATTTGAGCTCGAAGTAGCACGACTGCAGCTACAAGGTCTGGACTTGAGTTCTCGGTCTTTGCATGGCACCGACATAGAAGATGTAAGTACCTGGGGTTGACATGCTGTTTCTTCAGTTACATGCCCAGCAGGCACTTGAGAAATGTTTGTTGACTTGAAATCTACATTAAATCAAACTTAAAATATTTTTAGAGTTCAAGGGCATAAAAACAAACATACATACACACACACCCCCCAAAAGTTTTTTGTTTTTTTGTTTTTGTTTTTTTTAACAAAGCACCACTTTAGAAAAATTAGTAAGCCTGATTGGGGTGGGGGTGGGGGGATGTAAATTTCTATAATGATTCCACTCAAACATTACTATATAGGAAATTACTAAAGATGTTTTTTAAAGTCTCCTGGAGAAAAATTAGTAAGCCTGATTGGGGCGGGGGTGGGGGGGATGTAAATTTTTATAATGGTTCCACTCAAACATTATAGGAAATTACTAAAGATGTTTTTTAAAGTCTCCTGGAGAAAATTCTATTATGGAGTCAGAAGTCATCTTCAGGATATGTATGTGTTTTCACTCGTTGTGAGTTAATAAACCACAGTTAAATATTAAATTAGAGTATGGATGGCAATATGATATGAATTTTAAGTTTTCTTGCCATTTTCAGACGATTTTAATATTAGAGAGTTAAAGTCATGAAACTAAATGCAGGAGTTTATTACATATTACTGAGTAATTTTCTTATCAGTTTGCTCTGATACAAATCTGGTTTGTTATCAGTCATTTAAAGAGACATCTCTTATAGGGATATGAAATTGTTAAATCATAACTCCGCCCTTTCTAGTCTATCAGCTAAACTAGTAATGCTTCCCGTTGACAAGTCTTACTTGATTCCGTCTGTCTGCCTCAGTAAATTAGGGAGGGCAGGTGGTGACATGATGGGTCCTAGTGGTCACAGCAGCAGATCCCCATTTTATAGATGAGAAGAAGGTGAGATCCAGACATGTAATTTATCCAAGAATATGGATAGTTAGTGCTGGCTCTCTGATTAAGTCCTTGGGCTGGGGATCTGGTCATGAAAACTTCTCTCAGTGAAGAATATTGTAAATGCTGAAGATGGAAGCTGAACATTTTATGTTAGCCTCTTACTTGAGAATCACAAAAAGAAATTTTATATTTAGGCTACCAAGAACATTTCTAGGAAGAAAAAAATATGAAATTTAAATATGTTACAATTTAGATGATCAAATAACTGATCTGAAGGGTTTGTCTTCATGATCAATACCTTACCCAGTGCCTTGCCTGTGGAGAACACTTACTGAATGTTTGTTTAATTGTGTTGGGTATTTGGATTGAGAGAGGAGAATGCGGTGGGAAATATGCCATTTGAAGAGATGTGTTTAGCAGAGGCAAGAAGCCAGTTTTCTATAAAGTAATAATTAAGCCTATTTATTCTATTTTGATTCCTCTTGAAAAATAAAATGAATTCTCATTCTATATTACAACTACAGGCTCTTCGGGGTGGAAACAATAGCCGTGATGTAAAAGAATCAGAAGAATATAATTTGGAAACGCAAGAGAGAACACCGAAGCATGACATCCATCAGATTTGTGAAGAAGGTGTTCAGCAGGACCTCAATCTAGAGACAGAAAAAATAACCAAGACCAGTCCAGTCAAATTCACAGGAGAATGGTCTAGGGAACAGTCCTCAGAAGCCAGTTATGAGACCCCAGCAGAAGACAAAACCCAGGGCTCTTTAGAACGCATTTCTGAATTGTCACTTTCTGGTCCTGATGCTCTGGTACCTATGGATTTTCTGGAGACTGAGGTCACCATTCAGAATCTTCAACTGCAGGTAAAAGAGTCATCAAAGGAGAATTTGAGGTTACTTCACATCATAGAGGAACGTGACAAAAAAGTTGAAAGTTTACTAAATGAAATAAAAGAGTTAGACGCAAAACTTGATTTACAGGAAGCACAAATAACCACCAAGATGGAAGCATGTATAGAATTAGAAAAAATTATTGAGGAACTCAAGAAAGAAAAATCAAACTTAAGTGAAAGATTGGAATCCTTTTCTTGCGACAACCAGGAATTACACCAGAGAACAGAAAGTTTAGAAGGTCTCAATTCTAATTTAGAAATAGGTGCAGATAAATTGTCACATGCAGTTATTGAAGATAATGTGGCCGAGGTGAACGACAACTGGAGAGAGCGATTTCTTGATGTGGAAAATGAGCTAAAGAGGATTAAGTCTGAGAAAGGTAGCATTGAGCATCACGCCCTCTCTGTGGAAGCTGACTTAGTGACAGTTCAGACAGAGAAGCTATATTTAAAAAAAGACAATGAAAATAAACAGAAAGTTATAACCTGCCTCGAAGAAGAACTCTCTGTGGTCACCAGTGAGAGAAACCAGCTTCATGGAGAATTAGATACTTTGTCAAAAGAAAATAAAGAACTGGATCTGATGTCTGAAAAGATGAAGCAGAAAATACATGAGCTCGAATTTCATCAAGGTGAATGTCTCCATCACAGTGACGTGGCTGGAGCAGAGGTAAAGGACAAAACACAGCTCATGCAGACGTCCTCCGACGTCACTGAGCTTTTGGAAGAGAACACTTGTCTTCAGGAGAAGCTGCAGAGTTTGGAAAAGGACTCACAGGCCCTGTCTTTGGTAAAAAGTGAGCTGGAAATCCAAATCGGACAATTGAACAAAGAGAAAGAATCACTTGCAAGGGAATCTGAAAGCCTGCAGACCAGACTGCATGAATCGGAACACGAAAAGCTGACCATCGCCAAGGCCTTGGAGGATGCGTTGATGGAGAAGGGTGAGGTTGCAGTGAGGCTGAGCTCAACGCAGGAGGAAGTGCACCAGCTAAGAAAAGGCATTGAGAAGCTGAGGGTCCGCATTGAGGCTGATGACAAGAAGCAGCTCCATGTCTTAGAGAAACTGAGAGAGAGCGAGCGTAAGACTGATTCGCTTCAGGATAAAGTCGAGAACCTTGAAAGAGAACTGCAGATGTCGGAGGAAAACCAAGAGCTGGTGATTCTTGATGCTGAGAATTCCAAAGCAGAGGTGGAGACCCTAAAAACACAAATGGAATTGATGACCAAAAACCTGAAAGATTTAGAATTAGACCTTAGCACAGTAAGGTTCGAAAAAGAAAATCTCATAAAACAACTACAAGAAAAACAAGGTCAAGTGTCTGAATTAGACACATTACTCTCTTCATTGAAAGGTCGGTTAGAAGAAGAGGAGAAAGAAAAAATAAAGACGAGAGAAGAATCCAAAGCTGCACTGGAGATGCTTCAAACACAACTGAAAGAGCTAAATGAGGAAGTAATAGCCTTGTGTCATGACCAAGAAATCCAGAAGGTCGAAGAACAGAGTATGGACTCCTCGGTGCAGGAAATACATCAGCTGAGGAACAGCATTGAAAAGCTGAAAGTCCGCCTAGAAGCTGATGAAAAGGAGCAGCTCCAGGTCTTAGGAACACTGAGGGAAAGTGAACAGCATGCCGACTTGCTTAAGGATAGAGTAGAGAACCTTGAAAGAGAACTAGAGATAACAGGGAAAAACCAAGAGTGCCTGATCCTTGAGGCTGAGAATTCCAAAGCAGAGGTGGGTACCCTAAAAGCAAAAATAGAGGAGATGGCCCAAAACCTGAAAGATTTGGAATTAGATCTTGTCCATATAAGGTCAGAAAAAGAAAATGTGATAAAAGAATTACAGAAGGAGCAAGGACGGGTATCTGAATTAGAAGTATTAAATTCTTCCTTTGAAAATCTATTGCAAGAAAAAGAGCAAGAAAAGCTACAGATGAAAGAAGAATCTAAAACTGCAGTGGAGATGCTTCAAACGCAAATAAAGGAGCTAAATGAGAAAGTGGAGGCCTTGTGTCATGACCAAGACACCTGGAAGGCCCAAGCACAGAATCTGCGCAGTCAAGTAGATGCTCTTGAACACGAGAAGGCTCAGGTACTGCGAGGCCTTGACGAGGTCAAGAATAATTACCTTAATGTGCAGGCTTCTGCAAATGGCCGCCTTCAACAAGTAGAAGACTGCAAACAGAAGCTAGAGAAAAAGGAGGAAGAAATCAGCATACTGAAAAATAAAATTCAAGACCAAGAGCAGCTCACCTCTAAACTGTCCCAGGTGGAAGGAGAACAGCAGCTTTGGAAGAAGCAAAAAGCGGAACTGGATAATCTGCTGGTGGAATTGGAGCAGAAGATCCAAGCGCTGCAATCCAAAAATGACACTTTGCGGGACACCTTAAAAGCACTGCAGAAATCTCACAAGGATCTGGAGAAAGAGCTTGAAATGACAAAAATGGAAAATGTGTCCTTTGTTGAAAAAGTAAGTGGCCTAACCTATGTACGTTTGAATATGTAGTCAGAAGGGAGGGAAACCACTGTGTGGATCAGATTTCCTTCTGGACAGTGTCTGCAGTATCGGACTAAACTCTGTAAAGGTTTTAAGTTTGTGGGGCCTTGAACTTCGGGGGCGTTGAATTGGCTCCAGCCGCAGTAACTCTGCTTTGTCACACATTTACATGGGACACTTCTATGGATTAGCCCAGGTTTTCAATGTGGCACCTGGGCGTGGGAGAAGCTTTGGGTTAGGCATAGTTCCTGGTTCTAATTATAGTTTTCTTTTTTATAGTACATTACAGTCCTAGCTTCCCAGTACTCAGCTGGTAACTCCTGTATAACAGTTACTAGTGAGGATCAGGCGGGAGCCCTAGTGCCCCTGCCCTGCCTTTTTGCCTTTAGGAGAAAGTACTATCAAAAGGGCTAATATAACGGTAACCAACAGAACCCTCATGCCTCCCAGGACATGTCTCGGGGATTTTGTGCTTTCAGCCCCTCTTACACCTTCTCTTTGTGCAACCTCCCGTTTTGTTAGCTGGTGGTTAAAGGGGAAAATCTGCACTCAGGGGGCTCAATTAGTAATGAAAAATTTTTGCCCTCTAGGCTTACATACTGATCTAGGAATATGATTGCTTCAAATTTAATATTTGCCCAGTAAAAAAAGAAAAAGGAGTGTCCAGAAAATGGGATCAATCATAACCCTATAATATTTTCCAGGAATTTCAAGTTTTGACACAACTTGCAAGAGATGGCAGTTATGATAGAGATCATTTGGCAAATTCTTCCAGGCTCTTTCAGCGTTAGGGGCAAATGCCAATAGGGCTTTAACTGATTTTAACTAATCCTAGGCATGTTTCTTGCAGATTACTATGGCATTGGGGGATTAGTTAGAGATCCCAGAACTGATAAAAAATAAGACGCTACCTCATACAATGGTCTCTAATGTTTGTGTTTAATACAAATTAATACCTTTATGAAGGATTTTAAGACTTAGTAATATTATCTCTCCTTGTCGTTGCTTTCCTTATTGCTGTCTTTTATTAAATCTTGGCTGAGAAGAAAAGGTAAGCTTGCCAGTAGGTTTTGAGGATAGTATTGAGTGGATTAGTAAAGGGAGGATTAGCCCGGTTCCATTTTATTACTGAAGGTGAAAGGAAATGTTATGAGTGTGTTGTATCAGAGTGATTAATTTGTGCAAAACAGGCAACCCAAAGCAGATCCTAACAAAAGATGAAATTTCAGGTAAACGCAATGACTGGGAAGGAAACCGAGCTGCAGAGGGAAATGCACCAGATGGCGCAGAAAACAACGGAGCTGAAAGAAGAACTTATTGGGGAGAGAAATAGGCTAACTGAAGAATTAAATATAATGTTGGGGGAAATAAAGAGCAGCAAGGTAAGTTTCTCTGGGACACGCTCATGACGTTCTGATAATGCAGTGCACACCCTCTCCCTGTTTGTTTTTTTAAGACCTGGAATGTACCAGACTTTTTTTAGCTTTTGAAAAAAATAGCCCCCCACTTCGGTCACGATGAGACTTGCACTCATCTTCACCTTCCAAGCCTGTCGGGAGCCCAGAACGAGCCCCAAGTGGCTTTGGCACACATGAAAATTCCTGTCATGGAGCCCAGATATTTTTTCATGGAAGGCGAGCCTGGTACTACATTAACTCGCATCAGAAATAGATTTCCTGCAGCTTTCAACAGGTTTATCGGCTTTTCTAGCCTGCCTCAGATGAGGAGCCATAACGTTGCCAGAGACAGATGCCCTGATATTGCTAAGAACTGCAAAGTCAGGGGAAGTCACAGAGAAGTGTAAAGTTGGAACAGTCTTGGGGTGTTATTTTAGGGCAGGGTTCCTGTGGTAGATCTGTAGCATCTGGGCTGCCCCTCCCCACTGCTGTTTGCAGAGCAGATGTTGCTGATTCATGCCCTCCCCTCCTCCTGAAACTCTTCACACTGAGTTCCGTGGAGCAGCTACCATGCACACAGAGCTGGCAAGTTCAGTGAAACCTGTTTGCCAAACCTGGTTGAACGGTGAACCCTCGCATATTCATGACGTCCTCGTGCACATTCATCCCTGGGAAGTACTTAGCAAAGGGTAACGAGACAGAGTTGTGATTGCGACCCCGAACAATCACAAAGAGTTGATGTGCTATTGTTAAGGGCCTGTGTAAGGAGTTGGGGAAATTTGTCCTTTAAATGCAATATTTAATGAAAATCGAAAAGGTTTGGCATCTCATCTCAGCAGTTGACTCATGGAATTTTCTGGCAATGCTGTGTGGAAGGAGTTTGTATGAATGATATATGAGTGCTGCACCTGCTGGAATTTCCTTTGGTACTGAGCAGCTTGGGAGTATCCCAACTCGGGTCTGGTTTATGGGCTCTACTAGAAGGCAAAGCTAGGTGTTTAGCCTCAAGTCCATAGTGCTGTGCTGTGGTTTCTGCACTCAGAGAGCTTCCAGTCTGGACACACAATAAATCATTAAATAGGAGCTGTAGAAGATAATCATAATCTCGCAAGTGCTATAAATAAATCAAACAAGATTCTTTACTGCGGACTAACTGGGAAGTGGGATGTGTAGGGGTAGAGACCAACCTAAGTTAGGTAGGGAGGTCAGAGAATGTCACCTGCGGGATGAGGGGTCAGCCGTGTGAGAAACAGTGCAGAAGAAGGAAGCTTCTAGGTCTAGAGAGCAGTGTGGCAACATCTCTGAGATTGGAAAAAATCTTAGTTTTTTTTTTAGAAATTGAAAGGAAGCCATTGTGAGCTAGAAAGTGATATGAAAAAAGATTAGAGAGGAAGGAAGGTCATGGTAAAGAATTGGAATACAATCTAAAGGGATGCCAAATACATGAGGCTGGAGTTTAAAGGGAAGGTTTAGGGTGGCTAGTTCGGAATCGAGGTAGTATTCACAAATTGGAATGGTAGAAGATACAGTTGCAGAAGAGAAGGTGGTTCGGTGCAGAGACCTCAGCACGCAAGAGAAGATGGAAGAGGAGCCAGCAGAGAGAACAGGAAGGCGTGATGAGGTGAGCCAGGAGTGGAGGGTCTCAGGGAGGGAAGAGCAGCCCGCAGCACCACATACTACCCAGAGCTTGGACGGGCTGAAGAGTGCTCCTTGGATTTGCAGTGGGGAGTTTGCTGGGACCATGGAAAGCGACTTGAGGAGGAGGTGGGCTAAAACCAGGTTGGAGGGCTTGAGTCAGTGGAGATGAGGAAGTCAATGCGGCGTGTATAGAAACGCATAGAAGCAGTCATTTGGGATCAGGCATGGAGAACACAGGGGCCTTCGGACCTGGAGTTTTGCCTGTCTCACACAGTGAAGGGAGAGAGGGACAAAAGAGGCGAGGGCATTTGGAAGGAAATTCTCACAGTGATAGAACATGTAATCGAAGCTGGTCAAGGAAGAAAACGTAAGTCTGGAGGGGCTTGAGTGTGACGGTGGGGATGGTACGGGTGCTGTTGATGACGTCAAGGAATTTCTGCAATGCAAGCACTTCAGTAAAGGAGCCTGGAAGCCTAGGAGGGTACGGTCCAGACTGGTTCAGCTAAAGTTGGGTTCCACAGAGAGTCTGTGGTCCTAGTGGATGTGACCTTGGGGGTGGTTGGGCTGGAGCAAAAGAAATTGTCATTGGAGGTGAAGTCAGTTTCAAGTGAGCACATCACTAAGGCTTATGGCACTATTCTATACAGATTTTTTCTTATCTGTAAATTCTTTTTTTCTTTCTTTTTTTTCATTTCAGTACTCAGTATTTCCTAAAGCTATATATCCAGGTTCCTAATTATTTTCCCATGATTTTTTTACTTTTCTCATTAGGGTCAACTGAAGGAGCTCATGTTAGAAAATAGTGAATTGAAGAAGAATTTGGATTGTGTACAGAAGGACCGGATGGAAAAGGAAGAGAAAGCGCGAGAAGAAATAGCTGAGTACCAGCTACAGCTGCAGGAAACTGAAAGGAAACACCAGGCTGTGCTTCTGGATACAAACAAACAGGTAAAAACTTGGGGTTTGGTTCCTGGAGGAGCCGGAGAGTGGTGTGTGGACCATGGTAATGAGGCATTTTTTACAAGAAGGTCAATGTTCTGCATTATTGCATGATACAGTCTTCTGAAGGGTCCCATCATATTACATGCAGGGTCTTCCACAGTTACCTCACAGGTCTTATTTTACGACGTGAGCTTTTTTTTTTTTTTTTAAAGATTTTATTTATTTGTTTGAGAGAGAATGAGAGATAGCACAAGAGGGAGGAGGGTCAGAGGGAGAGGCAGACTTCCCGCCGAGCAGGGAGCCTGATGTGGGACTCGATCCCGGGACTCCAGGATCATGACCTGAGCCGAAGGCAGTCGCTTAACCAACTGAGCCACCCAGGCACCCCACGACGTGAGCTTTTAAAATATATTTCCTTCCATCTTGGAATAGATTAATAGCAGAGTCCCAAGGATTATTTGAAATGGTCCTTGGGACAGCAGTTTTCTTTATTGTTTGTTTTCCTTTAAATTTTTTTAGCTGAGCCTTCCAACTAAAGCAACATTTTTCCATCTTAGTACGAAATGGAAATCCAGACATACCGAGAGAAACTGTCTTCTCAGGAAGAATGTCTCAGCTCGCAGAAGGTGGAGGTAGATCTCTTAAAGTCCAGTAAAGAAGAACTCAATAATTCTTTGAAAGCTACCACTCAGATTTTAGAAGAACTGAAGAAAACCAAGGTATGTTCCTTTTTCATTACTTCATGACTTAGAATGATTCATACAGGTACTAGTGGTTTTCATCACATGGAATTAATGCTTTCATTTTAATTGTTATGACATTTTTTTTTTTGGTAGTCAAAAATAAAAGCCTCAGTTCTCTGCTGAGTTATTTCTTAAAAATCAGTGGATGATCTGTGATCTCACAGCTTATGCATTGCTCAGTGAATCCTCTCAAATTAGAGGATGGTAAAAGACTTTCTTGAGATGGATATGAAGATCCAGGTGATAGCAGATTAGGGCAGGCCTCTCCAGCTGTAGATAATAATTTCGTGAGTAATTCCAAAGTCTTGTTTGATTGGTCTCCAAGTTCACTGCTGTCACCAAACCCACTTTTCCCATGGCTCATGGGGAGATCAAGGTGTACCAAAACACTTGGTCATGCACACATATACGTATGCTCTCCTCTTCCTCCCCAGGCAAGGATCATCAAACTTTCTCCTTTACAAAAAAAAGGAGAACCGTGGTCTTGGGATTGTTCAATTATAGGTGGTGCTACAGTCATTCTACTTCTTAGAGAGCCTTTTTAATTCCTACAGATATTTTTCATAAGATGAATACCATCTAGGATATATAATAAAGAACCTGGAAGAGAAATACCTACAAAGGCCTTTACTTAAAGGTGATTTAAATTGCAAAAATTATGATACCGTATATCTAATACATTGAAACAGAAAAGTAGGGGTAAACTTCATATGTCTGTAGCTCTTAAATAATTCTCAAGGTGAAGGAAATATACCAATAAAATACAAACTAAGAAAAGTCAAGATAACATTCATGATCACTAATGTTCTGCTGCTACAAAATGAGACATGTTAGGTTTCATAACAGAAAGCAGAGCTTCAGGTCTACTTTTTTATTTACTCACTTTCTGCCTTTAAAAAAAATTGAGGTAAAATCGGTAATAAAATGATACTTTAGTTTCAGGTATGCTTTCTGCTTATCAAATTGTTGACAGTTCTATTGTGGGGAATGTCTGTATTCACATATACTGTGTACAAAATGGCTCATTGTTAGTTGAGCCCATTCAGATTGCATATAATTTTAATTAGGTCCAGTTAATAAGCACTGTTGAAATGGAATTAAATGGATCTCTAATCCAATTATGGTTGGAATCAGAAATAAAAATCCTGAAAAATGCAGATTTACTGCAACACTGCTAATATTATTCCAAGATGAAATAATACACAAAGAATGAAATCTACTTGCAACATGAATGTGATGCGCAGGTTCTTTTTTTTTTTTTAAATAGTTTGGTCCACCTTTGTATGTTCATGATCTCTTATGGGAAACTCTTGGAGCTAGCTTGTTTTAGAAGTCTGCATTTTTTAGATATTGCATAATACGATGCATGTGCTATATATTATGTAATATCCCAGCAAGGTATAGGGTAATACTTCATAATCAAATTCATATTTCTGCAACAAAATGTATGACTATTCTCACAAGGTGGGATAAATAAAGACTATACATAAATACCTCTGTATCTGGTTCAGGTCAGGCTTTTCCTCTAAATCATTGTCTGAGCTTTTTCTTGGAATTTGCAGATGTGGTTAAGGAATCCTGAACTTGTACTCCTGAGAAGTGTATGATGCTATCATTCTCTCACCATTCTATTTGCTTTCTATTTGCACAACTGTAGAATTTAAGTTTGTATTGTGAGCCATAATATTATTTGACCTTCACTTGGTGTCACCAACACAAATGTCATCTTGGGGCTTGAAATTGTGCAAAAGCACGGACTACAAATGGAAACACAATTCTATCATCGAGAGGCTTTTTTTGTTTTGTTTTGTCTTAAGACTTATTTATTTATTTGACAGAGCGAGCACACAGAGGGGAAGGGCAGAGGGAGAGGGACAGAGAATTTCCAGCAGACTCTGTGTTGAGCGGGGAGCTTAACACAGGGCTTGATCTCACGACCCGGAGATCAGGACCTGAGCCAAAACCAAGAGTCAGACGCTCAACTGACTGTACCACCTAGGCACCCCTATCATCAAGAAGTTTTGACCCACCAAAAATATGCCCACTTATCTCCCATCTTAACCCCCCAGGTGTGATTCCCACTGGACAAACCCGGACATGGCGGACTCCTTAATAGAACACTGTCTTAGGAACCAAGATTTATGCTTGCTGATAAAACCACAGTGTCTACTGGGGAGACCTAGGAAACCAGATAGAGATGAATTGTTTTATTTTGAACATCATAATTCTTAAATTTATAATATATGATTCTTAATTATATCCATGATTATTTTCCCATATGCTCATAAAAAGAAATTCAAGATTTTAAATTCAAGGTTTTGTTTCGTAGGCGGACAGTGTAAAATACGCAAATCAGTTGAAGAAGGAAAATGAGCGTGCCCAGGGGAAAATAAAATTGTTGATCAAATCCTGTAAACAGCTGGAAGAGGAAAAGGAGATGTTGCAGAAAGAGCTGTCTCGCCTTGAAGCTTCACAAGAGAAACCGAAGTCAGGTAGGCATTAATTGGGCACATCCATGAGCCAAAACTCCTTTCCACTAGTGAAACCATACACGTATGGTGTGTAGGCACAGAAATGTTTTTAGTGCTGTGTTTTTTTTGTTTTTTTAGTTTTATTTTTTTTCTTATGTTCAATTAGCCAACATACATAGTACATCATTAATTTTTGATGTAGTGTCCAACAATTCATTAGTTGTGTGTAACACCCAGTGCTCATCACAACTAGTGCGGTGTTCTGTTACTGCATGTCGACTTCCAGCAGTTATCCATTTTCCAGTTTCTAAATTTTGTGCTCAGCTTGGGGTCATAGGATTAGTAGGATTCAGAATGAAGTCTGCAGTTTGAAATAGAATCATTGCATCTTCTGTTCTATAAAACATACAAAAAATTGGCAGCACTTTTTGCTAATGAGCTGTTTCAAGAAGGGTTTTTCATGTGGCTGTCCATTTAAGTAGTCCCTACGTCAAAGGCAGATTGCCATTCTGAGCTGGCATTGGTCATTTATCAACCCCTGATTCTGGTTGTCCTTGGCCCGTCCTCGTGGGTCCACTAATTGGAAGGCTTAGGGGCTGTATGTTAGGGTGTGGAGGTAAAATAAAAAAGAAATGGCAACTGTCCTTGTCACTTTTTTCCACTTATGTTGCAGAGTAGAATGCTCTCACTGTGTGGAAAGATGGTGGCAAGCGTAGTATGAAGGGTTCTTCTGGAGCACAGCTTCAGACAGTGGGTCAGTGATCTTCTTTGCTGAGACGAGTACTTGGAGTATATTGTGGATCCAGGGAGTTTTTCCAATGGATTTGGTGCCAACCATTACAGCTACAAGTTGACCAGGACTCCCACCTTTGAAGCATCCCCCAAGCGCTTGTCCATCTGATACTCCATTGTTTAAAAATGGTTTTTAGAGCTCTTTTTGACTTGTCTTGTCACTGGCCCTCTTCTGTTCCCCAAAGCTATTCCAACAGACTTCATATTATTTACCAACTTTTATTGTTCACTCACTTATGCTGGAAAGAATGGACAGGGGAAAATTGGGGATGTGATCAATTAATTCATTTTATCTTATATGAAGTGCAAGGAAGGATGGGTTGGCTGGAATACGAGTTTGAGATTTTGATGGATTTTATTTAAGCTATCTTAATGAAAGTCATTTAATCTACTAGAATATGTACCTTGATATGGTCCCTCTCAAACAAGAGTTGTTTGATCTATAAGAACACACATTAGATATATCTCCCCCACTTCTCTTAAGCGAAAATCAAAGAACAAATCTAAGGTTATCTACTTTATGATGCCCAGTGTTGATTAGAGAAGTGTCAACTGACGTACAATGTGTCACTTTATTTTTGACAGGTACTGTTGTGGATTCTAATGTAGAAGAATTAATGGCTGAGATAAAAGAACTGAAAGAAACTTTTGAAGAGAAAAACAAGGAGGCCGATGAATATCTGGACAAGTACTGCTCCCTGCTCATAAGCCATGAGAAGTTAGAGAAAGCCAAAGAGATGTTGGAGACACAAGTTGCTCGTCTGAGTTCACGGTCTAAACTTAATCTCCAGAATTCTCCTTTGCTGAATTCAGTTGTTCCAGAAGCCTCTCCAGCCCCTTCTGCTACTGAAAAGAAGTTGTCATCAAGCCAAAATAAAGCTTCAGGCAAAAGGCAAAGGTCCACTGGGATTCAGGAAGATGCGGGAGGCACAGCGCCTTCTACCCCAGAGACATTTTCTAAAAAGAGTAGGAAAGCAGTCAAAAGTGGTATTCACCCCGCAGAGGATGCCAGAGACACTGAGTTTGAGCCAGAAGGCCTTCCAGAAGTTGTAAAGAAAGGTAGGCATAATTTAAAAGCAAAATTATTTGTGTTCTTTTGAAATTCCCTGTAAAAATCCACATATAAAAAAGACAGAAGCATTTATGTTTTAGATTATTGTGCAACAGTACTAAGTGACCTTCAGAAACAACAGTCCACCTTTAAATTGGTAAGGTATATTTTCCTTTCTGCATGAGATAAGGACTAGGATCTAATTACTCATGTTTACAGCACAAAACGTGCCAGTAGATTTCAAAAATGACTATTCAAAACCTGTTTGGAATTTGATGTTTCTGTGCTGAAAAAATCCCCAAATCGAGGACACGTTTCAAGCTTTTTCACCTTTAGTCCCTGTCTCGACCAGGAAGGAGGTGAGGTGGGGGATGGGCCCCCTTGGCTGGAGCCATTACCACTTTTTGTTTTTTTTTTTAATTTAAACCCAGTGATTGATCCTTAAAGTGTGGCCCAGGGACCCGGGCCAGTCTGGGAACATGCATCTCCCGTCATGTCCACTCCCTCTGTGGAGGGAGACCGAGTGAACACACAGTGCAATCCCTCTTTTAACCGGGGTCGGCTGTCTCCTTCCGCCTAGCCGCTGCCTGAGTAGCAGGGGATGTCACCATTTTACCTTTTCTCGTTTTAAACAAGAGCTGGCTCCCCCCCCCCCGCCCCTTTTCCATTTGATCCTCCTTTTTCTCTCCAATCCAAATTTTATGGGAAGACTTGCTGGTATGTTCTTCAGATCTTAGGAAAATGAGAGTTAAGACATCTAATTAGAAGAAGAAGCGGAAAAAAAGTTTCTATTTAATGTTATTTTCCCTTTTTCCATTGTGTTTTCTTGTGTGTCTGGTAAGAGAAAACCCACTAGTTTCTTGTTTAATTTGGCAACTGTGAAGTTAATACCTTGTCCGCTGTGGCTAGCAGGAAGTGTTTCTGGAGTTACTCTTATACTGGTGAGAACTCTACCTGGTACATGCTGTTTCCGTTGTAGATTCATTTGGCCTTAGCGATGTTGACAGCCAGTGTTTTTTGCCCTTAGGGTTTGCTGATATCCCAACAGGAAAGACAAGTCCGTATGTCCTGCGGAGAACAACCATGCCGACTCGCACCAGCCCCCGCCTGGCTGCGCAGAAGTTAGCACCGTCCCCACTAAGTCTCAACAAAGAAAATCATGCTGAGGCTTCCCAACCAATAACTGGTGGCAGCAGATCACAGAAGGTAACCCCTAGGAACCTATATCTGCCGTCCCAAAGCCAGGAAATTCCGGTGTTGTCAGGCAAGGGTCTGACACTGACTCAGGAGCTCTTTAAAGTCTGACCTTCTCCGTGCAGTGTAAGGAAGCCAGTCCTGAGGACTGTAGTGAGAAGACCCGAGGATAAACATGACATTATCCTGCAGCTACAGTCTCCTCCTTGATCCAACAGGCCACTTAGAGTTTGATGTAAAGTGTTAAATGAGGAGAAATCATCGATCGGAAAGGGTTTGTAAGCACGTGTTAAGCCGTACATTGAAGGAAATGAAGAGGTCGTCTTTCTTTTGGCCACTAGCATTGCTCATTGCTTGTTTCACGCTTTTTCCTCTAACGCATTAGCCCCCCAGTTGCCAATTATTTTTTTCCCTATCTTTTTTACTCTTTTACTTTACACAAAGCAAATATTTCAGTAGACATCTAAAGAAAGGAGCTCTGTTGACACATTTCTCTACTGTGTTGATGGCAGAGTTATGATCTCAGTGACCTCTGTGTACCTTGCAAACAGCCCAGTAAATGTTGTTTAAAGCATCGAGAATATTTACTTTGCAGATCTTTGTTCATTATGCCATAAGATATACTAGCATTATGTATGCAAAGTATATGCATTTTATTGTACTCATGGTAGCTAGTATTACAGAAGAAAGAAGAAAGTAAGGTTCATAAAGATCTAACCTAACCTGCCCAGAGTTAACACTCACTGTCTCTCACTTCCACGGTCTTATTCTTCTTCCCAGTGTTTCTCAAACAAGGGGTCACAGGAACATTGTTGGAAGTTGCTGGAATAGCTCCAAGAATTCTAAAAGTTTTGTGATTTTACTTTGATTGCTTACTTGTTAGTTTGAGTAACTATGGAATGTGAGTAGCTGACCAGCAGACAAAGCTTTGAAAGTGTAGTAACCCCTACTTGTGTAGTGTAATAAGTGAGTCTTTAAGTGAGTGGGCATGGTCCTCAGTAAGATTTTAGATACCAAAATAACAAAGACATTGGGGATTAGCTGCATCAAAGCAAGAACATACTTGTAAATGTTTGTTATGTTGATGTGTAAGAGCTGTAAGCATTAAGGAATGTATACCTAGTCTTAAGTTTTTTCAAAACTTACATTATAATAAAATTTTTATTAATTCAGGGGTGAGGAAGAAGGGTCTGAGGTTCTCTTTCTCTTATTAAAACGGGCCCATCCATTACTTGTATTAGAAATATTGACCATTTTGTGCAAATCATCCCTCCCCATCCCCCATCCCAAACCCCATTTTTCTTTCTTTCTTTTTCTCACTCCTTCACATTTGGATCTATCTTCTGAATGCTGGTAACAACAAAAACACTGGAGAGTATACTGGAGTAGGTCTTGACTTTCCAGTGACCCTAAGAACAGCTTCTTTTCCATAAAGCAACCAGTGTCCCTAAACAGGGAAGCTTGCAAGCTTGACCAAAGCTTTGTACCACCAGCTAAGTCCTGACCTGCTCATCAGGTTTAGGTTCTTGGTACACCAGAATGTGTACACCAAAATGGCTGCGCCATTTCCTTAGATGGCAGCTGAGTGGGAGCCACTCCTCCTTGCTCCTTCATACAAGCTAATACCCATTCCTGCTTGTCTCACACTTTCTGGGATCAAATGAAGTATTTGTTTGGCTCTCTTAAAACAGAAAATCTTGACACATGCATAGGACTCTGTACTTCGACCTTTAATGGTGGCTCGCTTTATTGTAACTCCTTGCTTAGCTATCTGTCTTCTGAGCTGCAGTATGGGGACTGCGAGGTTCCTGACTATGATTCTGGTTTCCCTGTGTCTTCTTTGTGTCTAATAACAGTGTCTGGCAGTCAGCAGCTTATTTGTTGAATGACTGGAGCTACTAATGTTGTCCTAAAGTGATTACGATAATAGATGTTTAAAGGTATGTTAGGAAATCCTGTCGTGAAATCACCACATGGGTCATTTTTCTTCTTTTATGAGGACTCGATGGAAAGGCAGTTTTCATGTGGTGTTCAGACTTATTATCCAGGAACAGAGCTTTGCACACTAGGGGGCCTGCTTTCCACGCTGCTGTGGAGCCTGTTGAATGCAGAGTAGTAACCATGGTTTCCTGCAGATTTGTGTTCAGTGCACTGGCGCCAGGCTACTGTCGGCACCAGCGCTTATGAATCGTGAAGCGGTTTTGTGCACTTGTGCAAATGAATGGGGGCTGGTTCCTCTTGAGGGGAGGTCACAGGAGACTTCATGGTTAGATGCAAACTCTTCAAAACCCAGCCTATTGATTTTTTTAATTCAGCCTTTTCTGAGTCGTCTTATAAAATGCTTGCCTCATCAGTTAAGCAAATTTCATCATGCAGCTTGAAAAATAGAGAGCCAAGGTATCTTTTCCGAAAGCAGTTGCTTGGAAACTCGGGATGATGAGCCCTAGCCTGAAGTGCCTGGCCGAGGTCTGAGAGAGAGATTTCCCTAGGTCATTTAGCAGGACCTTTAGTGACATCTGTCCAGTTCAAGGGGGGGGAGATGCAAAGTAGGTGAGGATCATTCTCTGTGATGTCTCTGGGATGAATAAGCCCAGGAGCTCCTCGTTTGCTGGGGACAAGCGAGTTGTGATTGTAGACTTGATCTGAACCTGGGGTTGGCGGTCAGTGCCAGAGGGCCGTCCACTAAATTTTAGAGGATGATGGTGATGCCGTCATCACAGTGTCAGTCGGCAGGCTAGTGGGGCCTTGTGTTTCTTACTGTGAGTGAGGTTCATTTTCACTGGGCCATCCATGTGCTTGTCCTCTGGCCTCTGCGGATGCAGACGTAGTTTGTAAGACAGGGTAGGGGCCTGACGTAGGCCTCGATCCCAGGACCCGGGATCATGACCTAAGCCGAAGGCAGCCGCTTAACCGACTGAGCCACCCAGGTGCCCCTACACTTATTAATAGTTGAAATACTTGGTGAATTGGACCTCATCTACTTACAGAGATAAGTCTGAGGCCAACTAACCAACATGAGGATCAAATTGACAGTTTAAACTGATCACGGACTCTAATTCCCTCAGTTCAGTGTCAGAGAAATGGGGTCTAGAGGGGGAAGCCAATGGGTGGGCTTTGGCTATTTAATTGGGATTAAGAAAGAGTTTTACTGGCTCAGATATTCTTTTCCCAATGTGAGTGATCTTTCTCTCTCTTTTAAATGGTGAACCTGAAGATCTGACTTTCCTACATCCGATGGGTTCAAGGGAAATGCCTGTCTTTTGTATCACTTTCTACTTAAAAAAAAAAAAAAAAAAAGTACCAGTAAAACTGTTTTTTTCCTTTAACTTTCCACTAATGGTAATTTTCCACTAAGTCCTGATCCTTAGAGGCTGCTCCTTTTAAGTGTCCTGCATATAATCTGAGTTAGAGGCAAGCTTTCCAGGGATTTGATCTGTTGGCCAGATTTACTATGTTTTCGGTAATGAAAAGTATTTAGCTGCCTTTTAAAACCACACACTTCCTATGGAAAGAATATAAATGGGGAAATAATTTCCATTCTTTTTTTCTTGTTGCTTCAGAAGGAGGTCACTGGAGTCCGTTGCTCTCTGTCACATCGCTCCTTTCCCTGTAGGGACTGAACACGGGTCGCCCTTGTTAAGAGAGCCCTTCCTCTTTACCTTTTAAAGATCTTCCTGCTGGAATCCTTCTGGATAAATCCTGCCACCTGCCAGGAATCCCTCCACTCTTGCCTTTAACTTTGGATAAATGAAGCTTTTCTATCCTTCATCTGTCTTGCTCCTCTTTGTCTTTCCCGACCCCATATCTTCTGTCATGACTGTGTAAACCTCAAAAACTTGACTCTACCAGCTACCCTGCCCTCTTGACTGCTTCTTAAAGTCTAATATTTTCTTTCTTTCTTTCTTTCTTTTTTTTTTAAAGATTTTATTTATGAGAGAGAGAGAGAGAGCACAAGCAGGGTGAGGGGCAGAGGGAGAAGCAGGCTCCCTGCTGAGCAAAGAGCCGGATGTGGGACTCGATCCTAGGACCCTGGGATTATTACTTGAGCTGAAGGCAGATGCTTAATCGACTGAGCCACCCAGGTGCCGCAAAGCCTCACATTTTCTGAGATCCCTCTTTCTCTTAAAAGGCAGGGCAGCAGAAAGGGGATTAACTCTTTTTGGACTTTATTATTTATTCTGATATAATTCAAATTCAGTATGGAAACAAAACAAATGTAAGTAGAGGGGCACCTGTTTGGCTCAGTCGGTTAAGCGTCTGCCTTCAGCTCAGGTTATGATCCCAGGGTCCTGAGATCAAGTCTCACATGGGGCTCCCTGTTCTGTGGGGAGTCTGCTTCTCCCTCTGCCCCTCCCACCCACTTGTGCTCCCTCTCTCTCTCTCTCAAATAAAGAAATAAAATCTTAAAGAAAAATGTAATTAGAACATTTAAAATGATAGAAATGAGGAACAGGTTCTAGGTCTTTTAAATGTTGTAAATAAAGCTTCCGCCCTATGAAGATTGTCTTACTCATTAGGATTACATTCATTTGAATGACAGCAGGGTTCACTTAGGCTGAATGAAAGCTGTTTTGGGTTCTCACTCAGGCATATATTGAAATTTGCCAGATAGACAAGCCTATTCTGGGCCCTAGGGATAGAACAGTAAAGAGAACATAGTCTTTGCCCTCAAAAAGCTTACCTTCTGATCTAAGAACGTCATGCTAGCCTTGGGAATGAGTCATTTTTGGCCATCAGAGGTGTCAAGGAAAGCTTGCAAGATGACTCATCAGAGTTCACGTCCAACATCCTCCCAGCTTTTGTTAGGTGGAGACTTTTCTCAGTGAAGAAGAAATGGTAAAGCTGTGTACAACACCTGCAGAGGGATTTAACTTAAAACTTGGTGAACATAAGCACTTTATTTTCATGTTGTAGAAATGTGAACGTGATTTAAACCTCTAACAAAGATGCTTTGTTACAGGTCAAGGTTGCTCAACAAAGCCCAGCGGATTCAAGCGCCCTATTCCGAGAACCCACCACGAGCTCTCTCTCGGTCCGTAACCTTCCTGAGAGAAGTCCAGCTGACAGCCCCAGGGAGGGCCTGAGGGCCAAGCGAGGCCGGCTCGCCCCCAGCCCAGAAGCCATCCCCGAGTCCAAGAGCAGCGAGAACTGTAGGGTCCAGTAGAAGTGGCCTTGTGTGTCAGGACCCTGGCAGGTGGCAGGATTTGTCCAGGAGGCAGTGTGCCTGCAGAGGCTTTTCATTAGTCAGGAGCACGTTATCAGTGGGAAGAAACACATTTCCTTATAAATCTAAATATATGGTACTCTTTAGCTCTCCCATGTAGAAGTATTGAAAAAGTTCGAAAGCACTGATCACCAACTCATCATTGATGGTTTTCTTCCATGGTGTAAATGGCGCTGTATAAAGCTTTTTGGTAATGTTGCACTTGTACGGCAAGCACTATGTCACAACTTCTGTGTGTATGTGGATTTCACCCTAAGAAATCCAAAAGACACCCTCTACTTCCAATGAAAAGCTCCCAGGAAAATGTGAACTTTTGCTTTATGATATTTCCTATGTGTAGAGCTAGGTATGAAATAATTTTAGATCAAGAATTTCTTTTAGTCGAATAAAATGGAGGAAAATCATGCACACGTACACATATGTGGATGTGCTCATCCTTATCGTCCAGTGTGTTTTCTAAATGTTTGCCTATATAACCTGTACATACTTGTGTGTGGGGCTGACGGGAGTTGTGTGTGTGTTTTCACTGGGCTTTCTTTGCAGGCTCCTTGAAGATGCAAGGTATCGAGTTTTCTGTCATTGTATTGTTTCTTCTAAGACCGATTTGTTGCAGTTCTTTTAGTGTGCATTTTCATAAATAGTGATCTTGTATTAAAGTAGGGCATTTTTTTCTAATAAAAAATCACTTGTTTTCTGTAAAAATGATTTCTAAATATAAATGCATTCTGAGCATTGGCACTATTTCTTGCTAATGTCAACAGTCTCTTAAAAAAGTAGAAGAGTTTTGGGGGCGCCTGGGTGGCTCAGTTGGTTAAGCATCTGCCTTAGGCTCAGGTCATAATTTCAGGGTCCTGGGATCGAGCCCTGCATCGGGCTCCCTGCTCAGCAGAGTCTTGCTTCTCCCTCTGCCCCTCCCCCTGCTCATGCTCTCTCTCTTTCTCTCAATCAGATAAATAAAATCTTAAAGAGTTTTAACAAATGATACTACTATATTTAGTGAACATATTTGGTTATATTAAAAAACATGATTTGGAATGTGGGTCATGAAGATTATATAGGAATTATACAGGAAGAATATGTCCAGCCAGTCTCTGGCACATTGTGTGCACCCATTAAATTGCATCAGCAAGGATAAAAATATGTGGTGTTTTCCAGCTCATTTATTGATGACAGGGTTTGAAAATATGCAGGCATTATGAGCCATACCAAATCCAAAAACTTTGGAACAAGTCCTTTTGTCCTTGAATCAGGGTAAAAAACTTTTCCAGGACATGAACTAGTAACAGATAATTTGTTCTTGGCTTTCAGTTCAGACTGATGTATAAACCTTGACAAATACTATCATTTTTATTTTAAAATTGGCCTTTGTAAGGGGGCCTCTATTGTTGAACAATGCTTCAAAAATATTAAGCTACTTAGCATTCATCTACTGAAAGTGATATCCTGACTTTCCTCTTTCTTCAGTGTCTTGGGGTTGTGGTGTGGTGCAATACCCTTATCATAAATCATCCCAAGGCTGCCATGTGCTCAAGGGCATGGCCCAGAGTAGACATCACCGGGATCAGGTCATCAGCTTTGTTGGCTGTCTCCAGTTATTGGAAGATTCCACTCGGTAGGACTCGCTGGGTAGTTCCGTGGGTCCTTGACAGCATCTTCATCTTTTCCTAGGTGGACATGTATCTGCTGCTCCTGGTTACAGGGAATACTTAGCATGCCTTCCATTTTTTTAATCGTTCACATCGTTATAAATGGGCAGCCAGGATATGAAGTATTCTTTTCCTCAAGCTAACAATATTCCCTATACCATGCGCCAAGCTGCATATAGGATGGAAAGTAAATATACCACAGTCCCAACTCTGAGGTACTTGATAAGCCAGTTAGGTCACAGATAAGATCCCAGCTGACAAATAATGGAGAAACAGACCAACTCCAGAGATCCAGGAGTCAGATTCTCAATCTGTAAAACGAGGAGCTTGGTGGAGATGGTTCTTTCATCTTGAATATTCTATAGGATCTCAGGTGGCCCTTTGTTTTATTGGGAATTATCAAGACTCCAAAGGGACTGCATCTTTAATAAAAAGGGAATAAAAACCAACATTTAATTGTAGCCTGATTTCCTAAGAATCACCCCTCCACCTGCACACATATTAACCTTTGGGATCTATTTGTGGTTTTTCTCATTTGTCCCCAGTCTATTTATTTTGTTGGAACTGTGAACTTTTCACAGGTTTCTTTGAACCTGGAAAGAAGTTAAGATACTTCTTCCCAGGGGCCCCCAGCTTTAGGAGGGGTGGAGACCTGTTCTACTTCCCAACTGGTTTGAGTCAGGGAAAAAACTTCTAACTCCTCTTAGGGTGGTTGAGCACATCAGCCTTAGGTTCTCCAACTTAGTTCTTCTGAAGTCATTCAGGCTATGTCAGCATGTCACGAAAGTAAATGGGAAATAAGCTGTGATCAATTCTTTTGATTCATCGGTTTAATACACCACAGTTGGAAGTTGAACTCATCAGGGGCATACATTTTATATTTCTCATTTGTGCTTGACAAAGGGAGTATCATTGTTTCTTCAGGAGGACACTAAGTGCCCGGAATTGGTAGTTGCTAACTGGTTGTGGAGCATGGTTGAGCCAGGTTCTCCCTCCCCTTTCTATCCTATAAGCTGAATTCCTTTGAGAGGAAGGGGCTTTATGCTGGTTCACTGATCAGAGAGAACACTCAGAAGAAGAAAATTTGGAGTGCTTCTGAAGAGCTAGCCCATTCTACTGGGAAAAGCCTGAGGACCTAAAACCAGCATCCCACCTTCAGGTGGGATGTATCTGATGTCACTTTTCACCTGAGCTGGGGACCAACTGCTGAAAACACCGTGCGGAACGTGTGGAATGTTACATGCATTTTACAGTGTTTTTACATGTTTGCTCAAACCTTAACACCTTTGTGAGGTAGACGTTAGGATCTCCACTTTATAGGCTGAGATTAAGAGACAAGCAGAACTACGGACTCATACATCTGAGGAGATCTTGTTTATAATAACGATGAGTTTCACAAAAACCTTGCAAAGTGGGGATTATCCTCATTGGATAAAAGATGAAACAGGCTCAGAATTGAAGTATTTCAACCTCAATTTCATGACTGTAGAGCTCAATCTCTTGTGTGTGTGGTGCCTCTCTAGAGGCAGTCTGTTCCAGAATAATTCTGATAGCACAACTATTCAAGAGATAGAAGTAGCTTTTCCACATTTTCTATGCAGTGGAGATGCCCTTAAGTCTAGGATGATGGCATCTGACTTTGTTACCTCATACCGCATTTTGTATATAAATATGAGAGTAGCAATATATTTCAACTTGTGAAAATTCTAACTACTCACTTGATGCATAAGCATTATTTACTCAAAACTAAATCCTTTTAGAGAGTCTGTTTTGGAAAAATTTTGAAAAATCTAGAGATTTGTAAGGCTTTAAATACAAAAGTTTAGTATGATGTAGACCTTAAAAATGAGAAGCGTCAGGGGCGCCTGAGTGACTTAGTCAGTTGAGCATCTGACTCTTGATTTCGGCTCAGGTCATGATCTCAGGGTTGTGGGATCGAGCCCCGCATGGGGTTCCATGTTCAGTGTGGAGTCTGCTTGTCCCTCTTCCTCTCTGAACTTGTGTTCTCTCTCAAATAAATAAATAAAATCTTTATAAAAGGGAGAAGTGTCAGAATGCCTGGGCTCCCCATGTGACCTTGGGCAAATTACTCAACTCACCATGCCTCAGTTTCCTCTGGTAAAATTGGGAATAATAACTTTTGGAATTGTCATGATTAAATTAGTTAATATTTACATATGATTTTGCAAATAATAAAATGGTTATTCTGCATACATATAATTACACAAATAATTTTTTAAAATATTGCAGCTTAAAATTGTTAGATAAATCTGTCTACCCAACACTACACATTAATTTCAGGTTAAGTTCTGTCCTACAAGATTCTCACCATTCTCAATTTCACTAATGCTTATTTTGCAAATGAGTGTAATCACTGTAAGTTTGTACATATCATTCAATTACTGATCTTGCAAATTAATCATCCACTGGTTTTGGTTTTTCTTTGTTTGGCTCATTAAAAATACCCAAAGAAAACAACTACTGCAACTTAAAAAAAAATGAGTTGTATTGCTGACGTTTATATATAAATTAGTTGTTTGGAACTCAATACATTTCCTTACAGGAACAACATTGCAGAATGTGCCTAAATTCAAGCTCAGATAGTCCATTTAGCTCATAATATGTTAAAGTGGTAATTACATTTGTTTCAACTATGCAGAACCTACACTCACAACATTGTTTTTTTCTGAAAAATATGTATTTTAAGCATTGGGTGACCAGAAACTCATTTTTCTACCCCTTGACCATTGTCCAGTGTGACCCACTCTTCTCTTCCCCCCAGATTTGTGGTGATCTAGTGATCCCAGGGGAGAGTAATGGGCACATAGATTCCTGTCCACCACATTTCTAACAGCAGCTGCTCCTGGTATGAAAGGAAAAGTGATGGCTTTTATGTCGGTTCTGATGCTGCAGGCAAGGTCCGTCCTGTGTAATGTTGATGTATTTATGTGAGTAAATGTAAGTGATTTGTTCTATTCATGTTGTAGAAAATCACAAGGAAACACACATATCCCCGGACTTCATACATTTTTGTTCACTTGCAGATGGGAGTTCCAGCCCACAAAATTCTCACCAGCCCCCATCCCCTCAGTGCAAAGAATGTGGCTGATGAATAAGATGACTGTACTTTGTTATTTCTCTCTCTTCTAGGGCACCTTGAGGATGCTCAGAGGATAGTGTTTATCTGCATAAAAATACCGTATTTGCCAAATGGAAACCTTGCCGTTTCAAATGTTTTATTGCCTTTGATATTTAATAATCCTGTGAAGTGGGTTCTACTTTACCACTCAAGAAGAGACCTAAAGAGGTTATTAAGTTTGTGGCAAAGCAAAACTGAGGCTCTGGTCTTGATCCCCAGTCCAAGGCGTGTGATATATTACCCTCCGCCCCCAAGTAGAGAGTAAAGGGATTCAGGAGGCCAAGAAGCTAGACACCAGCCGGACTGACAAGTTCTTTTTAGAATCCTATTCGGAAACCCAATGCTGGAAGTTTCCCTCTTTCCTGGCTTAGGACAACGCCACACCTAGGGAGAATGTACTTTCTTTAACTTCATTTAACCCTTCGAGCTAGTCAGGGATTTGGCATTGAGGTTTCCAGCAAAAGTTATCCTATTGTCATAATAGGGGCTTTCTCTTCCACTTAACTTTTCCCCCCAGTGGTGCCCTTGCAAGGAGGTAGGAAAATGGCAGCTTTCCAGTTACAGACTTTTTAGCGACACATGGGGATGTTCCTGAATTTTAAATGTGAACAGATCCTCTTGGTGTTGAAATCACAGCTGTGTTATCTAACAGAGAATTTGCTGGGCACATGCCCTCTCCTTCTGGCTAGACCTTGGGCAGCCCGAGTGAGGGTGTTATTTGTCCAGCTGCTTGTTGGTTTAATGGCCATATTCTTGGACCTCAGCCAGCAGAGGGTCACCAGGGTGCCCTGTGCTAGCCCACAATGCTCTGTCCCTTCTGTGCTATTTATGGGTAGCCTTTATTGTATGCCCACACAGCAGGCTGGTGGTCACTTTGCTTGGAATCACAGACATGTGGGGAAGGAAAGAAGTACCTCTGCTCTGGTTTGTAAACAGGTGTATTAAGTGTGGAGACTATTTTCCTTCTGAACCAGTCACAACTCAAAGCAGACAGGTGAGTTACATCTTGGTTCTGCCCAGCTAGTTTTTTTCAGAGGTTGAATATTCAATTTATGAGACAATCAGTGTCTCCCTCCATGTGGAAACACCACATGTTCACAGACTTGCAAGTATCCTATTTTAATGGCAGAACTAATAAATGGAGGATACCCCTCATTCCTAGAATTTAAAACAAGTATTATTGAGAATACTGCAGATTCCACTTACCAAATTGTTGTTCTAAGAGCCAGAAGCCCAAATTAGCAACCCAAATCTTGTTCCAACATGTATAACAAAATTAGATTCCCCCCCCCCCTTGAGGTTGTCATAAACTCGTTTAAGAAGAGAATGTGTTGGTTTGGAAGAGTCTCACACTGATTTTCCAAATGTGGCATAGGTTGTAGTCAATGAAGAGTTATTTTTTAAACCAACGTCAGCCAAGTTTTTCTTATCCCCAGACCGAAAATTTTTGTTGCTGCGGCAGAGATAGTTGATTGCTAACCCAGCTGTTACTTCTACTTCCTTGCCTGGAGAACCCCACTTTTGTTCAGACATTGGGCAGCCTTTGCCTGGGAAATATGGCCTCGCCCCCAGGGGAGGGGTGTAATTAACATAAGTCAATTATGGTCCCGCCATTGTCTTTTGCCAGTGACTGTTAGGCTAACCACTCCACAGTAACCAGTTCTGAGGCCAGAAATAAAGCATTTCAAAATACAAGATGTCAGATCAGAAAGATGAGTCCTTGATAACTTCTTTAAGCCTCTGAACAAACCTTGGACTTGTCATGTCAGAAAAAACCCCATTATTCTTTAAAGCAACTTCCAGTAGGAAATTCTTTTACTTCACCCACAAGCAAGCTGATATAATTGCAATGCCTGTTTTCTGATTTTTTTTGGTTAGTCAACATCTACACTCTTTATGCTTTCTTTAGAGTTTAGCCTGCTATTTATTACCTGAGCAGGAGATCCCTTTGAAACCCAGTCCCTTAGTGGTCTTCCTTTTACCAGGCCTGTCATGAAAAGCAATTCTGCTAAATTGGTCCAGGGCACCTGTCTGAAACCTAAGTTACATACGGAACGATGTGAAGAAACCACATAACTTCCTAATGCTTCTTGTTGCAAATCTTTAGCCATTCGTTATTCTGTTTCATGGTGATTTTCCTAAACATCAGGTGATCTATAATAGTTATACGTCCAACATCAAAGGAATTGTGGAGCATGCATAACTTGTATTATAACAACATGATTTCATTATCTGGATTTTCTTTATCACTTTGAAGATGAAGAAATTGAGGTCCCAAAGAAGAAACAGCTTTCTCTGCATCCCACACTATGTCCTAAAACCTAGATTCTAGCTACTCAGATGGTGCTTTTCAAAAATTGAGCATGTGGCCAGTCAATGTGAATAGCTATTTACACATTTTCTTTTTTCTAAAAGTGCTCATTCATGGCACTGAAAGGAATAGCAAGTTTGGATCACATTAAGAAAATTAGATCTTGCATTCTATGCAGATGGAATATTCCCTCCATTCTGCTGTGGCCTTATAGACCAGGGGATGATACTAGGGAACCCAGTAGGGAAACTATGATTAGATTGCCAGCTGCATAGAGATGTATGTGTGTGCATATTAATGGAATAGCCGTGGGGACAGACACATGGGGCAGGAACACCCAGTGTTTCTGGTGGCAGGACCGTGGACCTTAACTCTTCCCTTGTCAGGCTTTTCCAACAAGCCAAAGCCCACTCAAAACTCTGCCTCTTTATGGGGCGCCTGGGTGGCTCAGTCGGTTAAGCATCTGCCTTCAGCTCAGGTCATGGTCCCAGGGTCATTGAGCCCCGTGGAGCCGCACATCAGGCCTCTTGCTCGGCGGGGAGCCTGCTTCTCCCTCTCCTTCTGCCTGCTGCTCCCCCACTTGTGCTCTCTCCCTCTCTCTGTCAAATAAATAAATAAAATATTTTTTAAAAACTCCACCTCTTTATGTACTCTAGGGCTTCTCTTTTAGTAGTTCCTCAAACATGGCTGTGTCTGCCTTTGACACAACTAGTTTTTTTTTTAATTAATTAATTTTTTGGACACAATTGGTTTTTAAATGAAAAGAAAAAATGTTCAGATGCAACGCGTCAGAATTTTAAGATCTCCTTTCTTCTCCGAGACTCCTACTTGAATTCAATTCCATTTATGAAAACCAGAACCAAAGCAGAAGATCAACCTTTCCAACTTACTTCCAGGTATTTCCTTTAAATGACAGTGGATGGGAGCCCTGCCATATTACTTTAGAGACAATTAACCACTTGACAGAGAGACTGGGTTTTGGAGAGAAATTTAATCATAAGGTTAGTTAGAGGGTCACACCCACTGAAGATCAAGTAAAAATACAGAGGAATCTCTGCAGTGGCCATTGGAAATGCAAAATATCTTTTAGTCAATATAATAATGACAGAGAATTAGGAAAATAGAAAGAAATATTGTTTATAAACCCACCCTAACTCAGAAATTATTATTTTTATCTGCAATAGAGATATTGAGAAAGCATTTTTTTTCTTATGTAACTTCATGACATCAGCAAAGGAGAGTCATCAACCACGTAGTCATCTTATTTAGACAGTTATTTACCAGAGTTTCCTCTGGACTTTGCTTTATTTTTTTTTAGAATAAAATAATAAGATAAACATTTTTATTTTTTTATTTTTTTTAAGATTTTATTTATTTATTTATTTATTTGAGAGAGAACATGAGGCGGGGAGGGTCAGAGGGAGAAGCAGACTCCCTGCTGAGCAGGAAGCCCGATGTGGGACTCAATCCCGGGACTCGAGGATCATGACCTGAGCCGAAGGCAGTTGCTTAACCAACGGAACCACCCAGGCGCCCTAAGATAAACATTTTTAAACGGCTTCTGTTTTCTGGTATCACATGTGAAGTTCCCACTCTCACTGGTTTCTAGTCTCCAAAATAACTGCTTAAATTGTTGAGGCAAATGAGCCCCGGGGCTTTTTAAAGATTGGTGTGGCCTCAATGCCATCATCATCTCATGGTAACTGATGTTATGGATGGTGATGGGTCGGGAAACGCTGAGGGAGGGGCAGTGAGGGAAGGAGGACCCGCCAGCAGATGGGAAGAGGCATGCGGAGGGGTAAAGGTTGCGAGGTTGGGTCCATGTCCCACAGAGAGGCAAGCATTCGCTCCTTGTAGTTTTAGCTCCAGCCGGGAGCCTGGGAAATCCGACGTGTGGAGAACCGCTAACCCCAGGCTTGGGGAGACCTGGCCGCCGCCACGCAGCTATCTCGGAGAAGCTATCCCTTGCCTTATTCAGCACTGCAGAGTCCTGGAGACCGCATGTGCTCCCTCACCAAGCTCATCTATCGTCCAGGCGTAGTCAAAAAGCCTCAACCTATTTCAAGAAGCCAGTAGAGAACTAAAAGTGGATTCCAACTCCAACCCTGACTTAATGAACAGTTGTAGCTTCTGCCACCACATTGTAGAGCAGCGATGCCTCCAGGATTGACCCGGGCTGGTTTGCCTCCCCGCCCCCACACCCCCCAGTCCTACTTCATCTTTTAAAAGAAGTTCTTCTATTACCCTCTTCAGTCTGTCTTTATCTTGTTCAATCTCCCCTAGGCTAGGAGACAATTAGCAGGAAAGTCGCAAGATGTAGATAATACCCAAATGACAGAGACAGTTAACCTTTGTCACCTTAAAACAAAATATATTATTTCCCTCTCTTACCTCCAATGGTTTGCCCCCTCGTGTTCCCTCTTCCATCCATTGCGTCGCTCCTCCGCTGCTTTTCTGGGTAGAATTCCTCTCAATCACCTTCGATTCCACCTTTTTGCCCTCCCTTCCTTCTTCACTGGATACCTTGTTTATATGTTTAAAGAGATCTTTTGTGTAAAAGCCTGTGTCAGTGACGGCTGTCCCCTATATTCATTCTTCTTCATGCCTTTCTTCTTTTTTATTAGAGAGCTCCAGTTTTTGGCTGGGCACATTACTGCCATTATTAAAAATATTTTTTCTACATTTCAGTCTCCAAAACGCAACAGGTATCACTGCTGGAATCACTCATTTTCTGTTCCTTGTACGTTGCTTTACATTTGTTACTGCTTATCTTTTTCATGTCCACTCTCTCCAAAGAGAACTTACCAGAAAATTCTTTTTAAACTTGATAAACCTTGCAATGTCCTGCATGGTTGATCAACTTACAGCTGAATGATTAATTTGAAAAAACAAAACAAAACAAAACCAAAAACCCAAAAACACCAAATCTACAATTGCTCAGAGTCAGAATATAGATTTTTTTTTTTCCCATCAGAGAATCAAGAATGTAATTGTGGTCTTTTGGATTTTTATTAAAAGAAGAAGTCTCCAGAGTTAAATGAATTTTTTTATTTTTTATTTTATTTTTTTTAAAGGTTTTATTTACTTATTTGACAGAGAGAGACACAGTGAGAGAGGGAACACAAGCAGGGGGAGTGGGAGAGGGAGAAGCAGGCTTCCCGCTGAGCAGGGAGCCCGATGCGGGACTCGATCCCAGGACCCTGGGATCATGACCTGAGCTGAAGGCAGACGCTTAACGACTGAGCCACACAGGCACCCCATGAATTTTATATTTAAGGCTGCCGTAGCCACGATTACCTCGCAAAACATTTTGTTTCACTATATCTCAGACCAAACATTCATTCCAACCAAATTAGATGGTTAGTGGTGTCCTAATTCATCCATTACTATTCCTGCATCCAAACTACTTTTCATCATTCCTTGGAGTCCTTCCTGATCCCTAGTTCTACCAAATCCTCCAAGCCAGGGAAAGCGCCATCTTTTCTATGGCCATGAACCTGGGTATCACCTCCTTCGGGGATTGACTGAGTGGCCTCAATCACAACAATGTAACCTATGCTCTACTTTTATGTATAATCTTATTTCCTCATCAGAGTTCTATGACTCCTTGCGGACAGTAGAGTAAGTAGAGTATCCTATACCACTTTATATTCCCAGTTCAAACACAGGGTCCAGACTATAAATACTTATTGATGATGATTGCCTAGATGACCGTTGCCTTCTCTTTTTTTTTAATCAGGACACAGAAGGATGAGAAATTGACAGAGATGTACTGACTTCTCAGCCTTAGCCTGGTGGCATTAGAAACCATCTTCTTTGTTTTGTTTTTGATAAAGGTAGACCAAAGTCTTCTCAATAAGCAATCAGATCTTCACCAATAGGCGTTTCAACTGATGGACTGGGTGAACATCTTACGCCAAATTCCCATGTGATGAATCTTTGTCGCAGAATCCACAGAGCCATTTCCATTATCCAAGAAAATGGTACATAGATGGGTGCTTTGTTCCCACTAGTTTGCTAACTATTTATTTCCAGTACAGCTGATCTTTCTTTGAGAGAAATCAAAGCATATAGCTCAAGGATCTAATCATAGAAAGGTTAAGAAATTGAAGCCCAGGAGATTTGCATGGACTTCTTTTCTCTTTTAATAAGATTACCTTATATGACTCTGCAAAGTACAGTAGAACTGAATGTATCCATTCCTCATAAATTTGAAATTTGTGAAAATGTCTTATATCCTTTAGATTGCCATCTGCTTGCATCATCAAAGAACAGGTTTCCCGAATGAACTTTAAAAGCTAGATAAGCTCTCAGGAGGATAGTTAATCTATTTAAATGTTAAAATTTATTTTTTAACATTCTTTTTTTTTTTCTTACAAAAAATGTCCTCCCTTTCATCAATGGTACTTTGTAGAAGTATCATTTATAGAGTGATTTTCTCTCCGCTCCAAACCCACCTTCTAGATTCGCTTTGTGATGCTGCAGCTGGTACTCTGGGGACCGTATTTCTGCTTTGCCATATGGCTCCCTGACAGGCCTTCCCAGGAATGGGTGTAGGGGGTGCTGGAGAGTTAGAGGAGGAAGGGAACTCGCTTCCTCTCAGCACCACCCTTAGCCTTCCTTCTTGAGTTCGACAGCGCTGGTTTACTTCAGTAGCAGCATCTGGATTCACTTTACAATTTCCCAACACTCCTCAGCCTCATTGTGCTCCCTCACAACCAGCATCAGCGAGGCCCTTCTTTCCCATTTTAATAATTTTCACCTCTTCCCTTTTTTCCTTTGGCCTAAGGAATGGTAACTGTTTATTGCAGTTGCCACCTCTGTGAATCCTTTGTGTTCTTTTTTTTTCCCTCCTTCAGTTCTGCAACACCTAGTTAACAATTCTTTACTAAATTCCCTTGGCCCAAAGACCTGCTGTGATTTCTGTCTCCTGATTGGACCCTGGCTGACACAGATCATGTAGGTTGCCTTATGTGTTTGGAGGTAAGACAAATATTTTAAGTAAATTCTTTCCTCCATATTGTTTCATCTTTTAAAATTTCTACCAAAGGTGTCTGAATTAGTGACATGTTCTGGAGCCAGATTTTCCCCCTCTAGAATAATCTATTTATCAGTCTTGATGCTAACACTTTAAGACTTAAAATTTTTTTTTTACAAATCCCCATTTTCAACAAGTGTGAGTTGATATTGTTCTGTGTTGTCTTGTTCTCCTACAGCCCAGAAAGAGGGGTGACTCGGGACTGGAGAAGTATCCAAGTCACCCCAATCTTGTGACACGTTCCAAATCTCAGGAGGGAGCAACACAGGACACTATAGGGATCATCAGCCCCAGGAAGCGGATGATCCTGGACCTTTCTTGCTCCTACTAGGGGGAGGAGAAGCCCCAGTGGGAACAACAGAATTGATTTAAATGTTTTTTCAACATTGCTCAGCATGAGTGCTAATGGTTTTTAGGGACAGATGCTTTGGCTTGAAGTTGGCTATTCTGAGGTCAGAGGAAAATTTCTCCCTTGAGAACTGTGCTCAGAGGTGGTGCTTGTTGCCATCACTCATTGAATATTTACTTCTGATTTTCTATCAGATTTTTTTGGTCATTATGGAACAGAGCAGAAGTTTTTAGTTTTACTGAAGTCTAATGTAACAATTTTTTATTTCATGGATCATGCTTTTGGTGTTGTATCAAAAACTTATCTCCAGCCTAAAAAAGCTGATGTGAGTGGTGCTTGGCTGCCCTGGTGGGAACAGCATGCAACTCTTGATCTTGGGGTTGTGAGTTCAAGCCCCACCTTGGGTGTAGAGATTACTTAAAAATAAAATCTTACCAAAAAAAAAAAAAACAACCCCACAAAAAAACAACCCAAAAAACTCATCACCAAACCCGAAGACATGTAGATTTTTCCCCTATGCTTTCTTCTAGAAGTTTTATAGTATTGTGTTTTATCCTTATGTCTATGATCTATTTTCAGTTAATTTTTGAGAAAGGTTTGGGGTTGTTTTTTGCATATGAACATGCAATTACTCTAGCACTATTTGTTGCAAAGACTATCCTTTCTCTATTGAGTTACCTTTGCTCCTTTTTCAAATATTTGCTGACTGTATTTGTGTGGATCTATTTCTGAGTTCTTTATTCTGATCCAGGTTCACTCATTTTTCAGATATTGTTTATTAAGCACCTTCTAGAGAGGGCATTCTCTTTATGCACAAAGAGGAAGACAAAGTCACTGCTCTTAGGTAGCTCGCAGTCCTGATAATCAACACAATAGTTCACAGTAGAGCTTGGTAAATGACACAATGGAAGTACACACAGAGTACTAAGAGATCCTGGCATACAAATACATAAAGCATCCAAGCATCTCTTCCACCTCTATTACGACTGTTTCCACCCAGGTCTAAGACACTGTCATATTTTACCTGGATTTGTAAAGTTCCCTCCTAACTAAGTTGTCTGATTCTGTGCTTGCCTTTCTTTTATTATTTATTTATTTATTTATTTGAGAGCAAGAGAAAGCACATAGGGGGGTGGGGGCAGAGGGAGAGAGAGAGAGAGAGAAACTCAAGCAGACTCTGCACTGAGCATGGATCCTGACGTAGGGCTCGATCTCACAACCCTGAGATCAGTACCTGAGCCAAAACCAAGATTCAGGTGCTTAACAAGCTGAGCCACCCAGGCACCCCTTGCCTTTCCTTTAAAAGAAAATGGAATTCTGTCATTCCTCTGCTCAGAATCTCCAGTGGACTCCGTTCTACCTTAGAGTAAAAGTCGAAGTCCTCACATCACCTTCATGAGCTGGATGCCAAGCGCTCCTGACCTCACCTCCTATTCTCACCTCATCATTCTGTTCTGTTCTCTCTGGCCTCCTCACTGTTCCACAGAGGTGCCAGGCACTCTGGTTTTGGGGCTTTGCATCTGCTTTGCTTCCTGCTCGGAATAATCTTGCCAGATAGCTGCACTTCCTCCTCTTCCCAATTCCTTCAGAGCTTGATACAATCTATACCATCAGGGCTCATTGCCTGCTTGTATTTTACTTCTTGTTCTTTGTCACCCTCATCTTCTTCATCTTCTCCTTCTTCTTCTTCCTCCTCCCCCTACTTCTTTTTAAACTGTCTCTCCCAAGTAAACTCCATGAGATGATGGAACGTTGTTTCTCCTCTTCTTTCCTCCTTCTCTTCTTTTCCCCCCTGTAGTGCCCAGAATAATGCTTGGAATATGGTATGAACTTGTCAAATATTTACAGAATGAAGGAATGAAACCATGGCAAAGAAATGGGGACACTCTGGGGGTAATCCTGGTAAACCATTAGCTTCTCAAGGAAAGAGGATCTTATGAAGCCATCATTGATTCCCAGGGCCTGGGCATGAAATACATGTTTAATAAACAGATAAAAACCAATATACTCAAATAGCTACTTTGTAGTTGAGAACACAGAGGCACAAAACTTGAAATAATTTCTTAAGATCAAGCATCCCAGGAGAGGCACACGTGACCTTTGAGACTGTAGGGATGTGAATATTTTCATTTCACCATTGTAAAACTGTAATCTCTAAAGCAAGATGGACTGATTGGGTCCAGGGGATTAATTAGAAGTCAAGAGGAGGTTCCATGGGTTAGAATATTTTTTAGTAGGATTTTGAAGGAAGGGACCCTCAATTAAAAGGCACAGCAAAAAGTTCTTCTCCCTCCCAAATCCCGTATCTTGGCTGAGCTGTCTGCTAATGCAGGAGCATGCACTTGAGGGTCCTGACAGCAGCCTTGACAAGTGGCTGTGGTGACCTTTGCTTGCTAGCCAGCCCAGACCATGTAGGGTAGGGGCTGAGAGGACTTACCATCCCAGCAAGGCCCTCCTTCATTTACATCAAAAGGAAAATGCTGGAGGATTAGGAATACCTGAGGTACTAAGGTGAGGAAGCAATTTTCTCTGACAGGGGCTCTTCTCAGGGAGCCCAAGAGATTACCTCAACAAATCTATCCTTCTCAGACTCCTCTCGGGTGTCTCTTGGACTCCAGCCAGAGATCCCTATCCCAGCACAGCTCTTCCTGAACAAAGTGGAAAGGGATGAGATGTAGCTGACTCTGCACTCCTTGCTCTCTAGTACAGTGGTGTGTCCTGGGGGTGGGAACTGTCTGCGTCCATACCTCACCCTAGGTTCAAGAGCAAGTTGCTGTTGAATTGCTATAATAATGTTGCCCAGGCCCTTGGTGCTTGTGCAGATAAATGGGTGTGGTCATGTCCAATCTCTCCATCAGATGGCATTTATAGTTTTTCCTTATTTGTATTAACTGTTTTGCTGATAACTTCTACCATGAGAGAACAAATAATACTGACTCGTCTTTCAAGATTTATAAAACTGATTCCATATGCTTTGACAGTTCTATCACATTTTTGGACAGTTACATAAGTTTTTTTTTTTTTCTCGTGGTATGTCAGGATAGTAACTTGGAAAGTTGAGGGCTGTCTTGTGAGGAATGTAAAAGGTTAGAAAGTCAAACAACCAACTTCAAGTCTTCTTACCAAAACTGGTCTAGGAAGAAACGAGAGAGATTCTTTATTGCGATGCCCCACAGAGAAAAAAGCTGCTTATTTTATTTATTTATTTTTGGTGTACGACTGCTGTTAAAACATTTTTTGGTTTCTTTGTTTATTGTCTATCAGTAAACCACTAATATGTTTTAAATATGTTCCGAGTTTTCTCTTTAAATTTTCCATGCTTATCACTATTCAGTGTACTTGATTGAAAGTTTGATTTTGGAATTTCAGGAATTTGATGAACTGGACTCAGCGTTCAATAAAGTACAACTAAGAAAGAATAGAATGTTTTTAAAATTAATGTTTTGCTTTGTAATTTTATACTTTTGTATGTGTTACAAGAGAAAAAACTCTTCTCCTTAGGAGAAGCATCATGACACCAAATCTCCTCATCCAGTATTTGTACTCTTAGGACCTCTTCAATAAGTCAACTGCTCTTTAAAAGTTCCATGACTTTCAGTGGTATGTGATTGTTTATTCTGATCTCTATTTTCTTTCTTTTCTTTGTTATTTCCTTCCTCTACTAAATTTCAGCTAAGTTTCTTCTTTTCCTAGTTCCTTGTGGTATCATGTTTATTTGAACTTTTTTCTTAATACATGTATTTATAACATAAATTTCACATGAACACCTGTTTTGGTGCAAAACCCATAGGTTTTAGAATATTGTATTTCCTTTCTCTCTTGTTTTGAGACATATTTCGATCTGCCATTTGATTCCTTATTGGCTCATTGCTTGTGCAGTATTGTATTGTTTAATATTTACATATTAGGTATTTAAAATATACATTGTAGATTTTCCAGCTTTGTTTTACAGTTGATTTTTAGTTTTGCACCCTTGTGATCAGAAAATATACTTGGTATGGCTTCAGTCTTCTTAAATTTGTAGTATTTGTTGTGTCTCTTTTTATGTGATTTAACCAGGGGATTCTTCTGAGTATACTTGAAAAAATGTCTATTCTATTTTTCTTGGATGGAATGTGTTATACATATCTTTTAGAACCATGTATCCTGAAGTATGCTTCAGGTAAAAACTGTTCTTGTTGGAAGAAAATAACTTTAACTGAGGGTACTCTTTTAACACAAAGCATATCAGAGGGGAGGTGGGGGAAGGGGGGGTGAAATAGGTGAAAGTGATTAAGAAGAGTACACTTATCATGATGAGCACTAAATAATATATATAGAATTGTAGAATCACTATATATTGTACACCTGAAACTAGCATAACACTGTAGGTTAACTACGCTGGAATTAAAATGAAAAACTTAATTAAAAAGAGTGCAAGAAAGAACAATGAAAAACAGGAGTTTTGGAAGTGGAAAGAAGAGACTTAATTTTCACTCAGCTGGGTGTGACTGGCAACATTGGATTTTTCTTTGCATATGGATACATTTTCTTGTACTCACAATGAGAAAAAAATAAGGCTGGAACTCTTTTTATTCCCTCTGAGCTTTCTTCTCTTTCTTTCCCTCCTCCATTTGGCTGAAGGAGTAAAGATGAATGCAAATGGTTATTAAATAATCACTTGTTACAAATAACTGATTAGGATTTGGACTATGTCAACAGTTGGTGCTTGCCAGTCTCTTGGCAAAGCTCTGATCACGTTAGGTTTTGGGTAATCAATTTATTCTAACACAAACCATATTGGATGATTGAGATTTTATGCCTTTTTATTTCCTTTTGTTTAAAAGAAATAGCCTTCTGAACCAAATGCTTATTATTCTGAAATGCAGCCAGATTCTGGCCACCACAGGAGTCCAGTGTTAAGATGGAGCTCCTAGCACTTTAGATATTTTCTTGGCTGACGTCTAAGAAACACTTAGGAACTTGGACAGAAAAATTATGTTTCTGATTTCCTTTCTTATCTGCTGATTATTCGAGTTTCATTAGGCAAGTGACAATAACCTTTAATCTATGTAACTTTTTCTGTAATAAAACCTTCCTCTTCTTGCTTTGTTTTGCCTAAATTTTAGTGAAACAAAGAGTACCCAAAATTTTAGTATTCAAATCCTGTAATAAACAGCCACCACAGGGTGGGTGGAGGCCCACAGAAGGATGCAGAGAGGGGTTTCTGGGAAGACATCATGCAAATTTACTAGCAGTCGTGCAGAGGATTGAAAGGCAATTAAGCTGAGAGGTGGAACATAGATGCTGGTTGGAATGGAGCTCTAACAAAAACATATTCTAGGGGCTATCTAAGGATAATATCAACAAGCCAAATATTTTGAGATAGAAGAAAGACAGGCACTTCAGATCAGCACCTGTGGATGAGATGGAGAGGCAGCTAAGATTTGAGCAGAGGTGGCAAATTCAGATGCCTTGTGAGGAGTAGGCAGGTGGCCTACATGCAAGAATGCTATTAATAACATTTAACAGCTGATACGGTACCAACCCTTACCCATCGGGACAGACGCTGGCCATGGAGGTGGAGCAGGTCCAATAGCAGGGTTCCTTGTGACACCTGGCATTTCTCCTTTATTTTTTGGATCCTGGAGAGAATCTGAAGGACCTTTGGAGGGGAGATGGGTCTGGGACAGCTAGAGAGGCAGGGAAACATTTGCAAGGCACAGAATAGTACTGAGTTGTTTTTTTTTAACATATAATGTATTATTTGTTTCAGAGGTACAGGTCTGTGATTCAACAGTCTTACACAATTCACAGCACTCACCATAGCACATCGAACCATGAGAGACGATGGACTCTGAAAAACAAACTGAGGTTTCTAGAGGGGAGGGGGGTGGGGGGATGGGTTAGCCTGGTGATGGGTATTAAAGAGGGCACGTACTGCATGGAGCACTGGGTGTTATACGCAAACAATGAATCATGGAACACTATATCAAAAACTAATGATGTAATGTATGGTGATTAACATAACATAATAAAAAAATTATGCATATATATATATACGTTTCTGCAAATACTTTAATATGTAATCATCTGTATCTATATTAAGTTACATGAGTTTATACTGATATATCTACCTCTAATACATTGCCACATGAATATTAAAAAAAAAGAATAGTACTGAGTTACCAACCAATATAAAGTATTTCAATAGTCTAACTCATTTAACTAAACTGTACTGGTGAATTATCACCCTTACCACATGGGCAAAGCAGACTCCATGAAGAGACAAGGGAGCGGGGCTGATGGCAGTAAGCCTGAACAGGCATGTGTGATTAGCTGAGTCCACTGAATTTTTTGTTCAGCGGAGTCTTTTCAAAAACTGTGCTTTAATCCTTTGTGGCTGAAACCAAACGTACCTGCAGAGTGATCGTGGACATTTGTCTTCATGGGAGACTTTGTATTCAGGTTTTTATCTGAATAGATGACACATTATAACACCAATGTCTTGGGTGAGAAAGCTCAGTTGTTTTTGACCTCTTCATTCATTCATTTCTCCTTTCCTTCATGTATTTATTCAACATTACTGAAGATTTCTCTCGTTCTCCACATTTTGTCACTTCTTTTCTGATACCTTTCTTAGGCTCTCCATCTCCATCTCCCAACTAAGCTCCCAGAATTGTACCTGAGCCTGTCTTTTCTGCACTTTAACCTCCCACGGTAATCCCCAAATTCATTTGCTTTTTGGCTTATGTATTTAACATTTATTGAGTACCTTCCATGCACCAGGCACTGTACTAGGTGCTGATTTAAAAAGACTTATAAGAGTCTTTTCCTATTCCCCTTACGGAGCTTCTGGTCTAACTCGACCCACTGAGAAATATTCTTGACACTCTGGTTGCCATCGTCTTACTCGGTCCTTAGAGATGCTGACGCAGTGGCCTTCCCTCTTCTTTTGTCTCCCCGCCCCCGCTCCTCACGTTGTCCTCGTGATTTCCTCAGCATCTCACCCCAGGGCCTACTTCTTGGTCTGTGTTCTCTCCACACCCCCTTCCCTTCCTCTTGTGGCTTTTCAGACTCTCTGCCCTCCTGAGCCCTCTTCTTCGTCTCAGGTCTCCAATGGTACCAGGAAGTCTCAGCAGCCGAGTTCATGAAGGTCCGTGGCTTTCTCTGAGCTGCTGCCGAGATCATACTTCATCTGGGGGAGCTTTGGGTCTTCTGCCTGTGGGTGTTACATAATGTTACCAAGTTTCCTAAAGTTTGATGCAGTGCAAAATACCACATGCCTGATAGAAGGAGGCTGCTTGACAAAAAGGAGCAGTAGAGCCATCAGACTGACTTAGCAGAGGGAATGGGGGTGGGGGTGGGAAGGAAAGAAGGACAAGTGCAGTTTTTTGTTTTTGTTTTTTAAAGAAAAGGCGTCCTTCATCTAAACTTCCGAGAGGCTGTGTGAACAGTGGTGAGTTCTGAAAGCAGCAATGTGTAGGCCAGATCATAGAGGCCAGTCTGGTGGGATGCCTTGAGTCCCATTCAAAGTTGCTGTCTCCTCAGTTTGCCACCAAACCCGCACCCGGCTGAGCAGAGAAGACACTGGGCAAGATCAAACAGGTGGATGAGGCTTCTCCATATCTTCTGCTCAGAGTTGTATGGTCAAGGCTGTGTATGTGGACATGGGAGTCTGCCAGGACATCTGACCTGGTCCTGTTGCCTTTCAAGGATTCGTGTGGGAGAGTGGCCCTGTCAACTTTCAGGGATCCACCTACTTCCAGACAAGAGCATTATTGCTATACCAAATGTTATGTGTTGAATTGTGTCCCCCCCCTCAAAAAAAAGATATGTTGAAGCCCTAACCCCCAATATCTCAGAATGTGACCTTACTTAGAGTCTTTACAGAGGTAACCAACTAAAATGAGGTCATTAGGGTTGGCCTAATCCAATATGACTAATGTCCTTATAAAAAGGGGAAATTTGGAAATAGAGACAGACACACAAGGAGGGGCGCCTAGGTGGCTCAGTCATTAAGCGTCTGCCTTCGGCTTAGGTCATGATCCCAGGGTCCTGGTCCATTGCTCAGCCAGGAGCCTGCTTCTCCCTCTCCCACTGCCCCTGCTTGTGTTCCTGCTCTTGCTATCTCTCTCTCTGTCAAATAAATAAATAAATAATCTTAAAAAAAAAAAAAAAGACACACAAGGAGAAGACAGCTGTAGGATCCAAGCAATGCATCTATATGTCAAGGGACACTAAGGATTGTTTGCAAACACCAGAAGCTAAAAGAAGCCAGAAAGGATTCTTCTCTAGAACTGTCAGAGAGAGCGTGGTCCTGCTAACACGTTGGTTATGGACTTGTAGCCTCCAAATTGTGAGGCAATACATTTATATTGTTTCAGGCCACCCAGTTTTTGGTATGGCAGCCCTAGGAAACTAATACTCCTTCTTAGTTTGTCAACAATGCCACAGCAGATCTGCCTATGGCCTACCACAGGTCATTTAAAAAAAATGATGTTTCTTCTGCTTAGAACATGGAAAACATCACTGTGTTTTGCAGACACATTTGCACACAAAGGCAGTGTTTATCTATAGGCTAATAGTATATAGTACCTTCTTTGTTGTTCTAGAAAATCACTATCCAATAATAAAGTAGCCACTAGTCTACAGAATGGGAGAAGATATTTGCAAATGTCTTCTCAGATAAAGGGCTAGTATCCACAATCTATAAAGAACTTATCAAACTCAAGACCCAAAGAACAAATAACCCAATCAAGAAATGGGCAGAAGACATGAACAGACATTTCTGCAAAGAAGACATCCAAATGGTCAACAGACACATGAAAAAATGCTCAACGTCACTTGGCATCAGGGAAATACAAATCAAAACCACAATGAGATACCACTTCACACCAGTCAGAATGGCTAAAATTAAGAAGTCAGGAAATGACAGATGTTGGTGAGGATGTGGAGAAAGGGGAACCGGCTTACATGGTTGGTGGGAACGCAAGCTGGTGCAGCCACTCTGGAAAACAGTATGGATGTTCCTCAAAAAGTTGAAAATAGAGCTACCATATGATCCAGAAATTGCACTACCGGGTATTTACCCCAAATATACAAATGTATCGATCTGAAGGGGCACCTGCACCCCAATGTTATAGCAACAATGTTCACAATAGCCAAACTATGGAAAGAGCCCAGATGTCCATCAACAGATGAATGGATAAAGATGTGGTGTATATACACACAATGGAATACTACTCAGCCATCAAAAAATGAAATCTTGCCATTTCAAACAACATGGATGTAACTAGAGGGTATTATGTTAAGCAAAATAAGTCAATCAGAGAAAGACATCATCATATAATCTCACTTAGATGTGGAATTTAAGAAACAAAACAGAGGAGCATAGGGGAGAGAGAAAAAAATAAAACAAGATGAGATCAGAGAGAGAGACAAATCATAAGAGACTCTTAATCTCAGGAAACAAACTGAGGGTTGCTGGAGGAGAGGGGGGTGGGGTGACGGGGTAACTGGGTGATGGACATTAAGGAGGGCACATGATGTAATGAGCACTGGGTATTATGCAAGACTGATGAATCACTGAACTCTACCTCTGAAACTAATAATGCACTATATGTTAATTAATTGAATTTAAATTAAAAAATAAAATTTTAATTAAATTATTAAATTAAAAATTTAGTTCCTTAGACACATGAGCCATATATCAAGTGCTCAGTAGTCATGTAGCTAGTAGCTATATGATGCAGAATACAGATGCAGAACATGTTCATCATTGCAAAGAGTTCTATTGGATAGCACTCTTCAGCTGAATGTTCTGGTTAACAGAGAAATACCATATGCCTAAAAAATAAAAATAAAAAAAGAAAGAAAGAAAGATAGAAAAAAGAAAGACAGAAAGAAAAAGGAAAAAGAAGCCAATACAGTTAACTTAATCCTGAAACTATACTCTGATAATTCTAAAAGGGACGCTATAACCTTGAAATATTTTAGAGAGGGGAGGATAAATTTCAACACTCACTGTAAAGACAGAGGGCCAGAATGCCGGCAAATTGAGAGTTGGGTTGATTGAATGTTAAATAAATCAGCATTTGCTGTCTCAACTATGGCCCAAATACAAAATTTAACCAAGTCTGGGGAATAATTTAGAAACATTTAAAGTCATTAGGATCATTAAATCTGACTTGAGCAAAGCAAAATAAACAACCCTCCCGGCCTGATTTGGAACCAGTTCTTCTATCCCTTCTAAATCAAAGCTAAAATCCTCAGAGTTTAAATGTATTACAACTATTTTTCTTGGTTTGGCTGTGTGTATCCTCACTTCCATGTTTTTTCAGTGTTTGTTTCTTTGTTTCCTGTAACGTAATTACTCACCGTCTCAGAGCCGTAAGACTGTTAAGGACGGAAGAGGCTAGTTTGTCTCTGCTTCAAGTCCAGAAGTCAATGGAACAGACTGTCTGTGTCTTCCGTGTTCTAGGTCCCATTTTTCATGCGAATGTAATCAGCTCATGAGTGTACTTCGTGTTAGACATTACCACCATGATTTCTTGGGTCCCCTCAGTTTTCATAATCGAATTCTTACATTATTTCCAAACCTTTGGGTCAGAGTGACATTTAATTTGCCTCTCTGAACTCTTTTAGCTGCAATTTTCTTTTTCTGGCCTACAGGGAGAGAGACTAAATTTCCCTTTTTATTGTGGTTAGGGGTTCAGCAAGGAACAATGGCAGGAATGTGGCTCTGAATTCTGAAATTATGGATAGCTAAATAATACTTTACAGACAGAGAGGACTCCAAAAAATTCTTAGCTGACTGGTTGGCTTAAAGACATTAACACTCTTATTTAAAAAATAAGTTGGTCTGTATTTAAGAGATATGTGGTGCTCTGTATTTGAAATAAATTGCCAGATCAGGACTTTCCTTACCAAGGCCAGGCATCTGAAAACATGACTGACAGATTATATGTCAACTAAGAGCAAAGATGAGTAGATAAAACAAGAGAGAAATTTAATAGGAGAACATTTTCTGTGTTGAGAGTAGAGAGGTTCTACCACATTTTCAATCCTGGTGTCTGTCCTTCTCCTGAGTATGCAAGATACATGGCATTTCTCATTTTAAGAAATTCAACCAACAGGGGAGCCTAGGTGACTCAGTGGGTTAAGTGTCCAACTCTTGATTTTGGCTCAGGTCATGATCTCAGAGTCATGAGATTGAGCCCCACATTAGGCTCACGCTGAATGTGGAGGCTGCTTAAGATTCTCTTTCTCCCTCTTACACTGTCCCCTCTCCCTCTCTCTCTCTCACTCTCTCTAAAAAGAGAAAAAAGAAAGAAAGTCAACAAACAAAAATCTGGACAAAAAGATTCAGAGCATTTTTAGAAAAATAGCTAGTATTGAGGAAAAAAGTTCTAAATTACCAAAGAATATAAATATATACAGGATTTCTTTGAATAATGAGATTTGGCAGACATCTCTGTTCTGGTCTAATGCAAATTAATTTTTTTTTTCTTTTCTACCTAGGTTCTGGATACCTCGTGATTCACTCATGCCGGTTTACAATGGGCTGCTTTTTCTCTTGTATCAAGGTCTGTATTGTAAGTTATAGACAATTCTCAGTCTTTACTCCCAAATTTGTAGCTCCAGGCCAGACCTCTTTCTTGGACTCCAGATCCACATACCTGATCATCTGGGCAGCTTCCCCACTTGATGGTCTCATGGACATCTCGGATTAATGTCCAAAACTGTCCTTGAACCCCAGATCTGTTCTACTGATAGTCTTCCCTCTGTCAGTATCTGGTAATTTCAAATTTCCATTTGTTTAGGTCAGAACCTTTGAAGTCAACCTTAACTCCTTTATTTAACATCCCACCCACATCTACTGCGATTCTCTTTTAAAGTATCTCCAGAATCTGACCACCATGTCTCACCATCCCCCACTGCTGTCATCAGCCACCATGATCTCCCCCTTTGATGACGGCTGTAGCCCCTGAGCAGTTTCTCTGCTTCCATACTTTCTATTTATAGTTTCCTGACAGCAGCCTGAGTGTAGGCCTTATTGCAGGGTTCTGAGCAGAGGAGTGACAAGATCTGACTTATGTTTTTAAACAATCTCCTTCCTTATGTATCACTCACTCAGTAAGGCCTACGGTAAACACCCGATTTAAAATGACATGCTACCAGCATCATTTACACTAGCCAAGACATGGAAACAACCTAAGTGTCCACTGACAAATGAATGGATAAAGAAAATGTGATATATATATGCAATGGCATGTCACACAGTCATAAAAAAGGAAGAAATTCTCTTTCCCACAACCTGGGTAGATCTTGAGGGCATTATGCTAATTACAATAAGTCAGACAAAGACAAATACTCTTTGATATCTCTTATATGTAAAAACTAAGACTAAAAAAAACTAGACTCAGAAAAAGAGAGCATATTTATGGTTACCAAAGAGGGGGGGAGAGGAGGGGAAACTGGATGAGGTGGTCAAAAGGTACAAACTCCCTGTTATAGGATGAATAAACACTCGAGATGTAATGTATAACATGATGACTAGAGTTAACACTGCTGTATGATATATTTTAAAGTTGTTAAGAGAGTAGATCCCAAGAGTTCTCATTACAAGGAAAAAAACATTTTTTCTCTCCCTCTCTCTTTCTTTTTAGAAATGAAATATTTTATTTTCTTTTTTTTTTGGTGTCTATATGAGATGATGGATGTTAACTAAACTTATTGTGGTTATTTTCACAATATATTATTATTTTGTACACCTTAAACAAACTGCTGTATGTGAATTTTGTTGAGATATAGGATAGAATTACAAGCTACCCTTCATTGGCATTCTCAATGACCTTAGCTCAATCAATTCCTCATCACGCTAATCACTTTTATCATATTATATAATTTCCCTTTTTATCATGTTTATTGTTTGTCTCTCATCCAAACCACCCTTCCTCCTGTCCCAATAGAATGTAAGCTACATGAAGGCAGATATTTGTTTTGTTCACCGATATATCCCAAGTTTTGAAACTATGCATGGAAAGTTGTAGGCACTCAATAAATACTTGCTGAATGATTAAAGACAATTTCCTTTGTAATCCACCGAGGAGTTTTCAACCCTGTTCAGTGAGATCTACCTTTCTTCCCTACTCCTAGATAAATTCTTTATCACATCCTATAGCTTTTCCAGTTAGAGTGAGATAATGTGAATTCTGTGGGACACTTCCTGTCACAGGCACAATTCTATTTCAGTGTTGTAAATGACCCAGTTCCGTGTGATACATGTAATTTGGACTTTCAGTCAAATTTAAAGTGTTTTCTTCTTGCTGGGGCGCCTGGGTGGCCCAGTTGGTTAAGCATCTGACTCTTGATTTCAGCTCAGGTCATGATCTCGGGATCTTGAGATCCAGCCCTGTGCTGGGCCCTGCGCTCAATGCGGAGTCTTCCTGTCTCTCTCCCTCTGCCTCTCCTCCTTCCTCCTCATTTACTTTCTCTCTCTCTCAAATAAATAAATAAATAAATAAATAAATAAGTAAGTAAGTAAGTAAGTAATCTTAAACGAAACAAAACAAAACTATTTCCCTCTCGCCAGTTCCTGGATCCTGCAATGGGAAAGGGATCATGGATGCCTCTCTTCCACAGCCCTACTTTTCCAACCTCTGTTCATTAGTCCAGACTTCTGACTCCTGTATTCAGAGATTGGTATTTTTACCAAGTGTCCCTGGTGTTCATGAGGCTTGGCAAATGCATCTTTGGAATCCATCTGTGGTCTTTCCCTTGGGATACATATTGTGGGTTTCTAGGAAACTCTCACTGGGATTCTCCAATGACCACTTCTGTGATGTGGGACATGGCTGGCCACTTAACAGCACAAACACTCAGGCCCTGGACATTGGGGCTTCCACTTCACAAGGCTCTCTGGTAAACCTCTTGGGCAAGATCTCTTTGAAGATGGCTCCAGTCTAGTTCCCACAAGACCCATATATGGTTCATGTGAACCTCTTCAACATCCTTGCCTGAGTAAAAGTGCAGTTCACTTCCAATGCTGCCATTTCTTGTGCATGCTGCTCTTTAACATGGCTTCAGATATTTCAGCTGAATCAGCATTGGTCCATTGAGTGGTTCCCTCACTCGGAACTCCTTCACTAGGTCTCAACGTGTGGGATAAAACACCTTCTTTTCTTCCCCTTTGTGGGAGAGACAAGGCAAGGGAGTGGGTGCAGAGCAAAATGACAGCTTCTCCAGAGAAATTCTTATTCTCAACCTTTCAACTCCAACCCTGTTGTATCTTCAAGATTGGTGATAGATTAGGGATTGACAAATGGATGTCTTGGTACCCTCTTTGCAAAGTTTTATGGGGGCTGTGGGATCTACTGTTTTGTTGCCGGCCTATGGGAGAACAAACAGAATGAGCCACAGTTTAGCATGTTCTTACAACTTTAAAATAATAAAGAAATGAGTTAGTGTCAGGATGTTCCCTGATTCAGCTTTGCTCCTACATGCTGCCTCCTTCTGGTCTTGGAGCCTTCCTGTGCCTGGCTCCTCCTCCATTTCAGGGTTTATCTTAGATATAGCTTCCCATAGAGGCCTGCCCAGCCTAAAGCAGGCTCCTGTTACATTCTCTCAGGTTCCTCTTTATTTCCTTCATGTATTTATTACAGTTTGTAATTGCATATGTATTGAAGTGATTAATATCTGTCTCCTGTGTCAGACTACTAGCCCCAGGAGATCAGTCCATTTGCTTCATGGCAGCCTTGTTGGAGCCCAGGACAGAACTGAGCATACAGCTGCTGCTCAGAAATGTTAGGGGATCCTACAGTGCAATTTAGTGCCACACTACCTGGTGTGGATGTTGGCTTTGCTGCTGACTAGCTGTGCACTCTCAGGAAAGTTCTTTTCCTCTGCTGTAAGGTTGAGACAACAATAGTACTAGTTCCTAGATGACATTATATGAATTAATATAAATACAGTGTTTAGAAGAGGGCCTGGCCCATAGCGAGTACTTTAGAGGTACTTGTAATGTTTATTACCTGCACATGGATGAAGCATTGTCTAAGTAGTAGGTGAAGTGTTTCTAGGGAACATTCAGTGAAGAGTTACCTTTCCACCACAATCTGGATAAAACTCACCAATGCAATATATTTCAGGGAATGTGAAGGCATCGCTAATGGTCTGGAGCTGAGAGGCGCTCTCTAGTTCCTGCATTACACAGACCTGGGGACAGAATTGAGAATAACCATCTAGTTTAGCGGGTCAAGCTAGCTTCAGAGACAGAGAGATCAGGATCCAATCTTGCCTCTTTCACTTATAAACTGTGATATTGGGAGGTTATTCAGTTTCTCCAAGACTCAATTTCTTTATATTTAAAAGAAACAATAATATATAACAATATGATGATAATAGTATTATAATAGTACCTGCCTCACAGGGCTGTTGTGAGGATCACCTGATTTATTTTATGATTTATATCATAAATGCTCAAGAAAGGTGGCCATTATTAATATTAATATTATTAATATATTATTATTAATATTGTTACTAGTAACAGTAACTGAACCTATAGAAAAGCAGTGGACAAGGATTCTGTACTTTAGAGGTACAGAACTTTTAGAAATTGCACAGAACAGTATGTTCTTTGCAATTAGTGTTGTGACTAGCATGTAGCTGTTGGATATAATCCCACTATGAGAAAACTAAGCCAAAAAAATGTCAGTACAAATTAGTAAAAGGTATTTCTATTCCCTGCTTATTTCAAGTAACATTTGCTGCGAGTATTTCTAGCATCTAACATAAATCGGATTGCAAGCATAAAGAGTTGTTTGAATTCTGATAATCTCTGGATTTACAGGCACGTGGAGCACCTCCCCAAGAATGGCACTTTGGACTCTTAGAACTGAATGAATCATCTAAATCGAAGGTGCAGGTGGTATTTCAACCAAACTCAGCTTCTGGTTTGCTCTCTCCTTACTCATATAAATCTTGTAGTTTTAAATCTGCAAAACATTCACATCAGATTCTCAATGTCTAATTTACCAGTAAAAATGTGTTTGGATTACTTCAGAAATGCAGAGTTCTTGTTAGTTCTTCAATAACCTGAGTGAAAAAGCTAGATTTCTATTTTGTATTTCACTTACATTTATATTTTTGTTAAAACTGTATACTAATTCATTTTAAGCGGGGAGCAAATGAAGTTGATAAAAGACATTCTACCTACAAGATTAGGTCTCTCTTCAGAGCCGACTGGGGCTAACACTCAGCAGCTCCGCATCATAATCAGTTTTCATGATTCAACATTCTGAGGACATTAAGACAGTTACTCTCTTTGACCATGTATACTTGATATGATGTCATTTTCTTGTTTTCTCAAGAAAGCTAAAAGCTAGAGTTGAGATTTTTTGGTTAATGCTTATGGAAACCCAAGTAATACATTTAGCAGGATGCCATATCTGTGGTCAGTTGTCGGCTCATGACAATCACATGTTTCTGGGCTTACCAGAAGCCTGGGGTAATTGCAATTTCTTTGATCTCCCCAGGCTGCACTTCTGAACCTTGGGCTGTAGAATATCAGAAAAACTATGTTCCAAATGTTAGGAAGCCCCATGATCTCAGGCAGGGCAAGCCCTTGGGGCTGCCTCTTTGTCCTGGGTCCATTTCCTGTGTGATCCTTCCTCTTTCTGCACTCGGGAATTTCGGGGGTCTGATTCAAGATTCAGAAAGCCAGAGCTTGGGAGCTGGGGGGATGTGGTAGAGAAAGGGGACCTTTCCTTCTACCTCTCAGTACCGTGAAATCCCTGGTCAGCATGTTGAGAAGGAGGCTGAGTCACTCTTCTCTCCTGATGAGACTTTTCTTTTTGCCTTTCCTACTAACCCCCCCTCCCTTCACCCAAAGCTTTTCTTCTATCGCAAAGTCACAGTCTACAGCACTTGGATGTTGCAAATTGGCAGAGGGGGAATGGACCCAAGGGTGACTTGGCTGCCACCTAAGTTAGTGCATTTTGGAGTCCATGTTCACCAGGCTACCTGGAGTTGTGTATACCTGCACCACTGCATGGGGTGATGGGGTGACCTTAACCAGAATACTACTGTGCAACAGAAATTTACCCTGAAAATTTACTGGTCTACTTTTAGTATTGGCAATGACCTCATTAAGTGTTTAGGTTTTGCTTACAAAAACACTTCTAGCACACTGGAAAAATGAAGTATTTTAATAGCAATTTCTTTTGAGAACTTGTAAAATCCATCTTAGCTGTCAAAAGCATGGTTTATGGAATTTAAGAGACAATACAGATGTGCCCATATCACCCCTTGTCTCTTAGAGAATGTAGATAAGGTGGTGATGGTGTGAAAAGAGCATATGAACATCTAGTATTTTATCAAGAAACCTGTGATATGAAAAAAAAAAAACCTGTGATATGATTCAAAGTGAGCGGTGTGGTGGCTTCCCAGATTTTACAACATCCAAACAGAGAAATGGTCTGTATTTTAAAAATAAAACTATCGAAGTATTATATACAGGAGGATACTTTTGTAATCTTGAAGAGGGGCGAGGCCTTTCTAAGCAGATACAACACCACAGTTAGAAAGAAAGAATTGGCAGAACTGACTCTATAAATTAATTTCTTGTTAATTTTTTCTTTTTCATTAAACTTTTTATTTTAATATAATTGTAGATTCACTTGTAATTGCAACAAACAATACAAAGGGAGCCCCTGTAGCTTTACCCCATTTCCCCTAATGGTAACATCTTGCAAAACTATACTATCATGTCACAACCAGGATATTTCCATCACCACAAAGAGCCTCCAAATTACCTTTTATGACCACACCCACTTTCCTTTGAAACCTACCTTCTACTTAACCCTTTGCAACCACTAATCTATTCTCCATTTATATAATTTTTCATTTCAAGGATGTTATGCAAATAGAATCATATAGCATGTAATCTTTTGGTGTTTATTTTTTTCTTTTAACAAAGCGTAACTCTCTGGAGATTCATCTAGGTTGTTGTGTGCATCAATAGTTTATTCCTTTTTATTGCTGAGTAGTGTTCTGGGGTATGGATGTACCACAGTCTTTTTAACCTTTTACTTCTTGAAGGACATCTGGGTTTTTTTCTAGTTTTTGGATATGAATAAAGCTATTCATATCATATGAATATATATATGAATTCATATCATATGACTGTATAATATTTCCACATGTATCAGTGGACTTGTTTTTGGGTAAACATAAATTTTTACTTCTCTGGAGCAAATGCCCAAGAGTGCAACTGCTGAGTCATATGGTAGTTGCATCCTTTATTTTTTAAAAAACTGCCATACTGGGGTGCCTGGGTGGCTCAGTCGTTAAGCGTCTGCCTTCAGCTCAGGTCATGATCCCAGGGTCCTGGGATCGAGCCCCGCGTTGGGCTCCCTGCTCAGCGGGAAGCCTGCTTCTCCCTCTCCCACTCCCCCTGCTTGTGTTCCCTCTCTCGCGGTGTCTCTCTGTCAAATTAATAAATAAAATCTTAAAAAAAAAGAAACTGCCATACTATTTTTCAAAGAAGTATAATATTTTACATCCCCACCAGCAATGTGTGAGTGATCCAGATTCCCTGCATTCTTGACAACATTTGGCATTTCCACTAATATTTATTTTAACTATTCTGATAGGTATGTACTGATATCTCACTGTGGTTTTAGTTCACGTTTCCCTAGTGGCGAATGCTGTTGAACATCTTTTCATGTATGTGTTCGCTATCTATACCACTTCTTGGTGAGCTGTCACCTCATGTCTTGTGACCACCCTTTAATAGGATTGTTTGCTTTTTACTTGTATGTTTGCTTACCGTGCTCTTTCTTCCTTTATATACCAAGGTCCTTCTTTTATTGTTTACTTTCTGTTTGGAGGACTTAATTTAGCCTTTTTTTTTTTTTTTTTTTTGGTGGGCAGCAAAGCAAGGTTTATTTAACGTTAGCAAAGTGATGGTACAAAGCTCTTGAGGAGGGAGGGTATTTAGCCATTTTTTAGGGTAGGTCTGCTGATGACAAATTCTCTTAGTGTCCCTTTGTCTGAGAATGTCTTGGTTTCCCCTTCATTCTTTAAGAATATTTTCACTATGCATAGGATTCTGGGCTAACAGGGTTTTGTTTTGTTTTTTTTCAGCATTATTCATTGTTTTGGTCTATTTTCTCTGTTGTTCAGATTGAGTAATTTATGTTGTTCTATTTTCCAATTCACGGTGTCTGTTTTTTGTCCTCTCCATTCTGCTGTTGATCCCATGCACTGAGCTTTTTATATTGGTTATAGTAGTTTTCAGTTCTAAAATTTCTACTTCATTCTTCTTAGTGTCATCTTTATATTCCTTTGATGAAACTGCCTATTATTTGCTGAGTCATTTTTTTTTCATTTGTTTCAAGCATGTTCCAAATTTTTCATCATAGCATCATTATCATGGCTGCTTTAAAGTCTTTGTCAGACACTTTTAAAAAAGATTTTATTTATTTATTTATTTATTTGACAGAGAGAGAGAGAACACAAGTAGGGGGAACAGCAGACAGAGAGAGAGGGAGAAGCAGGCTTCCCACTGAGCAGGGAGCCTGATGCGGGACTCGATCCCAGGACCCTGGGATCATGACCTGAGCCGAAGGCAGATGCTTAACTGACTGAGCCACCCAGGTGCCCCTTTGTCAGACACTTTTAACATCTTTGTCATCTTTTTTTTTTTTAAAGATTTATTTATTTATTTTGAGAGAGTGAGAATGAGAGAGAGAGAGAGAGAGAGAGAGAGCACATGAGGGGGGGAGGGCCAGAGGGAGAAGCAGGTTTCTCGCTGAACAGGAAGCCTGATGCGGGACTCGATCCCGGGACTCCAGGATTATGACCTGAGCCGAAGGCAGTCGCTTAACCAACTGAGCCACCCAGGCGCCCAACATCTTTGTCATCTTGCTGTTGACATTCATTGATCTTTTTTTCTCATTTAGTTTGAGATATCCCTTATTCATGATATGACAAGTGATTTTCACTAGAAACTTAGACAATATTTGTATTATGTTAAAAGACTCTGAATTTTGTTTAAATTTCCTGTTTCTTCTGGCTTTTCCCAATACCACTCTGGTACGGACAGGGAGCTCTGTCTTGGTATTGCCAAGTGGAAGTACAAGTCTAGGTTCCCTACCTGGCCTTCATTGACAGGTGAGAGCAGAGCCTCTTTATTACTGTTGAGTAACGGTGAAAATTCCTGCTCCCCAAATGGTTCCTATGGACACACAGAAGGATGGTCTTATTACTGTTGGGTGACAGGAAAGGTCCTGAGTCTCTACTAGACCTCCTCTGATGCTACCCCAGTGGAAAAGTTTCTGGGTGCCTTGTTACAGCCTTACTGGGGTGGAAGCCTGGCTCACTGGCCCTTTGCTGGCCATTTGCTGATAGGAATGGAGTCCGAGCGTTTTCTGGGGTGTTTGGTGGAGGAGAGTGATAATTGTCTAAAATGTTGCCATTTTGCTAGGCTTCCCCTCTCTTGGTCCTTTGACTAGAAACAGCAGACTTTTGTTGGGACTTCTTATTGGCATTTCTGGGTTGGCAGCTACTTTAGCATGAAGTCTGGGCTATCTGAGGTAAAAAGAAAGCCCAGAAAGTCCCAAGGTCCTTAGCCAATCTGCCTTCTTTTTTAGTATTTAGTTGT